>NC_060141.1:459823748-460430534 GCF_021461385.2 Schistocerca piceifrons
AACATGCCGGCCGCTGTGGCCGAGTGTTTCTTGGCTCTTTCGTCCGGAACCACGCAGCTGCTACGGTCGCAGGTTCGAATCCTGCCTCGGGCATGCATGTGTGTGATGTCCTTAGGTTAGTTAGGTTTAAGTAGTTCTACATCTAGGGGACTGATGACCTCAGATGTTAAGTCTCATAGTGCTTAGAGCCATTTGAACCAAGGAGAATAACATGATCTGCTAAATGGAATGAACAGTTTACTGACAGTAAATCGAAGGTAGACGAAAGTAATGACTATAAGAAATGAGAACAGCGAGAGATTTAACATCAGGATTGATGGTCACAAAGTGGATGAAGTTAAGGAATTATGTAACCTGGGTAGTAAGACAACCCATGACGGACGGATCACGCAGGACACCAAAAGCAGACTAGCACCGGCAAAAAAGGCATTCCTGACCAAGAGAAGTCTACTAGCATGAAACAGAGGCCTTAATTTCAGGAAGATATTTTTGAGAATGTACATTTGGAGCGCAGCACTACATGGTAGTGAAACATGGACTTTGGGAAATCCGGAACAGAAGAGAATCAAAGCATTTTAGATGTGGTGCTACAAAGGACTGTTGAAAATTAGGTGAACTTATAAGGTAAGGAATGATGACGTTCTGTCCAGAATCGGAGAGCAAAAGAAAATGTGAAAAACACAGACAAGGAGAAGGGACAGGGTGAGAGGACTTCTATCAAGGCATCAGGGAATGAGCTCCATGGTACTAGATGGAGCTGTAAAGGGCAAAAACTGTAGAGGAATACAGAGATTGGAACACATCGGGCAAGTAATTGTGGCCGTTGGTTGCAAATGCCACTGTCACCCCACTTTTTTACAACAGAGATAAAACTCACTTCTAATATACATGGTAAGTACCGATGATCCCTGGCACCACACAACATAAAACAAAACAAACTCATTACTCTGAAGCTATGGGTCCACGCAGCGGTGGCATGGATTCGTCCCAAATAAGAATCTAACGTCCTGAGAACGGGATACAGGTGCACATCACAACAAAAAGACAACGAAATGAAACCTACGGTTTAGGGAGGTTCCTATTCGCTACAGGCACAGAAGTTTCATTAGTATTACCTACAGGAATCAGATGGTTCGCCCCTCCGTTACAGCGACCTCAATGATAAATGTTTTACAATGCCTGTAGTAGCAAGTAAAGGTAAGGAAACGTTAGACATTACGACTTCTCTCTTTCATCATTATTTATAGCCAAGACTGGCGTTCCTTCCTAGCGCGTTCTAACAAGGAGTCACATTACTTGGGCCCTCACATTTTACTAGTCACTACCACACATGTTCTTTTTTACACGGGTTGCAAATGCATATCAGTATTCAATTAATTCAAGATCTGTAATGGACGCTGGAAGGAAAAATATCACTAAATTAGCTGCTTAACATAATTGTACTCTATACTATGGATTCCTATGATATAACACTGTGCCAGTCAGGTGGTTGATGTAGCGGATGCCCATGGATTTCCTTGTTGATAACTAGTGTTAGAGCTAGGTGGGTGACGTTCAAGGACCTGCCCTCGTACTCTAGCTTTTTCACGAGCAAACTCATTGTGCCTGAAGTGTCTCCTATTGTCATTTTGGCGGTAGTGCTGGTTGTTTCAGCCTCCTGGGTGGCCTGGGTTGTTGCTGTTGTGTCTGCTGGCACCTGTGTTTGCAAGCCCTCCTTTGGAATTTTTTCTCTTCTGCCAGGTGTTGTATCGGTGATCAGCCCACGTCTTCTTTCAATCGTGCTCTGTTCATCCAGAGCGAATTCTGATTCTCTGATTTTTAAAGGCTTCAATATCGTTTCCACATTTACCAGTCAATGTTTGCTGGTGGTGTCGTAGGAGCTTCATATGACAGAAGCCGATTATTTCGGCATCATCATGGAACTGTCGTTTTTCGACCAGAGCCTCGACGAATTTGAAATGACTTTTAAATCCTGAAGGGACCAGATTCTCGCAAAATATCATTTCGCGCCTGATGCGCTCCTGCGTCTTCCTCGGCCAGTACTTCGCGAAGAACGCATTCCTAAATTCTTTGTACGATGAGACTGTCGCCGCGTTCGTGCGCATTCTTTCTGTGACACTTCCCTCGATGTGATCACATATACAGTTTAATTTGAACTCAAGTGGTCACTGTGGAGGTAGCGAGAGGTCAAATTGAGAAATGAACGTCTTCGCGTGCAGGGCTTTTTCGTTGTATCTGTAGTTCTGGAATTTTCTGACTGGGTCAAAACGGTTAAGATAGACCGTGTCGTCCACACGTTCGCAAATTGTCGCTCCTGAAAGGGTATCCGGTGCTGATTCCGTTCTCACAATACCGGCGCAGCTCGTTACAGGAGCCGCCGCATTGCGTTGTGGGATGCAGTTGTCCGCACCACTCGTCGTTTGGTCGTTTCGTAATGTCTGTTCCAAGTACTCCCTTAATTCTGTCAAATCTCAATTCAGTGCATAATTAATTTTTAAAAAAATACGGAAATGTATGACGCTGCATCTATGGCACTGCTAGTAATCTGAGAAAAAAAAAAACGAACAGAGAACTGCTTACTCCTCCTCGAATTATAAACAAATCGGTTCTGAACCATCTGACTGAGAGTTTTAAAATATGCTCTATCGTCTCCTAACAACTGTTCTGCAATGCTTCTCTACGCAGTAGACATATGACCTCCTCTTTCCGCTGCAACTCCGTGACAAGCAACATTGTAACATATTTCAAAAAGCAATACTTGATCTATGCACAGCGCAATGCACGGACTAACTGCAGCAACTACTGTTATACCTTTGTTTACAGAAATTGAATGATGAGGAGGGGTTTGGTCGACTAATCTTAAACGATGTAAAGAAAAATGGAAGAAATTAATACAAACTTTTAATTTACTATATTCAGTATATTGATTATTTAAATGCTGACAAACTTTACACAGACTTTTGATTATTACACTATACCTATTCTCAATAAACACGTTTCTGGCCACAACAAGATAGAATATTAGACCTGTTTCACACGTATGCAGTCCCATTCGGTTCGGTTCGGTTCGGTTCGATTTGGTTTCAGTTCAACCGAAAACGAATGAAACCCTTTCACACAAATCCGGTTCATATTAGGTTTAGCGTTTTTTTCCGTACACAGGATCTTTAGTGATCATGGAGAGAAGTCAAGTTGTTGCCATGTTATTTCTCTTAATTTACTATATTCAGTATATTGATTATTTAAATGCTGACAAACTTTACACAGACTTTTGATTATTACACTATACCTATTCTCAATAAACACGTTTCTGACCACAACAAGATAGAATATTAGACCTGTTTCACACGTATGCAGTCCCATTCGGTTCGGTTCGGTTCGGTTCGATTTGGTTTCAGTTCAACCGAAAACGAATGAAACCCTTTCACACAAATCCGGTTCATATTAGGTTTAGCGTTTTCTTCCGTACACAGGATCTTTAGTGATCATGGAGAGAAGTCAAGTTGTTGCCATGTTATTTCTCTTAATTTACTATATTCAGTATATTGATTATTTAAATGCTGACAAACTTTACACAGACTTTTGATTATTACACTATACTTATTCTCAATAAACACGTTTCTGACCACAACAAGATAGAATATTAGACCTGTTTCACACGTATGCAGTCCCATTCGGTTCGGTTCGGTTCGGTTCGATTTGGTTTCAGTTCAACCGAAAACGAATGAAACCCTTTCACACAAATCCGGTTCATATTAGGTTTAGCGTTTTCTTCCGTACACAGGATCTTTAGTGATCATGGAGAGAAGTCAAGTTATTGCCATGTTATTTCTCTTAATAATAATAAGCAAAGGAGGAGTGCTAGAATTCATTGGGAGCACCCTCTCATCATTTTACGTCAGGAATTTGGAGCTTTTTGCACCATTTTCCCGAAGCTGCTAGAGCACGACGACAAATTTTTTAATTACCTCAGGATGTCAATGAAATCATTTGATGAATTTACATATGTGAAACTGAAGGACTGCTTCAACTTCAAGATAAATTTATGACGGAATATATTCAATCGATTCAGATGCTGGCCGTAACTTGAGGGTAAGACAGTACTATTAACACAGTTTTTTGAAAGAACCTCTTTTTTATTTAGATTTTAATATAAAACTGAAATAACGTAAGTTTACACATAATAGGTCAGAGTAAATATAAAAAAAAGCGAAGGTAGGTGATGTTTTACAAATTGTGAAATGCATATTCTGAATTGTCATCGAAAGCAGAACTGTGATGACAGTTCGGGCCAAGGTTGTGTGAGTCCTCGTATAACTGAACAGCGGATATTCCTGAATGAATTGGCTTTAGGTAGGCTCAAGAAATGTGCTGCGTATTTGTCCGGCTCTGTACATACTGATTAGGGGCCATCGGTGGGGTAGGAGGTGGAGTACCAGATGGAGAGGCATATGCTGTATCGGATGAAGACGGAAGGGGATGCTTCCGCTGCCTGCTTTTCTTTGCTACTTTCAGCACCTCCATTTGAAAATCAAGTGTGTTAAATTCATGGAAATCATCAGGAGCAGGAAGTAATCCTTTAAAAAAGGAAAGGTGCCGATTTGGTGTTTCCTTCAGGGCTACGATCATTTCTAATTCAACAGAATCCATTTTACTTTTTTTATGCAAGTTTGAAAGACGATTCAGGTTTTTTAGCTACTGCAACATAACGTGGTACGCTTGTAACTGACTGTATAGGATTCTCATTATTTTCAACACTTACATCTGCAACACCACCATCGTTATTATCAACGTTTTGTGACTGCAACTGAGATGCATAAATGTAGGATTCTGCGTCTGACGCCCCTGCTCCCGATTTCTCCTTAGTTTAGCGTAAGATTTTTTAATCTCACCAAGTTGAGCTAGTATTAACTGTATAAAATTTTTACTGAAAGAGGGGAAGGCAAAATTATTTTGCTCTGTAGAAGTAGAAGCAATACCTGAATCTCTCTTAATCCTCAACTCAAGAGGTTGACTTTTCTGTAACGTATACTTCGAGATGTGGTCTCTGAGACTCCTGTCTTTAAACCAAGATTTAATCTGAAGATCATTTGAAAATTTAATTTTAGTTATATAATATTGATGGTTGTTGTTGTTGTTGTCTTCAGTCCTGAGACTGGTTTGATACAGCTTTCCATGCTACTCTACACTGTGCAAGCTTCTTCATCTCCCAGTACCTACTGCAACCTACATCCTTCTGAATCTGCTTAGTGTATTCATCTCTTGGACTCCCTCTACGATTTTTACCCTCCACGCTGCCCTCCAATGCTAAATTTGTGATCTCTTGATGCCTCAGAACATGTCCTACCAACCGGTCCCTTCTTCTTATCAAGTTGTGCCACAAACTCCTCTTCTCCCCAATTCTATTCAACACCTCCTCAATAGTTATGTGATCTACCCATCTAATCTTCAGCATTCTTCTGTAGCACCACATTTCGAAAGCTTCTATTCTCATCTTGTCCAAAATATTTATCGTCCATGTTTCACTTCTATACATGGCTACACTCCATACAAATACTTTCAGAAACGACTTCGTGACACTTAAATCTATACTCGATGTTAACAAATTTCTCTTCTTCAGAAACGCTTTCCTTGCCATTGCCATTGATGGTTACAACTATATATGTGTTGTTAAAATACTCCTTCTTGATTTTATTGCACTAAATAAAACGAGCAGTATTTTATTTTTGTATCAAGCAAAAATCAAATACTTTTGTAAAGCTTTTTCACTAGTAGACAAAACTAGAGAACTGAATTGTACGTTCTGAAAAATTATGGTATGTCTGTAGAAAGCCATTTTTCGCATAAAACTAATTTCTGGGGTTAAAAGTTGCATATAAAAACTGAACTCGATAGCCAGAAAAAGAAAGGCTGCAAAATTAATATTCAGTACTGAGATCTACCTCTTTCGTTACCACCACTCACAACACACTAAATTTTAACTAAGTATTTTGTTGCAGAAACAGGAAGGTCCTCATCACCATTGTCCTGGAGTTCTTCCTCTGAATGGTCCTCTTGTTCGCTAGCAGAATTGTGATCACTGGCTATTCAAAAATCTCCATCCACTGACTAAAAATTTCATCGAACGAAGAGTGTGTAAAATTGTCACATTCATGAAATGAACTGTCGGAAGCAGGTACGCAGTTCACGAGGCGCGGTCTAGGAGACCCCACCACATGTCAACAACAATCAAATAAGGCGATATGGTAATTAAAAGGGGGTAGGTGGAGTATAAAAACGTTCCGCCGTAACTGACTTACGAGAGCGAACTGGAAAATTCTGGCACGGTCAGAGAGATCATACCTCGTGAGTTAAGGGATAACAAAAATCGGACTGTGTTGCGATATTTTGATCGCCTGAACTGCGTGTAGTTCCCTGCAGTTCATCGCGCATGATCGGCAAATAATACAAAATCTGATTATTCACATTATTGTCTGAAAGTTCCCCTGACTTCATTATCCTGAGGACTATTTTCTACACCATGTCTCGAATTACCCGAAAATTCATTTGAAGCTAATTCTACTGTCTTGTCCTTTCCTGCCGGCCGGAGTGGCCGTGCGGTTCTAGGCGCTACAGTCTGGAGCCGAGCGACCGCTACGGTCGCAGGTTCGAATCCTGCCTCGGACATGGATGTGTGTAATGTCCTTAGGTTAGTTACATTTAATTAGTTCTAAGTTCTAGGCGACTGATGGCCTCAGAAGTTAAGTCGCATAGTGCTCAGAAACACTTATGTTGTCCTTTCCCGCCTGCGCTCTAGTTTTCACTGTCATTGCAGCAGTAAAGAAAACGGTACAAAACTAAACTAACTAGGTGAAACGCGTGCGTAGTTACCTATAAAAGCTTGTACGGAAATACATGGTCTTTGGTAATACTAGAATAGAATTTAGCTAGAGTAAACAATGAGATCCTCCCACGAATTATAAATAAAGCAATTCTTAACCATCTGACTGCGAGTTTAAAAATATCTTCTAACGTTTCCTAACAATTTTTCTGAAATGCTCCTGTCCACAACGGATAATGTACCTCGTATTGCCGCTGCAGTTGCGTGATCAGCGACATGATAAATTACTTCAAAAAGCAACACTGTGATCCATGCTGAGTGCAATGCATGGACTAATTGCAGCAATTACTGCCATACTTTCATTCAAAGAAACTGAATGATTAGAAGGGGTTTGGTCAACTAACCTTAAACGATATAAAGAAATTCATACAAACTTTTCATTTACTATATTCAGTAAATTTATTATTTAAATCCAGAATGAGATTTTCGCTCTGCAGCGGAGTGTGCCCTGATATGAAACTTCCCGGCAGATTAAATCTGCCAGGAAGTTTTTATGATTTAAATGCTGACAAACTTTACCCAGACTTTTAATTATTCCATAACGTCTAATCTCAATAAACACGTTTCTGGCCACAACATAGAGACGAATATTACTCTGAGTGTGTCCATTTGCAACACTGACAAAATCACTCGTCAGATTTTGTGTACGCACACAGCATAATCATAGACGTTCAACTTTCAAATAATCTTCAGTTTAGTCACAACGGACGACACTTTTCACTCTCGCTTCGTCTATTATTTGCTTTAACACCTCGCCACTCTGCTTTCTTAGCTTCTTTATCTCCGTGTGGGCCTTCTTTGCCTGTCTGTTCGCTGCAGTTTGTAAGAGTTTAGCATTCTGTGCTTCCTTCAAGGCACGCACTGCTAACGTTCAGGTCATTTTACTTCCACGTTCACTTTTGCTCTAATTTTTTCGATCACTGCTCGTGCCCTCTGCGCTGCCCTTCTTTCTGCTTCTTTTTCCTTCTTTGATGCCCTTTCTTCCATTTTCCTCCATAATATTATCATATCGTCTCCGCTCTGTTCAGTTTCAGTCCTATTGTTGCGTAGGGATGCGTGTGAAATTGATAATGAGATTGGTCGGCTAGGCTTGCCGGAAGATGCTTTGTTCTGGGATTCGCCGTCCAGTCTGTCTTAGATCATTTTCACGTCGTGATGCGACTTCATCACTGTCCACGTCTACACTGTCTTAACCGTGGTGTGCACAGCCTCACCCTGTATCTGAACCAACTCAATTGTGTGATTGATCCCCTCATTTCAGCTGCATTGAGCACCCGTTACATGTGAACAATAAGTATCAGATGCACTAAGTGGTTAACATCTTTCAGGAGGTGGCATCGAATTGCGCATACGCAGATCTCCCAAATATGGTACCCAAAACTTATAAATGCATAGTTGTGCACACTGAAGCTCAAGCCACGGTTTAGTAAGATAAAATATATCATGCAGGAAAGGAGTGCTTCATTGCCTCCGATCCCTTTTTATATTACTGAGGACCTCACCATTTTGTTCTTATTATTTGTGTCACTGAGGCTCAAAAAACCCACGGCGCCCCCAAAAATTTAAACAACCAGATCGAAATTTGTAGACAAAAAATTACATTTATCGCTCAGACCCCCTTCACAACTATCCCTCTTCTTTCGACATCTCCCTGAGCTAGCTCAGATCCTTCTTTATCCACGTCTACCTCTTCTGACCACGAACCCATGACTACGTCCTCCATGCTAACGGTTGTCTCTGCAAGCATTAGCACTCTTGACGCTTTTCATGTCTGTATTAATGTACTCTGTATTCGATATTGTCTACTTCTATTAATCGTTTCCGACCTCGGGCCTTAGAACACGTGATCATACACACTGAAACTACGAGAACTACGCACGATTACAAAATTCGCTGCATGACATAACAAATGTTCCCGGCGACTGATAACCTTAAAGGTACCTAGATACCATAAATGAGTAGAGAACGCTCACACTATCTTTCGATATCACAACGCCGGTAAAAACACCGCCAAATGACAGAGAGATATGGTGCAGAACCAAAGGAACCAAAATGCAAAGCAGACAAAAGAAAATGAAAAATAGGCTCCAGCAAATTAATACTAGCCAGGATCTAATTAAGTTTGCCGCAACTGGTCGCAAAATAGAAATAACAAAATGAAGTGTGCACTTAACCTACATGATACACACATAAAAAGAGTTTTGCATCACTTCGTTTCCGAGAGTTCCGGAACCTGTACAGAGATCAACAAACATAAACATCATTTCCGCCCTTTTTAATGCCCGTGAAAACCACACATTGCATGTTGTACCACCATACAGCGAGACCTTCTGAGGTGGTATTGCTGAATACACCGGTGCCTCTAATACCCAGTAGCACGTCCTCTTGCATTGACGCATGTCTGTATTCGTCGTGGCATACTCTCCACAATTTCATCAAGGCACTGATGGTCCAGATTGTCCCACTACGCAACGGCGATTCGGCGTAGATCCCTCAGAGTGGTTGGTGGGTCACGTCGTCCATAAACAGACCTTTTCAATCTACCCCCGGCATGTTAGATAAGGTTCATGTGTGGAGAACATGCTGGCCACTCTAGTCGAGCGATCTTGTTATCCTGAAGGAAGTCATTCACAAGATGTGCACGATGGGGGCGCGTATTATCGTCCTTGAAGAAGAATGCCTCGCCAATATGCTGCCGATATGGTTGCACTATCGGTCGGAGAATGGCATTCACGTATCGTACAGCCGTTACTGCGCTTTCCATGACCACCAGCTGCGTACGTCGGATCTACATAATGCCATCCTAAAACAGCGGGGAACCTCTACCTTGCTGCACTCGCTGGACCGTATGTCTAATGTTTTCAGCCCAACCAGGTTGCCTCCAAACACCTCTCCGACGATTGTCTGGTTGAAGCAATGTGCGATACTCATCGGTGATGAGAACGTGATGCCAATTCTGAGCGGTCCATTCGCCCATCTGTACCGCGCTGCATGGTGTCGTGCTTGCAAAGGCGGACCTCCTCATGGACGTCGGGAGTGAAGTTGCGCATCATGCAGAGTCTTGCACACCGTTTGAGTCGTAACACGACGCCCTGTGGCTGCACGAAAAGCATTACTCAACGTGGTGGAGATGCTGTCAGGATTCCTCGTAGCCATAATTCGTAGGTGGCGGTCATCCACTGCAGTAGTAGCCCTTGGGCGGCCTGAGCGAGGCATGTCATCGATAGTTAATGTCTCTCTGTATCTCCTTCATGTCCGAACAACATCGCTTTGGTTCACTGCGAGATGCCTGGATACTTGCCTTGTTGAGAGCTCTTCCTGGCACAAGGTAACAATGGGGAAGCGATCGAACCGCGGTATTGACCGTCTAGGCATGGTTGAACTACAGACAACACGAGCCGTGTACCTCCTTCCTGGTGGAATGACTGGAACTAATCGGCTGTCGGACCTCCTCCGTCTAATAGGCGCTGCTCATGCGTTGTTGTTTACATCTTCGGCCGGGTTTAGTGACATCTGTGATACAATATCCATAGTCAACGTCTATCTTCAGAAGTTCTAGGAACAGGGGTGATGCGTGTTTTTGATGTGTGTATAAGAGAAAATGTTTGTCTGTCCACAGATTCTCTAAACGAACTAAGACAGCACCGTTCGCCAAGCTACACAATATCCCGCGGTGTGTCGGAATGTGAGACCTATCGGAGTAATGGAATCCGTCTCACTCTCTGTAGGATTCCATGTCAACGGTAAATTGTGCAACGGAATCTCTGTCTTGAAATGCCCTAACAAAGATTCATAAGATGGAAAATTGCAATAATCCTAATATACAACTATCCAATCAACAGAATAAATGAGTGAATTGAAGGGCAGTACTTGGTCCTTCAAACAAAATTGCAGCTGAATCATGAACAAATTATTTACTTTATTAAACCATCATAAAGTATTGGTTTCAGCTTTCTACGGAGAACATAGTTAATTACTGATGACAGCTAACAAGACAGCGAAGCGAAGGGAGGCTACCGTATCCTGGCTGCATGTTAAGTAGCCCAAACATTAATTTAGAAACTCCAGTTGTTGACTGACTGACACATCATACGATACTATGGTACGAATCGGGTTAGCGGGACTGTGGCAATGATACACTTCCTATCTAAACATGAAACTCAAACTAGTGAACTGTGCTGCAGTTTAGTCTCATCAGACTGCTGTAGCGGTAAGTCGGAGGACCGTGGTCGTAGCGGGGAGCTACAATCTCCGTCGTCAGGGCTCTTGACACCTTCAAGCGCCACAACTTCTCGAATCAGCGACTTGTCGTCATCCACAATAAAACCTAGTGCATCCATATTTATTCCACCAGCTCCTGACTCAGCAGTTTGAGCCAATCTGGCCGTAAACACCAAACAGAAAAAAAAGTTACTCATTTTCGCCAATAGCGTGTCAGTGCCACGTACTACAGATTCCTGTAACCGAATGTCGTCAGCCATGGGCCAATCAGAGCTCAATATTTTCGCTAGTTTGTCCTAGAAATTCCCGTCTGACGTCAGCCGGCGAGGGGCGAACCAGAGCGTTCTTTACAACTTCTGGATTTCCTGAGGTCAAACCAACATAACGTTCCATCTGTGAGGTCCCTGTTGTCACCGTTGTTTGCCCCAACATTCCTAGACCAGAAATTTTCCACGATAAATTGTGGTGTCTCAGCGAGCACTTGAAACTTTTGCTCTCTGCCGTTTCAAGAGGTGAGACATGCTACAGACCGACGATAACACCGACTTAGTGAAAAGGACTGGTAGATTCCATGAGCTTCCGTCGGTGGCCACTTGAGTCGCACAGGGCCGCACAAAGCTTGGAGTGCCCATGACACAGCTGCCGTATTCAGAGCACTGTGCATGCTGTGCATTTCTCGTGGATACTCAGACAGGAACTATTAGGCCCTTTATCGGCGACCACTCAAATTTTATAAAATTTACCCCGTGGTAAATCAATGTGACGCGATTTTAAGCAGTTGCAACTTAAGTGACCTGCCAATCGCCAGCCGTGAGAAGGGACAGATAACATTAGTATAAATGGAAGGATGCAAGCCAGACGGCCTGTAACCTTCCAAGGTATAATTAAATATATGTATGTGGATGATGTTTAATTTATTCCAGTCCTCTAGCTACCAGAATTCATTATTTGCTGTCATCCTCTACAGTTTTTACCCTCTACAGCTCCCCCTAATACCATGGAAGTTATTCCTTGGTGTCTTAACAAATGTCTATCATCCTGTTCCCTTGTCAGTGTTTTCCACATATTAGTTTCCTCTCCGATTCTGCGCAGAACCTCCTCATTCCTTACCTCGTCAGTCCACTTAATTTCAACACTCGTATGTAGCACCATATCTCAAATGCTTCGATTCTCTTCTGTTCCGGTTTTTCCACAGTCCATGTTTTAATAACATGCAATGCTGCGCTACAAATGTACATTCTCAGAAATTTCTTCCTCAAATTAAGCCCTATGTTCGATGGTAGTAGACTTCTCTTGGGCAGGAATGCCCTTTTTGCCAGTGCCAGTCTACTTTTGATGTCCTCCTTGCTCAGGCGTCATTGGTTACTTTACTGGCTAGTTAGTAGAATTCCTTGACTTCATCTACTTCGTGGTCATCAATCCTGATATTAAGTTCCTAGCTGTACTCATTTCTACTAGTTCTCATTACTTTCGTTTTTCTTTGATTTACGCTCAACCTATGTTCTGTACTCGTTAGACTGTTCATTACATTGAGCAGATCATGTAATTCTTCTTCACTTTCACTCAGGATAGCGATGTCATCGGCGAATCGTATCATTCATATCCTTTCACATTGAATTTTAATTCCACTCCTGAACCTTTCTTTTATTTCCATCATTGTTTCTTCGATGTACAGATTGAACAGTAGAGGCGAAAGACGTCCCTGTCTGACACCCTTTCTAATCTGAGCACTTCGTTCTTGTTCGTCCGCTCTTATTACTCCCTCTTGTCTGCTGTACATATTGTATACTACCCGTCTCTGGCTCCGAGCACTATGAGACTTAACTACTGAAGTCATCAGTCCCCTAGAACTTAGAACTACTTAAACCTAACTAACCTAAGGACATCACACATACCCATGCCCGAGGTAGGATTCGAACCTGCGACCGTAGCGGTCGCGCAGTTCCAGACTGTAGCGCCTAGAACCGCTCGGCCACCCCGACCGGCCACATGAGACAAATCTGCCCATCATGTAGTGCTTCAATCTACTCTTTCCACCTATCCGCTCTCTCCTCTGCATTTAACAGTGGAATTCCATTTAACTCACAATATTATCACCCTTTCTTTTAATTTCACCGAAGGTTGTTTTGAATTTCCTATATGCTGTGCTGAGTCAGTCCTTCCGACAGTTATTTCTTTTTCGATTTCTTCACATTCCTCATGCAGCTATTTCGTCTTAGCTTCCCTGCAATTCCTATTTATTTCCTCAGCGACTTGTATCTCAGTATTCCTGATTTTCTCTCAAAATCTTTGTACTTCTTTCTTCCATCGGTCAGCTGAAGTATTTCTTCTGTTACCCTTGGTCTTTTCGCATTTACGTTCTTTGTGCCTATATAGTCCTACAAAGTTCCTCAATCCAGGGCAAGAGAATACCTGAACCCTTGTAAAAGTCGTGACCGCGAGCATGTTCATCCAAAAAATCAGTTCACATTAATTCCGAGGGACCTATGCGACGCTATAATGCTGCTCACGTAAGATCTAGTAATCCTTAATGGTCGATAAATAAATGGCAACGGCCTTGCCGCAGTGGCTACACCGGTTCCCGTGAGATCACCGAAGTTAAGTGCTGTCGGGCGTGGATGGGTGACCATCCAGGACGCCATGCGCTGTTGCCATTTTTCGGGGTGCACTCAGCCTCGTGATGCCAATTGAGGAGCTCCTTCGGCTTCGGTCAAGAATACCAACATAACGGCCGGGAGAGCGGTGTGCTGACCCCACACCCCTCCTCCCAACTCAGGTCCCACACTCCTCCTATCCGCATCCTCCACTGAGGATGACAGGGCGGTCGGATGGTCCCGGTAGACCACAAGTGGCCTGAAGACGGAGTGATCGATAAATAAACGTACCTTCTGTTTCAGAATGTTCTGCCATATTTTTTAGACAACGCTTTCCTACTGTATAGTCAAGTCAATTCTCAAGTCAATATTATAACTTGCAATATCCCAGTACAAAGATTTATGTAATGGCGACCATTAACAAGCACCACGATAGACTCTCGCTGTTTCGTCTCGTACACTGGTTCATTTACATGTGAATGCTCAAGATCAGCTTAAGATTAACATGGCTGAGAAACAAAGAATAATTACGAATGTATCGGAGCGCTGGCTGCACTCGCAGGCGAATATAGCAGTATATTGCTTTCAAAGATCGTGTATCAATTCATGTTGTTACGCGGTATTGATTTAGGTGATTTGGTTAGCAAACTACTACCAGGTAGGAACGACTGATTAAGCACGGGGTCGACATTCGTTATTGGGTCATTGCCAGACGATTTCAAGCCCTTGCTACCTCAAAGCCTCAAAGCCCAAGTGACTCATTACCCAAAGGTTTAGTCTGTCCACATCAACACCAAGTGAGACTGTATATTCGACTGGCACTACTATCATTTACCTGAGTCTTAAGGAATCCGTGTTGGAGATATTCTTTCGATATGTTAGTGAGATGAATTACAGAGTTCATCCCACAGCAGAGCTTAAAATTACTATCCTACATTACATAATTACATTTCCCCGTAATTATATTCCATCTAAACGATTTTACAATTTGCATTTCATGTTATCCAGAGGCACTTAATCTTCTTCCTGAGACAATATACTGCAGGCTACCCTCAATAGGGTCATTCAGGAGAGATAACAACCTGAAGCTGCGCATAGGACTTCCATTGCTTAACACACTTCATTGAGCCCTTCGGCACGCGGAAATATTTGTATTTGTGCACATTTGCATAGGAGTTCCGCCTTCTGGCCACAGTGAATAAGACAAGTATCTCATTCAGCATTTACGCAGGGCTACTGCTTGTGCTGTTGTCCCAAGCAGGTGGTAAGCGTGGTGTTCGCCGCTGGCAGCAGCAGGTGCGACACAGATTCTGAACGCCCTGCCTTCCTCCCGCCAAGCTGTGAGCATGGTCCCTACAGTTTTCGCAAGCACAAAAGAGCGGGTCCAGCATAATATTCAACACGGCATAGATACTTGCGAGAAAAGTAACTTTGTCCCACTTTCAAAAAAGAGAGCGTATGCGATTCGGCTTTATCCCTGACAAAGTTTCCTGCTTACGATCGCTACACGGCTAGGGAACCTCGATTCCAAAGTAACTGAACTTTCTTTTCAGACAGCAGGCGGTAGTCGTAAAGAAGGATGTAGAATTTATATCTTGGCCTATAGGTCCTTTAGATATCTTTTCGATGTACATTACTAGCCGTTGGTTTCTCTAGTAGAGTCGGTTAGAGGGGCAAAACAAAGTTTCACATCTACGTCCATGACACATACCGTACACACATGAAATATTTTATAACGGAATCCTTGTTTAATTTCATAGCCTTTTAACTTACTTGTATCTTTATTGTGATACTATCTGTAAGGGAAATCCACAATGAAGTTTTTCTCAAAGAAACACACTCTATGAAGGTTTATATACGACAGTATCTATTAAATTCAGTAATCAACTGTTCTTCTGTACTTAGTTTTCAATTTATTTATCTCATACCCACATTCTGATTCGTGATTATTTTTAATGTAAAATAAAAAGTAATGCTAAATCTGATGATTTAGTTTTATTTTATACACTTTTGTCTCCAAGGAATCACTCTTGTGTCTAAATCGGACACTGCACAAGGTGGAAGGACCCATTGCAGATGGATCATTGATCATTCCCGGAGCCTTCCTATTGGGCACATAACAAAACAATTTTGTATAAGTAATTTTCAATATACACTGCCGGAAAAAAACAATACATCTGAAAAGACGAAGTCGATTTTGATACGACGACGACATATACCATCTGGTGGATAGTCGATGTACTGACAATGCTCTCAACTTCGTACGTCAGCAGACAGCCCAGTGGTTAAATGGCTCTGAGCACTATGGGACTTAACATTTGGGATCGTCAGTCCCCTAGAACTTAGAACTACTTACACCTAAGGACATCACACACATTCATGCCCAAGGCAGGCTCGAACCTGTGAACGTAGCGATCGCGTGGTTCCCGACTGAAGCGCCTAGAACCGCTCGGCTACTAGCGCAGTGGCATAGCTATCATAGCACCATATGTGTCTACCCTTTGACAGCGAGTGATTACTGCCAAAAGGCTCAGTATGGTGCGAACAAGTGAAGCAAGTAGGCAATCTCTTGCTTCCTACAGCCAACAGAGAACGGGGCAAGTTGTGGCTCATCGTTTGGCGCGCTGTCCTTTCAGAGAACAGCCACACAGGCCGGAAGTGCTGCGTCTGTTGTACAACGATCTACATCTACATCTACATCCATACTCCGCAAGCCACCCGACGATGTGTGGCGGAGGGTACCCTGAGTACCTCTATCGGTTCTCCCTTCTATTCCAGTCTCGTATTGTTCGTGGAAAGAAGGATTGTCGGTATGCTTCTGTGTGGGCTCTAATCTCTCTGATTTTATCCTCATGGTCTCTTCGCGAGATATACGTAGGAGGGAGCAATATACTGTTTGACTCTTCGGTGAAGGTATGTTCTCGAAACTTTAACAAAAGCCCGTACCGAGCTACTGAGCGTCTCTCCTGCAGAGTCTTCCACTGGAGTTTATCTATCACCTCCGTAACGCTTTCGCGATTACTAAATGATCCTGTAACGAAGTGCGCTGCTCTCCGTTGGATCTTCTCTCTCTCTTCTATCAACCCTATCTGGTACGGATCCCACACTGCCGAGCAGTATTCAAGCAGTGGGAGAACAAGCGTACTGTAACCTACTTCCTTTGTTTTCGGATTGCATTTCCTTAGGATTCTTTCAACGAATCTCAGTCTGGCATCTGCTTTACCGACGATCAACTTCACATGATCACTCCATTTTAAATCACTCCTAATGCGTACTCCCAGATAATTTATGGAATTAACTGCTTTCAGATGCTGACGTGCTATTTTGTAGCTAAATGATAAGGGATCTATCTATATGTATTCGCAGCACATTACACTTGTCTACATTGAGATTAAATTGCCAATTCCCTGCACCATGCGTCAATTCGCTGCAGATCCTCCTGCATTTCAGTACAATTTTCCAATGTTACAATCTCTCGATATACCACAGCATCATCTGCAAAAAGCATCAGTGAACTTCCGATGTCGTTCACAAGGTCATTTATGTATATTGTGAATAGCAACGGTCCTACGACACTCCCCTGCGGCACACCTGAAATCACTCTTACTTCAGAAGACTTCTCTCCATTGAGAATGACATGCTGCGTTCTGTTATCTAGGAACTCTTCAGTCCAATCACACAATTGGTCTGATAGTCTATATGCTCTTACCTTGTTCATTAAACGACTGTGAGGAACTGTATTGAACGCCTTGCGGAAGTCAAGAAACACGGCATCTACCTGTGAACCCGTGTCTATGGCCCTCTGAGTCGACAAATGTGATTCGAATGATGCCTTCAGAGTATCACTTGGAAAACGGAAAGGCGCGCCGAGGCCTTCAGCAATGAAAGCTGATTTTGCCTGCTAGCAGGTGAAGGTCGTTTTCGCGTACGACTTACGTCCGATGAGTACTGTCTCGTAGAGTTTAGATTAGATTAGATTTACTTTCATTCCAATTGATCCGTAGTGAGGAGGTCCTCCAGGATGTGGAACATGTCAGAAAAACAACAATACATGACAAATATTTAAACTAAAACAAATAAGCTAATGTACCATTCCACAGGTCCCAAGTGGAATGATCGTCATTTTTTAATGAACACTAAGAGTCATTTTACAAATACTATTGCACTGAATTTAAAATAAAAAAGTTTTTTATTTATTTATAAGGTAAGAAACATGTAATACAACTACTGTAATACTTATTTACAATGAACACATTACTGCACTGAAATGGTGCAGAAGTTAGATTATACTTACACACACACACACACACACACACACACACACACACACACACACACACACACACAAATTTTCAGTGAACACATTACTGCACTGAAATTGTGCAGAAGATATGTTGTACTTATATACAAATCAGTTGGTTTTCCTCAGAAATTCAATGGAGTAGAAGGAGTTGGCCACCAATAAATCCTTTAGGCTTCTCTTAAACTGAATTTCATTGGTTGTTAAGCTTTTTATGGCTGCTGGCAAGTTATTGAAAATGTGTGTTCCTGAATAATGCACACCTTTTTGTACAAGACTAAGTGACTTTAAATCCTTGTGAAGATTATTCTTATTTCTAGTATTGATTCCATGAATTGAGCTATTGGTTTGAAAAAGTGATATATTTTTAATGACAAATTTCATTAAGGAATAAATATATTGGGAAGCTGTAGTTAGTATCCCTAGTTCCCTAAACAGGCTTCTGCAGGATGTTCTTGAGTTCACACCACATATAATTCTTACTGCACGTTTTTGTGCCCGGAAAACTTTAGCTTGGCTTGATGAATTACCCCAGAAAATAATCCCATATGACATTATGGAATGAAAGTAAGCATAGTATGCCAGCTTTTTCATTTTTATATCCCCTATGTCTGACAAAATTCGCATTGCAAACAGAGATTTGTTAAGACGCTTCAGCAGTTCTGTGGTGTGCTCCTCCCAGTTGAATTTATTATCAAGCTGTAATCCCAAGAATTTAACACCGTCCACTTCTTCTATCTTCTTGTCATCATATGTTAGACATATACTCTTGGGACACCCCTTACAAGTTCTGAACTGCATGTAGTGTGTTTTTTCAAAGTTTAGTGACAAAGAATTGGCTAGGAACCAGTGATTAATGTCTACAAATATTTTATTGGCTGATCTTTCTAAGACTACACTTGATTTGCTATTTATTGCAATGTTTGTATCATCAGCAAACAAAACAAACTTGGCATCTGGTAATGTTACTGATGAAAGGTCATTGATATACACAAGAAAAAGTAAGGGCCCCAAAATGGAACCTTGTGGGACCCCACATGTAATTAGTTCCCAGTTGGATGATGCCTGATAGCTTGATACATGTCTCTTTCCTAATAACACCCTTTGTTTCCTGCCAGAGATATAAGATTTGAACCATTTTGCAGCATTTCCTGTTACACTATAATATTCTAGTTTACTTAAAAGGATATTGTGATTTACACAGTCAAATGCCTTTGACAGATCACAAAATATACCAGTTGCCTGCAATTTTTTGTCTAATGAATTAAGTACATTTTCACTGTAAGTGTAGATAGCCTTCTCAATATCAGAACCTTTTAGAAATCCAAACTGTGACTTTGACAGTATGTTATTTGAGATAAGATGGTTATAAAGACGACTGTACATTACTTTTTCGAAAATTTTTGAGAATGCTGGCAACAGTGAAATTGGACAGAAATTTGATGCTATTTCTTTATCTCCCTTCTTAAACAGTGGCTTAACTTCAGCATATTTCAGCCATTCGGGAAATATTCCACTGATAAACGACTGGTTACACAGATAGCTTAATATGTTACTTAGCTCAGAATCACATTCTTTAATTAACTTTGTTGATATTTCATCATACCCACTAGATGTTTTTGATTTTAAAGATTTTATGATGGACATTATTTCTGTTGGGGTAGTGAGGGTCAAATTCATATTATGGAAGTTACTTGAAATGTCTGGTCTAAGGTAATCCATAGCAGCATCTACCGAACCTGACAACCCCATCTTTTCAGTAACAGTTATAAAATGTTTGTTAAAAAGTTCTGCAACACTATACACATCTGTCACCAATGCATCATTTACTCTTAATGCTATTTGTTCCTCTTCATGTCTGGTTCTACCGGTCTCCTCCTTCACTATATCCCAAATTGTCTTTATTTTGTTATCTGATATGACTATCTTTTCCTTGTAATATATTTGCTTTGACATCCGTATTACAGTCTTTAATATTTTGCAGTATTTCTTATAATGTGCTATAGCATCAACATTGGAAATGTTTCGGATTGACAGATACAGTTTTCTTTTTGTTTTACAAGATACCCCTATTCCTCGAGTAATCCATGGCTTCTTTGTAGACTTTGCTCTAACCTTGGTAAGTTTTGGGGGAAAGCAGTGTTCAAATAAGGTAAGCACTTTATTAGCAAAAATGTTATATTTTTCATTCATGCCATGAGCACTGTAAACATCAGTCCAGTGAATGTCTCTGAGGAGTGTCCTAAAATAATCAATTTTTGGCTTACTGATTACCCTCTTGAGCTCAGATTTAACAGATTTTATATCTTGTTCAGTATTAACATTTAACAGAAGGAACTGCATGTCATGGTCTGAGAGGCCATTGACTATTGGTTTTGTAATATAATTTTGTTCATTTGACTTTTCTATAAAGATATTATCAATGGCTGTTTGTGAGCAAGTGGTTATCCTAGTGGGGAACTTTACTGTGGGAATTAAGTTGAATGATAGTGTTACTAACTCAAATAGGTTCTTATTGGGAGAGTCTTTAAGGAAATCTACATTGAAATCACCAGCAACCACTATTTCTTTGTTTTTGGTTGTTAAATGGGCCAGTACAGCTTCAAGGTGGTTTACAAACAGATTAAAGTTACCTGCAGGTGCTCGATATACACTTAATATTATGAAAGATTTTTTGTGAAATTCTAATTCTGTTGCACATGCTTCCATATGCTGTTCTAGGCAAAATTTATGAATGTCTATGTTCTTAAATTTATGACAGTTCCTGATGAATGTGGCAACTCCTCCTTTCTCCATTTCTGATCTACAATAGTGAGATGCTAACCTAAACCCTGTAACACTTAAAAGTTCTATACCAGTGGTCACATGATGTTCAGAGAGGCAGATTATGTCAGCTGGGTTTGAAGACTCTAATTCATCTATGCAGATAGTTAATTCATTAATTTTATTTCTCAGTCCTCGAATATTTTGATGCAATAAAGATAGCTGACATTTCACATTGACTGACTTAAAATTGGATGGAGTTAAAATATCTGCTGACAGTTGAAAATTCTTAACCAATGGCTGTTTATGTTGATGTAATAAGCTGGAATTATGTTTTTTGATTTCTTTCTCAAACTGAAGGTTTGTCTCAGTTCTAACCTCTCTTAAAATTTGTTTTCTTTCTGTCCTCCCTACCCTAAAAAAGGGTCTTTTCTGAATCCTATAACCACTGGTATTTTACCACTCATGACAGTGCCTCCCCCCTTTAACTTTCCTGCTATTTCCCCAGCCAATTTACCCTTCCCCTTCCTGTTGAGGTGAAGGCCATGCCTAGTATAATCCCACCTACTGACAGAATCAACATGAACCACACCAATGTGTGACCCCGCACCCGACATGAGCAGCCGTTCCAGCTCCAAATTAACTCTCTTGACAGAAGAGTTCAAATGAGGTCGGTCATGGCGCCCAAGAACAGATACAAACTCAACACTGGTATGCCTCGATGCTGATGCAATCTTCGCCAGGTCACACTCTATGCTGTACCCAGGATCTCTGTCAATACTGTTACCTGCCCCACCCACTATAACCACGGTGTCTTCCTTAGTGAAATCTTTGCAAAGTGATCCTAAATCCTCTGTCACCTGCTCCAGACCAGCACTAGGTTTAAAAAAATTGGTGACCTGGTATTCTGATCCTAGTTCATCCTGCAAGAGTTGGCCAACACCTCTTCCATGGGAACTACCTAACAACAACACTTTCTTTCTCTTTACTGATTTCCCTACACTCTTACTTTTCAATTTGCTGCTGAAAGTTTGTTGTGCCCTGTCTACACCTGTAACTGCTTGAGGCTCACCAGCTTCTAACTGAAGCAACAGGTCAAATCTATTTTCCACATTCACCATAAAGCTGTCAGACAAAGTTCTAGGCCTGTTCCTCCTGTTGCCTGTTGCCACTTCCCACCTCTCTTTACCCTTCTCCCTCCTTAACCTGTCAAGATCTCCCCTGGCCTTGTCTAACTCAGCCTGAAGGGCAGCAATTTTCCCCTCCTGTTCCAGTATCTTCCTATCTCTACTACAAATCCTACAAAACCACTGATGAGTCTCATTTACTTCCCCTATTCCCACGCCACTACAGTCACCCACATGGAAAAAACTACAGCACCCATCACACCAAAGCCCCGACCTAACAATTCTACGGCAAGTCAAGCACTTTTCACTCATGATAAACGTAATAATTTATTAAGAATAAGTCAGTTAAATTACAGATAAACAGGAAAATATGGTTACACAAATTTGGCCTATACGCAACTGTGTGTAAACAAAAACAAAAGTGCAAAGTTTCTGAAACAACAAGTTAAACTTTACGCTACTTTCCGGAAATGCTAGTTAAATAATGAAGAGGTACGCTAAGTTAAATTGCTGGAGAGAGCAAGGAACAACTAAACGAAATTCTATAGATTTGCTGCAGCAGAACGTAAACAGAAAATACGACTGTACGGTATTTTCGCGTTTTCTGCTATATTACGTAATGAGAAATGAAACCTTTAATGGTACACTTAAACGGCACACTAATACACTTATTTACCACGTAATCAGTACTAATCTATGTGTTTTATAATCTAAAATAACTTATCTTTACGAGAACACCAAACCTCGCGCTAGTCGCTTGGCTGCACCCAAGGCACTTTGGCCCCACCGCAGACCTTATGGTCTGGCACGCGGTAGGTTACAGCTCTCGTTCACCTTTGGTGTTTCTGGAGGGGACGCTAACTGCCGCTCGGTGTGTGCAGAAAATTATCAGAGCCGTTCTTTTTCCGTTCTTGTAGCACGACCTCAGGACTTCAACCGAGCAAATGCGGCATGTAATGGGACGAGACGTGTTTCGTGCGACTCGTCAATCAACAACTCTTGTTGAGCTACGTGAACTGATCGAACCGGAGTGGCTTAACGCATCCCAGCAAAGTGCGATCGATGGGATGCCAGAGCCAGCACCTGCATTGCCAAATGGTTCAAATGGCTCTGAGCACTATGCGACTTAACATCTGAGGTCATCAGTCCCCTAGAACTTAGAACTACTTAAACGTAACTAACCTAAGGACGGCACACTCATCCATGCCCGAGGCAGGATTCGAACCTGCGACCATAGCGGTCGCTCGGCTCCAGACTGTAGCGCGTAGAATCGCACGGCCACTCCGGCCGGCCCTGCATTGCCACCTGTGCAGACTACACCACCGACTAACATGGATGTTTCAGCGTAGTTCGACACCCGGTGCCTCAGAACCGCTTATACTGTAAATATAATCACTTCATAAACTCCATGTGCACTATTGCGGCAATATATCTTGGGTACTAATTTTTTCTGGCAGTGTGTTTTCTGTCAGCATACGTAGGATACGTGAAAAATATTAGTTCCTAGCAAAATCATTGCCTGTTGAAATAGAGGTCATTTTCTTCGCCTACAAAATCGAGACAAAATCGTGCACCGAAAAATGACTTCTGAAGATATCGCAAAATGGCTATATGTGGTGGTACAGGATTCAATATAGAACTATGGAATAAAATTCAGATAAAGATCGTACGTATCTTTCACATGTTATATTTCCCACCAACCTAAAAAAAAAAGAAACGGTTACGACAAAAACCCGTTTAAAGCGGGTTACAATATTTTTATAGTCGATTTAAACATACATGTAGTCAGCGATCCCTAGACCACACAGCCGTCCTTCCAGATCGGAAAGAGTGGCATCCTCCAACATCTTCGTGGCCATGGGTATCCTGCGGAACTCTTCGGCAGATTTTGAGCCTCTGACATTCGCAGCTCCGTTGGCTCGATGCTTTTCAGTCATCAGTTTCCTGACTGGTTTGATGCGGCCCGCCAGGAATTCATCTCCTGCGCTAGCCTCTTCATCTGAGAAAAGCACTTGCAACCTATGTTCTCAATTATTTGCTGGATATATTTCAATCTCTATCTTCCTCTACAGTTTTTTCTTTCTGCAGCTCCCTTTAGTACCATGGAAGATATTTCACGATGTCATAAGAAATGCCCTATCATCCTCTGTCTTCTTCTTGTCAATGTTTTCCGTATTTTCCTTTGCTCGCCGATTTTCTGGAGAACCTCCTCGTTCCTTTATCACTTCACCCAATTTTCAACACCACATCTCAAATGCTTCGATTCCCTGCTGTCCCGTTAACCCACAAGCCACGTTTCACTACCATACAGTGCCGTGCTCCAGACTAACATTCTCAGATATTTCATCCTCAAATTAAAGCCTGTGCTTGATAGTAACGTTCATTTTGCCAGTGCTAGTCTGCTTTTTATATCTTTCTTGCTCCGACCATCATGGGCTATTTTGCTACCTTAACTTCATCTATTTTGTGATTCCCAATCTTGATGCTAAGTTTGTCGCAATTCTACTACTTCTTATTACTTCCCTCTCTTCGATTTATTCTGTCCGTATTCTGTACTCACTAGACAGTTCATTCCATTCATCCCGTAATTCTTCTTCACATTTCAATGAATATCATCACCGAATCCTATCATTGATATACTTCCACCTAGAATTTTAATTCCACCCTTGAACCATTCTTCTATTTCCGTACCTGCTGCTTTGATGTGTGAATTGAACTGTAGGGGCGAAAGACTAAATCCCTGTGTTGCACCTTTTTCTAATCCGAGCACTTCGTTCTTCGTCACTCACTCTAATTGTGTCCACTTGATTCTTATACATATTGTATATTACCCTCCTTTCCCTATGGCTTATCCACACTTTTCTCAGAATGCCGAACATCTTGCACCATTTTACATTGTCGAACGCTTTTCCAGGGCGACAAATCCTATAAAAGTGTGTTGATTTTTTTCAGTATTGCTTCCATTATAAACCACAACGTTAGAATTGCTTCTGATGCCGTTACCTTTCCTAAGGCCAAACTAATCATCATCCAACAGGTCTTCAATTTTCTATGGTATTATTCTGTATATGTTCTTGTCAGCAACTTAGATGCATGAGCTGTTAAGCTGACTATGCGATAATTCTTGCACTTGTCGGCACTTGCTATCTTCGAAGCGAAAGTCAGGAGGTATACCGCCAGACTCATAGTTTCTACACATCAACGTGAATAGTCGCGTTGTTGCCTCTCCTCCTCCCCCCCCCCCCAATGATTTTAGTAATTCTGAAGGTGTGTTAGCTATCCCTTCTGTCTTAATCGATGTTAAGTCTTCCAAAGCTCTTTTAAATTTTTATTCTAGCACTGGATCCCCTAACTCTGCTACATCGGCTCCTGTTCTCCAGTCACGTCATCAGACAACTCTTCATCACCATAGTGGCCCTCAATGTGCTCTTTCCATCCACTCTCTCATCCGCATTTAACAGTGGAATTCCAATTCAGCCTTAATGCTAACATCCTTGTTTTAATTTCATTGAAGTTTGTTTTGAATTCTTGTATACTGAGTCACTCCTTACAATAATCATTTCTTTTTCTATTCCTTTCCTTTTTTCATGCAGCTATTTCGCCTTACTTTTCCTGCACTTCCTATGTGTTTCATTTCTAAATGACTCTATTCCTTAACTTTTCTGAACAAATTTGTACGTACTTCTTTCATCAATCAACTGGAGTAGCTCTTATGTTACCCATGGTTGCTTCGCAGGTACCTTCTTTGTACCTATGTTTTTCTTTCAAACTTAGGCGATTACCATTTTTAGAGATGTCCATTCCTCTTCAACTGAACTGCCTACTAATCTACTCCCTATCACAGTGACTGTAACCCCAGAGAACTTCAAGCGCATCTCCTAGTTCCTTTTGTACAGACTGTCTACGAGGCTGGTACGATCCCAAGTTAGAGCACGTTCATAATAACTTAAATGTATCCTAGGGCATCATTGGAACTGTATCTACCGCGATTTCGAATAATTGTTTCCGGTTGTGGTTTTCGGATACCTTTTTACACAAATCACCCAGTAGCTCGACAACTGCGTTTCTTGCGAACTTGGGATGAATAATAAGTATACATCCCAAGAAATATTTGAATAAAGAAAAAGTTTTATTTTTTAATTTTTGAGGAGGAACCTTGATATTATATCTTTACTTCGCCTACTATACGTAACTTCAAGTCAGTTTACATTTAAGACATCTTATGTAATGTCGCGGACAACGAAGACATCAGTACGTCACCATGTTTCACCCCACTGATGTCAAGTAAAATCTGCTAAAGCGTATTACAATGTTTATTTCTTTGTCTGAAGCTTTGTGGAGCTGCAGTAAATTGACATGTGATTTCTAGAAGTACTGGTGCACAACTGTTTATGCTTCACAACTACTTCCGGTCCGTGTATAGCACTCGTAAAAATAAGAAAAATAGAAACATCATCTGGACAGGCCATGAAGGCCCAACAGTACCTACCGGCCGTCGTGTCATCCTCAGCCCTTATGCGTCACTGGACGTGGATGCGGAGTCGCATGTGGTCAGCACACCGCTCTCCCGGCCGTTGTCAGTTTTCGTGACCGATGACTCAGCAGACCCGGACAGTGACCCATCCAAGTGCTAGCCAAGACCGAAAGCGCCTAACTGCGGTAACCTAACGAGAACCGCTGTTACCAGTGTGTCAAGGCCGTTGGCAGTTGTAAAACTAGTTCTGCATCTGGAGCGAAGCAGTAATAACTAAAGCTTGAAGTGTGCTGGCAAATCCGTAATGACAAATACGACTGTTAGTTTGCTCCTAAGATCCTTGAAACAATTTAAGGCAGAGGAATTGTTCACATGAAATAAACTCTACCTCATACAAAAGATTTACTCGATACAAATAACGCAACTACCATCTATGGCAAGTTAAACGAATATCATACTGAAGTAAAATCGAATACAGAAACTCGAGGGAACAGATGTAAAATATTGAAAACCAAAATTAGATAAATAACGGTAATTCAAAATAACTTAAGGAAGTGTTGGTATCGTTAGTAAGGTATTTTGAAGAAGCGAACACTGTAGATAGCTTTAATACAAACGTAATGAGTAGATCAAATGCATGTAAAGACAACAGAAGCAACTTTGTAACACGTTATATCTACACCCAACGTCGACCACTAACATGAAAGTATGTAGGCGTCTTTGCCTGTTACCAATACAATTAAAATCATTCTTTGAGTGCTGTAGTGTCAACTTATAAAATAATTAAAATGCTGAAATAGTAAACCGACGTTTCAGCAGATTGCTGCAACATGACGGTGTGTCCTTTAGTTTTAACCTTTTAATTATGTTATAAGACGACACAGCAGCACACACAGAAGTATTTTAATGAACTTAGCCTCTAACGTTTGTGAAATATGTCACGCTCATGAAGTTTCGCTCGAATCTGTTCTAACTTTACGTATTTGTAGTTCAAAGTACCATCAGTAAATAGCTGAAAGTGTTAAGAGATGGCATACAAGTAAACCCTGCCGCTCTCCCTCTTGCTTGGCGCCTCTTAGTTGTCTGCGCTTAGCGTAACACATATGTTAAATAAGTTACAGGCCTTCCTTTAAGAGAAAAAGATGGTTTAGTGTGTTCAAATCGCTGTCCGCTCATCCTGATCAGGATACTTCTCACATTAGGCCTCGGCAACAGACGTGAAGCTAAATACACTACTGGCCATTAAAATTGCTACACCAAGAAGAAATGCAGATGACAAACGGGTATTCATTGGACAAATATATTATACTAGAACCGTCATGTGATTACATTTTCACTCAATTTGGGTGCATAGATCCTGAGAAATCAGTACCCAGAACAACCACCTCTGGCCGTAATAACGACCTTGATAACCCTGGGCATTGAGTCAAACAGAGCTTGGATGGCGCGTACAGGTACAGTTGCCCATGCAGCTTCAACACGACACCACAGTTCATCAAGAGTAGTGACTGACTTATTGCGGCAAGCCAGTTGCTCGGGCACCATTGACCAGACGTTTCCAATTGGTGAGAGATCTGGAGAATGTGCTGGCCAGGGCAGCAGTCGAACATTTCCTGTATGCAGAAAGGCTCGTACAGGACCTGCAACATGCGGTCGTGCATTATCCTGCTGAAATGTAGGGTTTCGCGGGGATCGAATGAAGGGTAGAGCCATGGGTCGTAACACAACTGAAATGTAACGTCCACTGTTCAAAGTGCCGTCAATGTGAACAAGAGGTGACCGAGACGTGTAACCAATGGCACCCCATGTCATCACGCCGGGTGATACGCCAGTATAGCGATGACGAATACACGCTTCCAATGTGCGTTCACCGCGTTGTCGCCAAACACGGATGCGACCATCATGATGCTGTAAACAGAACCTGCAATCGCGATAGGCTACAATCCGACCTTTATGAAAGTCGGGATCGTGATAGTACGCATTTCTCCTCCTTACACGAGGCATCACACCAACGGTTCACCAGGCAACGCCGGTCAATTGCTGTTTGTGTATGAGTAAGCGGTTGGAAACTTTCCTCACGTCAGCTAATTGTAGGTGTCGCCACCGGCGCCAACCTTGTGTGAATGCTCTGAGAAGCTAATCATTTGCATATCACAGCACCTTCTTCCTGTCGGTTAAATTTCGCGTCTCTAGCACGTCATCTTCGTGGTGTAGCAATTTTAATGGCCAGTAGTGTATGTCTTGATAAGCCAGCTTTCACCCATAACGACTATTATTTTGTGTTTATTCTCAGCACTAATGAAGTCTACACAATTTAAATTTGAAATTCATGTTATTTTCAATTTAATGTACTTTACTAAAGAATTCATTTATTTAACGAAAAACTGTGCTTCAGAAAAAACCAGAGGTCCAATAACAAAAGTTCGTGTTTAAAAGAGGTCCACTTATTGAGAATGTTAAAAAACGCTGCAGTACAGTATACCTGGTGGATTTCATGAAACATGAAGTTAGCGAGTAAACATTCGATGTGGAGTGCAGGTACTCCCGTCAAGTAGTGGTTAACCAGAAGCAGCACCACTGCGACATTTCAAGTGTCTAGCCGGCACATTAAATGTAACGCGGGCACGTGTTTGCGAGAGCGTAACGGCTGCATGCGCCCAGTTTCCGCTGACGTGCAGCGGAAAATCGGGTTTCGTTCGCGTGAAGTATGGCTGACAATGACGTGCGCACACGCCGCTGGGCACAGTGGAACCACGGTTCACGGAATACGAAGTGCTCTGTGCACGCGGGCCTACGCCTGCCACCCAGTGTTTTATTTTCTATCTAAATAAAAAAACAAAGATCATAACGCGAAACAAACGCGCCCAAAAAGAATGCTGCAGGGTCAAGCGAACTGCTGTCCTGACAAATTCGAAAATGAATCAAAAGTGCTCTGCCCGTTTTGTTCTTCACCCTCCTCCCTTCCGCCACTACTCTGTCTCCCCCCTTTCTCATCTCTCTCTCTCTCTGACTCTCTCTCTTCCTCCCTCCCCATCTCTCTCTCTCTCTCTCTCTCTCTCCCACTTTCTGTCTCCATTTCTCCCGTTCCCGTCCCTCTCTCACCCGATAACCCACCCACTCACCTATTCGTCCAAATAATCCTACCTCTATCTAGCAACATTTCTCATCCCCTTACTTCTCCCCCCCTCCACATGCACACAGACACACACACACACACACACACACACACACACAAAATGTTGTCTTGCTCTTCCGTCCAGAGATACTTTGATTAAGTTATCTCCTCGTTTCCGCATAAATACTGCAACGCATATCAACTGTATTCGAGCCTTGCTCTTCCTCTACAATTTTTTACCTCCCACATAGGTGCAGGTTCATTATGTTCATAAACATCTGCATCAATGGACCACAGATGAAAAGAACGATGAAACAGAAGATACTGATAAGACACTGAAAGGGTATCAGACAAGGAAGTAGCAAACTTTTCTACAGAGTTGTTTCAGAAATACACTCCTGAAAATGGAAAAAAGAACACATTGACACCGGTGTGTCAGACCCACCATACTTGCTCCGGACACTGCGAGAGGGCTGTACAAGCAATGATCACACGCACGGCACAGCGGACACACCAGGAACCGCGGTGTTGGCCGTCGAATGGCGCTAGCTGCGCAGCATTTGTGCACCGCCGCCGTCAGTGTCAGCCAGTTTGCCGTGGCATACGGAGCTCCATCGCAGTCTTTAACACTGGTAGCATGCCGCGACAGCGTGGACGTGAACCGTATGTGCAGTTGACGGACTTTGAGCGAGGGCGTATAGTGGGCATGCGGGAGGCCGGGTGGACGTACCGCCGAATTGCTCAACACGTGGGGCCTGAGGTCTCCACAGTACATCGATGTTGTCGCCAGTGGTCGGCGGAAGGTGCACGTGCCCGTCGACCTGGGACCGGACCGCAGCGACGCACGGATGCACGCCAAGACCGTAGGATCCTACGCAGTGCCGTAGGGGACCGCACCGCCACTTCCCAGCAAATTAGGGACACTGTTGCTCCTGGGGTATCGGCGAGGACCATTCGCAACCGTCTCCATGAAGCTGGGCTACGGTCCCGCACACCGTTAGGCCGTCTTCCGCTCACGCCCCAACATCGTGCAGCCCGCCTCCAGTGGTGTCGCGACAGGCGTGAATGGAGGGACGAATGGAGACTTGTCGTCTTCAGCGATGAGAGTCGCTTCTGCCTTGGTGCCAATGATGGTCGTATGCGTGTTTGGCGCCGTGCAGGTGAGCGCCACAATCAGGACTGCATACGACCGAGGCACACAGGGCCAACACCCGGCATCATGTTGTGGGGAGCGATCTCCTACACTGGCCGTACACCACTGGTGATCGTCGAGGGGACACTGAATAGTGCACAGTACATCCAAACCGTCATCGAACCCATCGTTCTACCATTCCTAGACCGGCAAGGGAACTTGCTGTTCCAACAGGACAATGCACGTCCGCATGTATCCCGTGCCACCCAACGTGCTCTAGAAGGTGTATGTCAACCACCCTGGCCAGCAAGATCTCCGGATCTGTCCCCCATTGAGCATGTTTGGGACTGGATGAAGCATCGTCTCACGCGGTCTGCACGTCCAGCACGAACGCTGGTCCAACTGAGGCGCCAGGTGGAAATGGCATGGCAAGCCGTTCCACAGGACTACATCCAGCATCTCTACGATCGTCTCCATGGGAGAATAGCAGCCTGCATTGCTGCGAAAGGTGGATATACACTGTACTAGTGCCGACATTGTGCATGCTCTGTTGCCTGTGTCTATGTGCCTGTGGTTCTGTCAGTGTGATCATGTGATGTATCTGACCCCAGGAATGTGTCAATAAAGTTTCCCCTCCCTGGGACAATGAATTCACTGTGTTCTTATTTCAATTTCCAGGAGTGTTTATCACTGGGGCAGAAAAAGGTGGAGCCACGTGACTCAAGCATTAGGTGACATTTTGGTCCACTAAATGTCTTTTGCTGTCGTAATTTAGTGTGTTACGCAATTTCATCAAAAGTACTGCAGCTTTCAAACACTTCTATTATTTAATTTGTTTTAGGACTGTCTTCAAGAAAACAGTTGCAACATTTTATGCGGAACTATTCTCTTCGAAAACCTGAAATCCGAGTAATGTACATACAATACAAAACTTGACTTTATATCATGACAGCTATGTGCTACGGGAACAACGGCCTTTGTTTCGTACTTTACGGAGAAAAGACACCTTTCTTTCCTCAGAAAATAGGTATCCTTTTATCAGCGGCTTATCGGTCCATCTCCTACTCCTCCATCACTCTTTCTTCTTACTCCATCTCTCTGTCTACCTCTGTCTCCTCTTTCCTGTTCCCAGATCCTTCACTCTCTTCCTCCGTCCATCTCCTCCTCCTTCAGTCTCTTTTTGTCCATCTCCTCGAACTGAATTTTGTTCTAAGTGATTCAGTGGTTTTGAAGGGACGAGGAATATGTAAATGAAATTCATAAAGTGAGGGAGTATATGGTGCTGGTGATTTAAGTGGACAAATTTTACTCCATAATTTATCAAGACAAAACAAACAGAACTTTTACACTTCATTGCAATTGCGAATTCACTCCGGCTGATCGCAACAGTTAGATCCCGAAATGTATTTACTACGTTTGATTGTAAGACAACAAATCTTTGCTCTTGTAACTGATAATGAAATGTGTGGCTGTAGTCTCTCATGCACATTACATTAAAACATATAATACACTCAGGCATACACATATTATAAAAGGACAATGATGTAGGAAAAATTATAAACTGAGTGCTAATCGCCAATCGAACTGCTTGCATTTTTCGAGTCATCGATCTTCCGACTGGCCTGATGCAGAGCGCCATGAATTTTTCTCCTGTGCCGACCTTTCTATCTCAGAGTAGCACTTGCAAGCTACGTCCTCAGTTACTAGATTACTCAGTGGCTGGATGTATCCCAATCTCTTTCTTGCTCTACAGTTTTTACCCCATACAGTTCCCTCTCGCACCACGGCAGTTATTCTCTGATGCCTTAACAGGTGTCATATCATAGTTTCCTTCCTTTTTGTCAGTGATTTCCATTTTTTTTCCTCGTTGACTCTGCAGGGAACTATCTCATTCCTTACTTGACCAGTCAATCTGCTTTTCAACATTCTTCTTTAGCATCACATCTTAAATGCTGTAAGTAGGCAGTTTAGGTTTTTATGTTGGTAGCGCCACGTAGCGCTCTGTATGAAAATCACTGACTGCGCTGTGTGCGGCCTGTGGTTGGTTGGACTCATTGTTGGAATATTCGCTTGTGTAGTGTTTGGCAGCTGGATGTGAACAGCGCTAGCGTTGAGCAGTTGAAGGTGAGCTGTAATTCATATATATATATATATATATATATATATATGACTTTTGAACATTATTAAGGTACATACATTGTTTGTTCTGTATCAAATGGCTCTGAGCACTATGGGACTCAACTGCTGTGGTCATAAGTCTTTGTTCTGTATCAAAATCTTTCATTTGCTAACTATGCCTATCAGTAGTTAGTGCCTTCAGTAGTTGGAATCTTTTATTTAGCCGGCAGTATTGGCGCTCGCTGTATTGCAGTAGTTCGAGTAACGAACATTTTTGTGAGGTAAGTGATTTATGAAAGATATAGGTTGTTGTTAGTCTGGGCCATAATTTGTAGGGATTGTTGAAAGTCAGATTGCGTTGCGCTAAAAATATTGTGTGTCAGTTTAGTGATGATCAGAATAAATAAAGAGACAACTGTCTGAGTCCGTTCAGTTTTACTCAGCTGTCTCTGTATCAAATAACGTAGAAGTTTACCAGCACAGTAATTTTAATTTTTCTAAGGGGACGTTTCAATGCTTCTATTCTATTCTGGTTTTCCCATAGTCCATGTCTCACTGCCATACAACGTTGTGATCCAAACGTAAGTTGTGGTAGATTTCTCTTGGCCAGGAATGCCCTTTTTGCCAGTGCTAGTCTGTTTTTCATGTCTTCCTTGCTCCGTCCATCTTATGTTATTTTGCTTCCTAGGTAGCAGAATTCCTTACCTTCACATACTTCATGGGTCGCAAAGTATAATGTTAAGTTTCTCACTGTTCTCATTTCTGCTACTTCGATTTACTGTCAATCCATATTTCGCACTCATTAACTGTACATTCCATTCGAGAGCTTCTGTGATTCTACCTCACTTTCAATGAGGACAGCAATCTCATCAGCGAATCTTAACATAGATATTCTTCCACATTGAATTTTAAACCCCCTCAATTTATTTTCGTCATTGCCTCTTCGATGTATGGATTGAGCAGCTGGGGCGGAAAACAACATCCCTGTCTTACATTATTTTTGATCCGAACACTTCTTTCTTGGTCTTCTACTCTCATTGTTCCCCTCTGGTTCTTCCACGTGTTGTATATTACCGATGTTTCCCTGTAGCTAACCCCAATTTTCCTCAGATTTTCGAACATCTTGCACCATTTTGCATTCTCGAACACTTTCCCCAGGTCGACAAATACTATGAACGTGTCTTGATTTTTCTACATCTGCATCCATACTCCGCAAGCCACCTGACGGTGTGTGGCGGAGGGTACCCTGAGTACCTCTATCAGTTCTCCCTTCTATTCCGGTCTCGTATTGTTCGTGGAAAGAAGGATTGTCGGTATGCTTCTGTGTGGGCTCTAATCTCTCTGATTTTATCCTCATGGTCTCTTCGCGAGATATACGTAGGAGGGAGCAATATACTGCTTGACTCTTCGGTGAAGGTATGTTCTCGAAACTTTAACAAAAGCCCGTACCGAGCTACTGAGCGTCTCTCCTGCAGAGTCTTCCACTGGAGTTTATCTATCACCTCCGTAACGCTTTCGCGATTACTAAATGATCCTGTAACGAAGTGCGCTGCTCTCTGTTGGATCTTATCTCTCTCTTCTATCAACCCTATCTGGTACGGATCCCACACTGCCGAGCAGTATTCAAGCAGTGGGCGAACAAGCGTCCTGTAACCTACTTCCTTTGTTTTCGGATTGCATTTCCTTAGGATTCTTCCAATGAATCTCAGTCTGGCATCTGCTTTACCGACGATCAACTTTATATGATCATTCCATTTTAAATCACTCCTAATGCATACTCCCAGATAATTTATGGAATTAACTGCTTTCAGTTTCTGACGTGCTATTTTGTAGCTAAATGATAAGGAATCTATCTTTCTATGTATTCGCAGCACATTACACTTGTCTACATTGAGATTAAATTGCCAATTCCCTGCACCATGCGTCAATTCGCTGCAGATCCTCCTGCATTTCAGTACAATTTTCCAATGTTACAACCTCTCGATACACCACAGCATCATCTGCAAAAAGCCTCAGTGAACTTCCGATGTCATCCACAAGGTCATTTATGTATATTGTGAATAGCAACGGTCCTATGACACTCTCCGGCGGCACACCTGAAATCACTCTTACTTCGGAAGACTTCTCTCCATTGAGAATGACATGCTGCGTTCTGTTATCTAGGAACTCTTCAATCCAATCACACAATTGTTCTGATAGTCCATATGCTCTTACTTTGTTCATTAAACGACTGTGGGGAACTGTATTGAACACCTTGCGGAAGTCAAGAAGCACAGCATCTACCTGTGAACCCGTGTCTATGGCCCTCTGAGTCTCGTGGACGAATAGCGCGAGCTGGGTTTCACACGACCATCTTTTTCGAAACCCATGCTGATTCCTACAGAGTAGATTTCTAGTCTCCAGAAAAGTCATTATACTCGAACATAATACGTGTTCCAAAATTCTACAACTGAACGACGTTAGAGATATAGGTCTATAGTTCTGCACATCTGTTCGACGTCCCTTCTTGAAAACGGGGATAACCTGTGCCCTTTTCCAATCCTTTGGAACGCTACGCTCTTCTAAAGACCTACGGTACACCGCTGCAAGAAGGGGGGCAAGTTCCTTCGCGTACTCTGTGTAAAATCGAACTGGTATCCCATCAGGTCCAGCGTCCTTTCCTCTTTTGAGCGATTTTAATTGTTTCTCTATCCCTCTGTCGTCTATTTCGATATCTACCATTTTGTCATCTGTACGACAATCTAGAGAAAGAACTACAGTGCAGTCTTCCTCTGTGAAACAGCTTTGGAAAAAGACATTTAGTATTTCGGCCTTTAGTCTGTCATCCTCTGTTTCAGTACCATTTTGGTCACAGAGTGTCTGGAAATTTTGTTTTGATCCATCTACTGTTTTGACATAAGACCAAAATTTCTTAGTATTTTCTGCCAAGTCAGTACATAGAACTTTACTTTCGAATTCATTGAACGCCTCTCGCATAGCCCTTCTCACACTACATTTCGCTTCGCGTAATTTTTGTTTGTCTGCAAGGCTTTGGCTATGTTTATGTTTGCTGTGAAGTTCCCTTTGCTTCCGCAGCAGTTTTCTAAGTCGGTTGGCTCTTTTCCATCTCTTACGATCTTGCTTGGCACATACTCATCTAACGCATATTGTACGATGGTTTTGAACTTTGTCCACTGATCCTCAACACTATCTGTACTTGAGCCGCCAGGTACTCTGTAATCTGCTTTTTGCCACTTTTGCTAAACAGAAAAATCTTCCTATCTATTTGAATATTTCTATTTACGACTGAAATCATCGATGCCGTAACCGCTTTATGATCGCTGATTCGCTGTTCTGCGTTAACTGTTCCAAATAGTTTGGGTCTGTTTGTCACCAGGTCTAATATGTTATCGCCACGAGTCGATTCTCTGTTTAACTGCTCAAGGTAGTTTTCAGATAAAGCAATTTAAAAAAAATTTCACTGGATTCTTTGTCCCTGCCACCCGTTATGAACGTTTGAGTCTCCCAGTCTATATCCGGCAAATTAAAATCTCCACCCAGAACTATAACATGGTGCGGAAATCTACTCGAAATATTTTCCAAATTATCCTTCAGGTGCTCAGCCACAACAGCTGCTGAGCCAGGGGGCCTATAGAGACATCCGATTACCATGTCTGAGCCTGCTTTAACCGTGACCTTCACCCAAATCATTTCACATTTCGGATCTCCGTCAATTTCCTTCGATACTATTGCACTTCTTATCGCTATAAACACGCCTCCCTCTTCACTGTCCAGCCTGTCTCTGCGGTATACATTCCAATCTGAGGATAGGATTTCATTACTGTTTACGTCTGGTTTCACCCAACTTTCTGTCCCTAGTACTATATGGGCGTTGTGACCGTTTATTAATGAGAGCAGTTCTGGGACCTTTCTATAGACGCTCCTGCAGTTTATTATTAGCACATTAATATTGTTATTCCCTGTTGCATTTTGCCTACTCCTACCTTACCGCGTCTTAGGAGGCGTCTTGTCGGGCCTAGGGAGGGAATTCTCTAACCTAAAAAACCCCCAAGTGCACTCCACACGTACTCTGCTACCCTCGTAGCCGCTACCGGAGTATAGTGCACGCCTGACCTATTCAGGGGGACTCTACATTTCTCCACCCGATAGCGGAGGTCGAGAAATTTGCACCCCAGATCTCCGCAGAATCGTCTGAGCCTCTGGTTTAAGCCTTCCACTCGGTTCCAAACCAGAGGACCGCGATCGGTTCTGGGAACGATACTACAAATAGTTAGCTCTGATTCCACCCCGCGAGCGAGGCTTTCCGCCTTCACCAATTCCGCCAACCGCCTGTACGAACTGAGGATGACCACTGAACCCAGACGGTAGGAGTCATTGGTACCGACATGAGTAACAATTTGCAGTCGGGTGCACCCACTGCTCTCTATCGCCGCCGGCAGGGCCTCCTCCACATCTCGGATGAGACCCCCCGGCAAAGAGACAGAATGAACACTGGCCTTCTTCCCCGACCTTTCCGCTATTTCCCTTAGGGGCTCCATCACCCGCCTAACGTTGGAGCTCCCAATAACTGATAAACCCCTCCCCCCGTGTGCCAGCTCGGACCTTGCTGAAGGAGCAGCCACATGTCCACCCACAGGCAGAGCGAGCGATGCCACACGGCCAGCCTCCACATTTACCCTCCGCCTCGTGCGCCGCGAACGCCGCTGAACCCGCCACTCCCCTTGGGGAGAGGGTGGCCCAACCGCGCCCGGTATCCGCGAAGATGTCTCGACAGCAGGGACAGTGGGTGAAGCATGTAACACCTGGGGTGTACCATGCGTCGCACCAGACTCCCCACTGCCGCTACACTCCGAGGCAGCAGCCTGAAGACGGCTGACCGCGGCCATCAACACGCTCAGCTGTTCGCGAACAGTGGCCAGCTCCTCCTGCGTCCGTACGCAGCAGTCACACATCCTATCCATCCTAAGGAATCAATCTACTGTAGAGAGTTAATAAACTTTTAACTAGACTGCTGATTCACTAAAGGTGTCTGATTGTTGACTAAACTGTGATTGCTAGCCACTTCTTGTAGAAAACAATGAAATTAGCACTACCTGTCTCTGGACTGTATTCAAAACAAACACTAGCACTACTGGCTCTGACTGTATTCAAAACAAACACGAAATCTATGGAACAGTATTACTAGAACTCGACAATTAAAGCTTCCTAAAAACAAAAACACACGGAAGAAGAAGTGACAAGTAAGAAAAATACTGTTAATACTTAAATTAAGATAGCTCGCTGCACAGCAGACGTGAATCAGGCGGCAGTTACGACGGTAGTCTTGTTTCCATTCTCAACAGCAACTTCAGAACTGATGTCTTTACTGGTGTCTTTACTTTTCCTAAAGCCAAACTGATCGACAACTAACAGATCCTCAATTTTCTTTTTCATACTTGCATTCGTCGGTGCAATTGGCACGCTAGACTTAACATGTTCACAGAAGATTCTACATAACTATATTCAAGAACAGGAGCAGCATATGCACCAGTTAGCTCGAGAGACAAGGAAATCGTAAAAAAAAAAAATGGTTCAAATGGCACTAAGCATTGCAGGACTTAACGTCTGAAGTCATCAGTCCCCTAGTCCGCCCCAGTAGCTGAGTGGTCAGCGTGACGGATTGCCGTCCTCTGGGCCCGGGTTCGATTCCCGGCTGGGTCGGAGATTTTCTCCGCTCAGGGACTGGGTGTTGTGTTGTGTTCATCATCATTTCATCCCCATCCGGCGTGCAGGTCGCCCAATGTGGCGCCGAATGTAATAAGACCTGCGATATGGCGGCCGGACCTGCCCCGCGAGGGGCCTCCCGGCCAATGACGCCAAACGCTCATTTCCATCAGTCCCCTAGACTTAGAACTATTTAAACATAGCTAACCTAAGGACATCACACACATCCATGCCCGAGGCAGGATTCGAACCTGCGACCGCAGCAACAGCGTCGTTCCAGACTGAAGCGCCTAGAACCGCTCAGGCACCGCGGCCGTCCGGAAATCCTTACAAGTCAATAAAGGATGATAGTTCATTGCAGCACCAAAGCACTTAATTACAGACATAAATAAGCGACAAGCCACACTTAACACTAATTTTAACAAAAGGGAGCGAACGAAAATGAAACATGGATGGCATAACAGCCCCCTCTCCCCTCTCTTATAAATTAGTCCAAAGAACTGATTTAGATGCCTTAAGAGTACATTAACCCACGTGTTGTAGGCAATACAAAAACAGCCGGCCGGTGTGGCCGAGTGGTTCTAGGCGCTACAGTCAGGAACCACGCGAACACTATGGTCGTAGGTTCGAATCCTGCCTCGGGCATTGGTGTGTGTGATGTTCTTAGGTTAGTTAAGTTTAAGTAGTTGTAAGTTCTAGAGGACTGATGACCTCAGAAATTAAGTCCCATAGTACTCACAGCCATTTGAACCAACCAATTCTAAAACAATGAACACACCAACATGACTTAGAAGGCAGTTAAACCCCAAAGTACACTATCACCATACGAGCCATCATGACTGAACGTCGCTAACACACAAGAACCTGCAGCAGCCTCGGCTCAGCACCATTCTAATGTCCCTGTGGTGGCTTACTCCAGACACACAGCCATGATAAAATGGCAAGCCGCTACTGTTGAATCCACGGACGCGGTATTCGGTACACGCCCAAGAAGTAACGGAAGGCCAACAACATGTTCCCAATGTCTGTTGCTTCACAACATCCATGAAGCCCCCGTCGTCTGTGCGTGACAACGCGATGTAGCAGGCAACCGAAAGAGCCTGTCCAGTCGTGGCGGCTCCAACTATAATCCACCGGCCGGCCGCTACACTAGGCACTGCAGCGGACCATGTAATTCCTTCCTAGGTCACAGCCAGGATCGTGACTGATGCAGCGCCTCGGCCACAGATTACCAGTATCACAGTGTAATCGTGGCAAACCCTCCGAGAGAAGTACTGGCGCGGCTCAGCATTCATGCACTATAAGAGAAAGACTCACCACGTTGGAATTATCCGAACGGGACGGAAATCAGTAGATGTGCTGTACATATAAGGACAAACAAATGATTACAATTTCAGAAAAAAATAGGCTGATTTATACAACAGAAAGAACTTCACAAACTGAGCAAGTTAATAACAGATTGGTTTTCCTTTGGCCCTTATAAAAGCAATTATTCAGCTTGTCATTGATTGAAAGAGTAGTTGGATGCCTGCCTGAGTGATATCGTGCCAATTTCCGTCAAACTGACTCGGTAGACGGCAAAATCCAGAGTTGGTTGCAGGAACTTGCTCACAATATTTCAAACGTGCCCAATAGCGGAGAGATCCGGTGAACTTGTTGGCTAAGAAAGGGTCTGCCAAGCACGAAAGTAAGCAGCGGAAACTCTCGTCGGGTGCGGGTGGACCTTATCTTCCTGAAATGGATGGCTTGCCGTCAAGGGCAACAAAACGCTGTGTTGTACAGGTGCCGCAGGTGACAACCAAAGGGGCTGTCGGGCCGTATAACGGGTGACAATTAAGTTCGTAATCCACCGCTGCCTGGGGCGTTTCCAGATACGTCTTCGCTGGTCATCGAGGCTCAGTTGAAAGCTGGACTCGTCACTGAAGACAATTCTATTCCAACCAATGAGATTCCAGGGTGAAGATGAGTCTGGAGACGCCCTGGACAGTGATGTGGTACCATCCTGACTGTCGCCTGCCATAAGGTCCGATAATCAGGAGTGACGATCTGTGGTTCCATTTCTTTTCACTGCATGACGACTTTGGTTATCTATGGCACCTTTGCAGCAAAGCGGTACGTCGACGATAGTCTACGCCCCGTTTTCTTGCCCTTCATGACGAGCTATACCGGACTTACATTTCAGCAAGATAATGACCGCCCAGACACCACGAGTGTTTCTAATACTCGTCTTCGTGCCTGTCAGTTCGTACCTAAGCCATCAAAGTCGTTAGATCTCTCCTCAACTGAGAACGTTTGAAGCATTAGGGGCAAGGCCCTCCGACCATGTCGGGATTTTAGCAATCTAACGTGCTAGTAGAACAGAATTTAGCACGATAACTCTTAGGAAGACATCCAACAATCAATATCAAGCCAAATAATTGCCTGGATAAGGGCCAGAGGTTGACCAGTACGTTATTGACTTGCGTAGTTTGTGAATTCCTTTCCCTTGAATAAATCATCAATTTCTTTACATCGTACCCACAGATATTCATTCCGTTCGGGCACATGTCGTGGTTACAAAAATATATAAGTGGAGCAGACACGGACGGTGGTTCACCCTAGCGAAGATGCGCTGCAAATGTGGAAATCTATTGACGCAAGAGACTTTGAAAAGGGGCAGATTATTATTATGCAGAGTTTGTGAATGGGTATCACGAAAACGGCGAATCTGGTGGAATTTTCAAATGTTACTGTCGTAAGTATACAGGGTGGTCCATTGATCGTGACCGGGCCAAATATCTAAAAAATACCGGCAAACGAAAAAACTACAAAGAACAAAATTTGTCTAGCTTGAAGGGGGAAACCAGATGGCGCTATCGTGGCCTCGTTAGATGGCACTGCCATAGGTCAAACGGATATCAACTGCGTTTTTTTAAAAATAGGAACCTCCATTTTTACTACGTATTCGTGTAGTACATAAAGAAATATTAATGTTTTAGTTGGACCACTTTTTTCGCTTTGTGACAGATGGCTCTGTAATAGTCACAAACATATGGCTCACAATTTTAGACGAACAATTGGTAACAGGTAGGTTTTTTAAATTAAAATGCAGAACGTAGGTACATTTGAACGTCTTATTTCGGTTGTTAAACGTGATACATGTACCTTTGTGAACTTATCATTTCTGAGAACGCATGCTGTTACAGCTTGATTACCTGTAAATACCACATTACTGCCATAAATGCACAAAATGATGTCCGTCAACCTCAATGCATTTGGAAATACGTGTAACGACATTCCTCTCAACAGCGAGTAGTTCGCATTTCGTAATGTTCGCACATGCATTGACAATGCGCTGGCACATGTTGTCAGGCGTTGTCGGTGGATCACAATAGCAAATATCCTTCAACTTCCCCCACAGAAAGAAATCCGGGGACGTCAGATCCGGTGAACGTACGGGCCATGGTATAGTGCTTCGACGACCAAACCATCTGTCATGAGATATGTTATTCCATACCGCTTCAACCGCACGCGAGCAATGTGCCGGACATCCATCATGTTGGAAGTACATCGCCATTCTGTCATGCAATGAAACATCTTGTAGTAACATCGGTAGAACATTACGTAGGAAACCAGCATACATTGCACCATTTAGGTTGCCATCGATGAAATGTGGGCCAATTATCCTTCCTCCCATAATGCCGCACCATACATTAACCCACCAAGGTCGCTGATGTTCCACTTGTCGCAGCCATCGTGGATTTTCCGTTGCCCAGTAGTGCATATTATGCCGGTTTACGTTACCGCCTTTGGTGAATGACGCATCGTCGCTAAATAGAACGCGTGCAAAAAATCTGTCATCGTCCCGTAATTTATCTTGCGCTCAGTGGCAGAACTGTACACGATTTTCAAAGTCGTCGCCATGCAATTCCTGGTGCATAGAAATATGGTACGAGTGCAATCGAAGTTGATGTAGTATTCTCAACACCGAGGTTTTTTAGATTCCAGATTCTCGCGCAATTTGTCTACTACTGATGTGCGGATTAGCCGCGACAGCAGCTAAACACCTACTTGGGCATCATCATTTGTTGCAGATCGTGGTTGACGTTTCACATGTGGCTGAACACTTCCTGTTTCCTTAAATAACGTAACTATCCGGCGAACGGTCCGGACACTCGGATGATGTCGTCCAGGATACCGAGCAGCATACACAGCACACGCCTGTTGGGCATTTTGATCACAATAGCCACACATCAACACGATATAGACCTTTTCCGCAATTGGTAAACGGTCCATTTTAACACGGGTAATGTATCACGAAACAAATACCGTCCGCACTGGCGGAATGTTACGTGATACCACGTACTTCTACGTTTGCGACTATTACAGCGCCATCTATCACAAAGCGAAAAAAGTGGTTCAACTAAAACATTCGTATTTCTTTACGTACTACACGAATATGTAATAAAATGGGGGTCCCTATTAAAAAAAAAAAAGCTGTTGATACCCGTTTGACCTATGGCAGCGTCACCTAGCGGGCCAACCATAGCGCCATCTGGTTTCCCCCTTTCAAGCTAGAAGAGTTTCGTTCTTTGTAGTTTTTTCGTTTGATTCTTATTTCGTGAGATATTTGGCCCGGTCACTATCAATGGACCGTCCTGTATACGGGAAGAGATAGGTCGGTAAAACTACCATTAGCAGCTAAATGATTGGACGTCCACGACTATTCACAGAACTTTGGGTTCGAAGGCTTATCTGCCCTGTAAAGTAGAGTAGGTGGTGATATTTGGCGCTGAAACAGCAGAATTTGGGTGCACGAACAAGTGTTTCGGAGCACATCGTTCATCTTTTATTGTTGAACATGGAGCTCCGCAGCTCTCTACCCCCTCGTGTTGACATATTGACATTAAGACATTGTCAGTTACGAATGCAGTGAGTACGGGACCGTCGAAATTCGACCGTCGATTAGTGGAAGCGAGTCGGCTCCTCGGGAGAATCATATTTCTGCTACACTAGGTCCATGGTCGTCTCCACAAACGCCGACAACGAGGTGAATGCCGGCTCGAAACGTGGAGCGCGCCACGGGCGCAGGCTGGTGAGGGCAGTATGGGAGACATTCTCCTGCTATTGCATGGGACCTGTGCTAGTAATCTAAGACACTCTGCAGCTCCGAAACACCTGCATCCCCTCAAGCTTGAAGTCTTTTCCGACGGAGATGTCATATTTCAGTGGTATAATTGTCAGTGTCTCTGAGCCAGAACTGTGCTACAATGGTTTGAGGAGCATTAAAGTGAACTAATATTGATGTCTCGATGACCAAATTCCTGAATTCAAATAATTAATACAAAAGAATGGCCCTGAATAAGAAGCAATCCTGACAGTGACCTATACATCTCATTGAGCACTTACCTCACAAATATCTTCATTACGCGAACTGCTGCAATACAACGAGCGTCAATACTGGCAGCTAAATAAAAGATTCTAACTACTAAAGTCACTAACTACTAATAGGCATGTGGTTAGCAACGGAAAGATTTTGTTGGAAACCAAATAATGTATTTTGTACCTTCAAAATGTGACATCCAGTTCAAACACGAATATAAATCGTCATTGACATGCAGTATAAAGACATATAATCATAACTAATTTTTGTCTCCAAGTCAGATAGTGGCCGTGCGGTTAAAGGCGCTGCAGTCTGGAACCGCGAGACCGCTACGGTCGCAGGTTCGAATCCTGCCTCGGGCATGGATGTTTGTGATGTCCTTAGGTTAGTTAGGTTTAACTAGTTCTAAGTTCTAGGGGACTAATGACCTCAGCAGTTGAGTCCCATAGTACTGAGAGCCATTTGAACCATTTTTGAATCCAAGTCAGATACTTCCAAATCGTTAGCTTGCGCTAATGCTTCAGACCTCTATCCTCCATCAATGCTAACTTCTCACATCTAACATCCATCACTGCTGGCTGTTCACTTCCAACTGCCCAACAGTACTTCCCTCACTGCTGGCGACTAACTTCCAACTGCCCAACACTGCTGGCGATTAACTTCCAACAACGAGTCCAACCAGCCACAGAGTCTCTTACAAAGGAAGCGCAGTCAGAGATACAACGCAAAGCGCTACACAGCGCTGCCATCACAGAAGCAGCCCACTCGACAATACCTACATAAACTTACCAACGAACTGTCGAATCCCTGATACGCATAATCAGTGATGTATTCCCTTCCAAAGACGGACAAACAAGCCGTTAAGCGAGTAGTCATAATCTTTTGGCTCATCAGTGTACATTAGCTGATTAATAGCTAGTGACGGTAAATCGTCTCTAGAGGAAATACATATTGAATTCGTAGGCCTAGTGCAAGTACACCGAGCCAGGTGGAGCAATGGCTAAAACACTGGGCTAGTATTCAGAAGGGTGGCGATTAAAATCTCAGTGTGGCTATGCAGAGCTAAATTCTCCATGATTTCCCTAAACAGATTAAGGTAAATGCCAGGATAGTTACTTTAAATTGAGTTCCCTTCCCAATTTTCCTTAACCTGCGCTTGTGTTCAGTCTCTGATGAACCTGTAATCCTTCTATCCCTTTTATCGATACGGCAGAGAATGAGCTTCCAAACTAATCTACATCTACATCTGCATAGCGAGTCACAATCCACCGCGTGGCGCGTGGCGCAGTGCACCGTGTACCACTGTTATCATTTCCTTTCTTGTTCCACACTCAAAAAGATGGAGGGAAAAACGACTATGTATATGCGGCCGTATGAGCCGTATTTTCTTGTATCTTATCTTCATGGTCCTTACTCGCAATGTGTGTTCGAGGCAGTAGAACCGTTCTGCAGTTAGCTTCAAATGCCGGTTCACTAAATATTTTCAGTGGTGTTACTCGAACAGACTGTCACATTCCCTCATTCCCTCCAAGGTTAGCCGGCCACGGTGGCCGAGCGGTTCTAGGCGCTTTAGTCTGGAACTACGCGGCTGCTACGGTCGCAGGTTCGAATCCTGCCTCGGGCATGGGTGTGTGTGATGTCCATAGATTAGTTAGGTTTAAGTAGTTCTAAGTTTAGGGGCCCGATGACCTCAGCTGTTAACTCATTTGAACCTCCAAGGATACACATTTCAATTCCTGCAGCACGTCCATAACACTTAAGTGTTGTTTGAATATACGAGAAACAAATCTAACAGCGCGTCTGAGTTTCTTCGATGTCTTCCATTAATCCGAGCTTTTAGGAAACCCAAACACTCGAGCAGTACCCAAGAACAGGTCGCACTAGCGCCGTACCTGCGGTCTCCTTTACAGATGAGCCATACTTCCCTAAAATTCGTCCGATAGATCGAAGTCGACCATCGTCTTTCCTACCGCAATCCTGAAATGGTCGTTCCATTTCATAATGCTCTGCAACGTAATTTAAAAGATAACAGTGTCTTCCATCTTTTGTCTGACAGTCTTGGAAAGAGAAGGACGAAAACGGTCTATAGTTATTAACGAACTGAGGTTACTCTTCCTAAAAGCTGTTCTCGACGAGAAAGATTTATTTTTAGTTATTTATTTATTTTGAGATGAAAACGTCTATATTTGTAGTCGACCTAATTTCATGAGTGACAAAGCACCGTTAGATAATTAATGGACTAGTAACTCATAAAGAATGGTTGAGCCCATAAGGCGTAGATCAGTTGTGTACATGTTTTTCGCGTAGTGTTTGTTTTGCTCGTGACGTCATTGTACCAGTGTAGGCGCACAAGCTTAGTTGTTACGAATTCCCTCTGTGTAAAGTTATATGTTGGTGAAGCGTGAAACTCGTATAGTTAGGACATGATATGAATAAAGTCCTTTTGAATAATAATGTACGTCATTACGAAAAATTAAAGAGGAACAACTAACATAAAAAAGTTGCTTTGGGCGATATACAACAAGTTTCTTCACAGTTCCGCTTCGAGCGGGAAGGTTCTTGTTTACTTCACTTGCCGCAGCGTCGCTTGTGTGGAGTTTTCCTCGTTAGTGTTGTTCTGTCTGCCGAGTGAGTCGTAGCGCCTCCGCTCCGCCTTTACTGTCTGTTTGTGTTCGTCTACCTGCAGCGCCGCCGGCCGCTCCGCTATGGCAATCATGGTTTCCACGTGTATTCCACGAAAAGCTACTGTGAGCTTTACTGTCAATAGAACAACGCGACACGTGCAACCCGGATCTTTAGAAATACATGATTGAAACTTCCTAGCAGATTAAAACTGTGTGCCGGACCGAGACTCGAACTCGGGACCTCTCCCTTTCGCGGGCGAGTGATTGGTAGAGCACTTGCCCTCGAAAGGCAAAGGTCCCGAGTTCGAGTTTCGGTCCGGCACACAGTTTTAATCTGCCAGGAAGTTCATATCAGCGCACACTCCGCTGCAGAGTGAAAATCTCATTCTGAATACGCGATTGGCTTGTCGTTGCAATTCATGTGATCTCTGGTCAGGTCCACACCGCTTATTTTGATGTAGACGAGCACGTGTTTTACGAGAAACTTATGGATCCCCTTCACGTTGATAGATTGCTGTTCGACATGGTTCTCAAGTTCCGTTCAAGCATCGCGATAATTCCGTTAGTATGGTGTCACTTGCAGACGCTGAAATCGAATATACCAATGTTCGAGTTTTCAACCTCCCGCCGGAAGTTAATGTCAACCGTCTAAAGGACATATTGACTCCTAATGGTAACGTGAAAAACGTTTGTCGTGAACGCTGGTCTACTCAACACAGATTACACTGTCTTAGTGGAACTCGTTCCGTGGAAATGCATATCAAACGCAATATTCCATCACATATACCGCGTCCGTGTCATGTGTACTGGTCAAGAGGGAACCCGCTTCCTATGTAATGAAAGTTGACAGTTTCGGTCTAATTGTCCGCGGAGGGTTTTTGTATTAAAGCTGTCATTAGTGCAGCGTCGCAAATTGTCGGTTGCTGATCTTGTTCCTTCCACTCCCGCCGTCGGGCCTACTTCTGCTTCGTATTATAATGAACAGACAGTCAGTTCTGATAATCGTGTCAATGAATTTCCGCCTTTACCTCCGCGACAGGTTCAGAATCCCACTGGCCACAGGATAGAAGCTGCAACGGCGAAAAACAAGCGACGTCGCATTCAGGACGCTGATGGTGAGGATCTGGCGGTGGCTTCTGCGCCAACGTCCTCCGCATCGATTGTGTCCCCTGCTCCTCTCGATGCTGCGATACCTCCCGTCCGTGGTACGGTGAGTGGCAAAGTTATCTCCAACATCCCTCCTGATCGCCAAGTGGCTCCTTCTGAGCTGCCTGTGTGTGGAGAGGGAATGGAGTCCCCCCCCCCCCCCTCCCTTTGTCCTTGTGTCCTCCGTAACAGTCTGAGACGATGAAACGTCCTGTTCCTTCGTTTTCAGCCGCCGACGGTTTTCTACATTTTCCGACTACAGCAATTCCCGAGGAGACTAAAATTAGCGACCAAGTATCACCTGTTGTATTGGTAGTTCCACAGAATGCTTCCGCCTTAGTCACTGGAACTGCATTATATGACCCTAGTTATGGTGGGGAGGAAGCTGTGCCACTGACCCCTCCCACACTTCCGTCTACAGAGGTCGCCATTCCACGTAACTGAGAGAAACAGCCTATACAACCTGACCGTAAGAAATCTAAGAAAAAAGGTTGCGATGACGGGGGTTCCGGCCCCCCGATGTCTGATTCCTCTGTTGATTCCGCGATGGACCTTGAGTCTCAGCTGTCTGTCTAATTCTACTCGGAGGTTCCCTACATCCCTGTCCAGCTGTGATCAATGACCCAAGTCTACACGTTCCTTTACTTAAACGTTAATCGTGTGGATCAGAACTGAGATTGGCTTCGCCTCGTCAGTTCATTTATGACTGATGTGCGAACATAGTTTTCTTACTAGAGGTGTTATTTAGTAATTTGTCCTTACCTGGTTTTCGTATCATCTTTAATGTGGCACCCGAATGTTCTACGGGAACATCCTTATTCTTTCTCTAAGGTATTCCTATTGCTGAGGTGGAAATATTGGATTCTGGCAGGGGCATCGATTGTCAACTTATTTATCTCACCTTGGTTCTTTTACATCTCCAATCTGGCACTGGTTGCGCAGTGGATCGTTCGCGTTTTTGTAAAGAGGATATTGTTTACCTGTTGCGTAAGGGGCCTCCAGGTATTCTGTTGGGTGGTGATTTTAGCTGTGTATTGCGTCCAGCAGATCAATGTCCTAATTTTAATTTCTCTCGTGAATTACATGAACTGGTCCCCTCCTTACGCCTAAAAGACGTCTAGATACTTAAATACCCGACGTTAGTTAAATTTACCCACTTTACTGCGACTTCTAGAAGCAGTTCAGATAGGTTTTACTTATCAGACTGCCTGAGCGATAGTATTCTTAACGTTGAAGTCATCCCAGCTTCCTTTACGGATCACTGTGCTGTTGCCACAACTCTCAATCTTGAACGTCAACCAGTCAAATTGTTTCGTCTTCCGTGGATGTTAAACGTCGCTCACCTAGCTGACTCCTCTATCGATGACGTGATGCGAGTTGTATGGGAGCGTACTCTACGGTTCACTGGAAAATACTCTTCCACCCTTGACTGGTGGACACAGCTAACAAAACCGAGCCTCAGGCAAACTTTGATAATTTTCTATGCTGCCAAAGCGCGAGATTTTCGGAGAACTTTCGAATTTTACTATTCCATCCGGCGTAAACTTTATGCTGCTTCAGATCACGCTCCTCTGCGAATTGCGGATGTCAGGCGTGTAAAAGCAAAATTGTTTACCTTGAAGAAAATACAAATGGAAGGTGCGAAAATCCGATCGAAGCCACGTTCATTGGCGACGGAAGAACTGACTTCCTTATATCATTTGCTTCGGCATCAGACCCGTCGCCGACGCGCTTGTATTCATTCTCTCACGACAAATAATGGACGTATCGCAACGGCGCAAGCTGATACAGTGCGTATCTTACACAAGTACTATGCAGACATCTACGATATCGATGAGCCCGACGAAACCTTTTAGGACCCACCTGTCAGCATCTCGTATACGGCAATTACACCTGAACATAATGCAACGCTCTTAGCATATTTTCAGCCTGAGGAAGTTTACAAACTTCTCGTGGAATCGCCCTCTCAAAAGTCCTCTTTCAAAGTGGGTAAAATTGTTTTAGTCACGAAACGCACTGGACCGATTGCCCCCGATAGCCTTCGCCCACTTACTTTGTTAAACCTTGATTATAAGACTGTGCGAGGGCAGTTAACAGTAGCATGTCGCCTCTGATGGGAACGGTTGTTGTAAAACATCAAAGCTGCTTACCTGGTCGTACCATTCTTACCCCTATAGTCGAATGTCGTGACGTAGTTTCTGTTGCTGTTGTAACGTCCGTCCCTTGTGACCTTGCTTTTCTAGACTTCGATAAGGCATTTGATCGTGTTAATCACTGCTTCGGATTCTGGAGGCAGTTGGTTTCAGTGTTGACACACGGCGAGTTCTCTAAATTCTGTTTACGGGCATTTCGGCTTCGGTAGTTGTTAATGGCCAACTGATGCTCCCAATAAATATCCGTAGGGGAGCGCCTCAAGGAAACTCGCTATCAATGACTTTGTTTGTGTTGTCTCTGGAATCCCTACTTCGGATGCTAGAATCCCAGCTGACAGGTTGGACGCTTTCCGGCGGGACTATAGCTGTTCGTGCATACGCGGATGACATGATGGTTCTACTTCGCAATCCTGCTGAGATACCTTGTTTGAAGACTGTAATCGGTGATTTTTGTCGGAGTTAGGGTGCAAAACTTTTTTTTTTTTTGTCTACTGACTGGTTTGATGCGGCCCGCCACTAATTACTTTCCTGTGCTAACCTCTTCATCTCAGAGTAGCACTTGCAACCTACGTCCTCAATTATTTGTTTGACATATTCCAATCTCTGTCTTCCTCTACAGTTTTTGCCCTCTACAGCTCTCTCTAGTACCAAGGAAGTCATTCCCTCATGTCTTAGCAGATGTCTTATCATCCTGTCCCTTCCCCTTATCAGTGTTTTCCACATATTCCTTTCCTCTCCGATTCTGCGTAGAACCTCCTCACTCCTTACCTTATCAGTCCACCTAATTTTCAACATTCGTCTATAGCACCACATCTCAAATGCTTCGATTCTCTTCTGTTCCGGTTTTCCCACAGTCCATGTTTCACTACCATACAACGCTGTACTCCAGACGTACATCCTCAGAAATTTCTTCCTCAAATTAAGGCCGGTTTTTGATATTAGTAGACTTCTCTTGGCCAGAAATGCCTTTTTTTTTGCCATAGCGAGTCTGCTTTTGATGTCCTCCTTGCTCCGTCCGTCATTGGTTATTTTACGGCCTAGGTAGCAGAATTCCTTAACTTCATTGACTTCGTGACCATCAATCCTGATGTTAAGTTTCTCGCTGTTCTCATTTCTACTACTTCTCATTACCTTCGTCTTTCTCCGATTTACTTTCAAACCATACTGTGTACTCATTAGACTGTTCATTCCGTTCAGCAGATCATTTAATTCTTCTTCACTTTCACTCAGGATAGCAATGTCATCAGCGAATCGTATCATTGATATCCTTTCACCTTGTATTTTAATTCCACTCTTGAACCTTTCTTATATTTCTATCATTGCTTCCTCAATGTACAGATTGAAGAGTAGGGGCGAAAGGCTACAGACTTGTCTTACACCCTTCTTAATACGAGCACTTCGTTCTTGATCGTCCACTCTTATTATTCCCTCTTGGTTGTTGTACATATTGTATATGACCCGTCTTTCCCTACAGCTTACCCCTACTTTTTTCAGAATCTCGAACAGCTTGCACCATTTTATATTGTCGAACGCTTTTTCCAGGTCGACAAATCCTATGAAAGTGTCTTGATTTTTCTTTAGCTTTGCTTCCATTATTAGCCGTAACGTCAGAATTGCCTCTCTCGCCCCTTTGCTTTTCCTAAACCCAAACTGATCGTCACCTAGCGCATTCCAATTTTCTTTTCCATTCTTCTGTATATTATTCTTGTAAGCAGCTTCGATGCATGAGCTGTTAAGCGGATTGTGCGATAATTCTCGCACTTGTCAGCTCCTCAATTTTCTTTTCCAGTATTTTCTATATTATCGTTATCAAGAAGTGGGTCGCATGAGTTGTTTACCTGATCCATTTTATCTGCTTCGCTCTCGCACTTGTCGCCTCTTGCTATCTTCGGAATTGTGTGGATGATGGTTTTCCGAAAGTCAGATGGTATATCGCCAGACTCATATATTCTACACACCAACGTGAATAGTCGTTTTGTTGCCACTTCCCCCAATGATTTTAGAAATTCTGATGGAATGTTATCTATCCCTTCTGCTTTATTTGACCGTAAGTCCTCCAAAGCTCTTTTAAATTCCGATTCTAATACTGGATCCCCTATCTCTTCTAAATCGACTCCTGTTTCTTCTCCTATCACATCAGACAAATCTTCACCCTCATACAGGCTTTCATTGTATTCTTTCCACCTATCTGCTCTCTCCTCTGCATTTAACAGTGGAATTCCCGTTGCACTCTTAATGTTACTACCTTTGCTTTTAATGTTACCAAAGGTTGTTTTGACTTTCCTGTATGCTGAGACTGTCCTTCCGACAATCATATCGTATTCGACGTCTTCACATTTTTCCTGCAGCCATTTCGTCTTAGCTTCCCTGCACTTCCTATTTATTTCATTCCTCAGCGACTTGTATTTCTGTATTCCTGATTTTCCCGGAACATGTTTGTACTTCCTCCTTTCATCAATCAACTGAAGTATTTCTTCTGTTACCCATGGTTTCTTCGCAGCTACCTTTTTTGTACCTATGTTTTCCTTCCCAACTTCTGTGATGGCCCTTTTTAGAGATGTCCATTCCTGTTCAACTGTACTGCCTACTGCGCTATTCCTTATTGCTGTGTCTATAGCGTTAGAGAACTTCAAACGTATCTCGTGATTCCTTAGTACTGCCGTATCCCACTTCTTTGCGTATTGATTCTTCCTGACTAATGTCTTGAACATCAGCCTACTCTTCATCACTACTATATTGTGATCTGAGTCTGTATCTGCTCCTGGGTACGCCTTACAATCCAGTATCTGATTTCGGAATCTCTGTCTGACCATGATGTAATCTAATTGAAATCTTCCCGTATCTCCCGGCCTTTTCCAAGTATACCTCCTCCTCTTGTGATTCTTGAACAGGGTATTCGAATTACTAGCTGAAACTTGTTACAGAACTCAATTAGTCTTTCTCCTCTTTCATTCCTTTTCCCAAGCCCATATTCTCCTGTAACGCTTTCTTCTACTCCTTCCCCTACAACTGCATTCCAGTCGCCCATGACTATTAGATTTTCGTCCCCCTATACATACTGCATTACCCTTTCGATATCCTCATACACTTTCTCTGTGAGTTCATCTTCAGCTTGCGACGTCGGCATGTATACCTGAACTATCGTTGTCGGCGTTGGTCTGCTGTCGATTCTGTTCACAGTAACACACCCTCTGTCCTACCTTCCTATTCATAACGAACCCTACACCTGTTATACCATTTTCTGCTGCTGTTGATATTAGCCGATACTCATCCGACCAGAAATCCTTGTCTTCCTTCCACTTCACTTGACTGACCCCTACTATATCTAGATTGAGCCTTTGCATTTCCCTTTTCAGATTTTTTAGTTTCCCTACCACGTTCAAGCTTCTGACATTCCACGCCCCGACTCGTAGAACGTTATCCTTTCGTTGATTATTCAATCTTTTTCTCATGGTAACCTCCCCCTTGGTAGTCCCCGCCCGGAGATCAGAATGGGGGACTATTCCGGAATCTTTTGCCAATGGAGAGATCATCATGACACTTCTTCAAGTACAGGCCACATGTCCTGTGGATACACGTTACGTGTCTTTAATGCAGTGGTTTCCATTGCCTTCTGCATCCTCATGTCGTTGATCATTGCTGATTCCTCCGGCTTTAGGGGCGATTTCCCACCTCTAGGACAAGAGCGTGCCCTGAACCTCTATTCGCTCCTCCGCCCTCATTGACAAGGCCGTTGGCAGAATGAGGCTGACTTCTTATGCCGGAAGTCTTCGGCCGCCAATGCTGATTATTTATCAAAATTTAGGCAGTGGCGGGGATCGAAGACGTTTTGATCATGAATCAAAGACGCTACCCCTAGACCACAGGCTCATCTTAATGAAGGTAAATGCAATCTTCTTCCCTTGCGAGGATTTGATGGCGCGGTTGATCCATGGACAACTACAGTGCATCGGCATATGTCTCTCGGTATTATCACTGAGCGTTGTCCACTTAAAATGGCGACACTCAATTGGAAGTCCGTTATGGAAAAAATTTAGGGAGCGATACTAGATCATGAAAGGCGTTCTCTTATTCCGCTCCAGAAAGTCCGAATGCTGGGTACATGTGTTTTGTGCGAAGCTTATTACGTGGCCCAGGTTTATCCGCTTCCCTCGATGATCGCGAAGAAACTACAACAATTGTCTGGTCGTTTCTTATGGAAGAGACATATGCTTCGTTTACGGTATGGGGTGATCACGAAGCCTCGTTCCATTGGGGGGTTAGGTCCGACTGATGTACGAGGGAAAACAGATGCTATATGTGCGGCGTACTGTTTTGACACTGACTCAAGAAACTCACACATTCTCGTCTCATTTATTTCTCCTCTGTGTTCGTCCTGCTAGTCTTGGGACCCCTGTGGATGTTAGGGGAAAAAAAAAAAAAAATCCAGTGCGAGCCGGAAGACGTAGCCGCGTGGTCTTAGGAGTCTTGTCACGGTTCGCGCGGCTTCCCTCGTCGGAGGTTCAAGTCAAGTCCTCCTTCGGGCACGGGTGTGTGTCTTGTCCTTAGCGTAAGTCACCTTGAGTTAGACTAAGTTGTGAGTAAGCCTAGGGTCCGATGACCTCAGCAGTTTGGTCCCATAGGACCTTATCACAAATTTCCAATTTTCTTTGTGCAAGCTGTGGACTTAGTTTTCCTACTTCCTGTCTAGTCTTATAGGATGACGGTGCCTAGTGCCCAAATATGTCTGCTGAATCCTACTCACTTAAACGAGGACCACTCAGTCTCGCTCCAGGCTATTGTTGACCTTGCACGTTAGACAGGCGCATGTAATGTAGTTGAAATGGACGAAAGACTGAAGTTTAATGTCACTGGATACATAGCATGAGGACTGGAGAAGGAAGGGAGAAGGATTCAGAACACAGATGCGTTGTTGAAGAAACCTTCACGTTATTCAACTCATCTGATGTAGGACTTGAATTCCACTTTTTGCGATTATGAATCCAAAATAGGAGCGAATACTAACAGACTGAAGCAGTGGATAGAATCATAGGCGTGTTCACTAACACCTCAGTTTGAAGAAAGGTATAGGCAAAGATTCACTTCCAGTGACGATGTGGCATCTTATTTAATCTGTCAGCGATGGAAAGTTGGTGTTAACACGATACATAGTCAGAACATTACAGTGAGGAGGAAGAAAGTTTTGTATGAGGTGAACTTCAAAATACATGGTTGTGTGGCTGTACGTCGTGTTGGAAGTACTGTGAAGTCATTTACAGGCTGACGCTTGGAAAATACGAATGGAGGCCTGGAGCTGTTACAGTGTTGAGGTTCATGTAACTGACAGTCAGCCATAACGATCCTGTGCTTGCTTCGTTACAGCATGTAGCTGCGAAGAAAAGTCTGCGTACGATCGTCAACATAAATAACTATCAATAAATAGATGCGAAATACGCGAAAGGATAAGTCATCAGATATCGCACGTTCTTCAAAGCTCCATCACAGTAAGTACACCATTCTGGGAGATAGAAAGATATTTCGTACGCTGGTACATCAGAAAGTAGGTTACACGCTGCACAATAAGAATGGCGCATTGCCAGAAGACTGTAGATGCTTCAAGTGTCCCGCAGACACAGTTCTGCTGCCGTACGGTTAGCAGATCCAGCACATAGTGCGAGTGCAGTGACACGGAAACTGGAAGCGCCATCCAAAGTTGAAGTAGCCGGAGAGCGCGAAATTACACACAGATTCACCACGAAATCTCGGCAGCATGAGGACCAAACGCAGTGTCGAGTTTAGCTGCAATGAAATGGTACCAACGATTTGCCCAGAGCCGCAAAAGACGAGGGTAATACTGATCGGGAAGGAAAGCCATCGACACAGCCGACAAACGGCAGTGTTCAGTCGTATCTTCTAAGATGGCGTTCATTGGTTATGTCTTCTTCTGTGATTGATTTTGTCCTGTAGCCTATCCTCATCGCATATGTTGCAGCACGATACCTGATGGTGATGTCGATTAGAAAGACGCTCAAGAATAAGACTTCTAGAGATGCAGTTGTAAAGCGCCGAGTAACCGTGGGAGCACACACCTCACAGTAATTATGTTTCTCGCCAGAAGGCGCTTATGTGCACATATGCTTGCCCCAAATCGTGCAACGGAGGTACATTGCGATGTGTGTTAGTGAAAGTCTCTACTCTGTGGTGTAGTAGTTTTTCGGCATTGTCTGCTGTAGCTTGTGTGTGGGCCTCGGATGAAAGTCCTAGTAAGCCTGTCACTAGTTTTCGTGCAAAGTGCTTGTTTCCATGTTCACCGATGGTCTTCTAATGAGTCTTCCTTGTAAAGCGTTTCGGTTGGAACAACAGTCACTTTATTTTATGTACATCTAGACTGCTCCTCCAGCTGTGCTCTGGAGTTTGCCGACACTACCACCAGCCTATGTGATGATTTCATCATCGGCGCACTCAGTGCTGTCAACGAGATGTACGAGGGTTGTCCAGAAAGTAATGCACCGCATTTTTTTTTCAGCCGAAAACAATGCTTCTAATGCGAAATGTTACGTATGTATTATTTGAAGTCTCTTGAGTGAGCGCGACAAGTTTCCGTCTCTTCCGACAGATAGCGTAGCTGCAAGACAGTTTCAAAATGGCGTCTGTAGGTGGTGTATGTTACAAGCAACGTGCCGTCATTGAGTTCCTCATTACAAAGAAAAGAATGTGTGGAATATTCATAAACGCTTGTGCAAAGTCTATGGAGCATCTGCTGTCGACAGAAGTGCAGTTAGTAGCTGGGCACAGAGGATGAGGTCGCCAGAAGCCGGTTCGGCGGAGCTCTACGATTTGCAGCAGTCAGGGAGACCATCCACGGCTGTCGCATGTTGCAGAGAGCTAATGTCATTCGCGACTTTCGGCCATTAAAGGAAGCCATTCATGGAAGACATTTTGAGGGCGATCAGGAGGTGATTCACACAGTGAAGCAATGGCTCCGCCACCAGGACAAGGATTGGTAGCGACAGGGCGTACACGCCATTGTTTTGCGCTGGAGGAAGACCATAGAACGGGATGGAGACTACGTGGAAAAATAGGTTGTATAGATAAAACACCATTCTTTCGTGTGTGTAATTCTCACTATGTTCAATAAAGAACTGCTGAAGAAAAAAATACGGTGCATTGCTTTCTGTGCAAACCTTGTAATTGGGGGCTATATTGCTAAGTATCAAAAGACAGACCTAAATATCAATCCTTCTGGTCCTCTCTTAGTGAACAACGCTGATCCTACAGTAATCCCGTATGCTTTCGTAAAGGGTGACTGAAAACCACAGCTCCCTAAGATGCCCGAACATCTAAGGCCATCAAACTTTTTTTAAAAAAAAAATTCTTTATTCGAACCAGTAATATCATACATGATAACCCTGATAACTCACCACCTCATAAATTAGTGGATCTTGAGATATTCAATACATTCATAATATTTAGCAGCATTTACTAATTCTAATTTTAACCTTCTTATATGCTACAGGATATGAGATGTTAGTTATTCAATGGGTAAGAACTAGTCTCTAAACTCTAATCTAACTATTCTGGAAGCTACCTTCTGCAGCGTTACAGGCGTGCCAGTGAGTGTATAAACCTACTTATTGGCCATGCCCACCGAGCTAATCCCAGTGGGCGTGCCCCTGGCACCGGGCTGGCCTTTACAGAAAATCGCTGCAGGTACTGTTTGAGGGTATCCTAATCTACTTTCTACTAGCATTGTCAAATACGCCTGCGATGTCTATCACTATAGCTATTACTTATTTCCAATCTGTGTTGTCCACTATGCATCACGTCGTCAATGGGGACTTCAGTATGGATTTTGGAAAAACAAGTTGCAGTTTCTCTCTGTGTGACTACAGCCTGTCACACAGAAGGCGTTACCAGACATTAGCAACTGCGTTCAGTAAGAAAGTTGGCTGACATGATTTTGGATCGGCTACGTTTTTATCCAGTGTGTTTGCTACTTTTTACGCTGAGGACATTTCCCCCAGCCATAGAGCCTGGTTTAGTACTGAGTACCGACAGTAGGATAATAAGCTTCCATGAAATCGTAAAATAATAATGCATCATTAGCAGAAGTATGTATTATTATTCATAGTAAATATTTACAATTCTTTGGAGACATGCAATATTCGCGAATAAATCATTCTATAGTAAGAGAGCATCTCAGAGGGTTATGAGGGCTGAATACTCTTATTCTTTATCGTTTCAGACGTACAATATTGTATACCGATTCCGGGTGATGATAGAATATGTAAATAATGGACTGCAGATTATTGATAACTACTGACTACGCTCCCCATTCATGCCACACAGTCTGCATTATGGATCGTCCTATTACTGTCAGTCGCTATCACACAACGTAACAAGAAGATGAACAATTGGATCTCATTACGGCAGACTGACATATAAAAGTTACTGTATGACCGTGCTACGTGAGACCACTTGCAGTGCACAAATGCCGTAAATTGAAATTATGTGCGAATACCTTTTGATGTCCACTAGAGGTTTCACGTTAGCGAGGCACAACGCATTCGCTGGACATCTCTATACGGCGAGAAACTGAACTGAATTTCCCAGAAATTTCCGACGTCATTGGCGCCATCGCCATCGTGTGAAACAGAAGATAAGCTACTGTCAGCAACGGCTCATTTGCTGAGTTCATGTCAAACAACGGAATGTGGTGAACGAAAACTTCTTCGCGGTGGGAAAAGCGGATATCTGCTTCTTTTATTCACGCTAATTTGATATTGTATTGGCTAAATGCTTATATCTCATTCTTATGCATGAACACGACGAAAGGCGGATGAGCTTCAAAAGGATTCGTGATCTACACCAAGCGTTACGTTCCATAGGCAACGAGACGAATTCGCTATGCCCAACACGACATTAAACAGTTGATTGAAGCAAACGCACATTCTTATACAGGTGATATTGTAGGGATTTAGATATGCACCTTCATTTATTTTCTCAACTAAAGTTATATACTGATACGAAAGAACAATCAGGATTTGAAGATAATGTTTCTGGTATTGGAAGTCAGGAGTACTGCATTGTATTAAAGGATTATGTGAGGTAGTTCAAGAAGTTAGAAGCAATTAATATGCAGCAAGTGATTCTTAAAAAATTGAGAGCATGTTTTCTCTTCTTCCCTCATTCTGTAGTTTATACAGAATTATTTTTTGATGGACAGTACGAAGGAAGAAGAGAAAACATTTGGAAATGTTATAACATGAAAAGTGTTCAAGTGGGTGTGCATGGCACTGTTTCTCTTTACCCCGAGTGACTGTGTCACTTTTCATTGCCTTAATGACCGTTGAACTGTCCTGGGGACGGGAAACATTCAGTGAGCAGTTCGAATGTCTGTGGAAGAATGGCATCCCATTCATCTTCAAGAGACGAAGCTGTGATGTTGAACGCTCGAGTCTAAAGTGAAGTAGAAGTTCTGACCCCTCGAAAAAGTCTTCCGTCGGAGTCAGATCGGGACTCTGCGCAGGCCAGCCCATTCAGGAATGAAAATGTCCAAAAACCATTGTCTCACAGGTGCTGCATTACGGCAGGGCACATTGTAGTAAAGATACAATCATCGTCTGCGTGCTGTTCCTCTGCAGTACTCAGTACACAATAATACATAATATGTACATATCCTTGCGCATTTAGCGTTTTCTTAAGCGCAATAAGGCGTCCACACCCTAACCGCCAGAAACAACACTCATCCCTACCTCACCGTTGGCACCTCAAGTAATGACCGGTATCGTTCGCGGGGCTTTCTTCAAACTCAGACCCCTCCGTTTGATTGGCACAGGTTTTAGCGTTATTCGCCGCTCTAAATCACTCGTTCCCAGTCATCTATTGTCCAGTAACGTCGCTCTTTACACCACCTCAAATGTCACTTAGAAATGCGTGGTTCACGAAGAGCTGCTCGACCACTGTACCACATTCATCTCAACTTACTACACACAGTAAATGTGCTAGCTGAGCCGTGCACGGCTCGTGTTCATGCCATTTATTGTTTGTCATCTCCTATTACTGTACTGCCACCTTGTTTTCTTATTCCATTTACTGGCTTCACTAACTTCCTGCCCTACTTGCCCGTGAGCGGCAGCAGCAGCGCGTATCGATAAGTGCACTGTCGTACCATCTCTGGAGCGAGCGATAGTATTTCCGGGTCGTCGTGTATCTGGCAGTGAGTTGAAGACGGACCAGCAGTGCAGTCGGGACGGAGCAGCAGTGAAGTCGGGGACGGAGGGCCGGTGAGGCTCCGACAGCCAGTGCTCGCCGACCGCTGGCGACACACATGAACTGTCCGACGGAGGGAGATTGGAACGGGATGACAATTGGTTGGTCGTCTCATCGGCCGACGTATATTTGCTCCTTTCACCGTTTCCGGGCCTGGGAGTCGGTAGGTTGGCGTGGAACAGCGAAGAAGTCTCTGCTGGACGTACTTTGGTCGCGGACGGTGTCGGAGTGTGTGAGGCTGTTCCCATTGCTACGAGGTCCGTGGCTCACCGACCCTGGACACGAAAGTTGAGTTTTGATCTAATTGAGCAGCAAGTCAAGACTGTTCACATTGTGTAGTTTGGAGTTCGTTGTCGGCTGTTGGTTTTCAAGTTGGAAAATTTTAGCCACCCTCCGACGGAGTTTCACTGTGTTTGGTTACTTGAATTGAAGTGCACCAGAGGAATCTTCTGCCTTGTGGCCGTTAACGTTCCGGTTACCTGCCCTGGGCGTTGACGTAAAATTTCGGGCAGTGTAGTTTCCTCGTCGTGTTGTTGCTGTCCAGTAGTGTGTAGTTAGACAGCTCCATGTATGATTGGTTGTGGGCGCCAATATCTTCTACGTTATTCCGTTGAACTCCCTGTTGTGCCCTGCTCGGGTGAGGTGGAAGTTATCCTGTTGGTGGGTCCGCTGACTGTCGGTCGGTTGGGTTGTCGTCGGATCGTGAATGGTTGGCCTGACTGCCTGTCTCACCTACGCTAGCGTTAGTGTTTGAATTCCAGGCCGACCCTCGAACATCAGAGCGCCCTTGGGTAGACTGCCTTCTTTTTATTTCTTCTCGTTGCTTGTACTTGTATGGGTTCTAGTCGATTTAAAAAAAATTAAGGTTGTTTTACCCTTAAGGCGTAAGATTGTTTAAGCCTTCAGCCTAATTTAAAGAACTGTTTCACGTAAGACCTTTGGCATTTTAAAGGTTTTAATGTCGATGAATTTTCAGTGTAGGGGCTTCAGCCGATTTTGAGTATGAGTTGTTTTTCTCTTAAGGCCTTCAGCCTAAACTAAAGAATTGTTTCACGTAAGGCCTTTGGTATTTAAAAAAATTAATGTTATGGAGTTTTAAGTATTAGGCCTTCAGCCGATTTGAATTTAACTTGTTTGCTCTTGAAGTGTCTGATTCTTTTGGCCTTCAGCCTAACTAAGGAACTGTTTTAAGATAAGGCTTTGCCTTTTAAATTTATGATTATGCTTACGTGTTAAGTTACTGGCTTTCAGCCGTTTTTAAATCACAGTGGCTTTCAGCTGGTAATTAAGTCCCAAAGATTAAAGCTGCGTGTTTAAAAAAAATTTTTTTAGGGCTCTTGTAATGTTTGATCAAATAATAAAGTTGTATGTTCGAGTGTAACTGACAGCCCCTTAGTTTGGCCCCTTTCCACAATTTAAACTACCTGTGCTCTCTATAAAATAAATAAAATAAATAAAAAATATATTGTTATTTAAATATTAATTATTCTATCTGTATGATGGTGATTGTGATTGCAATTGTATTTGCTTATCTGGAACGTGGACGTTTAATTATTCGGTATCAGACGCTTGACAATGGCTTTTTCGTAAAGGCAATGTTACTCGTAGTTGACCGTGAAATAAAACTGAAATAATCGGACTTCGTAATTAAATCGTTTCCAAAGACTGCTGCGGTAGGTGCGGACTCTTAATCTAAATCTCAATATTTCAATAATTTGCCAGCCATGCCAATACGTCGTACAGAGGTGATTGTCTACTAAACATAAAAAAGTTACACAGTTAGTTAAATCAGATATATTCAATGAATAAGCCTACAGTTCATAATCTTACTTACTTTTATAAATATAAATTCTTTACAGAATCGAGTGCCTAGTGTGGTTGCAACTCGCAGTATTCTTCTATAACATGAAATATGGCGGTGTGCCAGACAATAAAATAAAATACGTGCTTCTCGCACCACTTCAACCAGAGCTCTCCTTTTTTAAACAAACATAAGAGTAACGTAATTGTGCTTTTGTTTTATCAGCGACACAGCGCTGCAGTTGTGTGCCATAGGCTTTATTTATTTGTCACTGATCATTTATTTAACTAGTATTTCGCGTTTCCGCGGAAACTCACGCTCGGCATGCAAATGTGCCTTTATATTGCCCCCTGAATTGCGAGGCGAAAGGACACACCTGCAGGCGATCAATTCACCTAAAGGCACAAGAAAATCTAAGTTATCTACAACTATTTACATGACTTACATTACACATTATACACATTATATACAAAATTTGAATGACACGGGTGCGCCATAAAAGTTCTTATGTTGGCAGATAGAGTGCGCGCATGCGCAGAAGCGTCTGTGTAAACGGCACTGCCGTTATATCGTACAGTTAGATCACGCGGCACAGTATTGCAGATCATATTGTTCGTGTGCGCGCGTTTTTCAGTCGTTGCACAAAGAAAATATTCAACCAAGATTACATATGAAGACTACATTCTATGACAGGTAACTTAGTTTTAAATTTACAATTTTTGTTATAACACAGTACAACTTAGATTGTTGAATGTTCTTAGTTACATAGTATTGTTTTGAAATACTTCAAAGAAAAATGTCCGTATCTATTCAGGTGCGTTGACCTATACACATCGTGTCGTTATTACAGTTCATATTCATCCGCTGCACAATAATTTTTTACAGGTTAGTATCGTCGTGGTAAAGTTTTTTGATCACAGTAACATCGTTGTATAACAATGTGATTAATACATAAGCGTGTCCATTTCCCATTTCCATTATAGTCGTAGTGATGCAGTTGGTTGTGACTAAAAGCATTGCTTATTACAGATCAGACGTGACCCGTCGAGTAATTGGTCCACGTGCAGTTCGTTTTTTACATTCCGTGGAAGCTTGGTTGCAGAACCTCGGACGGCACATAGCTGGCGTCGATCCTTGGACAGTCCAGGTAAGAGTGTCCGTCACATTTCGAGAACATTTCATTCCCTGAAGTTCCAACCAAAATTCTTCCACCCGTCGTGTTGTTTTCTGGACAGGCACTTTGTGTCCATTTAATCCAGTTAACATCTTGAAGTTAGGTACTGTAGTAATGTCACTAAACGATGCACGAATTATGCACTTCACATTTTCAGTTTTTTGCTGAATATAGCTCACCTAAATGTTCGTAGTTATTAATCAAAGAAATCGTTCATCGCATTTACATAGGTACGCTGCATAACATAGGTTTCCGCGTAGTTGCAGAGTTAGTAATGTTCGTTGATGTCCGTGAACAGTGGTTCACTATGCAATGTCTTTTTGGCACTCGTTTTGTTCAAATTTTTTTTTACATAGTAACAGTTACATGATACATCAGTTAAAAAAATAAGTAATTATACATACACACGTCACATATTTTCTTAGCATAAACATAATACAGTTGCACATAAACATGTTTACATCATCATTACATAGCTATAGGTTATTACATTGTGTCACGTTTGATTACATGAATTGTCGATATTTACATCCTCTTTAGCGGTTTTGCTGGGATATTATCGATGTTTTTTGTGATGTCATCTGAAATTAAGATAGGTTAGACACAACATTCATTACATCAGTAGGCAAGACCAGGCGTTTTCACTACTCAATAAATATTCAAAATAGTAAGAGAGAGAAAATGTTCGATTCCTCGCGTTTTGTGCGTGTGTGTAGAGTGTCTGTGTGGCCTTGACTACTGATAGATGCTTTTCGTGTTGAGAGATGTGCGTCTTATCTATTTCTCAAAGTAAAAGATCGCTTCACAGATGACGTCTGTCAGTTCGTCAGGTGTCACACCAAGTCAGTGGTACCTTCAGTAACAAATGTTCCGTGAAAAATTAATATGTCATCCACTGCTACGTAATCATAAATTTTACTTTAATATTCCGTCTTTCAGGTGGAGGCGCGCGCTGAAAGAAGAGTTCTTCTGTCTTCAACTGCGTCACTGGAATCGCTGAAATGAAAATTTCTATACTACTTATTATCTGTGTTGTAACATCAGAGTTTTTCGAGTTGCTTAGCAATATTTTGATGGGTATGACTTTGACATTATTCAGCATGAAATGCTCTAAGATCTCGGTGTGCGTATAGCCCAATAATTTTGTTAGTTCTAGGATGTTGTAACAGATACGCACCAGGATGCGGTATGTTAACAATTATATAAGGTCCTTCATATGAGCTTTGCCAAACACTTTTTCGTCCCATAATGACCCCAAACTAAGTGTGTGTGCCAAATTAGATTACGTTCAGACTCTTTGGGAATGCATACACATCAGTTAGTAGCATTTGGATGTCGGCAGTAAAATAACACATCATTGTGTAACTTGTAATACTTAGTCAAAGGATGATTGTGTTTTTCTACCAGTAATGTTATTATCTTATACCAGTGAGGATCAGATTTTTGTAATTCAGCCATGTTTCTGCACATATCAATATAATATTGGTGATACTGCTTGTCTTGCATTAAGAGAATCCTGTAGTCATTTATATTTTCTAAGTCACTGTTGGTATCATTCATACCTTGTGGAAGTCTAGACAAAGTGTCTGCAATGGTGTTGTCCTTACCTCTTATGTACTTAATTTCAAAAGAGTAGTTCTGAAGTGTAACTGCCCATCGTGATAGTCTAGGATGTACAAGTTTACAAGTTAACAAAAATGTCAGGGCCTGGTGATCGGTGTAAATTACTGTATGTTTTCCAAATAAATAATAATTGAATTTCTTGAATGCCCATACTATGGAAAGTGTTTCTAACTCAGTAGTGGAGTATGTACGCTCACATTCAGTTAGAGTGCGACTCGCAAACCCAATAATTCTTATCTGTTCCTCCTCTTTATTCTTTACAACTTGAAATAAGCAACAGCCCAAGCCAGTACATGAAGCGTCACAAGTCATACTAAAATCTAAATTGAAATCTGGATGGCTCAATATGTTAGCATTCACTAAAGCATGTTTAATTGTATTAAAGTCATTCTGGCACTGTTCCGACCAGATCCAAACTTGATTCTTTCTGAGTAGATTTAGCATATGTTTACTGTTCAAAAGTGGTTGTGGCAAAAAACGTCTGAAAAATGAACATAGCCCAAGGAATGATTTTAACTGCTTTTTAGTTCGAGGGCTAGGAAAGTTTCTGATAGCATCTAATTTACTGGGATCCGGACGTATGCCCTGTGAATTAATGATATGTCCTAAATACTTTATCTCACTGCAACCAAACTTTGATTTTCTTAGGTTGGCTGTGACTCCAGCTTGTGCAAATTTTTCTAAAATTCTTTGAAGAGTGTCAACGTGTTCATGCCAAGATTGTGTAGCTATCAGTATATCATCTACATAGTGTGTGACTGTCTCAACTAAATCGTCGCCAAGCACGGTATCCAGGGCTGTAATGAATACCCCAGAGCTGACATTCAGTCCGAAGGGTAGAACACAAACTGATAGGTTCGCCCCCCGAACATAAATGCAGTATATTTCCGAGAATCAGGAGTGATACCCACCTGCCAAAACGAATTAGCGAGATCTATTGCGGAAAAATATTTTGCATCTAGAAATTTCTGTAATTGCTCTTCTAAATTTTCAGGTTTTGTGTGAACCGGTAAAATTATTTCATTAATAGCTCGTGCGTCTAACACTAACCTAATGCTTCCATTTGATTTTTTGACAACAAGTAGAGGACTACAATAAGGTGAGGTGGATGGTTCAATGACCCTCCAGTCTAACATTTGTTTTAATTCTTGCCACACAGCAGGTCGTTGAGATAACGGTACGTTATATGTCTTATGGTAGAAGATCTTGTGAGGCTTAACTTCAATCTTGTACACATACGTGTTGATAACACCTAATCGTTTGGTAAAAACTTGTAAATATTTGGATAACACTTCCTGTAGTTTTATACGTTCATGTACACTGAGAGCTGTAGCTTCACTTATCTTATGATCAAGCAATGTTTTCAAGTCCATTATCTCTGTGTCAGATGAGTGTGTTTGCATGTCTTGAATGTCATTGTCAAGTACTAACTGAACCTTGTACCCTATACAGTGTTTGTCATGCTTTAGAGTTCTCCTGTCCAAATCAATAATAATTACACTGCCTTTATCATTTAAAATACATTTACCTTTGGAGAAGTCTATAATGCAGTCCTTCTCGCTCATAATATCTATTCCTAATATGCAATTTGTCACAAGGTTTTGTACAACCAGGAATGGCCATTGTACGGTTCCATTACCTATTTTAACGTTTACAAAAACTTGCTTCGCAACCCTACATTACTTATTACCTAGTGCAGTAGTTATTTTACAGTTTTGGGCAGGAAACTCAGGCACAGGTTCCAATTCACACATCTTTTTATAGAAATTAAAAGACAAAACGCTCACAGCTGCACCTGTATCTAGGATAATAGTAGTTGGAATCCCACCTACTACACCAGTAGTAGATGCTAAAACAATTTCATTTGTGTTTAAACGACATTGTGTACTGTCTTGTAAAAGTTCATCTGATATATTGTTATTGTGGTTGTATCTTATAAGTAAAACAGGTAGTTTTTGTTTAGAATTACTCGGCATATCATTATTCTGTTGTTCAAGTGTGGTGTCAAATAACTGATTAACATTGAAGTCGCCCCCCAAGAATTCTTCAGCCACGACCTGGGGCAAAGTAGTGACTGTTTCTAGTTTGTTGGATTAGCATTTGTACTAGGTACTGACACAGATTGAGGTTGTGCATCAGGTGTCATTTCTATTATATTCACATTCGGATATTGCCTATTATGATCTCCAAACTTTTGCGGTTGTTGTTGCTGTTGCGCATTATAACTTACCTGTCGGTCGTAAGGTATGCTCCAATTTTGACCTGGTGGCTGCTGTGGTAAAGCAGAGTTTGAATGAAAGTACTCATCGTTACGAGTCCAACCTTGATGCTGTCTTGGCTCGTAGTTATTATTATTTCTATTTCTGTTTGTGTTTTTGTTATTACCTTTGTATCCGTTGTTACCGTTGTAGTTATTACCGCTGTGCCTTTTCTATGGATTGCCGCATGAAATGTTATTACTGTTGTAACTATTGTTTGTATTGGAATACGCGTGTTGATTTTGATTTCCGTACTGAGACGGCATGTGAGTTTGCTGTTTTTGTTGTACCGCGTATCCAACTGTGGGCGCGCCAGAATTGTGTTGGCAAGCCTGCATGTTTTGCATACCACTAGTGTAAACATTGTGGCTGCTGTTTTGCCGCGCGAAGCGCTGATCTTCAAGTAACATGTCAACCGAATCTAAGGCTGTTAAAAAATAATCTGAATCGTCATCCGGGATATGTAGAAGTTTTTCCTTAATGTTGAAAGGCAATTTGGCCTTCAACGCTCGGAGTATATCACGCGTTGCGACTGGTTCGTCTAAAAAATGTCCCATGTTCAAGTATTTTTCAAAATATCTGCGTAAGTTACCATTTTTACTGTTAAAAGTTTCAGGTTCTAAAATTTGTCTTCTGAGTCGCTCCTGGACGGATTGCGACCAGAATTAGTTCAGAAAAGCACGCTCAAACTCACTGTACGTGGTACATACGTCAGCTTGACTGTATGCCCAGACAGCTGCATCGCCTTGGATGTAACCGACAATATATGACATCTTTTTCCGGTCACTCCAAGTGCGTGGAAATGCGTTACTAAAAGATTTAAGAAAAATCACCGGATGAATGGTTCGTTTTTCTGGGATAAAAATCTGAAATTGCCTGTGTTTCATTAAGCTTTCATCTTCCTTCGCATTGTGATATGGATTTATTCCACCGTAATTACTGGTATGTTCAGCTGGCGAGTAATTACGATAATGTTGCTGTGGTTTACCATGATAATAGCTTGTGTTTGTGTTTCCACATCGTGGTATGTGTTGTAGTCGTGGTGTGTTTTGTTCTTGTGTATTTGTCGTGTGCGGAATGTGTGTATCATACTCGAATGTATATTGGTTTCTGAACTGTACATTTTGACTGATATTTTCGTTACATTCAGACTGTAGTTGATCGGTGAATTGTCTCATGGGTGCAGTGACGGATTGTACTGCGTCACTGATCAGCTGTTTGTTACTAGTAATGTATTGCGCTACGGAGTCGTGCACAATTGTTGGTAAATTTTCACGTAAGCATCTATCAAAATGTTTGTCTTTGTTCTCAACCCAATCATGAAATTCTTTATTAATATTTTGAAAATGAGCTGTGGCATCTGATTGTAAGATGTCAGTCAGGTGCTGTTCAACATTGTCAAATTTATTCTGTACGTCAGCAATTCGTTTTTCAAGGTTGTCATGTACTGAAGGATATGTTTGAATTTGTTCAGTAAGAACTTCACACGTGACATTAAGGTTTTTTACTTGTGTCTGTAAAAGTGCTACGTCAGTTGTAGTCTTTTCTTGTCTCGTATTATGCTGGGAAAATTTAGTACTGAGTTCGGTCATCTGTTTGGTCAGTGTGGCGTCTATAAGTTCCACACGTTTACACAAAGTGTCATTACCTATCTTGATTGCTATGAGATCAGATTTGATTTCGTCATTTTGTGTTTTTAACTGTTCATTTTGTGTCTCTAATTGTGCCTTTAAGGTTGCCATGTTTTCGGCGTTCTGTTTCCTTATGGTTGCCATATTTTCTGCGTTTTGTTTCATTAGCATTTGTAACATGTCGGCAATGTTTACCGTTTGCAAGGTCTCTGCCCCCGCCGCGTCATTAGACGTGACGTCATGCATTAACATGGGCTCTGATTGAGATTTTGAAATTTTTGTAGTGGACGGCCTATTGTCAAAATTTTCGTCAACACTTGCGTCAATGTTTGATAAATCGTCACTACCGGTTGCTGTCGTAAAGTCATTTTCTAACACTTGTCTCACGTCCGAGTCGGATTGCGTCTGAATAGTACGTCCTTGCTGTTCCATTTTTGCGTATTGTTTTCTAGTTATTACCATGCCACACGTGATATATGTTTCAAGAAAATTTTTGACACTGATTTTAAAATAAAATGTAGTTGAGCATGAATCGCTCGTAGCAACAATGGCTGTCTGTTAATTTAAAAATATAAACTGAATTTGAGATTATTGGTAATGGCTGCTGGCCATGTTACATGATATCGTACAGAAGTCGGCCATATTGTACACTCGTGTATTGGTATTGTTGCATACGTTATTGTTTAGGGAAAAGTACTGAGAATGAAATTTATCACTGAAACTGTTATGCGGAAAAGAAACACTACAGAATTTACTGAAAAGCTAATACACTGAATTATACGTCTGGTCAAGCCTACCAATGCAAAGATGCTGCGTCTTACCTTATTTTGCTGGAAGTTTCATTGCGTCTTCCCGCAAAATTTCAGAATTGGAAAATATCTTCAGATTTTGTTATCTCTCATACATTGACGTCCAGGTCCAGAAAGTTGATTTTTTACATGAAACAAAGAGAACAATGTAACAAATGACAAAATAACAAGTCCTGTCACGGTCGCCAATATAAAATAAATAAAAAAAAATATATTGTTATTTAAATATTAATTATTCTATCTGTATGATGGTGATTGTGATAGCAATTGTATTTGCTTATCTGGAACGTGGACGTTTAATTATTCGGTATCAGACGCTTGACAATGGCTTTTTCGTAAAGGCAATGTTACTCGTAGTTGACCGTGAAATAAAACTGAAATAATCGGACTTCGTAATTAAATCGTTTCCAAAGACTGCTGCGGTAGGTGCGGACTCTTAATCTAAATCTCAATATTTCAATAATTTGCCAGCCATGCCAATACGTCGTACAGAGGTGATTGTCTACTAAACATAAAAAAGTTACACAGTTAGTTAAATCAGATATATTCAATGAATAAGCCTACAGTTCATAATCTTACTTACTTTTATAAATATAAATTCTTTACAGAATCGAGTGCCTAGTGTGGTTGCAACTCGCAGTATTCTTCTATAACATGAAATATGGCGGTGTGCCAGACAATAAAATAAAATACGTGCTTCTCGCACCACTTCAACCAGAGCTCTCCTTTTTTAAACAAACATAAGAGTAACGTAATTGTGCTTTTGTTTTATCAGCGACACAGCGCTGCAGTTGTGTGCCATAGGCTTTATTTATTTGTCACTGATCATTTATTTAACTAGTATTTCGCGTTTCCGCGGAAACTCACGCTCGGCATGCAAATGTGCCTTTATATCTCCTGGGGGTTTAGCTGGGCGTCTCATTAGCTATGCTGCTGGTAGCACTTTGTAACTCACAGGTGACTCCTTCCGTTGATTTCATGCGATTTTTTACAGTCGCCTTCCGCAATGGCTGATGGTTGTTGTCTTTCAGTACATCAGGTCTGGCTGGTCTTTGCTTAGCTGTGGGTGTTCCTTCGTGTTTCCAATTCACAGTCACATCATCAACAGTCGATGTAGTAGCTTCAAAAGGTTTGAAATGTCCCTGATGGATTTATCACTTAAGTGGCATCCAACAAGTAGTTCACGTTCGAAGTGACGGAGCTCTTCCAACATAACCATTCAGTAATTACTGCTTCTCTTGTGACAGAAGAGTGCTCTCTATCTCTTTTTATGCTGGTGCATCCACCTCTAGTGACATCCGGATGTCATTTTCGCCTTACATAGGGTGTCCGGATACTTTTGATACTTTGGCGGCCGCGCGTGTTGCACTACGCATCAGAACATGTGTGGTATTTGTCTAGAGCGATTTAGGGAAATTACGAGAGACCTATATCTGCGTGGTCGAACGCGGATTTTAATCGTCGTCCTCCCAAATGCGAGTCCAGTCTGCTAAATGCTGCGCAACATCTATCGGTCTGATGGCAGTACATGATGGCGAAAAAGGGGAATAGTGGCATGTTTACAGGGCTGGAGTCAGTTTTCCAAACGGACTGGAGTCAGTTATCCGAAGGGAGTTAGTGCAAGGGGTGTAGCAAGTTCATGATTCTGGGTTCAATAGTGGGGGTCCTCAATGCATGTAAGTTTGAAGAGTAAAATTATGTTTATGTTAGAGAACACTATACAGTAGAGATCAACCGAATAAGCCAGTGCACTAGATAAGATGCTGACACATTTGGGACGATAGAGCTTTTATTTATTTATTGCAGTCGTAAAACTTGCCCTTCTGTGCGGACAAAGCAGGTCATACAATACATTTGGTACATTGCAAAGTCTCTGCGTAATAGTATACATTTCATTTTTGATTAGCTCTAATGTTGTATTAAACTATGTAGCTTGCTCTCTCCAGCCTTTCTGATTTAGATTTGCCGTGGTTTTTCTACACCATCTTAGGCAATTGTCGGGCTGGACGCTCCATAACGGTTACGGCCGATCATCTGCCTTACCCTGTTGAAGAATAATTAAGTGTATGTACAGCTTTGAGATATTTATTTCATTGTATTGTGTTGACAAATCTTGTGTCATTATAAGATGATCTTTGGATGAGTGAATGCATAAGAGGGAAATAAATAAATATAGCGTAAAACTGATGCAATACGGTTCGAACAGTAGCTATATGAAAAGTCAATGATTGTCATTTAAACTGTCCGAAATACTTATACATTTAAAAATGACGTTTTAGTAGTAATAATAAACAAAAGCTAATGAAAATAAATTGAAACTATTTTTTTAAGTATACCTCCATCGCGAGTGGTACTGTTTATATATGTACGAGTATATATATTTCGATAATATTCACTGAATAAAAGGGTTTAAGACTTGAAGATAAGCCTTAGTTCCGACACTAAATTTTCTTGTATTCCTTGGTTCACCGATCTGATACCCTCAGTAGTCCAATAAAGAGAAGGCTCTTATGCTGTTAACGAGCTCTGGACTTAATAGGATAAAGAATGCGAAAGACGAGCCAACAGCGAAACCCTTTTTCGCATCCAGCGTACTCTCCGTACTCTGGCGCCACTACGCCTATCATACAGGAAATCAGTCTAACTACCTCCGATCTGGGCCAACAAGATTTATATTACACACGGGTGACACCTAACCGATGTGACATAATAACTGAATATAATTATAAGGATGGTTAAACAAGTTCAAGATCTCATACTCGTGCCAAATCCAGAAGTCTAGATTCCAGGTTTGAGAATGAAACTTCGTCGCTTAATTTCCTGCGGAAGAGGGATATAGGAAGGCATCATTTTAAAGTATTACTGGATAGTTTAATATACGTTATGAACTAAATGAGCATGCCTAGAAACGCTGCGCTTTTTTCCTTTAGTATGTTTAAATGATCATTCCCAGAGATTTTCCGAATCAGCAAGACCACTGGTGATGTTACTATGTTCTAATTAGTGATATGAAATATTTATTATATTTTTCAAGGAATTATGAATAAATGGACTGGGTTTCAAAGATTTTGAATTCCGCGTAGATATTGCAAAAGAACGACCTCTCTGTCTGCTGAAGCTGACAACATGAAATTTTCCGTTCATAGACAGCTCACAAGCAATTACTGACATTGAAACAGCACAGGACGTGGTATAGCGAAGAATAAAACGGACTGGTGATTCAAGATTTAATACTTTCCACTGCAGTCACTGCAACTGGGACAACAGCTTTCACACATCGATATCAGTTTCAAATACGTCTAATGTCATTTTCCGGGTTAGACTGAACGTTAGATTAGGCGCTTGTACATCTACTAATATGCTGGTCCTGTACTGAATTTTTACTTCCCCTCCATCATTTCCACGCATGTAGAAGGTGAAGTACTTCCGTCTTCATATTACACACGCGATTAACGATGTCAAAGATTGACAAACAAAAACAAAATTTAAGAGTACTCTTAGCTGGCAGATGTCATGCAGATGATTGTCGAATGGCAACGACAGAAAATGTCTCGGACAGCTTACCGAATTAATCAGTGAACTTTAATGGAAATCTCATGTTACTGTACGTGCTGGATAACTGATGAGCGAACAGGTTAATGTGATTTAGTTCCGAAACAGCGGTTGCATTTCCGACTGCTTTCCCCACCTCTTTCAGCCCCTTTCCACTCATGCTCCATTTGTAGGAGATCGAACATGGGTGGACGAATTTCACAATGTTTACGTGTTTATAGATTACTGTAGTTTAAAAGAAAATACCTTTTGCATACTGCAGTTAAGTTTTTTATTTAAACTGAGGACGTAGACGTGTTAAGTCTTATTTACAAGGCATCTTCCGCGTGTGTCCTGGAATATTACAAGATTTTTTTCGTCTGGACATAATGGTTATCGTATGCACACATAGTTTATAGAAGTAAAACATTTCATTGGACTTTTATAATGAAATGGAAACGTACTTACTTATCAGCATCTAATTCATTATTTGTAAGTCAAACAGCTTTCATGTAGCAGAGCTTGATATTTTTCTCATGGTCTCACTGTTTTCGAAATGAAGCACTGTACCTGCTATTTTCTGTGTGTGAAGTGTCATCAGTTTTTGTAAGTGTTGCTAGGTTTCTCAATGGTACTTTTGGACAATATATGTTAATTGATGTAAGCTTTTTGTGCGTGTATTCTTATTGTTTTTGTTTATTTATTGTTTATTGTCATTATAAATATATACTTTCTGAATTTTTCAGTTGTGCACTTACGAAAGGAATGAGGTTTGCGATTACATATTGAGGTTTCCTTTTGTTATATGATCAATCACTGTAAACAGAAAGTGGTTAGTCATATTCACTTGGTCACTTAGTAGTAGCTTCTTTTTGGTCTCTGCTTTACTCGTGTGATAATTCTCTTGTAAAGTAAACAGTGGTCTTTCATCATTTATTCTATTTTCATGTCTTTCTCTCTTTCAGGAGGTTTGTGACTGTTTTCCCTTAAATGTAATCCTTGCTTTAATATGTTGCTTGTACTGAGATTGATATGCTGTTCTAGTCTGACCTGCCTCCCTATCATGCCATTTGTTGCCTAGTAGTTGGTATTCTCCTTCGTTCTTGTAAATGCGTCTTTCGTTAATTTTCTGAAATTTTCTTTTCGATTGAATTATCTGTTTTGAATCTTACGCCTTCTCTTTTGAAAGTGTTTGTTATATCTTGACTCTTCTGGTTTGTTTATATGTAGTCTTTATGTCGTTTTACTGTTGCTGTGTGTGCTTGTTTGTGTGATGTTGTTTGTGGCTCTTGTGTATTGTGTTTATTGACAGTATTTGTTATTTGATTTTTTTGTTTAATGTTCTCACTAGATTCATATTGCGACCATTGATTATCGCTGTTTGTGTGATGACATCTGATTCTCTCTGGTAGTTTTCTTTGCTGAATGGTACTGTAGGAAGCCTACGAAGTACCCGCAGCTACAATTATCAGCGGGTGATTGTATCTGTGGGCATGGGACATTTCAAGTCTGATATATGATTGTCTGTTATTGTATGTTTACAGCGAATTTTAAAACTATGTTGATTATTTTCTTTTTTAATGGTTATATACCGGGTGGTGAATTGATAGTGACCGGGCCGAATATCTCACGAAATAAGCATCAAACGAAAAAACTACAAAAAACGAAACTAGTCTAGCTTGAAGGGGTGAAAGCAGATGCCGCTATGGTTGGCCCGCTAGATGGCGCTGCCATAGGTCAAACAGATATCAACTGCGTTTTTTTAAAATGGGAACCCCCATTTTTGTTAAATATTCTTGTAGTACGTAAAGAAATTTGAATGTTTTAGTTGGAACACTTTTTTCGCTTTGTGATAGATGGCGCTGTAATAGTCGTGGTATCACGTAACATTCCGCCACTGCGGACGGTATTTGCTTCGTGATACATTACCCGTGTTAAAATGAACCGTTTACCAATTGCGGGAAGGGTCGATATCGTGATGATGTGTGGCTATTGTGATCCAAATGCCCAACGGGCGTGTGCTATGTATGCTGCTCGGTATCCTGGACGACATCGTACAAGTGTCCGGACCGTTCGTTATTTAAGGAACAGGAAATGTTCAGCCTCATGTGAAACGTCAACCACGGCATGCAACAAATGATGATGCCCAAGTAGGTGTTTTATAGCTGCTGTCATGGATAATCGGCACATCAGTGGCAGACAAATTGAGCGAGAATCGGGAATCTCAAAAACGTAGGTGTTGAGAATACTACATCAACATCGATTGCACCTGTACCATATTTCCACGCACCAGGATTGCATGGCGACGACTTTGAACGTCGTGTACAGTTCTGCCACTGGGCACAAGAGAAATTACGTGACGATGACAGATTTTTTGCACGCGTACTATTTAGCGACGAAACGTCATTCACCAAAAGCGCTAACGTAAACCGTCATAATAGGCACAAGGTCATGTGCTTCCAACATGATGGATGTCCAGCACATAGCTCGCGTGCCGTTGGAGCGGTATTGAATAGCAGATTTCATGACAGGTGGATTGGTCGTCGAAGCACCATACCATGGCCCGCACGTTCACTGGAACCGACGTCCCCGGATTTCTTTCTGTGGGGAAAGCTGAAGGATAAGTGCTTTCGTGATCCACCGACAACGCCTGACAACATGCGTCAGCGCGTTGTCAATGCATGTGCGAACATTACGGAAGGCGAACTACTCGCTGTTGAGAGGAATGTCGTTACACGTATTGCCAAATGCATCGGGGTTGACGGACATCATTTTGAGCATTTATGGCAGTAATGTGGTATTTACAGGTAATCACAATGGAGCAACCGAAATAAAATGTTCAAACGTACCTACGTTCTGTATTTTAATTTAAAAAACCTACCTGTTACGAACTGTTCGTTTAAAATTGTGAGCCATATGTTTGTGACTATTACAGCGCCATCTACCACAAAGCGAAAAAAGTGCTCCAAATAAAACATTCATATTTCTTTACATACTACACGAATATGTAATAAAAAACGGGGGATCTTATTTAAAAAAACGCAGTTGATATCCGTGTGACCTATGGCAGCGCCATCTAGCCGGCCAACCATAGAGCCAGCTGGTTTTCCCCTTCAAGCTAGATAAGTTTCGTTCTTTGTAGATTTTTCGTTTGACGCTTATTTCGTGAGATATTTGGTCCGATCACGATCAATGGACCACCCTGTATAAGAACTTTATTTAGTCATCACGTACTTTTTCCATTGTGTATCTAATCATTTTGTGTATTGTATTTATACTGTATTTGCATACTACCTGATGACATTTGGTGAAGGTTCATCAATTAAACAAAGGATATCGTCTTAACAATAAAGTGTGTTGTGATTCTTTGTGTTTTTTTGACGTTTTTAAAAATCAGATTTGGTTTTATACATGCTATATGAAAATATTAGCTAGGGAACCTAACACTGGGGTCCAATTGGTAGTCCATCTTCTTGTAAATAGTATTATTAAACTGAAAGTAGCTCTGTCCACTTATCAGTTTCAACAACTCGTATAGTTCTTTGATGAGTCCATCTGGTAGATGGCTACTATACTTCAAATTATGTTCTGTGATGGGTATTGTTTCTCCTGCTGACTTTTAGAGTGCACATTTTCTTTGTTAAAAGAGAGAATGATACTTGTGCCGGGGATTTTTGTATCTTTTATGAGTTGTACTAACTGTGAGGTGTTCCTTATGGTCCTGTCAGTTTCTACTTTATAGGTTTCAGAAAGTAATTTGAACATCTGCCCTGAAAATTTGTAAGTGGGTGATATCTTGAAGTTTACAGTGGCTCTTAATGGGGTCGTGAGGCTTACGGAGCTTTAGTTTGCATAGGAGGGTGGGTGAAATTAGATTACTCTGCATTAATTATTCTTTTTCTCTGTCGTCTACTGCGCAGTCTATATTTTTCAAGATTTTCTTTACCTTAACATCAAATCTGTTTGTTGGATCTGACCTTAATTTTTTAATGTGTTCTGTCAATGCATAGTTTTCTGTCCAAAAGAACAAGTGTCGACTAATTATCCGGTAAAAGTTCCAAAAGTAAAAAAAATTCTTTTTATTGTCAAAATATGGGCTTCGTCAGTAAAAACCGGGCTTTATAGTAACCAGTGTGGAAGTACTTTAAAACATTGCCACCAAAGTGCCCTAGGTGCTAAGTTCCACGTGTGCGTATGCTATTGTTTTTTATCTGAGGTTTAATGCCGGCCGAAGTGGCCGTGCGGTTATAGGCGCTGCAGTCTGGAACCGCGAGACCGCTACGGTCGCAGGTTCGAATCCTGCCTCGGGCATGGATGTGTATGATGTCCTTAGGTTAGTTAGGTTTAACTAGTTCTAAGTTCTAGGGGACTAATGACCTAAGAAGTTGAGTCCCATAGTGCTCAGAGCCATTTGAACCAATTTTTTGAGGTTTGATTGTGTTGAAGTTGCAGTGATTAGTCCTGTCGGCAATGATACTATTGTGGTTTGTGTGATGGATGAAACTAGAAAACGTTGGAAAAGGCGTGAAAGTAGTGTTTCCCAAATAAATAAGAGGCTAAGGGACGAGGGAAAACCATATGAGAACGATAAGAAAGTTACTATACCTCAAAAACAACCTCCACCTGATGAGGTAAGTGTATATGATAACTTTAACGCCTTAGGACTGAGGCTTTTTTGAAGAACTTAGTTTCATTATTATTTTTCTATGGCGTTTTAAGCTAAGATATGTTTAGATTATACAGACGATGTTACGTTTGACTTGGTTTCTGGACTATAGTAGACTTAATAACCGTGTTGTGTAGCAAACGAATATGTTATTCGTGGCAGTAACAAATTAATCAATGTCTCTAATTATCGTATTTGTTTGTTGTAGATTTCATGACGGTGCCGCTATCAATGTAGAGACATTGCATTGGAACACAAATTAAACATATTCAATCAATTCTACGAACTAGGTGATAATGTTAAGCAAAACTCTTATTTGATGGGAAACGTAAGTGTATGCAATGTTAGAAGAAGGCGTCATGGCTCTTACGAAGAACCCGAGGAGAGTCGCAGATAGGCTAGTGTTAATTATACAGTTCCTGATGCCGAAGGTGGACATTTCCAAGTTTGCAAAGAAAAACCTTTCTGGAAACACATAAAATTACCAGGCAAAGGGTGAGAACCTTACTAAAAGCAAATAAGATTGGTGATGTGACCTACATTGAACGTAGGGTAAATAAAAACAAAGGAAGGAAATATACAGCTGCTGATGTAAAACGCATTGTTGAACACACAGACGTTTCCCCGAGGACGAAAGCCATTACAGAAGGGCTAAAAGCTCCCTTATCTTTTTAAGATAAGATTTAAATTACAGCAGAATGTATGAGGCTTTTGTTACACTTTATCCAAATATAAACATTAGATATTTGTACTTCAAAAAGTATTGATAGAACACTTTCCCAAATTGAGATTTCACCGCCCAAGGAAATATACCTGTAACTCATGTGATATGCTTAAAAGTAAAATGTTGAATGACTCAACCAATAGAGCTGTACATCGTACTTCAGTAGAATTTCATCATAGAAGCTCTGAAGAAGCTAGAGAAGAGATGAAGCGTGATCATGTACTCGTATATTCTTCCACTCCTATAAGTGACACATGCACAGTATCTATAGATTTACAACAGGTTTTCTCTTTGTCAACGTTGTTATACCGCCAAAAGTTACAATTTGGGATTGCATATTGCAGATAATAATAAAGGTTTTATGTTTTTTGGCATGAGGGCATGAGTGGCAGGGGAGGCAACGAAATAGCGAGCTGTGTATTAAGGGGAATTAAAAGTAAAATTACCTAGAAAAAAACCTTAATAGTGTGGTCTGACAACAGCTGCGGCCAAACAAAAATCAAATGGTAATTTTCCTATGGATATATTTGGTCTGTAATGGTTTCTTTGACGAAGTTCCCCACAATTATGTCGTCTCTGGACACTCCTACTTAACCTATGACCTAGACTTTGCTCTAATTGAATAAAGAAGAAGAGTAGGAAAACGTGAAGTTCTTTTGGCTCCTGTGAGGGTTTTGTATAATGCCAGTAGCCACTATGATGATCGATGATGATTTTTATGACTTCTCCAAAGAAGAACACCTCATCATAAAAACGGTAGAAATTTCCAAGGACATTTGACTCAAAGTTTCCAAAACTAAACCAGGAAAAGTGTTTATAATAAAAAAATGAATGAAGTTGAAACACGGAACAAAAGAACGTATTAAAAAAAAGGTGAAGATGGAAACCATAAAAGGCTTGGATCTGCTCCAGCTTCAACTAATAGCCACATTGAAAGCTGAGGAGGAGTAGGAGGACTTAAAAAAAAAGATGGTACCTTATATCAAACAAGGAAACAAACTGTTTTACCAAAATCTGACTGAGTAAACACAGCAGCTGTTTATAAGCTGTAATATTGTAAATTTTGTTTACAAAATAGTGGTAAATTAATACAAAGTGTAACTTTTTAACCTTTGTAAAAGGCATTTATTTTGAAATAAAACTTATAAGAACCTGTAAGAACTTGTAAGAACTTGTCTGTGTTCTTTAACTAGTGTGTTGGTAACAGACCACTTCTGTAGGCCAAACTGACTTTTCATAATAATAGAGTTATTATAGAAAAACTGTAAACAGTAGTTTGCAGATTTTTATGAAGGAAAAATTATTATTATTATTATTATCCTTCCCACACCCATTTATTTACAGCTGTAAGTGGTAGACTTAGCCTGGTTTTAACGTTGGACAGGTTGGCACATAGCCCTGTCGTTGTTTTGTTACTCTAAAAGAAAGTTTGTGGATTAACTGTCTTCATTTGTTTAGGCTGTAAAAAAATAAGGATATAAAAAGGAATGCTTTCTCCAAAACAGCAGTTGTGTTTGTTATCACAGATTTTATGATTAGTCGACAACTGTATTTCTTTTGGCAGCTTTGGAAATAATGATGTTTTCATCTTTGAGTTTCTTTCTGAGTTTTTTTAGTATTATGACTTCTGATTTTTTATTGTTTTTATTCTCTTTTTCATGTTTGTGATAGTTTCATGCATTTCTTTGTCAGTTCTCTTTTCAGCACAGTGTTCATGTTACTTTTTGCGCTTGTCTCCTATTGTTTTACAACAGCACATTACTGTATTATGAGGTTTTTTATATATTCTTCATCTACTTTTGTATTCACATTGTATTTCAATTCCTTTTCTGGTAGCTCTTTTTCTTCATTGTTCAGCTGTGTGGCTTTGAGTTTTGCCAATCTGCATTAAAAATGGTATGTGTTTTGTTTGTTTATATTTTATGTGTGTGTGTTGTGCTTGTCTTTTGAGCTGGTATAAAATTTTATCTGTCGCCATTCAGCTATTTCAATACCCCAATGCAACACGTATTTCCTCCTTTAACATTGAAGATCATCCCTTCTCTGCTCTTGGCAGTCCACTTGACCACAAATCTTAACAGTCATAACATTGTCACAAAACGACTCTGTAATGGGAACAAGAACAATTAATTTCTTTGTCTGAGATGTGTGCCATTTTAGGTATAATTTTCTCGTATGTTATTAAAGTCAGTAAGAGATTGTCCAGGTTGCCCAAAATACCCACACAACAAGCATTCGTCAGTTTATCTCATCTTTCTTCCAAATAGCTGAAGGAGGTCATGTTGACGCTTTCGCCTACCAAAGAATGCTGATCAGTTCAGACCATCCAGGCTTCTTGTATATTCTATTAATCAAAGAGATCATGAATCACTTCTAAATTTGTTTGTACTTGCAATCCAGTGTGTTCGATTTGGAAGATATTACAGTCGAAAGACAAATTTGGAAATCAAGTTGGTGTTGTACGAGGAATTCCATGGTTTGACGTACAGTATTTAGTTTTGGCACTTAGTGTAGTGCATTAAAGATAATAGGCTACACGTATGGAGATCAATGACATTCAGAAACAAAAATCATGCAAAAAAAATTTATCAAAAGACTTTACTTATTTAGACTGTAATTGGAAAGAACAATATTAGTTTTCTGCAGGACGACTTGTAATTACAAAAGAGAAGACTCGAGATATATAAGATGTCTTCAAGCCCCTATAGTCTATATACAATTAATTTTATGCAGATCTAATAATGATGTTGGCTGTGAAATAAAACATACAAAGTGGCTACATTTTTTATTCAAACTTATAATTTTGATGTTGTATTAATACCATAATAAAAGGTCAATGGTACATTCTCTTACTGCAAATAATGCATTACACCATTTTTTTTCGTTTAACAGCGCTGCAATGAGGAACCTAATGGCAATGGGGACACTGCAGTGTCTGAACTAAACCACTGATGTGAATAACATTTCACTAGTATGACTGTGCAGTGACACTTCAGGATATGAAAAACATGGTCATAATTCCAGTTCTTTCATTTTAAACAAAGCTCACGTACAACACTTCTAGCTACTAACGATTTAAGAAGAGGAAAAAACAAGATGGACTGACTTGTGAATTGAAGTTTGTGTTAGCGAGGGCATTAGACGAGGACAGGAGTGGGCCACTTTCGGCCCGCAAAGGGCTTTGGTGTTGCCTTCCAAGACAGTCAGAAAAATCTGCCTTGAACCGAGATTACCTTCCCATGAGTGACAATTCTCCATTGGCCACGTTAAGTTGCTTGAGATGTGTAGATACTATTAGCCCAAACGAAGTTTAAACCTTGTGCGTTGGCTTATTAGAGCGACTGTAGAGGCTTTTTCCCATTTACCGTGCCTTACATCAGTCACCACGCCGAGTGTCAACATGGTTTGCACGAACAGTATGATGTGCAGTGCTTTTGCGGTTGATCTGGTTTACTTCCATTCTATCTGTGCGGTAGTAAATACATAAATTTCAAACTCCAATGAAAAAAAAGTAGAAGCAATGATGAATGCTGTGTTTTTAATAAAGAATAGACCTTTTCTGAAATACAAATTTAAATAAAATTTAAATAAAATTAAATTATTTCAAAGGTGCATCCCTCCACTACGCTCCGCTTCCCCAAAGTGGTCCTCAATCTAAAACAATTGCCAACCGCTGGACTAGAGTAGTCCATGCAGCTGCGTTAGCCATAATGCCAGGATGAAGTGGTGGATAACACATCTGCCTAGTAAGCTGGACACCCAGATTTAAGTCCCGGCCTTGGCACAAATTTTAATTCATTACTTCAGTCTTTAATTTTTGTTTTGCTCGAAGATGTTTTGAGAAGGTCTGATACATCTCTACATGCCGTGTCTGTCCCTCAGAACCCTATGACATAACGGGATCCCATATTTTGACTGTGGTCTCGAGTAGCTCAATTCTTTCCTGTTGTTCTGCGGTGGTGCTTTATACTGAAAAATGCTTCTGAGGAACCTCCGATGGAGATCATGACAGTGTACGACTTAATTGTTGAGATCGAACCCTATGTCTAACAGCCCCACCAACTCGGTGAATAAACGCTGACAACCGCTGGCTACCAGATAAGACTGTTTTGTGATAGTATTTGGTCCGCCCTACGTATTTTCCCCAGTACCACCCATATCTAGGAAGCTTTCCCGTATTCGCCCCCTGGGAAGGCACTAGACAACTAGACATCTCACCCCCCCCCCCCCCCCACACACACATATATATATACAGGGTGAGTTGCGTGTAAGACGTAACACCCCCATTATTCCGGGGGTGATTGCACGTATCGACAAGCGGTGTTCGGTGAATCATAGCCGACTACGGGGCACATACTTTGGTATATGCACAATAATCACAACGTTTATATTGACCGAGATAATGAGTCAAGTACATGTTTTTTAAATGGGACGCTCTACTTTTTTCACCATCATTCTAACGCTCTGGGAAAGACGCGTATGGTGATGAAACGCATGTTACTATTGTGATTCAAACTTCGCTTAAAAGACGCTAGGAAATATTGTACGATTGAAGGTCGAGGCGGTCGGAAGCGGCTGCAGACTGTAAACACGCCTCGCGCGACCCGCGGGCCGAGTTGCCGTGCTCTATGCAACATGCACGGCCTACGCTACGTAGCTAAATCCTCATCCGCCCTCTTTTAAGCAAAGTTTGAATCACAATAGCAACATGCGTTACATCACTATACGCATCTTTTCCAGAGCGTTCGAATGACGGTAAGAAAAGTATAGTGTCCCATTTAGAAAACATGTACTTGCCTCATTATCTCGGAAAATATAAACGTTGTGATTATTGTGCATGTACCAACGTATGTGTCCCATAGTCCACTCTGATTCGCCGAAAACCGCTTGTCGATACGTACAATCGCCCCCAGAATAAAGGGGGTGTAACGTCTTACGCGACTCAAGACCATCTGCATATCTAAAATATATAAATATATACATCTAGTGTCTTTTAACATAAAACAGCAATATGTATCACAATATACTGTCATACACCAGGGAAATGTACAGATAAAATATGGTTCAAAAATGGTTCAAATGGCTCTGAGCACTATAGGACTCAACATCTGTGGTCATAAGTCCCCTAGAACTTAGAACTACTTAAACCTAACTAACCTAAGGACACCACACACATCCATGCCCGAGGCAGGATTCGAACCTGCGACCGTAGCGGTCACGCGGTTCCAGACTGAAGCGCCTAGAACCGCACGGCCACATCGGCCGGCTATAAAATATGGTATAATGTACCTTTTTTACACCATGTCTTAAAGTGATACCGCCATAGTGGCATCGTCAAAACATATAAATATAATCAGCGTAGCATCCTCACATAGACTTAAAATATGGTGTAGAATAGGCCACATATACTAAGTTCTTGGCGTATTTTTTCACCTCTATGATCCACCGACTTTTTAGATTACCATTGACTGACAGTGAAATACGCCAAGAACTTAGTATATTAAAACAAATTGCAGTAGCCAACGGTTTTTGAGCTAAAGATGTTATGCGCCCATACAGTAGGATAAAAAAACAGAAAGTAAACAATAGGCTCACCCACAATCATCTTGAAAAAAAGAAAGAATAAAGAAAACCTGAAAACTATTCCAATGAAATTTTACGGAAAAATGTCCCAACAAATAGAACAGTGTTTCAGTAAATCTAAGGTTATATGAGGTTTTGAAGTTAACAACACTCTGAAACTCCGTTTAAAACACAGTTCGAGTAAAGACTCTGATAAATTTGACTGTTCTGGGTTTACAAAATCATTTGTAGTAGTTGTGATAAATTTTACATTGGTCCAACTGACCGCTCTTTTAAAATTAGATTCAAGGAGCACTTGCAAGCACATAACAAAACTGCATTAGGAATGCATTTAGCAGAATCCGGCCACACTGTAGACAATATCCAGCGTTGTATGCGTATTTTACACAGGACAGAGAAGGGTCGCGCACTCGACTTGTTGGAGGAGATAGAAATTTACAAAGCCAAAACGCATGAGCCCACTAGGGTACCCAACGCCTACTTTTGCTTTATTTGATAACATACTATGAAACCAAATAATGCCTCACGTATTTATACCTAGCCTTACTTGATGAGTTATGTTGAGAACAGGAGGCATTTCCCTTAGTTCCGCACAGTAGTCGCTCTAATCCTGTAACTGATTATATCCTACCTACTTATGGAATGTATAGTCAAATTATATAATTTTATTTATTGAATGCTTATATGTTGTTTAAACGTTTTCTGTGGGAGACATGTCACGATGTATGTAAAGCTCTCTATTGGTTAAGTTCTTACGATCGGTGCGCGCCTACATATGATCCTAGCGGCCGACCCAAGAGAGGGCACTGTTCATTGACCTGTCTCTCTTTCAGCTGTCATATAGACATTTTATCTTTCATAAGCAATTTATAGGTTGCCACAGGCAATGTATTACGATATATTAATTGTTGGCCGTAAATTCACCATAAGAAGGGTCGGACCTATACTCTTCATATATTTTCTTTTGATAATTTTACATGGGTAACTTCATTCGTATTTTAATGTATCACAATTGGTTTCTATGATAATCATCAATTTTAATAAGTCTGCTACATGCATTTTATCTAATGTGCTTTTATCACATTATGATTTTGCGTAAATGATGACTACATATAAGCAAGCCCACAATAGCGACATCTAGGGAGGGTGTAGGAAACAGGTTTCTGGATGCTACTATACCTCAGTAGCTAGTTGGCAATAATCACTAAGTGGATGATGTGGCCTATTCTACACCATATTTTAAATCTATGTGACGATGCTATGCTGCTCATATTTATATATTTTGACACGATAAAGGATGACAGCCAAAAACAGTTGGAGGATAAATATTTTGACGATGCCATTATGGCCGTATCACTTTAGGACATGGTGTAAAAAAGGTACATTATACCATATTTTATCTGTACATTTCCCTGGTGTATGACAGTATATTGTGATACATATTGCTGTTTTATGTTTAAAGACACACTGCTCACTAGATGTATATATTTATATATTTTAGATATGAAGATGGTCATTACAGACTGAAACCGGTCATCGGCTAAAGAATTCATTTGTGATCATAGACTGGAATAAAGAAGCATTTTACAGTATTGGATCACTGTTTGTACACGCGATTATGTCACAGTTTGTGATTTTTATATATATATATATATATATATATATATATATATATATATATATATATATATATATATAAGATCGGAATACTACTACAGAATCTGAATATTAAAATAGAAGAAACAAAGCTCAAGGCCAGAGAGAGAGGAGAGAGAGGGGGTTGGGAGAGGACATGCACAGAGCAGTGGGAGGAATTGATTTATAAAGTGGAAAGAAGTAGACAGACAGAGAGAGCGGAGGCGGGAGAAGATGGAGAGAGGTAGGAGATAATTGACATAGAAAAGGGGAAGAGAGAAAGAGAGGGGACAGAGGAGATGGAGAAAGAGGAGGGTTGAAGAAAGTAGACAGAGAAAGAGGAGTAGATGATGGACAGAGACAGGGGCAAAGGGATGGGTACAAGGAAATGGAGAAAGATTAGGGAGGAGAAGATGGACAGAGAGAGGAGGAATGGAGAAAGACAGGGGGAAGAGGAAATGGACATAGTCAGGGGAGAGAAGGAGATTAGTACGTATATCTAATCACCATACTAATAGAAACGTGTGGTTCCTCTTCCATTTAAACAGGCTGAGCTATACCAACACACGGCTGGTAACAGCTAGCCAGATATAAAAGTTTCGTACCGCTCCTGGAACTAGAGGTGAATGCAGGCAAATTCAAATATTCCGTTAATGAAGATACCACTTTAGCAAAGAAATGGTTTTTTGTTGACAGTTTTTGGGATATTAACACCTAAAAACAAATTTTGTCACAAAGAAGGGTGAAACGTTCGTTGCTGAGCTTTTGTTTTCAGTTTTTTTCTTCACTTCCTTCATGCAACTTGCGAACTGTTTGATCTGTATTCAAAGAAGCAGTGCACTATAGAAATTATTCCTCGACTTCCTCCCATTCTGATTCTTGCCGCGGAAGTAAATGTCTTTGAAGTTCATAATAGGGGTTGGGAGTAAGCTTTCGTGTACAGTACACGAAGGTTTCTTCTTGTTATATTCTAGAACCGACCGTGGGAAAAATAACGAAGAATCTATTAGCACTATAGCTTCGTGGTCACTACTAGAGGTGACGGAAGAGAATCTGAAGACATCGAACTATCAAGCGTCATTCATCAAGTATGTGCAGTACTAAATTAAGCAACATTGTAAATTATATGAGGGCCAAAAGCCATGCAGTTGGTGGTAGATCAAACGACATTTATTTAAATGTTACTGTACCAGAACGTTCGTTCCACGTCAGTAACCAACGCATCGTTACTTCCACATGTTTTCGTGAAGTGACTGATTTCAAATGTCCGTCATCGCACATGCGGTCAGCTGGAAAACTGCTGTAATTTTACTTTTGGTGAAGTTCATAATTTTACACTTCATTACGTTAAGAACTAATTATTACTCTGTTTTACGCCAGTCTTTCGTGAAGATCTGACTTGGCGGATAATAGTGTGGTTCTCTGATAATACGCCAGGCTAGAAATCAAACATGTGTCGGATTGGATCCCTTGCCAAACCTAGATTTATCATCTGTCTCCTATCAGCGAGGGTACATTTCAATTTGTAGTAGCATTGTGGCTAGTAAAACACCATGGTGCTCAAACCAAACCTCAGATTGGCTGGCTCTGAGCACTACGGGACTTAACATCTGAGGTCATCAGTCCACTAGAACTTAGAACTACTTAAACCTAACTAACCTAAGGACATCACGCACATCCATGCCGGAGGCGGGATTCGAACCTGCGACTGTAGCAGTCACGCGGGTCCGGACTGACGCGCCTAGAACCGCTCGGCCACCGCGGCCCACGAACCTCAAGTTGATAATGACTTTTGCGAATACTCACTAATAAAAAATCTACATACGCAATGATATTAAAGCGGGAAAGACTGATGTAAACTCTCCAATAGGAGAAATATGGTACTGTAGATTTAATGATTTCAAACAGCACTTCGCATTTATTGCTAATTGAGATGGCATACATCCCTCTCTCTCTCTACCCCGTACAGAACAACTCTACCTTCCGTAACACTGTTTCCGGAGACAATTAACTGAGGGACTTCTAGGTGAATCCTTGTCGAGAATAGACAATATCTGGGGACGAGGACAGCATATAAGGCCTTTCAGATATATCTAGTACGTTTTTCAGGATACTGGAAGAAGTTCCAACTGCTTGTAACAGGATGAAATAATAAACAAGAGATCAGCAAAATGCAGTCTTCATTGTCGTTCTTGCGGTGACCTTCAGCTCAGAGACCGGTTTGATGCAGCTCGCCAACCTACTCTATCACAAGCAGTCTTCTGGGTAACTACTGCACCCTACATACGGTTGGACACAGTCGTTGTTTTCATCCCTTTCGGTAACTCATGGTGGGAAGATAATGTATGTGGCGATGAATTGTTTTGTGATATCCAGCAGGTGAAGTTAATTTATCTTAATTATAAGTGTCTGGCACTTCCAAATGAAGCGACTGGATGTCCAAGATGATTAAATTATATTTATACACTGTGCAGTTAGACTAATGCGACCACCTGTCAAAGCCAGAAGAAGCACCTTTTGCAGTGCGGATCGTTGCCACACATGAGGTTCTTGAAGATACCGACAGGGATGTGGAGCTGTGCCAGCTGTAGTGCGCTGCCAGCTCCAGTTCTGTGGTGGATTTCTCGTCTGAGGATCCACTTCCCGACAGAGGTGGTCCCACAGATTCTCCATCGGGGTTCATACACGGGGAGTTTAATTGCCCGAGAAGTACGGTAAACTCGTCCTGGTGATTTTCGAACCACGCATACACATTGCAAGCAGTGTGACACGTTGCCTTCTTCTGCTGGGTGATGCCATCGTGCCGAGGAGTAACAAAGGATAAATGCATACTCTTGTTGATCCATTGCGCGTTCCAGAAAGACGAGATCAGCCATGGAATGCAACGAAAACGTTCCCCAGACAATAACGCTCCCTCCTGGTTGCAGAGTGTTTGCTATCAGGCGTTTCACGCCGTGCACACCGACGGAATCTGTCCGATGGAGCATTAAACGTGATTCAACTGAAATGGCCGCCTGTTGCCACTCAGTGGACGTCCAGATGTGGTATTGGTGTACAAATTCCCATAGCAGAAACGTTGAGAAAACACTCTTGATAGCCCCATAGTTCATGTGAGTAGTCAGTCACTAAATAGTCTAATATCTAATCGCCCAGACACTTCTCCGCAGCCGTGATTGAACCCTGTCGTCTAAGGCCCTTGGTGTATCACAGCTGCTTCGGGTCGGTGCTTCCAACCTTAGCCCGAAAGCCAGCTATCATGCCCTTTCGGATGTCAGATAAATGGCTCCATCTGCGCATTACGACAACGACTGCAATGTTTTCTGCGTCTTAACGGTATGCTTAATATACCATCCACTGGTAGAGCTGCCGCCTGCCGTCTATGATTGTTTATTGCACGTTGACGTCGAACACCATGTGACTGGACCGTGTATTTGCTTTTATACCCATAAAATTTATTTACTTGGGACCCTGGTTAAACTGATTGGAGTTAACTTACTTTTTGCGAAGTTATAATTACCCTTAACAGAGTTACTTAACAACTTGTTTTGAAATAATTAAGATCTTTGAATTCAAAATTATGATTAAGACGGAAATTATATGTCCATTCTGCCAATAATCATCTTAAAGGTGCTCTCCTGGATGTCAGTTACACTGATGAGGCAAAGAAACTGGTACACCTGCCTAATATTGTGTAGGGCTCCCGCGAGCACCCAGAAGTGCCGCAATAGGACGTGGCATTGACTCGACTAATGCCCGAAGTAGTGCTGCAGGGAACTGACACCACGACACCTACAGGACTGTCCATATATCCGTAAGAGAGCGAGGAGGTGGAGATATCTTCTGAACAGCACGTTGCAAGGCATCCCAGATTTGCTGAATAATGTTCATGTCTGGGGAGTTTGGTGGCGAGCGGAAGTGTTTAAACTCAGAAGAGTGTTCCTGGAGCCACACTGTAGCAACTGTGGACGCGTGGGGCGTCGCATTGACCTGCTATAATTGCCCAAGTCCGTCGGAATGCACAATTGAGATGAATGGATGGCGGTGATCAGATGGGATGTTTACGTACGTGTCACCTGTGAGAATCGTATCTAGACGTATCTGGGGTCTCGTATCACTCAACTTCACAAGCTCCACACTATTACAGAGCCTCCAGCAGCTTGAACAGTCCCCTGATGACATGCAGGGTCCATGGATTCATGAGGCTGTGTCCATAACGGTACACGTCCATCCGCTCGATACAGTTTGAAACGAGACTCGTCCGACCAGGCAATGTGTTCCCAGTTATCAACAGTCCAATGTCAATGGTGCGGGCCCAGGCGAGGCGTAAAGCTTTGTGTCGTGCAGTTATCAAGGGTACAGGAGTGGGCCTTCGGCTCCGAATGCCCTTGTCAATGATGTTTCGTTGAATGGTTCGCACGCTGACACTTGTTGATGGCCCAGCACTGAAATATGAAGCAATTTGCTGAAGGATTCCTCTTCTGTCACGTTGAACTATTTTCTTCAGTCGTCGTTGTTTCTGTTCCAGCAGGATCTTTTTCCGGCTGTAGCGACGTCGGAGATTTGATGTTTTACCGGATTCCTGATATTCACGGTACACTCGTGAAGTAGTCGGGTTGGAAAATCCCCACTTCATCGTTACCTCGGAGATGCTGTATCCCATCGCTCGTGCACCGACTATGACACCACGTTCAAACTCACTTAAATCTTGATAGCCTGCCATTGTAGCAGCAGTAACCGATCTAACAACTGCGCCAGTTGCCTTATATAGGCTTTGCCGACCGCGGCGCCGTATTCCGCCTGTTTACATATCTCTGTATTTGAATATACCAGTTTCTTCGTCGCTTCAGTGTATTAGTGTAACAGAAAATACTGGCAGTCAGACTATTATTTGTTAGTACATTTCGTTACCAGGTTGTGAGTGGCTGACGAGTCGATGCGAGACTTGTGACACAATCTAGATAGCACCTCTGAGTAACATAAATTGCTTACCTGATGTGATAAATAAACCTGGATGTACGATAATTCTTATTGGAAAAAATAGATATCTTATTTGGGGAGAATAGAAATAATTATGAAAGTTGGCAATAATAAAACTGCAGAAATGACTACTAATAAGGGACTTAAACAAGACCGAGGCCTGTCAACAATGTTATTTAATTTGTACATAAATGATTAGATTAAGAACAGGACGTAGGAAATGAATCAGAGCATACAAATGTAAAATATCCTTATGTAAGCAGATGACGTAACAATGTTTGAAGAAGGTGAAGATAAGCTATTTAAAGCCGTGTGTGGACCACATTAGTTAGAGGAAAGGGAATATAAACTGAAAGTGGTGAAAATAAGTGGTGCAGTGGTTAGTTAAATGAAGGACGACATATCAAATTCGCGTCCGTCCGTGCAGATATAGGTTTCTTTCCCAAATTGTTGTAGGCAATGCCGGAATACTTCCTTGAAAATGTCGCCGTCAATTAATTTCCCCATCCCTAAAAGTAATGCGAGCTTATCCCTTTCTCTAACGACCTCGTTGTCGATGTGTCATTAAAAACCCATCTGGTATTTAACCTTCGCATAAGAACCATGAACACTAAATTCATGGCCAACCATGGAAATTCGCTACCTACTGAAAAATAAGTGATAGCTGTAATTTTTTAGGATATAAGATATGATGTGGACGGACAAGTGTATAGGTAATAAGATTATCAGATATTAGACAATCAATTAGAAAAACAGTCAAGATCGCAGATAATCTCATTTACTAAAATAGCCGGTTTCAGGAAGTTTAAACAGCCATTTCAGATTGTGATCACCGTTTGGCTGGAGTTGGCAGTTTGATGGATGGCTGGCTGGTTGTGTTCACAAGGGTGACGGTAACGGTAAAATCAAGGTAGACAATTTTGTTGAGGCTTTCGCGGCCACTTGTTGACATACTGCCTGCTGACCTCTGCTTCAGGTCCTTCGGTCAAGGAAGCTCCTCTGGCCCTATCAGTTGTTTTTTACCGGCTTGGCATGGAGCCGATATGAGGCTTGAATGGTAGGTGCCGTTCCTCGTTGCACGTTTTTTTTTCAACTCTGTGCCACAGTTTATCATTCCTATAGTCGCCGGCGCACTGTGGGGTGCCATGTGTTGGCATTGCATCAAAGCGTCAATGCGACGTTATTGTTGAGCTCCCCAGCCGTGTCTCCTCACGTTGAAGTTACCTGTTTTTCGGAACCGGCTGCGTAATTTGAGTAAAATGTTTCTGCGATGGTGTGTTATTTTGCGCAAAACGTTCGTGTTGGTGTTAAATTATCTACACATAAAAACAGATTCTAGATTGGAATTAAAATTCAAGGTGAGACCATATAAATGAAAGATTTGCTGATGACATTGTTATCCTGAGTGAAAATGAAGAAGATTTACAGGATCTGTTGAATGGAATGATCTAACGAGTACAGGATTTTGATTGAGAGTAAATAGTAGAAAGAGGAAAGCAATGAGAAGTAGCAGAAATGGAAATAACGAGAAACTTACGAAAATTGATGATAAGGGAGCAGACGTAGTTAAGGAATTGCGCTACCATGGAAGCAAAACAAACATTGATGGACGACGCAAAAAAAGAGTAGCGCAGGCCAAGAGGACATTCATGCCCAAAACAAGTCCACTGATAGCAAACAAAGACTTTAGTCTGAAGAAGAAGTATCTCAGAAGGTACGTCTTGACCACAGCGTTGTATGGTACCGAAAGATGGACCGCGAGAATACTGGAACAGAAGGGAATAGAAGTGTTTGAGATGTGGTACTACAGGCGAATTTTGAAAATTAGATGGACTGATAAGGTAAGGAATGAAGAAGATCTCCGCAGAATCGGCGAGAAAAGGAATATATGGAAAACACTGACAAGAAGTACGTACAGGATGATAGAACATCTATTAAGATAAGAGAAAATAACTTCCATAAATAGAAAAGGAGCTCTATAGGAGAAAATTTGAAGAGGAAGACAGTGATTGGAATTTATTTAATAAATAATCGAGCTCGTGAACTGCAGGTGCTAACTGAGATGAACAAGTTGACACATGAGTGGAATTCTCGACAGGCCACAATCTAAAAGAACTCAATTTTACTTGTCGAAAATTATTTCTGCACCAGTCTTATACATTTTACGTCGCACGATGCACATTGTATTTTATAAACACGTACTTGATACAATTTAATCATGTTCCTAACTTCATGCTTTCAACTGTATCTGTTTAAGATTTTTTCTGTGAATGCCAAGCTGACATTGTGTGACCTGAGGTATTTGTCGATTTCTGTGAATTTTTTTTCCAAAATACGCATGCCCCTATGGATATCCAGGCATCATACCTGTTTAATAATGTTTAATTCATTTAACCTATCTTCTGGACTCACTGGTACACTAATGGCTCTGTATACGAAGCTTCTAAGCGTTGCTTATTTATAAATTTGCATATGGCAAGACTGGTGAGGAAACACAAAATCTGTAGCAGTTGGATTTCTAAAGATCCGAAAACGAAATAGGACCATTACTTCCTATATCTAACGTGAAGTCAATTTTCTCTTGGAACGCATTAAACTTACCAACTTCTTTATCAGTGTCATCCTCAGTTGCATCATCAACATAGCGCAGTGACACATAGTTTTATTTGGTATCTAGAAGAGAATGGATTAAAATCTGACGATCCTTTCATGGGAAAGTTCTGTATTATAAACTCCATGATCCTAAAAACTAGTGATTACATGCTAAATCAATTAAATTTAGGTGACAACAGTCATTGGATGCCTCCGAATATCAAGTTTGACTTCCTTATTTCGGGCGCAATATAGCAACTGGACGTGGTATGGACTCAAATCGTTGAAAGTCGCCTGCAGAAGCATTGAGCTATGCTGTTTCTATAGCCGTCCATAATTGCGAAAGTGTTGACGGTGCAGGATTATGTACATGAACCGATCTTTCGGTTATGTCCCACAAATGTTCGACGGGATTCGTGTTGGGCGATCTGGGTCAAATAATGCTCTCGAAATGTACAGAATGTTCTTGTGACCAATCGCTACAGTTATGGTCCCGTGTCGTGCGCACTGTCGTCCATAAAAATTCCATTGTTCTTTGGCTGCAAATGGTCTCCAACTATTCGGACAGAAGCACTTCCTCTAAATGAACGGTTCAATTGGACCGAGGACCTAGTCCATTCCTTGCAAACACAGCCCACACCATTATGGAGCCACCACCAGCTTGAACAGTACCTTGTTGGGACCATGACTTCGTTTGGTCTTACTAGCTGAAATAGGATCTCATCTCACCAGGCTATAGTAATGCAGTGGTTGTAATGTCCCCACAGAAAATACCCTCTACCACGCACCAATTAATCATTTTCAATCAAACCATCCACATTCATTCACTTTGGAAAAGTTATCTGATCTGATTTTCTCGTAATATATGCGGCGACAGCTCGACGACGCCAAAGTATTTTCTAGTGCGTTTATTCTTTGAAATAACAGAGATGCATATATGCATTCTCCATGGTTGTTAGAGTGGTAGCTAGGACAGCTTCTGGAGTATCTGTTGAGGGATTGACGTGTTTCTGAGAGATACATATACTGCTTTTCTTCTCGCTAAAGCGAGCCAATTAACATTTGTGCCGCTAGCGGTTTGTTTGAAGAGAAAGGGACTGTAAAAGGAAAATAATTAAGGCGTGGAATCACCGGAGATCTGGATATGTCATGGAGATGGATTTAATACACAATTTCCTTCATAAATAAGGTTTGTGACTTTTTTGTTCTGGAGTGAATGAACGAATGAGTTTTTTCTGAATCATTTGATGATCACGTTGGCCCTGTAATTAGTGGGGAAGTTTCAGCTGTGTCGAAGAGAGCCTGCAATCACTGAGTCTGTGTTAAATCGTCCAAAAAGGCTTCGTACACATCTGGAATTCGCAATCTTTCGTAAAAGGAACAAATTGTCCAAACGATTGATTCTCCCGACTGAAAGCAGTGTTTAACAGTAATAATAAATGTAAAGATCTCATACAGCAAGCCACCAAAGATTCTACTTGGCTGATTTCACGTAATGAAATATTATATTAAAAACTGTACATAGATAAAGGAGAGAAAGAGAGAGAGCGAATGAAAATAGAGATAATACTAATAATCCTCCATTAGTCTAACTTTCCGCCTGTCTTATCACGGATCAGCCAAGAAATGGGAGGTCCTTACTTTACTGTATAGATTTATGTGTGAAGGTGAAGGTTTTGTGGCGGTGTTCGTAGCGACAAACAATTCGCGGTAGAACGGCTTACGAAGTCACCGCCACACTTTTAATAGCGGGCCGACCGGTCCGCTGGAACAGTGAACAGAAAGATGAAAACCCAAACACTCTGATTAAATAAAAGTCGGTACTTATCTTTATTGTGAAGATACAGAAATACAGTAGTGAACACCGGGTCTACAGAAATCTGTCTAGTTCGAGTCGGAGCGGCTAGGTCAGCGTCGGCTGACGACAAACAACAACTCTGCTGCGATGAACACACAACTGACTAGCAAGTACACAATTCGGTGGCGAGTATACAACTGAGCGGCGAATACAGAACTGTCCTAGCGCTCGCGACTCCAGCGCTTAAGAAGCCAGAAGCCAGCGGTGGCGCGCGCAGACTTGCGGCGATTTCCTGTATCGCTGGCGCTGCTTATGCGGACGGCGTCCGGACTTTGATGCTGCCAACCTTTTGGCAGCGGGCTCGGTTGGCATTACTGGCTAGGATATAACAGAAGGCATCTTAAAGGCAACAGATAACGTCTATACAGACAAGACATTACACAGAGATAGCGGCTAGCTGCATTCATCATCTATTCATAGATGAAGAGACGGCAACTTATTATCCGAACATTTAAAAAGTGTTAAATGGTCTAGGGTCAAACCAACACGATCACAAGCCCAGGAGAGTCGCTGTTAGTAAAGACATCCATGTCGGTCCTCTTCTGGCATACCCATTAACGTCAAATTTCGCCACACTGTCCTTATGGATACGTTCATCGTGTGTCCCACATTCATTTCTGCGATTATTTCACGCAGTGTTGCTTGTCTGTTTGCACTGACAGCTCTAGGGAAAGGTCGCTACCCTCGGTCGTTAAGTGAAGGCCGTCAGCCACTGCGCTGTTAGTGGTGAGAGGTAATGCCTGTATATTTAGTATTCTCGGCACACTCATGACATTGTGGATATCCGAATATTGAATTCCCTAATGATTTCCGAAAAGAAATGTGCCATGCGTCTAGCTCGACCTACCATAATGTTAGGAAGCCCTCACATTGTTTCTTTATAATCTGTAGATGGTATCACTGCGTCCTAAAGAGTCGTTGTTCACAAATCCATGCATGTAGTACGCTTAATACAAATTAAATTCCCTAACGGTTTCCGAAATGAAATGTCCCATGCCTGTAGCTCCAACTATCATAATGTTATAAAGCCCTCACATTGTTCTTTATAATCTGTAGATGGTATCACTGCGTCCTAAAGAGTCGTTGTTCACATGCATGTAGTACGCTTAATGCAAATTTGAAGTTTGTCCCTTGCCGTTTTCTTGATGCTACAGTTTTAATAGACAACAGCGTATATGCACTGAAACTTCTGTGAGAGATATTAGGCGAAAGACGTTTGAGAAGGTAAAATGCTCTCGTCCAATGACTTTAATGTTAAATGAAGCTTCAGATGGCTACTCTGTGGCCAGGACCGCCGCCGCCTAGGTTGCACACACCAGCCTGCGGTGCTGGCGACCTTGCCAGGGTCACGCGAGGGCGTATTCGGGCGCGGCCAGCCATTACATTAGGTTGCCCGCGGCACTAAGTCAGTCTGCACGCGGCGCGTCCGGCCCATTGGCCAGCTGACAAGTGGCCCCGGGCATCCTACACCGAGAGCGCCGACGCTCCGGGCGGCAAGGGAGCATCTCCCACCTCATTCCTGACCACGCGACGGGGCGTGCATGATCGAAAAACCGGTTGCCGTATGTAACGCTAGCGTCGGCCTCTGCAAAGAGTGAAAGAGCGGCATCCTACTTGTCACTGATACATTACTGCTCTTAGCAGCGGAAAGACCATTAGAGAATTTTTGTAGCTAAGCTGGTGCTATTCAACATAACACGTGATACGTTGCGCGGCTGGCGCCAGTACCCCTTTCTTGTAGTGTCATGTTTGTCATCGATTTTGGCCGGCTGCGAGTTGGTTGTTCACTGCGGGTTCGGTGACTGAAATCTGCAGCGTCGAGGCAGCAGGGCCCTCTGTGTGGTCTGTCGGTTCCAGTTACAAAACGGTTGGGAGGTTGGTCCTTACTTGGTGCGCATGCTCATTGCGTGTAGGATTACTAGAGTGCTGCTGCCGGAGACGGCGGAAAGGTTTTGGGCTCCGACTCAAGGCGTGGTGTTTTGGCTTTTCCCACCACACAGTGACTGTAGAGAAGAAGAGCTTGCCGGAGCATTGCCTGGCATTAACCGTTCGCCTGGGTATATGGTGTGTGTTCGATTTAAAAAGGTGCAATTGTGTGCTTATATATGTTTGTAATGGACAACTAATGTTGTCTTCAGTGACGAGTCTGATACGTCAAATTTATGTCAGTCGTGACATGATAACGGGGCTTGGGCTCTCCATCTTAGTTTCCTACCACTTGATGACGGATCTGGAGCTAGACGTACGGAAACCAGGTAAGCTCCTCATTACTGAGTGATGGTATATCTAAGATTGTGGTATCGTTGCTGATTAAGTAAAAAAAATAGCACCTTAATTAACGAGTAACGAAATACTATTCCATAAAAGTGTAGTTCTGGTGGGCTCTTACCCGTTTAAGGCAATACTCAGCTGTCGCTATTACGTTTCAAGGAACGATCTTTCTTGCGCGTGTATTGTAGTGTTTAAATGAATTAGGGATTGAGTTTAATTTTTTTTTTTTGAGGAGCCTTCCTGTTTCAATGGTGGCCGAGCGGTTCTAGGCGCTACAGTCTGGAACCTCGCGACCGCAACGCTCGCAGGTTCGAATCCTGCCTCGGGCATGGATGTGTGTGATGTCCTTAGGTTAGTTAGGTTTAAGTAGTTCTAAGTTCTAGGGGCTGATGACCACAGCAGTTAAGTCCCATAGTGCTCAGAGCCATTTCGTTCCTCCGTGACCTTGGCGGATGCACCTTGTAAGGGGTCCGTAGGCCCTTACTATAAATTTGCACTCTGCACAGGTCGAAAGGGCAAACAATCAATAGTGTCGGGTTGCGAGAGCGAGTGTAGAGTTGTCAGTTCCCGAGGTTGCGGGCCGAGCCGTGCGGAGGCCGGTTGCTGTGATAGAAGGCTTACCGACAAAGGGAGTGGCCATCGCCGCGGTTTAACCCCTTTGTGTTAGAATAATACGGGAAAGTGAAAAAGTATAATTAAGAGAGTGATCAGTGATATTTCTGTGCCGATATTTGTGGTTTCGCGTCTACCGCGCCGGCATCATTTGGATTTGCAGTGTTGGATTGCAGTGTTGGATTGCAGTGATTGAATTTGCGTGTAACAATAATGAATAACGAAGAGGCCTGTGCTGAGATTAGCCGTAATTAATTATGTATGACGAAGGCAGTGGCTGTCTCCTTTTTCTTGTGTTTTTGAGACGAATATAGGTCTTGATTAGCGAAGCTGTGTTGGCGTTCTTCTTGTCACCAGACATTTCATTATTACGGCATTGAGAAGGACAAAATGGAATGTAACAACTCCGTAGCAGTCAAAATCCGATTGCCAGCCCCATTAGGTACACGGTCACATTAATTAATTATTGTTTGGGCTGCTATCAGATCCCGATAGAGCGGAATACATAAATCGGAGGTGTTACACCCTTTCGCTCGAAAGTTAAATTTAAAATTGAAAAACTGGGTCACTCTGTAGTTAGTGCCCGTTCAGATTGCTGGAGGCTCCGGCTTTTTAATTCTGTATTCCCTTACCAGCATTTTTATCATATTTGTACCTTGAATGCTAATTGTGAAGTTTAATTCTTATAAAGGAGGGTTTCATTTGCATATGTTGTCAGGGAATATTTAGATGCCGAGGTATTGTTTTTTATTAATTGTTTGTTATTTAATTAATGCCTACCTGTACTGGCAACAACTGGATTACGCCTTAGTCAGACGTTCGTGTGCCCGGTGTCTTAATTGCCGAGCGTTCAAGTTTTAGAAGTTTCCTTACTGTTTCTTGTGTGCATTAGGTCATGCCTTAATGTTATACCTTGGTATCAATTTATATTGCAGAAGAGAAGTCATTGTACAGGACAGCCTTGTGGGTTCAGAGTTTGGCAGGTCTTTATCGTATTGAGTATTTACCTCAACAGAAATTTTCGTATTGTTTTATGCATTTGCTATGCCGATTTCAACAGGGATTTAAGAAAAATGTTACTGTACGCTTTAAATCGATCGATTTTATTGTATTTAAATTGTGCAAACTAATAAGCATTGTTTAACACAAGCTATGTATGGTTGATAATTATGGTCCTGTGCTTCCTGTCGTATTACTGGACGCAAATAGCATGTCCCAACACGGACACCGACAAGCCAAAACATTATGACGACTGCCCACCGCGACATCGGATGTCGCCTGGTGGTGTTGCGGACTTGTGGCGAAGTAATAAAAGTATGTAAGCGGATGACAGGGGTTCATCCTAGCGGAGGTATGGGCTGAAAACGGGGAAGTCCAAAGGGCAGATTGTTGTTAAGCAGAGCCTGTGTCGAAACCGGCGAAGCTGTCGAATTTTCACGTGCTACTGTCGTGATTATCTACAGAAAAAGGAAGAACGACAGTGAAACGACCACTAGGCATCAAATGGTTAGATGTGAGTTCGGAGGCTTGTCTGCTCTGTAAGGTTGGATAGATGGCGATCTGTGCCATCTCTGCCGAAAGAGCACAGTGCTGGTGTACGCACAATTGCTCCGTAGCATATTGTTGATCATGGAGCTCTGCAGCAGACCACTCCCTCGTGTTCACATGTTGACCCAACGATATTGTCAATTAAAATTACAGTGGGCACAGGACCATCAGAATTCGACGGTCTATCAGTGGAAAAGTGTCGTCTCTGCGGAAGAGTTACATTTTTGCTACACTGGATCGATGGTCGTCTCCACAATCGTCGTCATCATGCTGAACGGCGGCTCGAAACGTGCAGTGCACCACGGACGCCGGCTGGTGGGAGCAGTATTATTCTGTGGGAGACATTCCCCTGCGCTTGCATGGGACCTGTGGTGGTAATCGAAGACACGCTGACAGCTGCGAACCATCTGCATCTCTTCATGATTGATGGCTTCCCCAACGACGACGTCAACTTTCAGCAGGATACTTGTCCGTCTCTCGGAGCCAGAACCGTGCTACAGAGCTTTGAAGTGCACTTCAGTGAGTCACGTTGATGTCTCGGCGGCAAAATTCGCCTGATGTAGATCCTATGGTAGCCGCCTGGGTCGCTATCTGGCGCCATTACTGCGTACTGGGATCAGCTGCCCATTATTTACGGCAATTGTATGATCTGCGCGCAGACAGCTAGTGTCACATACTTCCACAAACTAACCAACAAATTGTCGGATCCCTGATACACAGAATCAATTATGCATTTCGTTCCAGAGATGGACAAACAAGCTATTGAGCAAGTGGTCATATTGTTTAGGCTCATCAGTGTATAATAATAAGAAGAAAGTACGAGAAATGAGACGTGATAATATTAAATGTGTGATGTAGCTCAACTCTTGAGATACAGATGAATCAGAGAGGCATAAACCATGTCACCCACAAAGCATCACTATGTAGTGAGGAATTTTCAGTTAATACAACGTTCATGTGTTTCAGAATGGATGTCTAGTGAGTAATTTTGTGCAGTGGTGTATTATTAGGCCAGAAGGAGAACATGTAAAGACTGCTAGCCATGTTTACACTGATGTGGCAAAAGTCATGGGATGGCAATATCGACCAATATTCCAAGAACCACAGTGTCAAGAATGTGCCAACAATACCAAATTTCAGGCATTACCTCTCAACCTGCCCACACAGGGGCCGACGGCCTTCACTTAGTGGCCAAGAGCAGAGGTGTTTGCGCAGAGTTGTCAGTGGCAACAGACAGGCGACAGTGCGGCGCAGACCTCACGAAGTTTTCGACACAAGTTGTCGACAAGGCACTGCGAAAGCTGGTGGCGGCTCCATAAGGACTTGGGCTGTGTATACTTGCAATGGACTGAGTCCTCTGGCCCAACTGAACCGATCATTGGATGTAAATCGTTATGTCTGGCTGCTTTGAGACCATTTTATGCCATTCATGCCTTCAAGTTTCATGGGTGGCAATAGCCCATGCCAACGAGCCACAATTGTTCACTATTGGTTTGAAGAACGTTGTGTAAAGTTCGGAAGACTAATATGGCCATCCAGATCGTCCGACATGAACCCATCGAACATTTACGGGACATAATGGAGACGTAAGTTCGTGCACAAAATTATGCACCAGAAGCTCTTCCGCAAATACAGGCGGGTAGAGAGGCAGCAGAACTAAATATTTCTGCAAGGGACTTGCAACGACTTCTTGAGTACACGACATGTTGAGCTGCTGTTCAACGCAGGATCCGATACGTCATTAAGAGATATCCCATTACTTTTGTCACTTCAGTGTATGAAGTCTTGCACTTAGAGGTCCCATGTACTTGCACGTAAGTCAGAAGGAACTTCCCATTGTACATCGGAACAACAAAGGCACTGCAAGATCTTTTCGAATTAACTGCATCTGGCGGGCTGCTTTAATCTCCAAACGTAGCGGCCTGACTGGATAACTTCAATGCTAATTAACTTGTAAACGGTGTAACTCATCGAATATTTTTCATAATATCTCGGGAGAACCTACCCTGCAACTCACAAACTTTTCAGACTCTTTTGACCACTCGGCATCTCTTTGCTAGGCTATGTAAGAATGCCGAAATGCATATGGTGACAGACTGCTTGGCGTGACGCAAGACGGATTTTAGCCAAACAGGCGTGGGGAAGTAATAACTACAGTTTCCCAACCTTGTTTTCCACTCTTGCAGCGTCATATCCAATTCTCATCCTGGTTACTAGAGATGTTATGTGGCTGTAGGCCGGGTGTATTGTTATTTCATTGAGTAAGTTCATTTTTACTTGACAAAGTATCGTACATGGGTAAAATGGTGTTTGCTGCATCATATCACCACTGACATTATGTAGAATGCTGAGGCCTGATTGCATACTGGATACTGGGTGTCTCACAGTTACTTAGTAGATAAAATTTTCACGAGGAACTCAAATCCTGGCAAGTACGGCAAACATAAACACCACTCAAGGATTAAGCCTTATGGTTGTTCCAATTAGCCGACTGCTATCTACAAGGCAGTACAAGGAGCGATCTGTGATTGTGGGACACGTGGTGAGCATGTCGCCAAACCCTCCAGAATGCCGCTGCGTCTTAAATAAGTTTGAAGATAGGATCACAACAAATTTACTGCTTCATAGTACGCACACAGCGGATACACTGACCTCCAATCTGGGTAGCAACCGCCACATGTGATGACCTCGTTGTTCGTTACACAAGGTGTACCAGCAATGCTTGCTTTCATAAACACAATCCAGAAATCGTGGTGTGTGCTGAATAATTTCTGCATCTGCCGGGACTAACGTAAATAGATCTGCTTCCGGCTGCGCTCAAGTCTCACACACGACTCATCATACACTGTAGCGCCAAAGAAACTGGTATAGGCATGCCAATTCAAATACAGAGATATGTAAACAGGCAGAATACGGCTCTGCAATCGGCAACACCTATATAAGGCAACAAGTGTCTGGCACAGTTGTTGGATCGATTACTGCTGCTACAATGGTAGGTTATCAAGATTTAGATGCGTCTGAACGTAGTCGGCGCACGAACGATGGGACACAGCGTCTCTGAGGTAGCGATAAAATGAGGACTTACCCGTACAACCATTTCACGAGTGTACAGTAAATATCGGGAATTCCATAGAACATCAAATCTCCGACATTGCTGCGACCGGAAAAATATCCTGAAAGAACAGGACCAACGACGACCGAAGAGAGTCGTTCAACGTGACAGAAGTGGAGCGCTTCCGCAAATTGCTACAGATTGCAATGCTGGGATGCTGGGCCATAAACAAGTGTCACCGTGCGAACCATTCAAGAAAACATTATCGATATGGGCATTCGGAGCCGAAGGCCAACTCGTGTACCCTTCATAACTGCACGACACAAAGCTTTAAGCCTCGCCTGGGCCCGCACCATTGACACTGGATTATTGATGATTGGAAAAATTTTGCCTGGTCGGACGAGTCTCGTTTAAAATTGTATCGAGCGGATGAACGTATGCTGGTATGGAGACATTCTCATGAATCCATGGACCGTGCATATCAGCAGGGGATTGTTCAAGCTAGTGGAGGCTCTGTTATGGTGTGGGACGTGTGCAGTAGGAGTGACATGGGACCGCTGATACGTCTAGATACGACTCTGACAGGTGACACGTACGTAATCATCCTGTCTGATCACCTGCATCCATTCACGTCAGTTGTGCATTCCGACGGACTTGGGAAATTCCAGCAGGACAATGGGGCACGTCACACGTCCAGAATAGCTACAGAGTGGCTCCAGGAACACTCTCCTGAGTTTAATCACTTACGCTGGCCACCAGACTCCCCAGACATGAACATTATTCAGCATATCTGGGATGCCTTGCAACGTGCTGCTCAGAAGAGACCTCCACCCTCTCACACTCCGGATTTGTGGACAGCCCTGCAGAATTCATTGTGTCAGTTCCATCCAGTGCCACTTCAAACATTACTCGAGTCCATGCCACGGTGTGTTGCGGCACTTATTGGTGCTCGCGGGGTCCTGCATGATATTAGGCAGGTGTACCAGTTTATTTGGCTCTTCAGTGTATACACCCACAATAAGAAGTCGAAAGGAGTGAAATCGAGCGACTATTGTGCCCAAGGTGTTGATCCATCTCGATCTTTCACCCTTTCACCGCTCGTTTGGTTGAGATGGTCGCGGATGCCACAGACGAAACGCGTAGAGCGGCATCATGCGGGAACGACATTTACTAAGGGAGCTACAATGACAAATCTTCCAATAACTCCATCAATATCTCTTGTCCTCAGTTTTCGTGCATACTTTGATCCGATCTTCAAACTTACTTTATTTCTAACCGATACACTTCCGTACATGAGTTCTTTAAGTAGTCTGTAATAGGGATTGTATAAGTGCTTGAGTTGTGGTATACGTTATTTAGATTCCCTTTCTTACACTTCCGGCTGAATATTGAGTTTATTTGCATGTGTGTCAGTGAAATCGGCTCAACGTAGGTACCTTTAAAGGCATCGACCTGCGTCCGCTGCTCTCAGGTAATCAAGACTTGAGGTGAGTGCATCCCAACCTTACTGTTGCCGCCATCAGAAATCATGTATTGTTGATCACCATTTTGGAATCCATTGCCGTTTATATATTTGACAGGCAACCACTTGTCAATTGCGGTAATTGCATAATTTAGTCACTTATGTTATTAAAATGTACCCCACAGACTCTTGATTGGACATACTTCCAGTTGAGAGTTTTGTTTATGAATCTCGGGCTTAAAGTGACAGTTAAGGTCCTGTCTCCTAAAGAACGACATCTCCCACTTTTTAGAACGAATTATTCACCATTGAACCATTCTAAAACACTGCCCTCCTTTGCAACGAGACTTTTCTCGTATTGTCAGGATCTTTGAGGAACCTGTCTGCTAGGTGCACTTATCTTTATTAGATCTCTACTGTCATTTTTTGTTCCCGGATGGGTCAGCTAAGGACCACGTGCCAGTTTCATGTTGATCAGTTCATACAGTATTCTTTTATCTGTTCACTGTGTCTCAAAATATCCACTGTGTGTTTTCTTCCTGTCTTCTGACCACTTTATAACAATTTTTTCGCTCTTCGACCTTCTATCCTTCAATATTTACTTACTTCTCATTGGTTTTTTCAACTTTTGTATCGTTTCTTCTTAATCCTCTTTTGATTCCTACATCCATCTTGTTTTTGACTTCTTATCACACAACTAATTGAAGTTCCTTTTGTGTGATCTAGTACCTCGAATTTGATACAAATGATGAAACAGTGCCAGTTTTCTTCTTCTCATTACTTCTGATAAGTTTTCTTCATTTCGATAAATTTCATCAATACTACCTGAATTCCAACCTTCTGTAGTTTGTCGTGGGCCTGATATTTCCCACAGATTCGACTTTATAGTATTTATCATCCATCTAATTTATAGTTTAATGGTTAACATTCGGTTGCATACAGATATTCTGGCTTCGCTACTATAATGCCTTATTTTAGGGTTTCTAAATAGGAAATTGTTGTAAACGTCTTTATTTAAAACATATGTCTTTTTCATTTTTTAAATTCTTTCCTCGATAGTTGCTTTTCCAGACCAATTTCATGGATTATTTTCCCAAGATATTTAACTTTTTTAACCTTTTGAACTTGGTCAGTATCTGGTTTTAGGGATTTCAGTGCACTTTAAATGGTTGTTAAATTCTGGTTTTTGTCTAAGGGGAACAAGCAAAGCTGTTCTGTAAAAAGCAAGTTAAAAGTACAAAAGTCATAACCGGGTTGCTAGATCTAGCATTTGACTGTATAAAAAAATATTTCGCCGCTAAGGGTGCCGCTAGCAAACCAACTGAAAATAAAATGCATAAAATGTTGTTTTATTCATGGCTGTAATTTTCAGCAACTATAGTATGTATGTTTCACACTAAAATTCAGTGGAAAGTTGCAAAAATATTTTTAGTAAGCTTTAGCGGTGTCGACAATTTGTCATCTACATAAGCCTGCAAAATTAGGGATATTATAAATCTTTTGACCTTGACTATACATTTATGTGAAGTATAAGACGTATATTACAGAAACATACGTCGTACTGGTTTAGCGGACGGCAGTATTCTAACGGGGTCTTTTGGACGGCCGAGTAAAATGTTATTGTGTCCATTTGCTGTTAGGATGGGATGCGTGGGCGGTAGTTTCGTGTAGTGCAGAATGTGGTTCAAAAATGGTTCAAATGGCTCTGAGCACTGTGGGACTTAACTTCTGAGGTCATCAGTCCCCTAGAACTTAGAACTACTTAAACCTAGCTAACCTAAGGACATCACACGTATCCATGCCCGAGGCAGGATTTGAACCTGCGACCGTAGCGGTCGCGCGGTTCCAGACTGTAGCACCTAGAACCGCTTGGCCACTCCGGCCGGCGCAGAATGTGGAACACGGAAAACCTGGTTTTACCATTTATTAATAAAGACGGTGCGACAATGGATTACGCGCGTCTGGTAACCCGTCATCACTGTGTCGAGAACGATACATGTTCGCAACTGGACGGTCGCAGACTGCTCTTCGCAGCCTGTGGCTGTGTACACGCCACGGAGCGCGCCCAGATTGCATTTCCCGTCAGCATTCCGCGTGATAAGCGCACAGCGCGGCGGCTCTGGCGCTGTCCGCTACGGCCGTACAATTCTATCGTTACAGTATCTTCTTTATAGAAGCGTAATGCCATAATGTGTCCAGATACATATATATTCTCTGTGGTTATTGTTAACACAGTTTCACAATTTATAGTAACTGAATCATATCTATGTATCTGTTGTGATATCAGCAAGGAACATATATAAAGGCATACCTAAACATATATCCAAAGTATATAAAGAAGTTATATACAATACACTTGAAAAACTTGGCACATAGTTCTAAAAATAAAATGAATGGACTAATTTTCACATTTTATAAGAGATGATATGCAATCAAAATAGTGTCTGTTTTTAATGCTAGTTGATCATTAAACAATTGTTGAATTTAAGTGGAAATGTTTACATATTTCAAATTCTTATAATAGGTTCATTTTGTAGACCTTGAGACTGTATGCAAATTTTCAATGATAAACAAGGATGGAGGAGAATCGGCTTATTTGAGATGCTCTGCAGAAGTTGACTCATAAGAATTCTCGCCGTCTTTGTTGAGCAAGTGCTCACGAAAGCGTGTCTTAAATGTCTTCCCTGTACGTCCTACATAAAAACTGAGACGTGCAGTACAGTGTATTTTATATACTTAAGACTTGAGAAATTTCTCGGAGGTTTCTCAACAAAGAGATGTGGCATTATTGGTGGTAAAGTGCACAGCGATGTCATATTTTTAAATAAGTTATTTATACCATATGAAACGTCGCCTAGAAATGGAACTGCAGCCTATTTCTTAACGGTAAGACCATTTTTACTGAGTGTAGAGGAATTTGTGTTCTTGTTGGTTTTATTGTTTAAAGTCTTGTACAGGGTTGGCTTGGTTTTTTTATGACTGGTGTGTACTTTCAATTATTTAGTGCTGTGTAAATAGCAGAAGAGGTTAGGAGTAGCTCAATAATACTATCGCTGACAGCATGAAAGAATTCCAGTTTATGCTTAAAGCGGTGACAAGAACAGGCATGAATAACATCTGTTGTGGTTGATTTCCTGTGGATATGAAAGTTAATTTTGTCGTCTACTAAGTATAGTTTTACTGTGAAATTCGAAGTGTCTTAACTTCATTTGGCAAACTGAAAAACCGCTCACTGTGCAAAGCTACTGAAAACAGGCAGCCACTTCTGTGTTCGTTAATCTGAAAAGTAACTGTCGATCGCTGATTCAGAACAGAATATGTTCTTCAATAACTTTACAGACACTGCACATCGTGTAAGTAACTTCCTAAGAGTCATTAATAAACGTAAATATTGGAGTCACAAATCGGTCAGTCCTGAATGAATCCAATACAACGGCCGACTCATACAGTGTCGTATTTGTGTCGCTCCTACCGGAAACAAAGGCTGATTGTGGACGCCGTGCCTCGTATAAGTGATCGACCCGCCACCTCCCACAACATTCGCGTTTGTTTCTGGGGCACTGCTCGCCCGAAACACAAAGTTGACTGGGGAAACTCGGACTTGTTGTTAAAACAAAACAAAAAAGAATTATAAAGGATTTTTTCTCATTTGTGTTTGTCTCATCACTCAGCAAAACTTTAAGATTCATTATCCTAGTATTTGTGGTTTGAATTTAGGTTTTTAATGGGGAATGGAGTACTGTATGTAGGAAGTACGAACCCTATGGACCCCAGCGATGTACAGCAAGGATGTTTTCAAGGTTTTAGCTTTCCTTTCAGCGCGTATCCCTTTCGTTCTCTGACAATAGGTTCTTTTACGTAGTCAGACAGAGTTGTTACAGTCTTCATGGGTTTTTCCTGCCAGACCAAGTATCTATTCAGGAACTTTCCACTATTTTTTCTGTTGTATCAAGCTGTGTTATTCCTGCTTTCTCCGCGCCCGATTTTACTGCCTCGATCCATTTTATTGTTTCAGACTTTTGCATTTCTGCAAGTTTCGAAGGATTCCATCACAACCTACCTGTCGGTCTTGTTTGTTTCATTCTTTTGAGAACTCGACATAATTTTAGTCTGCATCTTCTCGTGTCTGAATACGTGTTGCTATACTTCCAGTTTCAGTATGTACTTACATCAGTGCCTTCGTTATTTTTTCTTTGTGTCAAACATCTTCCCACAAACACGTCATAAATCTTACGACCTGATGCTTTGTGTACAGTCATACCGCACCATTAAGTGGACTACACCCGTCAATATGGACTACTCATTTTGCATTCACGCGTCCACACTTCAACACTTCATATGCTGTCTGGGCGAAACTAAACAGTAACGGCTTGCCCTTGCCACATTTACATGGACATACTAACCAACCTAAAAACATACGAGTTGTAATGGCTATAATTATTAGACTGTAAATGCTGATGTAATGTTGTTCAGTACACCGTCCTCAGTCAAAAAAATGGTTCAAATGGTTCTGAGCACTATGCGACTTAATTTCTGAGGTCATCAGTCCCCTAGAACTTAGAACTACTTAAACCTAACTAACCTAAGGACATCACACACATCCATGTCCGGGGCAGGATTCGAACCTGCGACCGTAGCGGTCGCGCGGTTCCAGACTGAAGCGCCTAGAACCGCACGGCCACTCCGGCCGGCGACCTCAGTCAGTAATATAAATGTTACACCTTACGTAGACTACTAGTTTTGGCAATTTAATTTGGCATCTTCAGATATGAAGAAGTATTACAATTTTTCTTAAAAATATTTAAAGAATCTAATACTCGTTGTTCTTAATAATGACACTTTTTTTTCAATTATGCGTATTGCTTACCACCTACATACATCAACCATTGTGCCACTCTATGTATTGAATTTCCATCCAGTCATAAACATATTTGACAGCAATTGTAATATAGGTACGCTGGCCGGTGTGGCCAAGCGGTTCTAGGCGCTTCAATCTGGAACCGCGCGACCGCTACGGTCGCAGGTTCGAATCCTGCCTCGAGCATGGATGTGTGTGATGTCCTTAGGTTAGTTAGGTTTAAGTAGTTCTAAGTTCTAGGGGACTGATGACCTCAGATGTCAAGTCCCATAGTGCTCAGAGCCATTTGAACCATTTTGTAATATAGGTACAAACAATTATGGAAAATCCAAGGTCAAGATTATAAATAGAACGTGCCAGTATTGCATTCTGTGTATGTATTGATAATTGTCAGTACACTGCCAGACAATTGTCCAACGGACTATATGTTACTACAGGGTTCCACCAGATGGCAGCAGTTTTTATATTATAACTTAGGAACATAATACATACATACATTTCGTACAGGTACGAGACGTACGAAGATGACGTTAATCTACAATCAAAATTTAAAGTAATTTAAATTATGTTTCTTATATTGAAAGATATTCCTAAGACTATCAATTAGCTGCCACAGGCCTGCAGTTTAAGAGCGTTGTACATATCATCTAAATTAATCAGAAAATATACCAGAACAACTAAAAACATTTCACAAAATTCTACTATTAAATCCAAGAAATAAGGTGGACTAAACTGATCTCAGCAAGGAGCTTCTCAAGAGGCGGTTTGCGTCAGTCGTTGACACAATCTGAAGATTGTAACTTAAATGGCCGAGACTTGTAGTCTATATATGTATTCGATCTGGTCAAATAAAACTTATCTGGTAAGAAGATTACATTTTTCTAATTCAGAGATCGCTCTCCTCCTGATAGTGTTAGGAAATCATAATTTTTCAGTTTCTTTGCTTATTCGTTATCTATGAGTTTCTTGTTCAGCCTAATTGGACCTAGAATTACGCTGATTAGTTTCTTTTTTATCTTTTGGATTCCTTCACTGTCTTTGTTTCTGCTTCAAATGAGTATTTCAGGCCCACACAAACACTATGATTCGTGACAGTGCCTAGTGTCCGTTTCGTGTACTTTTGATATATTTTGTTGTTGTAGATACCTTTCTTTAAGTCTGAAATCTGTTTCCATTTTGTGACAACGCATTTCGTAACCTGTCTTTTCCATAAGTTTCGTTAACAAAGTCCCCTAAATATTTCAACCGAGAAACACTCTCGAATTTCCCGTATTTACTTTGTAGAATAACGCGTATGCTGTTAGCTGGGACAGAAACCGTGTTGGCAGGCCTGAGAGTGCCAAGACGAGGTGGGATGAATACCGGCAGTGGTCGGGGATCCACATACAAGCGTAATCAGGGCACTGAATTGCATGTATTCACACTTTAATCTCAGTTGCATTAATAAAACTATAGAAGTTTCAATAGCACTATAAATTAATAATATTACACAATGTTTAATAAATCAATAACTCTTCAACGCTTCGAGTGGTCTTCACAATAGAGGTTTTGAAAAGCTGATAACACCAAGATTACACTGGTGAAGGTTATTCTTCTGTATTTATTTTATTTGCTGAATTGCACCATATTTCATTGCGTTTTAACAATGCAAATTAGGCAGAACGTCGTACATTTCGCAGTTAAAGAGAACGTGAACGCGGCACGACATTCCTTGAACCTTTTCTTATGTATGCATGTGTCATGTGTGTACTTTCTTACGTGATTCCTTGTTAATAATTATGTAAATTATAACAAGGACGCAGGGCACTTGAAATTTGTACTTTGAGGGAAACATCTGATACCACGTGCGAATAGAGCGCAAAGACACGCTTCTATTGAGCTCGCACGCCGACTTTATTGCCAGTCGCATTTTAACGACCTTCTCTAAGTCATTAACGTTGAGGGCATGTGCGAAAACTTGTTTTTAAATTGTTTGTGTGAGTGTAAGAGATCTTATGGGAACCTGCAGTAAGACACAATTGTTTGAGCGTAATATATATTGTGAAACTTCCTGACAGATTAAAACTATATACCGGACCAGGAAGGCAATCTGGGACCTTTAAGTTGGCCAGTGCTCTACCAGAATGATTCACGGGCTTCTCTCGCAAGAATGTTAGTCCCACAAGCTTCGCAGCATAATTTCTGTGAAATCTGGAACGTAAGAGATGAAACACAGGCGGAAGTAAAGCTGTGAGGACGGGTCGTGACTCGTGCTCGGGAAGCTGTGCTGACTCGGTAGAGTGAAGCACTCGACGATCAATTTTAAGAGGTGTCATGTGACATCTCCCCAGACCAAATGACTAGAATCATAATGAAGGAAATGAAGAAAAAAAGGTGGGTCACATGGTGGAACACTTTGCACCGCAAGTCAAAGGTCCAAGTTCGAATCCCAGTGTGGCACACAGTTTTAATCTTCTAGGACGTTTCATATCAGCGCGCATTCCGCTACATAGTGAAAACTTATTCTGCATGTTGTAGCTGTGAACTGCATACAGTTTAAATGTTTGGCCATTTTATATATTCTATGATCGTTGCGAAATTTGGCGGGCTTAGCTAGAATTTGTGGGGGCATGTGACTGGCCACTCCTGTTAATTTTGTTCCAGGCGCTCATTTGGTTAATTTGAGGGTTGGAGAGTTATAGGTTCTGCGTGGCAAGTTGCCTCGTGAATGCTTTAACATTCGTCCGAAGTTAGGAGGATTCTGGACTGATTTGAACTTGTCTCTAGTGAGTTAGTCAGTGCTTATATGGCGCATGTATAGCTGTGTGCAACCTTAAATAACGAGCTATTTCGGTTGCGTTTTAGGATCATTAGAATATACGCATGATTACTTGTATTTAGATGAGTTAATAGCTATATTAAAGTTCAATTAACACTGAAGTCGTGATTGTTTTGTGAACTGTTTAGCAGAATGGGTATGGGTATTTCGCGAACCGCAGACAGTTGATTTTTAGGGTTACGTACGTGAATTGCTAAACAGAGCTCTTTATAGGATCGCTTTGTTGTCGGTCTGTATGTTTGTTCAAGAGTTGAGAACCCTTTTTCTCAGGTACTGGCAGATGTATCCACTTTAAATCAGTGTCCCATACTAAGGTCTACGGTCCTTTGGCGATGCAAAAACATTAAGCTATGAGACCTAAGTCAACGCAGTCAGAAGATAGGATATTTATGTCATATTTTTATACTATCAAAGCTCACACATCAAAACCTATAGGGTAGCCTACTTCCCCTCCATCTAGAATCACGAATTTTGGCAAGAACCAAGGTTTCACAGAACAAGTAAAGAAAAAATTCCGAAAATTGTGAATCTGTAATTATATCAAAAGAAAAAGTAATTTTTTGTCATTTGATATCTATCTGTGTGTCTGACTGTATGTCCATCAGTTAAGACCCCCTTTGTCAGCAACAGGTTGACGACTCAAGTTGAAATTTATGTGACATACTGACATCCATGGTCCCTTAGTGCTGTAAAAAAGCTTAAGATTGTAAGTTATCTTCTGGGGTAGTTTTGTGGTTATTAAACCGCTCATTTGTTATACTTGGGTTTCGGGGAAGAACTTGCACCGTATTTTACGGACTATAAGACGCTATGGACTTTAATACGCTCCTTAATTTTTATGTAATTTTTCAAAATATTAAATTTTTACCATTTCATTATATGATTGCAAAGTCAGACTAAAAAAAATTCTTAGTTTATGAAACCGAATTGGCCTTTAAAATGGCTGAAAAACGTCATCTCAGCCCTCTTCTTCGTCTTCATCGTCACCGTTGTCCTCTTCATATATAAGGTGGTCTTGACTGCCATTAAGAGCAATACCTATGCTGCACTTCTTGAAAGGTTTAACAATAATATTTTCTCTCACTCCACTCCACGACTGTTTTATCCACTGACACATTTGTTTGATTGTTGTTGTTGTAGTCTTCGGTCCAGAGACTGGTTTGATGCAGTTGCTACTCTATCCTGTGCAAGCTTCTTCATCTCCCAGTACCTACTGCAACCTACATCGTTCTGAATCTGCTTAGTGTATTCATCTCTTGGTTTCCCTCTATGATTTTTACCCTCCACGCTGCCATACAATACTAAATTGGTGGTCCCTTGATGCCTCAGAACATGTCCTACCAACCGATCCCTTCTTCTAGTCAAGTTGTGTCACAAATTTCTCTTATCTCCAATTATGGTCAATACCTTCTCATTAGTTACGTGATCTACCCATCTAATCCACAGCATTCTTCTGTAACACCTTTTCGTAAGCTTCTATTCTCTTCGTGTCCAAACTATTTATCGTCATGTTTCACTTCCATACGTGGCTACACTCAGTACAAATGCTTTCAGAAATGACTACCTAACACTTAAATCTATACTCGATGTTAACAAATTTCCCTTCTTCAGAAACGCTTTCCTCGCCATTGCCAGTCTACATTTTATATTCTCTCTACTTCGACCATCATCAGTTATTTTGCTCCCGAAATAGCAAAACTCCTTTACCCCTTTAAGTGTCTCATTTCCTAATCTAATTCCCGCAGCATCACCCGATTTCATTCGATTACATTCCATTATCCTCGTTTTACTTTTGTTGATGTTCATCTTACATCCTCCTTTCAAGACACTGTCCATTCCGTTCAGCTGCTCTTGAAGGTCCTTTGCTGTCTCTGACAGAATTACAATGTCATCGGCGAACCTCGAAGTTTTTATTTCTTCTCCATGGATTTGAATACATACTCCGAATTTTTATTTTGTTTCCTTTACTGCTTGCTCAATATATAGATTGAATAACGTCGGGGAGAGGCTACAACCCTGTCTCACTCCCTTCCCAACCACTGCCTCCCTTTCGTGTCACTCGACTCTTATAACTGCCGTCTGGTTTATGTACAAATTGTAAATAGCCTTTCGCTCCCTGTATTTTACTCCTGCCACCTTCAGAATTTGAAAGAGAGTATTCCTGTCAACATTGTCAAAAGCTTTCTCTAATTCTTCTAATGCTAGAAACGTAGGTTTGCCTTTCCTTAATCTATCTTCTAAGATAAGTCGTAGGGTCAGTATTGCCTCACGTGTTCCAGTATTCTTACGGAATCCAAACTGATCTTCCCCGAGTTCGTCTTCTACTAGTTTTTCCATTCGTCTGTAAAGAATTCGCGATAATATTTTGCAACCGTGACTAATTAAACTGTCACATCTGTCAACACCTGCTTTCTTTGGGATTGGAATTATTATATTCTTCTTGAAGTATGAGGGTATTTCACCTCTGTCACACATCTTGCTCACCAGATGGTAGAGTTTTGTCAGGACTGGCTCTCCCAAGGCTCTCAAAAGTTCTAATGTTTTCTACTCCCGGGGCCTAGTTTCGACTTAGGTCTTTCAGTGCTGTGTCAAACTCTTCACTCAGTATCATATCTCCAATTTCATATTAATCTACCTCCACTTTCATTTGCGTAATATTGTCCTCAAGTACATTGCCCTTGTATAGACTCTCTATATACTCCTTCCACCTTTCTACTTTCCCTTCTTTACTTCGAACTGGGTTTCCATCTGAGTTCTTGATATTCATACAAGTGGTTCTCTTTACTCCAAAGGTATCTTTAATTTTCCTGTAGGCAATATCTATCATACTCCTAGTGATATATGCCTCTGCATCATTACATCTGTTTTCTAGCCATCCCTGCTTAGCCATTTTGCACTTCTTGTCGATCTCATTTTTGAGACGTTTGTATTCCTTCTTGCCTGCTTCATTTACTGCATTTTTGTATTTTCTCCTTTCATCAATTAAATTCGATATTTCTTCTTTTACTCAGGGATTTCTCCTAGCCCTCGTCTTTTTACTCACTTGATCCTCTGCTGCCTTTACTTCATCCCTCAAAGATACCCATTCTTCTTCTACTGTATTTCTTTCTCCCATTCCTGTCAATCGTTCCCTTACGCTCTCCCTGAAACACTGTACAACCTCTGGTTTAGTCAGTTTATCAAGGTCCCATCTCGTTAAATTCCCAGCTTTTTGCAGTTTCTTCAGTTTAAATCTACAGTTAATAACCAATGGATTGTGGTCAGAGTCCACATCTGCCCCTGGAAATGTCTTACAATTTAAAGCCTGGTTCCTAAATCTCTGTCTTATCATTGTATAACCTATCTGATACCTTCCAGTATGTCCAGGCTTCTTCCATGTATACAACCTTCTTTTATGATTTTTGAACGAAGTGTTAGATATGATTAAGTTATGTTCTATGCAAAATTGTACCAGGCGACTTTCTCTTTCATTTCTTACTCCTATTGCATATTCACCTACTATATTTCCTTCTCTTCCTTTGCCTACTGTCGAATTCCAGTCACTCATGACTATTAAATTTTCGCCTCCCTTCACTATCTGAATAATTTCTTTTATGTCATCATACATTTTATTAATCTCTTCTTCATCTGCAGAGCTAGTTGGCATTTAAACTTGTACTACTGTAGTAGGTGTGGGCTTCGTGTCTATCTTGGCCACAATAATGCGTTCACTATGCTGTTTGTAGTAGCTTACCCGCACTCCTATTTTTTTATTTAATGTTAAACCTAATCCTGCATTACCTCTACTTGATATTGTATTTATAACTCTGTATTCACCTGACCAGAAGTCTTGTTCCTCCTGCCACCAAACTTCGCTAATTCCCACTACATCTAACTTTAACCTACCCATTTCCCTTATTAAATTTTCTAACCGACCTGCTCGATTAAGGGATCTAACATTCCACGCTCCGATCCGTAGAACGCCAGTTTTCTTTCTCCTGATAATGATGTCCACTTAAGTAGTCCCCGCCTGGAGATCCCAATGGGGGACTATTTTACCTCTGGAATATTTTACCCAAGAGGACGCCATCATCATTTAACCATACAGGAAAGCTGCAAAATTACGGCTGTAGTTTCCCCTTGCTTTCAGTCGTTCGCAGTGCCAGCACAGCAAGGCCGTTTTGGTTAGTGTTACAAGGCCAGATCATTCAATCATCCAGACTATTTCCCCTGCAACTACTGATAAGGCTGCTGCCCCTCTTCAGGATCCACATGTTTGTCTGGCCTCTCAACAGATACCCCTCCGTTGTGGTTGCACCTACGGTACGGCTATTTGTATGGCGGAGGCACGCAATCCTCCCCACCAACGGCAAGGTCCATGGTTTATGGTTTGGGGGGGTGGTTGACTGTAAGTCGTTTTAAAGCTCTCTTCGACGTGAATTCATGTTGGCTTTCGTCCATCATCCATTTGTTTCGTTCCTCGATGATATACACTTTAAGTTGTTTATTTATCGAGACATCAAGAGGTTGCAACTTTCGTAAGTTCTCCCGGACTAACAGCAAGCTCTGTACTTCCGTGTCTCAACTTCTCTTTCACAATATTTTTCAAATGACTACTAAACTGATCTAGAACAAGAAGAGAACTCTTCTTCAAAAAGTGGATTTTTCCTATTTTTCTTGTGCTTGGGAACTCGGCCATTATATATCCATCAATAGTAGTTATGGTTTAATTGAGATCGTCTAATACCTGCATAAGGTATTTTATTCAAATCATATGCGGCCTAAGCGGAGAAACGAATTCTTTTAATTCTTTTATTTTTCTTTTTTCTAGCTACAATAGCTTTTATATTACTGTCACAACTATTTCTGTATAAGTATTTGCTAAGTGAAAGAACTTTTGTGAAAAGTTCGTCATAACGAATCTAGTGATAAAATATGAAGAATGTCTGGTTAGAGGTAAAAAGTAAGCGGTGGCTTTATGGTTGTGTTTCAGTTACAATAACTAATCTAATCATAAATATAATGGCCATTATTAATTTTAATTGTGGTTTTAAAATTGTTACCAATATTTAATTTAACAGTAACATAGAAAGTATTAAATGCTAATAAAACATGGATCTAATGTAAGAGATTGCTTCAATATCTCAGTCTAATCAGCCAACAAACAATATAAATAAGTAAATAAACATCAATATTTTTGCTTCAGAAAAGCATTAACGGTTTTCAGTAGGGTCGACGCTGATAACAATCCGTCATAAGTATTGCCCAAATGGGAATGGAGGTATTGTGAATAGGTATACCATTTCTGTCCTGTAGATATGATTTACGTGTGAAATCAACAGGGCAATCAGTGACAGTCATCTTGAGCGGTACACAAAGGGAACGGTCGAAATGAAGTCTATGATGTGTGATTTTGATGCAGATGAGATGTTCGTCATGCTACGCTGACGTCTCATTACGTAAGCCCCTGTCATGTGCACTACTAGCAAGTTCAGGGCAGCATTGGGATATTGTTTGTGACTGATTGGCAGGCAGCAGTGAAATCCGACCTTTCAGAGAGCGGCATAACGAAAATCAAACACGGGAAAGGACTGGGCCATGGTTTTAAGCACAGATCATTCAACATTTGACAAACTTCATTACCATTTCAAAAAACACTGTATATACTAAGAAACAATTTCTGAGATCATCAACCAATACATTAAACACAAGTAAGAAAAAAAAAAACATGGGGAGCAACAGTCCGGATACCAGCAACAGCTATAAAATGAAACAGGCCCTTTTCTGAGATTATAACTCTTTATAGACGAGATCATAAATTTAGAAATCTCTAATGTCAAATTACGATCAAATGTTATTATTTAAACGACTGAGTTTATATATTTTAACAAAGCGCTAAGCTTAGGAGAAGCATCTTGGCCTTTTCTTTTCCTTTTTTTTCCCTTAAAATAAACGTTCAGCATGAAGGAACTCTACCCCACTTAACACTGGTCGTAGTTAACAACGGGCTGCCAGATGTTCGGTAGAGATAAATCCCGTAAACACAAAGTTTAGTCATGCAGTGCAGATTATACTCTTTTCCTCTTACAAAATTTCACTGGTAACACCAAACAATAAACGGAACACAACAGGGCGATGACCTGAGAATGTAACGAATAAATAAAAACAATCTGTTTGCATCTGTGCATAGCACTTAGGAAACGCAGTCATTTGTGGCCAGACAAAGCGCAGCGCCAACAGCCAGCGTCGCTGCAGTCCCTGACATTAAAATAGAGAAGGAGGCGACTGCCACATTGAAGCAAAAAATGAGCAATTTACAACAGGAGCAGCTTCTCATACCAATTAAAAAAAAACAAAAAAAGAAGAAGAAAGACTGGCCGAGTTTAAGAACGTGTTACACTGTTAAAACAATGGTACCCTACTGGCATACAATAGCTGGCCGCTTACGCCATTGGAATGAGAAATATAGCAGTTACACGAAACCATTAATGGATTACAAGTACGTAACTTAGCGAGAGGCGACTTCCACAGCGAAGGTGGTGCAGGCTGGCGTGGCGTGTAGAAGCACAGCTGCAAAGGCACTGTGGTTAAGAGTCCCATAAAGCGGCACGCCACACTGTCGATGCTGAAACACACTGCAGGCGTCTAAGTCCGGGCCACCAATACACGCTCAACACTGCCCCAGTTACACTGGTCAGCGAGGTGGATAAAGCTGAGAAAACAAGTCAAAGTCACTAGCATTCTGGGTATCACAAAATAAGATGACAGAAGAGAAAAATAATTGCAAAAGTGCTGCCGAGCACGGACTAAGAAACCTAAACAGCCATAAATTCGGCTTGTATCGAATTTACAAAGGTACCGGGAGCGAGACGGGCAGGGAAATGCGATTCTTATACACCCGGAACAATTACGCTCACTTGTAAATGTTCGATCTACGCTTCCAGACAAGAAGTGGTGGACAGGCAACAAGGGGGCTTATTTCTGCCGTCCTGAATCGCTATCGTAAGCAACTAGATTGCCACACAAAAAAATAATTCTGGAAGACTTGAGGGCCCCGCGTAGTGGCCGCGCGGCTGGAGGCGCCATGTCACGAATCGAGCGGCCACTCCCGCCGGAGGTTCGAGTCCTCCTTCGGCCATGGGTGTGTGTGTTGTCTTCAGCGTAAGTTAGTTTAAGTTTATGTGTAAGTCTACGGACTGATGACCTCAGCAGTTTGGTCCCATAGGAATTCACACACATTTGAACATTTGAAGGCTTGAGTCAGCTCCACACTAAGCAAGGGCCTGACCTCAGAAGGCCGTTGTACACAAACTTCACAGTGCCGAAAGTCAGTATGCACCACCAAAAATTCGAGCCACATGATCCCCTTGACACGGAAATAAGAAGTCGTCGCCGGCCGAAGTGGCCTTGCGGTTCTAGGCGCTACAGTCTGGAACCGGGCGACCGCTACGGTTGCAGGTTCGAATCCTGCCTCGGGCATGGATGTGTGTGATGTCCTTAGGTTAGTTAGGTTTAATTAGTTCTAAGTTCTAGGCGACTGATGACCTCAGAAGTTAAGTCGCATAGTGCTCAGAGCCATTTGAACCATTTTTGAGGAAGTCGTCGCAACCCGAGCACAGCCGATTCCGGTTCACTACTCGCTGTTGCTACGCCTCGTTTCCCCAATCGCGACCACTCCCCCTAGACGAACAGCGCACTCTACACAGTGGGCGCTAACTCATGTGGGTGAGTTGGCAATTGGTAAAAGGAAAGAGAGTTGACGTGGGTCAACTTCTCACACCAAAACTAAAAAGGGATGGCTGCTCCCGCTTTTCTTTAGGTAGAATTAACTAAATTTCCTCGAATTGGCTCACGTGAGCCTGAAACAATCCATCTGAGAAGAGAACCCGCAAAAGAAAATTAACGAGGTCTAAGGGATTGCGGAGCCGATTGTCTAGCATAACTCGCCTCTCCTTTTAAGGTAATTTGCTGTTCTGCAGAAAAACTCGGTCCCGTACTTTACCTTTAAACTCCTTAAAACCACTACTGACAAGTGTAGCTAATTTCTGAGGTATTTTCGGATTAATCTGCCCTGGAAAAAAGTCATTAATAAACAATACATTAGCTGAAGGAGAGTTCACCTGAGACGCAAATATAAGAGACTCACATTGGGACGTATTGAACGCGAAATTGATCCATTTCCCCTGAGAACTTCCATGAAAAATGATCAATGCGGCCATCAATTTACGACTCAGTTGCTTTTGCAAAAGAGAGCAGTGGAAAGTTCGGATTCGTGATAATATCGTTAAAGGCATTCTCAAAACAAAATCTTTTAAAGACTATGGAATGAAAGCTGTTACATTATCACTTACAAGAAACCTACGTGGTCCAAAGACGGAAAAGATAGTTATTAACACGTTCCTTATCCTTAGCAATGGTTTTATGAATACACTGCCCGCATCTCGTGGTCGTGCGGTAGCGTTCTCGCTTCCCACGCCCGGGTTCCCGGGTTCGATTCCCGGCGGGGTCAGGGATTTTCTCTGCCTCGTGATGGCTGGGTGTTGTGTGCTGTCCTTAGGTTAGTTAGGTTTAAGTAGTTCTAAGTTCTAGGGGACTGATGACCATAGCTGTTAAGTCCCATAGTGCTCAGAGCCATTTATGAATACCCGAGTGGCCACCATTTCAGTATCGTCAAAGTAGCGGTATAAGGGACCGACAAGTTCCATAGGCAAAAAATCTTAGGCGACTATAAAACACTAGGCATTTGTGCATGCTATACCCAAAGATCTGTTCCCGTTCTAACAACCTCTATTCAATCCTGGCAATTCTAGGGTCAAGATCTTGCTTCCCCTTCAAATTTGTAAAGATTTAAGGGCACGCCAACACCACCCCTGTCGCCTAATCCTCAGAAGACACCCCTCCCCACGCCCCTCCCAATCCCTTCCCCTCCAGTCCCACCCCACCGTATCATGTTGAACTCGCTTTCGAACGTGCAGCTTATGGTATATGCCACCTGATTATCGGGGTGCCTTATATACCGGACCTTAAAACGAAAGCTTGAAATACGAATCGTCCTGCGCGTTATTCACCCAGTCTTCTGGGGATGTGCCAGAACCCAACACAGGTCGTGGTTATACGTTTCTAGATGAAACTGCTTGTGATCAAGACAGAACTTAAATTTCTCGACGGCAAAGAGGACTGTCACTGCTTACAAGTGGGTAACAAACTTCCTAGAAGTATAAGCTATTGGACGACACTCCCGATTTTGCTCTTGCAGAAGAATGGCTGTGTTCCACAGGCAGAAGCATCAATTTCGACAAGAAATGCGCGCTCAAAATCGGGAACAGCAAAAACGGGGTGATTACTAAAGGCCTCTTTAATTGCCTCAAAGAATGCCTTTAGCATTTCGTCCCACTGGAAACCAACCGCTATCCTATGGACGCGTGGTTGAGGACATATGAATGTTTGGCTCTGGCCGCGAGTCGTGCATGTATAGCCAAATGGTAAGGCGATCACTCCCGATAAGCAGGAAAGCTTGTCAGGATGACGGTCAGGCACAAATTTTCACTGTCGTCATTCCATTCTACATCTGTTGGTTGTCCATATTCGCAATCGAGAATTCATACATCCCTTTCTTTTGGAGGTCATTAAACACCCCAGGAAAATGATCGAAATTTGAGACAACCACACACAAAAAAATAATCATGCTAATAAACCTACCGACGGATTTCTTATTACTGGGGGCATGTAACTACGCCATTCACTAATACGAACTTGATCCATTCTATTACCATCGTCAGAAACTAAATGCCTCCAAAATGATGTCTGCCGACGTGCCTACGATATTTTGGGTAGTTTCACGGTCAACTCTGCCTCCCTCAGACGCTCCAGAACCGCATCCAAGTGTTTCTAACGATCAGCGAAGGCCGGTCGGGGTGGCCCAGCGGTTCTAGTCGCTACAGTCTGGAACCGCGCGACCGCTACGGTCTCAGGTTCTAATCCTGCCTCGGGCATGGATGTGTGTGATGTACTTAGGTTAGCTGGGTTTAAGTAGTTCTAAGTTCTATGGGACTGATGACCTCAGAAATTAAGTCCCATAGTGCTCAGAGCCATTTGAACCATTTGATCAGCGAAGGTGGCGCTATAAACCACCACATCGTCAGGCTAGTTATATACACATTTGGACTTCAGATCTCATACGACATAATATCAAAGGCGAAACAAAACAATTGTAACAGTGGACAAAACAAAGTACTTATTTTTATGCTTTTCAAAGAACTGTGGGTGTACAAATATTTGAGTCCCGCGAAAGCGTTAACAATGGTTCATTCATGTAAAAAATTCTCACAGCAATGATTTATTTGTATATACGTAAAACACTTTCATATAAAATTCTATAAAAATGTCGTAGTCACTTGTCTTGCAACCATGTACTCTGCTTAAACCGCAGTTCATCACCGAATGTCCCTCACTACATACGCCAACCGTGGAGTTGTCAGCCTCAGAAATACGGCAGTTAGTTTGTGTAGCCTCTTATGCTCCAGGAAAAAGACATCTCGAAGTAAACACATGTGCAGCACTGCCCAAGCACGTAAGTGAGGAATCCAAGACACCCCCATAAACGATCAAAGATAAGGGAAATGATCGGAACGTTGAATCATTTCACGTTTAGTAAGCCCTCGTGGTCTTCGTATCACTAACAAGTCTGGTATTAAGAGAGCTTTGGAACTACATTGCGCAACAAAATTAAAGGATCACTTTTTCGAAACCCCATAGTTATCTCCCATCGCAAAGGAAAAGTTTCTGTTTTGGCTCAGAGGTGCCTACAACCTCTCTAATTGCGCAAAAGCGTGGCACCTTGCGACGTCACCTTGAGGCCCGGCGACGCTTCAAACAGCAAGGTGTCGCCACATGCGGAGAAAGGGCAACACTGCAGAAGGCCATGTGAGCTGTAAGGGTGGATTAATGATGTCACACTGGCACCAAATTTCACCACAATTCTGCCCAACGTCACCGTGGGCGCGACAGACGATGTGAAGGCTATCACATACCCTCTTCCCATAGTTCAGCCGCCTTTTTTTACGCCTCCGGCAGATAGCACTGAAATCAATTCAGAATGGACATGACAAGGCCTGATGCGTGGCATAAGGGGCGTCAATTAAACCAACCCTTACCTCTGCAAGTTGAACCCCACACAATTTGCGGTCCAAAACTGCGGTGCCAAGCGGGATGAGCAACAGGGCGACGTTGTGGTCAAACCCCCTGGGTGCTTGAACTTTACTCTAAGAACTTTTTTTTTTGTACGTGGCTGCACGTTCAGAGACCATAAATAGTTACAACTGAAAGAAATTCAGCCCTCGGTCACTATTTTTAACAAATTAACCTGGTTCCGACACCGCTAGGAGTGTCTTCCTCAGAATTTAAAACAAAGAATGGTCTATATTCTATAACATAATCACAGTAACGAGCAGCCCTTAGTGGCTCGCCATCACAGTTTTCTTTATCTTGAATATCTTTGTGACTAATGCTCTTTTGGCATATTTATTATTTTATAAATGACATAGACAGGGTGTTTCAAAATTGACCGGTATATTTGAAACGGCAATAAAAACTAAACGAGCAGCGATAGAAATACACTGTTTGTTGCAATATGCTTGGGACAACAGTACATTTTCAGGCAGACAAACTTTCGAAATTACAGTAGTTACAATTTTCAACAACAGATGGCGCTGCGGTCTGGGAAACTCTATAGTACGATATTTTCCGCATATCCACCATGCGTAGCAATAATATGGCGTAGTCTCTGAATGAAATTACCCGCAACCTTTGACAACGTGTCTGGCGGAATGGCTTCACATGCAGATGAGATGTACTGCTTCAGCTGTTCAATTGTTTCTGGATTCTGGCGGTACACCTGGTCTTTCAAGTGTCCCCACAGAAAGAAGTCACAGGGGTTCATGTCTGGCGAATAGGGAGGCCAATCCACGCCGCCTCCTGTATGTTTCGGATAGCCCAAAGCAATCACACGATCATCGAAATATTCATTCAGGAAATTAAAGACGTCGGCCGTGCGATGTGGCCGGGCACCATCTTGCATAAACCACGAGGTGTTCGCAGTGTCGTCTAAGGCAGTTTGTACCGCCACAAATTCACGAAGAATGTCCAGATAGCGTGATGCAGTAATCGTTTCGGATCTGAAAAATGGGCCAATGATTCCTTTGGAAGAAATGGCGGCCCAAACCAGAACTTTTTGAGGATGCAGGGACGATGGGACTGCAACATGGGGCTTTTCGGCTCCCCATATGCTCCAGTTCTGTTTATTGACGAAGCCGTCCAGGTAAAAATAAGCTTCGTCAGTAAACCAAATGCTGCCCACATGCATATCGCCGTCATCAATCCTGTGCACTACATCGTTAGCGAATGTCTCTCGTGCAGCAATGGTAGCGGCGCTGAGGGGTTGCCGCGTTTGAATTTTGTATGGATAGAGGTGTAAACTCTGGCGCATGAGACGATACGTGGACGTTGGCGTCATTTGGACCGCAGCTGCAACACGGCGAACGGAAACCCGAGGCCGCTGTTGGATCACCTGCTGCACTAGCTGCGCGTTGCCCTCTGTGGTTGCCGTACGCGGTCGCCCTACCTTTCCAGCACGTTCATCCGTCACGTTCCCAGTCCGTTGAAATTTTTCAAACAGATCCTTTATTGTATCGCTTTTCGGTCCTTTGGTTACATTAAACCTCCGTTGAAAACTTCGTCTTGTTGCAACAACACTGTGTTCTAGGCGGTGGAATTCCAACACCAGAAAAATCCTCTGTTCTAAGGAATAAACCATGTTGTCTACAGCACACTTGCACGTTGTGAACAGCACACGCTTACAGCAGAAAGACGACGTACAGAATGGCGCACCCACAGACTGCGTTGTCTTCTATAGCTTTCACATCACTTGCAGCGCCATCTGTTGTTGAAAATTGTAACTACTGTAATTTCGAAAGTTTGTCTGCCTGAAAATGTACTGTTGTCCCAAGCATATTGCAACAAACGGTGTATTTCTATCGCTGCTCGTTTAGTTTTTATTGCCGTTTCAAATATACCGGTCATTTTTGAAACACCCTGTATGTACTGCCAATCTTTCACGGCGATTCCGTACTTATACTCTATCATACGTTTTTAGTTGTAATTCTATGACCACGTTATAGAAGATAGACCATTCTTTGTTTTAAATTCTGAGGAAGATGCTTCTAGCAGTGTCGAGACCAGGTTAATTTGTTAAAAATAGTGACCGAGGGCTGAATTTCTTTCAATTGTTACTGTGAGAACATTGCAGGGCTGAAATCTCATGAACGTCATCTCACCCTACTGAAGTGTAGGGTGACAGCAAAATTGTGTTTATGGTGTTTCATCCCTCCTTTCCTGTGCCCTCCCGTGGCGTGCTCACGGGAGATTTCGACATGGAAATATACCGAATAAAACGGCAAAGTGTCCCTCTAATACCACCCAGTTCGGCAGTACCCTCGATGCCACACTCATGTCTTTCCTCAGCATGTTAAAAATGTGCGTGTCAGAAACTTCGACACCAAAGAGTGGTGGGGCTGCCGTAGCATCTGAGACTTAGGCAGCCTCTTCGATGCCTTTAGGTGAAGTTTGCCTACCTTCAGGCGCTGGACCAACCGCAAGGCTCAATGGATTTCAAAGTTTCTGACAGGCACATTTTTAATGCGCTCAACAAAGGTGCATGATTGGCACCGAGGGTATTGTTGAAATGGGTGGTTGTAGACGGACGCTCTGCCATTTCATTCACACATACATCATCTACATCTACATCTACATCTATACTCCGCGAGCCACCTTACGGTGTGTGGCGGAGGGTACTTATTGTACCACTATCTGATCCCCCCTTCCCTGTTCCATTCACGAATTGTGCGTGGGAAGAACGACTGCTTGTAAGTCTCCGTATTTGCTCTAATTTCTCGGATCTTTTCGTTGTGATCATTACGCGAGATATATGTGGGCGGTAGTAATATGTTGCCCATCTCTTCCCGGAATGTGCTCTCTCGTAATTTCGATAATAAACCTCTCCGTATTGCGTAACGCCTTTCTTGAAGTGTCCGCCACTGGAGCTTGTTCAGCATCTCCGTAACGCTCTCGCGCTGACTAAATGTCCCCATGACGAATCGCGCTGCTTTTCGCTGGATCATGTCTATCTCTTCTATTAATCCAACCTGGTAAGGGTCCCATACTGATGAGCAATACTCAAGAATCGGACGAACAAGCGTTTTGTAAGCTACTTCTTTCGTCGATGAGTCACATTTTCTTAGAATTCTTCCTATGAATCTCAACCTGGCGCCTGCTTTTCCCACTATTTGTTTTATGTGATCATTCCACTTCAGATCGCTCCGGATAGTAACTCCTAAGTATTTTACGGTCGTTACCGCTTCCAATGATTTACCACCTATGGCATAATCGTACTGGAATGGATTTCTGCCCCTATGTATGCGCATTATATTACATTTATCTACGTTTAGGGAAAGCTGCCAGCTGTCGCACCATGCATTAATCCTCTGCAGGTCTTCCTGGAGTACGTACGAGTCTTCTGATGTTGCTACTTTCTTGTAGACAACCGTGTCATCTGCAAATAGCCTCACGGAGCTACCGATGTTGTCAACTAAGTCATTTATGTATATTGTAAACAATAAAGGTCCTATCACGCTTCCTTGCGGTACTCCCGAAATTACCTCTACATCTGCAGATTTTGAACCGTTAAGAATGACATGTTGTGTTCTTTCTTCTAGGAAATCCTGAATCCAATCACAAACCTGGTCCGATATTCCGTAAGCTCGTATTTTTTTCACTAAACGTAAGTGCGGAACCGTATCAAATGCCTTCCTGAAGTCCAGGAATACGGCATCAATCTGCTCGCCAGTGTCTACGGCACTGTGAATTTCTTGGGCAAATAGGGCGAGCTGAGTTTCACATGATCTCTGTTTGCGGAATCCATGTTGGTTATGATGAAGGAGATTTGTATTATCTAAGAACGTCATAATACGAGAACACAAAACATGTTCCATTATTCTACAACAGATTGACGTAAGCGAAATAGGCCTATAATTATTCGCATCTGATTTATGACCCTTCTTGAAAATGGGAACGACCTGCGCTTTCTTCCAGTCGCTAGGTACCTTACGTTCTTCCAGCGATCTACGATAAATTGCTGATAGAAAGGGGGCAAGTTCTTTAGCATAATCACTGTAGAATCTTAAGGGTATCTCGTCTGGTCCGGATGCTTTTCCGCTACTAAGTGATAGCAGTTGTTTTTCAATTCCGATATCGTTTATTTCAATATTTTCCATTTTGGCGTCCGTGCGACGGCTGAAGTCAGGGACCGTGTTACGATTTTCCGCAGTGAAACAGTTTCGGAACACTGAATTCAGTATTTCTGCCTTTCTTCGGTCGTCCTCTGTTTCGGTGCCATCGTGGTCAACGAGTGACTGAATAGGGGATTTAGATCCGCTTACCGATTTTACATATGACCCAAAACTTTTTAGGGTTCTTGTTTAGATTGTTTGCCAATGTTTTATGTTCGAATTCGTTGAATGCTTCTCTCATTGCTCTCTTTACGCTCTTTTTCGCTTCGTTCAGCTTTTCCTTATCAGCTATGATTCGACTACTCTTAAACCTATGATGAAGCTTTCTTTGTTTCCGTAGTACCTTTCGTACATGATTGTTATACCACGGTGGATCTTTCCCCTCGCTTTGGACCTTAGTCGGTACGAACTTATCTAAGGCATACTGGACGATGTTTCTGAATTTTTTCCATTTTTGTTCCACATCCTCTTCCTCAGAAATGAACGTTTGATGGTGGTCACTCAGATATTCTGCGATTTGTGCCCTATCACTCTTGTTAAGCAAATATATTTTCCTTCCTTTCTTGGCATTTCTTATTACACTTGTAGTCATTGATGCAACCACTGACTTATGATCACTGATACCCTCTTCTACATTCACGGAGTCGAAAAGTTCCGGTCTATTTGTTGCTATGAGGTCTAAAACGTTAGCTTCACGAGTTGGTTCTCTAACTATCTGCTCGAAGTAATTCTCGGACAAGGCAGTCAGGATAATGTCACAAGAGTCTCTGTCCCTGGCTCCAGTTCTGATTGTGTGACTATCCCATTCTATACCTGGTAGATTGAAGTCTCCCCCTATTACAATAGTATGATCACGAAACTTCTTCACGACGTTCTGCAGGTTCTCTCTGAGGCGCTCAACTACTACGGTTGCTGATGCAGGTGGTCTATAGAAGCATCCGACTATCATATCTGACCCACCTTTGATACTTAGCTTAACCCAGATTATTTCACATTCGCATTCGCTAATAACTTCACTGGATATTATTGAATTCCTTACTGCTATAAATACTCCTCCACCATTGGCATTTATCCTATCCTTGCGGTATATATTCCATTCTGTGTCTAGGATTTCGTTACTGTTCACTTCCGGTTTTAACCAACTTTCCGTTCCTAATACTATATGCGCACTATTTCCTTCAATAAGAGATACTAATTCAGGAACCTTGCCCTGGATACTCCTGCAGTTTACCAATATTACGTTAACTTTTCCTATTTTTGGTCTCTGAGGACGGACGTTCTTTATCAACGATGATAATGTCCTCTCTGGTAAGCCGTCAGGTATTTTATCGTTTCGCCCAAGGGGGGGTCCCTCTAACCTAAAAAACCCCCGTGTGCACGCCACACGTACTCTGCTACCCTAGTAGCTGCTTCCGGTGTGTAGTGCACGCCTGACCTGTCTAGGGGGGCCCTACAGTTCTCCACCCAATAACGGAGGTCGATGAATTTGCAACCATTATAGTCGCAGAGTCGTCTGAGCCTCTGGTTTAGACCCTCCACACGGCTCCAAACCAGAGGACCGCGATCGACTCTGGGCACTATGCTGCAGATATTAAGCTCAGCTTGCACTCCGCGTGCGATGCTGGTTGTCTTCACCAAATCAGCCAGCCGCCGGAAGGAACCAAGGATGGCCTCAGAACCCAAGCGGCAGGCGTCATTCGTTCCGACATGTGCTACTATCTGCAGCCGGTCACACCCAGTGCGTTCAATAGCTGCCGGAAGGGCCTCCTCCACATTACGGACGAGACCCCCCGGCAAGCACACCGAGTGCACACTGGCATTCTTCCCCGACCTACCGGCTATTTTCCTGAGGGGCTCCATAACCCGCCTAACGTTGGAGCTCCCTATAACTAATAGGCCCGCCCTCTGTGACTGTCGGGACCTTGCCGGAGAATCGGCCACTGGCCCAACAGGCGAGGCATCCTGTGGTGGCTCGGAAACGATGTCATCACCACTAGGAAGCACCCCGTACCTGTTGGAAGGGGGTAAGGCAGCTGCCACGCGGCCAGATCCCTCCTTCGCCTTTCGGCCAGGCACGCGCGAGCCCACCACTGTCCGCCATTCACCCTGGAGTGATGGCTGACCGGTAAGATGCTCACTGCCGGAAGACGCAGCGACATCAGGGGTTCCATGTGATTCCAAGGCCACCGAAGTAGGCATAGGTCTCACCACAGTTGCCCCAACGCCACTACGAGCCGACGCCTGCGCCTCGAGCTCGATGAGCCTAACAGACAAAGCCTCCACCTGCCCCCGAAGAGTGGCCAATTCTCCTTGCGTCCGCTCACAACAACCACAGTCCCTACACATGATTATGTTTACCCTACTCTATACGGTGACAAATTCCCAAGATAATCTTCTGATGAGCTACTCTGATAATCAAGAAACACTCACTGAAATACGAGACGCGAAAACTACGCTAGGTTTTCCCAGAAAAGCTATTTAAAAGCTAAGCGCAGCAAATAAGTACAAAAACGCTTTATACAAACAGTACTCGCTGCTACTGGTGCTCTCGCTCTGGCTGTCACAAGACAACTGCTGATTCAAGTGACTAGTGGCTAACGGCCGCGAAACAAACAAAAGACGGTTTTAGGGCGCTTTCTGTTCTAAACGATCAAGAAAACACTAAGAAATCTAACACGAAAACTACGTAAAGTTTTATCAAGAACTGTTAGTTACTATGCAGAGCAGATAAACACAAATAGAATCCCTTCCTTAGTGGAAGGTCGTAAACAAAATGCAAAATAAACGCTTTATACAAACAGTACTCGCTGCTGCTGGTGCTCTCGCTCTGGCTGTCACAAGACAACATCGATGCCAAACATCCCCGTGAACATGCCACAGGAGGGTGAGAAAGAGGGGGGACTAAAAGGAATAAAAACACTTTTGTGCTTCTGATGACGTTTAAATTTCATCGAATTGTTTTAAACGGTCGCTAACGGTTCCCCCTCTATGGCACAGCAAAAATTGCTCTCACCCTACACTCCAACGGAGTGCGATAACGTTCCGTGGGTTTGCAGCCCTGCAGTATCCATAGAGTAGCGTTTAAATGGCCACTGGGTGGCTGCAGTTGCGCAAATTGCCAATGACATCATCCTGCTACACATCATACTGCGAACTGTCGCTTTAGGCCGCGAAATGTGTGGGAATCAATGTACCACAGTGCCATCCCGTGAGGCCTTGTCGTGACGTTTCTGAGCGACGGTGTGTCTGAAATGTTCTCCTCGACCATACAAACTGATTTCAACGCTGGGTGCCGCGGTTTTGACCTCCAGTTCAGAGGCGTCAAAGAAAAGGTGGTGGAATGTGGGTAAGAGAGTACTTGTTGACTATCCCATTGTGTGACACGTCTACGGTGATGTTGCGTAGATTTGTGGTGAAATATGGTGCCAATGTGACATCATCGACCCTCCTTGCACTTCACAGGAAGTTGTGGGGTGTGACCTTTCTTACGCACGTGTCGACACCTTATTGTTTGAAGCCTCACCGAGACGGAGGGTAATGACGCATGGCGCCACGTTTTTTTTGCGTCTTTACAGGGAAACGTTGTAGGCACATTTGAGCCAAATTTCACTTACGCGTTGCGATGGGAGACAATTACAGGGGTTCCAAAAAGTGATCTTTTAATTTTGTAGAGCAGTATACAAAAGTTGACTGCGTCGTCAGTAACATATTCATTTAACAAATTTTGCACGCAAATTCAATTTTAGCTTGCTAATTATTAAAAGTGATTATTAATTTGTAGCCTCTCTTTACCTGGCGTATATCAGTAACGTGACGGTAGTGCTTGTCCACATTCTTCTTTTGAGAAAGCTGTAATTAAGAAGATGATACCTCTGAATCACTTAAAAATTGTGCTCTTGCGCTGTGATTGGCTCAGCATACAGTTTAAATTTCAAAAGCAACATTCACATTTCAACAAGGGCTACACTGGTCCATAGGAGCATCGACCAAAGGCCCGAGTAAGGGGCAGGTACACGTTTTTAATGTGTCAGAAAGTTTCAGACCAGCGCACATTCCGCTGTAGTTTAAAAATTAATTCTGAAAACAATCCTCTGCGCTATGGTCAAGTTACCTTTCCACAACATCGTTTATTCTGGGAGTGGTAGTCCCATAATGTGTGCAGTGGAGCTCCTGTGAAGTTTTCAAAGAGAGAGGCACTGACGAAAATGCAGCTGCGAAGATTAATAAACCTAAACATAGTGCATAACTGTCTGTAATGCGATGTTTATTTGTTCGTGCGGCTAGCTGCTTTCGGCTAAGCGTCATTGTAAAGCACATTTGTAGCATTTGAATTTCATCTCATTTTCAAATCACTCTGAATTACAAGTAGAAAGTAGCCATAGTAGTAATGACCGAATTTGGCTTCTACGTTTAATAAGCATCTGGGGACTGTGGATTCCCACAAACACAAAATTTTTTTAAGCTGCGAAGGCTGCATACAGAACTCCCCAACGAGCATTTGTAATGTAGCCCTACTATGCCGCTGCATTCAATAGCTCAAGGACTAATTAACGGACATTATATTCTACCTAGGCCAAAAGAAGTCGGGACGAAGCAGCCCGTTGTTTAATTGTTTAACACAGAAGTTAATAATGCGTGGGTTTCTTCTCATCTACGAGGTTCCCGATTAGGATCTTTTCTTTCGTGTTAGCTGTTCTGAACTCCGTGAATATGACTGCTGTTTAATTTGAGCGATCTGGCGCTCAGAAAGCATTTGAAAAACTGATAGGGGCTGAATAAGGCAGCTTAATTGGTACCTAACGGAGGGCCAGTAAAGCGAATTATAAAATTTGAGAATTTATAAAATTATCAGCAGGACACGCCATACGTAGTACTGGTAGCAGTCAATGAAAGACGACGAAGTGCAGAAGAAAACAGTTCTTGGGGTCAACAGCACTAGCAGTATAAGAAGAGGACTCTACGTAAACGAATTTTTACCTTCCAGAATGAGATTTTCCCTCTGCAGCGGAGTGTGGGATGATATGAAACTTCCTGCCAGATTAAAACAGTGTGCTGGATCGAGACTTGAACTCGGGACCTTTGTCTGCCGCGAGCGCTCTACCAACTGAGCTACCCAAGCATGACTCACGAGCTGTCCTCAGAGCTTCAATTCTGCCAGTACCTCGACTCCTACCTTCCAAAGGGCCCGAGTTTGAGTCTCCGTCCGGCACACAGTTTTTATCTTCTAGGAAGTTTCGATTTTTACCTTTTTGAAATATTTTTTATAATGTAGCTAAAGATGAGAGCCTGATCTCAAATTAAGTTTTGCAATATCTGATCGTAGCATTAAATTTACATCATTGAGTCTAATTATAATATTCTACTATATTATTTCATACCTGTCTCTGGAGCCGACATTCACAAGTGTTTTTCACCATCAATGATGAAGTCCGATACTGCTGTAAAAGTTATCTATTTGTAAAAAAAGGAAGCACAACTCGTTTCAAGAGACGTATTTCATCTTCAGGTGCATCTACAAAATTATAAATCAATAATAATACCTGTCCAAGTGGCTAAGATAATGAGAACATTATTCTAACTTAATTTTGACTCAGATATGCATCCTTTGTGGACTCAAATTTTAATGTACATGTAGACGGGGGGGGGGGGGGGGGGGGACGGTGGGGGGTTCTTCTAAAAATTTCTGTTGATTCAGTCTATCTGTGGTTATATTAACCATGTGGACAGGTGTTATTATTGATATACAATTTTGGTAATTCCACTGAAGATGGGATACATGTCCCTTTAGAAATAAATAATTTTTACAACTGGAGCGGATTTTGTCATTCATGATTAAAACATGGATTGGTGCCCAACGTGGGCCATCACAGAAGCCACTACAGCTCGTAGAATCGTTGACAGTGGCACGCAGTGCTGTGTCTGGAGCACTGCAGTAGTAAACTCACATGTTATTTTTGTGTTGCTTTGTCTGGAACACTGCAGTAGTAAGCTCACGCGTTAGTTTTGCCTATTTCAAAAGATTTCCAGTTGAAACTCCAATTCTTTTACTGGAACAGTGTCTTCATGTTTACCTCACGCAATGCAAAATGTTTCCAATATGTCACTTGTGACTCTCTTAGTAATTCCGTTACTCTGTCTAATTTCTGTGTCTTGGATTATACTCTGCTGCATGAGGGTCCACCTCATAAGTCAGCATGAAGAAACGTGCCTGCGATACCTCAGTTCTTCATCAGCCGCTGTGCGCGCGTCGGATATTAAGACTGCCAAATTCCGCACCAGGGCAACCGCTATCAGCGACGCGGGATGCTCCGCGGTGCTTGATTAAATTTTATGATTGCTGGCGACGTGAAGGCGCTGGCTCCAGCTCCACGGCTCACCGGCGAGCGTGCTCTGCATTTCCTCGCGGCGACACTAATCCACGCAGACGCGTGACTCACTCGCAATTTATCGCAGTTTCTCTCGGGGCTTTCGCTAAATGCGCTCGCAGTGCCAGCAAGGAGTCAGCAGCCGTTTAGCACGCTTCGCTGTCTGCAGGACAGATTTATGTCAGCTACATGGCTGGACTTCTTACATCATCTTTTAGTGGTTAAGGTGTAATGTGAAATACTGCAGATATAAGGTAAGGTAACATAGCGACTGTTACCCAGTCTTGCTACATCTACGTCTTCATCTATACACCGCAGCCACCTCACTGTGTTTGGCGGATGACACTTTGTATTAATGGTCCTTTATATTACGGTGTCACATCCCCTTTCCCTCGTTCCAGTCGCAGATGGTCTGCGGGAAGAACGATTGTTGGGCTGGAATCCTTCTGATTTTATCTTCATGGCCTTTTCAGGAAATATATGTAGGCGGAAGCATTATATTAGTTCATTATTCCAGAAACGTACGCTCTCGGAGCATTAACAGTAGACCACACCCTAATGTAGCACGCCTCTCTTGCAGTGCCTGATCTGGCTATTGTGGCAGAGTGGTTCTAGGAGCTCAGTCCGGAACTGCGCTGCTTCTACGGTCGCAGGCTCGAATCCTGCCTCGGGCATAGATGTGTGTGATGTCCTTAGGTTAGTTAGGTTTAACTACTTTTTTTTTTTTTTTTTTTTTTTTTTTTTTTTTTTTTTTTTTTTTTTTTTTTTTGCAGCCACTGGGGCTGGCTGAGCATCTCTGTTATGCTTTTGCGCTTACTAAATGAAACTGCAATGAAACACACAGCACTCTTTTGATCTCTATTTCCTCTATCTGCCCTACCTGCTATGGATCCCAGTCTGACGAGCAATATTCATCTACTATTCAAAAGAGTGTTTTGTAAGCTACCTCTTACGTTGGTAGAATATATTTCCTAAGGATTCTTCCAATGAATCTCAGTCAGGTATCTGCCTCACCAGCAATTACTCTCGCGTGATCGTACCACTTCAAACTACTCCACACACATACTCCTAGATATTTTACGGAAGTAATTGCTTCCAGTGATTGTCCTGTATTCATGTAATCCTACAATACTGTGTCTTTCTGTCTATGTGTTCGCAGTAAGTTACATTTCTTACTGATGAGGGGCAACTGCCACTCCGTGCACCAAGCATCAATCCTCTGCAGGGCTTTCCTGCATTTCCCTACAGTCGTCCAGCGCTGTGACTTCCCTGTATGCAAGAGCATCATCAGCGAATAAGCTCATGGAACTTCCTACGTTATTTACTAGGTCATTTAGATATATGGGGCGATCAAAAATATGTTCTTTTGATGGCAATACAATCCATAATCGGTGTACCAATCAGGCAAAACCGCCGTGAGCATTTAGGCAGTCATCCAACCGACGCACTAGGCTTAATATACCCATTTGGTAAACAACGCGTCCTTCTGTGTGAAGGAGTCTGTAGCTGCCTGCTACACATCCTCGTCCGACAGGAATCGTCGACCCATTAAGGCCGTTTTTAAGGTACCGAAGAAGTGATAATTGTATGGGTAGAGATCAGGGATATAGGGCGGGTGCTCGAGTGTTTCCCACTTGACGTGGCGTAACTTCTAAGTTACGACACTTGCGATATATGGACGTGTGTTACCATGAAACAGCAACACCCGTTGGAACTTGGCGCATCATTCCACAAGGGTGGTTTTCGACAGACATGCAGCCCACACACAATGGATATCTACGTATGTATGATTTAACCGGACACCTAGAAACGACGGCGAGGCTTCGACCCGCCATAGCCCTCAGTGGTTGACAACACCACAACAGGCCACAGCAGTCCACTTAACCCCACCGCCGCCCCACACAGTATCCAGGGTTATTGTGCGGTTCGGCCCCCAGTGGAACACCCCCCCCCCCAACCGGGAGTAACCCCAAATGTTTGCGTGGTAATTATGGTGTACGCGTAAGTGGAAACGATGTTTTCGCAGCAATTGTCGACACAGTGTAACTGATGCGGGTTAAGGAGAACCAGCCCGCATTCGTCGATGTAGATGGAAAACCGCCTTAAAAACCATCCATGGGATGGCCGGCACACCGGATCTCGACACTAATCCACCGGGCGGATTCGTGCCGGGGACGGGCACGCCTTCGCACACGGGAAGCAGCGCGTTAGACTGCGCGGCTAGACGGGCTGGCAATAGTTCATGTTTCCATACTTATCACACGCAGCCCAGATAGACACGAATGCGACGCTAATCCCTTGTCCACATGTCGGTGCTTATATGACCGCATCGGAATCGTAGTACGTCGCTTATACGCTGCAGCAAAACCACCAGTATCTTTCTGGTCGTCCTTTGTATAATGTAAAAAGTAATGGTCGTATAATACTCTCTTGCGGTACGCTGCAGATACTGTTATGTCTGAAAACTTCTCCCCGTTGGGAACGACATGCTGCTTTCTGTTTCCTAGAAAACATTACAGTCCAACCACACAGCTTGTCTAATATTACGCAAGCTCCTATTTTGTTCAGCAGCCGGCGGTGCGGAACTGTTTTGGACGCCTTCCGGAAGTCAAGGAAGACGGCATCTACGTGACTGCATGAATCGATTTTCGGTATCCAGCAATTTCATAACACGTGGGTATAAATGTGTTTCGAAATTCTACAAAAGAATGTCGGCTTATAGTTCTGTGCATCTGTTCAAAGACCCGTTGAAAACGTCGAGCCGTGTATTTTTCCAATCATTAGGAACGCTTCGCCCCTCCAGAGACATACGGTACACCGCTGTTAGAAGAGAGGAAAGTTGTTTTGGATACTCTACGTACAACCGGTGTCCCAACAGGATCAGCGGCTCTTGTTGAGCGATTTCAGTTGTTTGTATGTCCCAAAGTCATTAATTTCGGTATACGCCACTTTGTCGTTCGTGCGGTGATTTAATGGAGGATGTACAGTGCGAACTTCCTCTGTGAAACAACTTTGGATAAAGATGGAAATGTCACTGTTTGTATATTAATCCAACGTTGTTGCTGTTGTGGTCTTTAGTCCGAAGTGCAAGCATCTTATTGTGTGTGAAATCTTATGGGACTTAACTGCTAAGGTCATCAGTCCCTAAGCTTACACACTACTTAACCTAAATTATCCTTAGGACAAACACACACACCCGTGCCCGAGGGAGGACTCGAACCTCCGCCGGGACCAGCTGCGCAATCATCTTATTCTCTGAGTAACTACTGAAGTCTACACCCCATTGACCCTGCCTGGATTAGTGAAGCCTTCGTCTCCCAATACGATATTTAGGCTACACACGTCCCTCCTTTCCTGAATTAACTATTCCTTGGTGATCAGGAGGTGTCCTGCTGAACTATCGCCTCTTCTGGTCAAGTTGTGACGTCAACGACTTAATTCCCCAGTTGAATTAATACCTGGTCCGTATCTTATTCTGTCTACCTTCCTAATCTACCGCATTATTCTGTTGCACCGCAGTTCATAAGAATCCAATACTTCCTTTATTTATACCTTTTATCGTTCACATTTGCCTTTTGTACAAAACTACTCTCCAAATATCATCAAGAAGGCTTCTTAATATTTTGATTTATGACAATCGTTCAATAAATATTTTTTTTTTCGGAACGTATTTATTCATAAGAGAAAATTCGTGTCAGTATCAATCAACATTTCTTTTACGATGGTAAGCTGAAATATAATTCGTCCATAGTTTTTATTTGGATTTCTTGAAGTTCCTTAAATGAAACAAGCCTTGTTAACACTCTACATATTTATTCTTCTTGATACGCATTTGTAGCCATCTGCTATTAGAAGGATCCGAATTGAAGCGAATAAAGCGGCTGTGTGTAATGTAGACCTATATCGTTGAGTGAGAAACAGCGCGCTGTAATGGAGCTTCGAATTCGAAGAGTTCGTCCATACAAGGAGCAGCCTCTCCTTCAGCATTTCGCTGTCAGATTACACACGAGCGCTGGCTACATCTGCAACAATCCGACGTCTTCGGTTCATTGTCGTGCATCATGCTTCAGACAGTACGGACTTGTCCCCCTCCGATTGGCTTAAGTGCTATATCCGAATACTGATTACGATAGTAACGAACCGCTAGTACTACTGTGAGTGCTGCGTTGGAATACTGATTACAGTAGTAACGAACAGGTTTCATAATAATTAATTATTGTGAAGCGTATTCGGTACCATTGTTAAATGCTGCATTTGAAAATTGATTGTAGATTCTCACCATAACAATTTTGAGGCTATATGTGCCTAACAGAAACGTGAAATATGCTCTTACCTGATCTCGTTGCACCTTACGTCCTGTGAATATAGTCCTTCACTGAAACTTGTAGACATTTAGGTTTTCAAAATAAAGAGCCGATGGTTCAAAACGCGTTTTGTTAAATTGCTTAACGGCTGCTGGTTGTCACGAAGGTTAAAAATGCATTTTTAAATTATCTAATGGCTGCTGGTTCTCATAACTAAAACATTAAAACTATTTTGATTGTGTAGCATCTCCTATGAAATGTGAAAATTAGGCCATTTCTTTTGGACGTTAAATAACTTTCCTACACACATTAGTTATACTATTTGTGTAACTTTATACAGGTCCTAAACTATAATTCAAAAGTGTAAAGGCAGGTAGGGGGGACCTAAATAAGCAGATTTCGTGCAGGAATGCGTGTGCGCTAATGACACACTACAGGCATAGCTCGTACATCAGTATGAATCACAGGAAACTGTAAAGGGCATGTAAGGACAAATATCATACGTTTATTAATAGTATACAAGAGGTGCTCGAAAGAGCGGCCACCAGCAGCGATACAGGATTCACAGCAACGGCGCATGGATCGGCATACACTAGAAAAGACTGAGGCATGTCGATCACATGTCCAGCAGCAAATGACACGCGGGCAGCTAGATTTTCTTCAGATGTGACAAGTCTCTCGTTCACCAGAATTTTCATGTAGCCCCACAAGAAAAACTCCACGCAGATTAAATCGGGACAAGGTGGTCGCCAGGGAACTATACCGTCCCATTCTATCCACTACTGGCCGTAGACGGCGTCCAGGTGATTTCCGACGTTTCGACTGAATTGAGTTGGGACTCCATCGTGCTGGAACCACATTAGTCTGCGGACAGCTAGAAGAATATCGCCCAGAAGTTCAGGTAAGACCTCTTGGAGGAAGACGTTGTATATGTGACCAGTTAGACATGGTAGAATGTACGGTCCTACTGAGTAATTGTGCATAATGCCTGTTGAAATTTTAATGGAAGACCTTTCTTGTTAGGCGTGTCCTATTGGGCCATGTGGGTTACAATGAGCCCACAAGGTGAGAATTATGGAAGTTCAACATACACGACCGCGTAAACATAGCCTCCTCGGTAAATAAAACATCTTCAGTGAAGGTTTCAATGGCTGCAGTCTGCTGCTGATAATCGTCAGGGACCAGTGTTTTCACTCTCTGTAAAGGATACGGATGCATTCAGTCTTAATGTAAAGTCCTCAAAACACTCTGACTGCTCAAACCCAAAGCACATCCTACAGCCCTCGATCTTGTCGAAGGATTGTCCTCTACTGTGTTTCTTCCCTTGCAGGAGTTCTGCGATATCTTCCAATGCCAGTTCCACGCCAGGAAGCATAAAACGATCCACTCGTGCGTAACTCCCGATGAAGACGCTCGAATGTTCAGCGATCCGGCTGATTCCTATCCTTGTACCTCCTTTGAGTAGCTAACCCATTTTCTTGTACAGCCCGACTCATGAAATGCTTGGCGGCCAGCTCCGCATTGTTGAAACAATGCATGCTGCTCGAGATCCGCGTGGGAAATCTTGAATCCAGCTAGCGAAGCGCTTTTACAGACCGCAGTCATCGCCGCTCTCTACCGGTCCCGTCTACCTGCCGTTACATTTTTGACATATAGTTCAGGACCACCTTGTAAATGATCTGGTCGTGTGAATAAGGTACTGACTTCCACTTCCGCTAAACCAATACTAAGTAAGCTTCTGTAATTCACTTCTTATAGTTTACACAAACACAGGGCGGGTGGTCCATTGATCATGACCGGGCCAAATATCTCACGAAATAAGCGTCAAACGAAAAATCTACAAAGAACGAAACTTGTGTAGCTTGAAGGGGGAAACCACATGGCGCTAAGGTTGGCCAGCTAGATGGCGCTGCCATAGGTCAAACGGATATCAACTGCATTCTTTTAAATAGGAACCCCCATTTTTATTACATATTCGTGTAGTACGTAAAGAAATATGAATGTTTTAGTTGGACCACTTTTTCGCTTTGTGATAGATGGCGCTGTAATAGTCACAAACATATGGCTCACAAGTTTAGACAAACAGTTGGTAACAGGTAGGTTTTTTAAATTAAAATACAGAACGTAGCTACGTTTGAGCATTTTATTTCGGTTGTCCCAATGTGATACATGTACCTTTGTCAACTTATTATTTCTGAGAACCCATGTTGTTACAGCGTGATTACCTGCAAATACCACATTAATTCAATAAATGCTCGAAATGATGTCCGTCAACCTAAATGCATTTGGCAATACGTGTAACGACATTCCTCTCAATGGCGAGTAGTTCGCCTTCCGTAATGTTCGCACATCCGTTGACAATGCGCTGACGCATGTTGTCAGGCGTTGTCGGTGAATCACGATAGCAAATATCCTTCAACTTTCCCCACAGAAAGAAATCCGGGGACGGCAGATACGAAAGTGCGGGCCATGGTATGGTGCCTCGACGAACAATCCACCTGTCATGAAATATGCTATTCAATACCGCTTCAACCACACCCGAGCTATGTGCCGGACATCCATCATGTTGAAAGTACATCGCCATTCTGTCAAGCAGTGAAACATCTTGTAGTGGCATCGGTAGAACATTACGTAGGAAATCAGCATACATTGCACCATTTAGATTGCCATCGATAAAATTATGACCAATTATCCTTCCTCCCATAATGCCGCACCATACACTAACCCGCCAAGGTCACTGATGCTCCACTTGTCGCAGCCATCGTGGATTTTCCGTTGCCCAGTAGTGCATATTATGCCGGTTTACGTTACCGCTGTTGGAGAATGACGCTTCGTCGCTAAATAGAACGCGTGCAAAAAATGTCATCGTCCCGTAATTTCTCTTGTTCCCAGTGGCAGAAGAGTACACGACGTGCAAAGTCTTCGACATGCAATTCCTGGTGGACAGAAATATGGTACGGGTGCAGTCAATGTTGATGTAGCATTCTCAACACCGACGTTTTTGAGATTCACGATTCTCGAGCAGTTTGTCTGCTACTTATGTGCGGATTAGCCGCGACAGCACCTAAAACACCTACTTGGGCATCATCATATGTTGCAGGTCGTAGTTGACGTTTCACATGTGGCTGAACACTTCCTTTTTCCTTAAATAACGTAACTATCCGGCGAACGGTCCGGAAACTCGGATGATGTCGTCCAGGATACCGAGCAGCACACATAGTACACACCCGTTTGGCATTTTGATCACAATAGCCGTACATCAACACGATGTCGACCTTTCCCGCAATTGGTAAACGGTCCATTTTAACACCGTTAATGGCTCATGAAGCAGATACCGTCCGCACTGCCGGAATGTTACGTGATACCACGTACTTATATGGTTGTGACTATTACAGCGCCATCTACCACAAAGTGAAAACAGTGGTCCAACAAAAAGATTCATATTTCTTTACGTACTACACGAATATGTGATAAAATTGGGGGTTCCCTTTTAAAAAAAACGCAGTTGATATCCGTTTGACCTATGGCAGCGCCATCTAGCTGGTCAACCTTAGCGCCATGTGGTTTCCCCCTTCAAGCTACACAAGTTTCGGTCTTTGTAGATTTTTCGTTTGACGCTTATTTCGCGAGATATTTGGCCCGGTCACTATCAATGGACCTCTCTGTATATGACCAAGGTATAACGATTTGTAACATCCTTAATTTTGTACGCTTCTAAAGATGACAAATTTAGTTGTCGAAACTAGTAAAGGGTATTAATCTGTGCCATTGACGAATGAGTTTTATTCTGGACGTTGTACTACAGTTGCTTGAGAAATAAAAATTATGAAAGGAAGATATAAATAAAAATATTTACTCACATCTGCCATCCCCCTCCCCCCCCCCCTCCCCAAGAAAATAAAGTACAACCGTGCCGCTAAGCAGGACATGCTGTCTATGCATTGTTCCGCGACGCGATAGCTACCTGCGAGTGGCTGCGAAGTGCCGGACTAGGCACGGTTACCGTCGCCTTCGGATGGTGTGGGTGTTGCGCGTCATGGGATTTTACGCCTAGCTTGAAGAGATTCCAGTTGTTGGCGGCATATTAAAATCGAGTATGAATGCTGAACTGCTAGGAAGACAAATAATTGTGCCTTTCCTTTTGAGTCATAATTCTTTTGACTGGTTTGATGCGGCCCTCCACGAATTTCTCTCCTGTGCCACCTCTTCATCTCAGAGTAGCAGCTGCACCCCGCAGCCTCTATTATTTTCTGAATGTATTCCAACCTCTGATTTTCCTCTACAGCTTTTGCCCTCTACAGCTCCTTCCAGTACCATGGAAGTCATTCACTGATGTCTAAACAGACGCCCTATCATCCTGACGCTTCTCCTTGTCAATGTTTTCCACACATCCCTTTCCTCTCCGATTCTGTGCAGAACCTCCTCATTCCTTATCTTATCAGTCCATCTAATTTTCAACATTCGTCTGTACCATCACATCTCAAATGTTCCGGTTTTTCCGCAGTCCATGTTTCACTGCCATACAAGGCTGTGCTACAGACGTACATTCCCAGAAATTTCTTCCTCAAATTAACGCTTATGTTTCATACTAGCAGACTTCTTTTTGGACAGGAATGCGCGTTTTACCAGTGCTAGTGTGCTTTTGATGTCCTCCTTGCTCCGTCCGTCACTGGTTATTTTGCTGCCTAGGTAGCAGAATTTCTTAACTTCATCTACTTTGTGACCATCAAAACGGAACTGTGCTTACTTGAACGGTACTTCATGCAAGGATAATTTGAATTCTATGTCATTCTTATCAAATGAAATGAATTGGATACAACTAGACTAGATGTGCAGTGTTGTACTTTATTAGGACTGAAGTTTAATGTTAACTCGTGCTGTTGTGTCCTAACTGGTGCATCTCGGTTAACTACAATAATATTTCTTAGCTCGTGGACACCGAATTCAATTAATATTTAACTGCTCACGTCTTCGTCTTTATTCGAGTTACTCTTAAGCCATGTTCTGTACTCATTAGGCTGTTTATTCCATTCGGCGCACCCTGATGATAGCAAGGTCATCAGCGAATCTTAACGTAGATATACTTCTGCCATGAGCTTACGGCGAGCTAAAAGACGTCCAAATTACGTCGAAAACTTTGACGGTCGTTTTCTCAGAAACTTTCGACTATCTACGAATGTGCCTACACACTATTCGCATATTTTAACCCCTCTTCCACTCAGCACAATTTCTGGGAAATCGGGTTATGGGACTTGCCGTGTTTTCTTCGTAAGTTTACTAGAGAAGCTGACGTGGTTCAGTAAAACGTGGGTGCCACTTTGGCGGCATTTGGTAATATGGTGCCTCCTACGTGTGTATACATGACACCGTCGCTTTATTAAGCTTACTGCTCATTGCATTTACTGCTTGAACAATTTGACTTGTACCTGTGGTCAGATACAGAATGCGTGTGGTTGTATGTTCTCTTATGTCACGGGTTGTAGTATAGTTTTAATTCCGTCATTTTTTTTGTGTCCTGTCTATGTTTTTAATATTTTCTGGACTCGCTGGATGCCTTGTGTGCATCTCAGTTTCCTTATGAGAATAGTTTTCAGAGTTGTTAAGCAATTGTTCTCTTGCTTAGTTAAGGGATCCTGAGTTCTAAACTGGTTTAAGTCATAAACTGGGTTTTTCACAGAGCTTAAACGCCACTGTGTAAAGAGTATCTTACGTAATAAGTTCATCGTTTATTTAACGTTACCGGGGAATGTTTAACTAAAGGTCCTGCTTTGAGTGGCCATACGGTAAGGAAGGTCATTTAAACGAATTGGTTCGAGTCTGTGTAATTTATTGTACTGCCAAAGGATAACACTGTTCTCTTTGCAGATGAGCAGAATCTATTTGTACATAAATCGTATCTAGTGGCCGGTCTGGAACTAAAGTGAATATCCTGTGGTCGTAATGGCCTCGCTCCAAACCATTGTCTGTACAACTACTGAACGGCCTAACGGAAATTGTTTGTGGCGACTAATCAGCAGGCCATTCGCTTTGTTAATGATGCGGATTTTCGTTAAATATACTGTTTTCTAATGTAACGACTGCTTGCATGAAAGTATTTTTTCATTGTTTTATCTCTTTAATCTGTTGTATGAAATATTAATAGCTTTCTTTTAGAATTTGCGTGTTTGTAAACCAACTACGCCTCAAAGTGTCATGCTGTGTAGGAGGTGGAGATTTGTTTGGAAAATTAACGACTTATGACACAGGAGCTGAGAAACTGAAGATCTGTGTTAGCAACGACAACAACTACTTGATATACTGGGAGGTCATCGAAATGTAACAAGTGAAAAGAAACAAGAATTCTTCCCAAAACCTTGACGAATAAACGTACGTCATTGCTTTGAAGACTTTACAGTCGAACAGTAGATCAGCCAGCAGTTGAAAAGCACGCCAATGTACATGCATGAAATCAGTCATCAGTCATTTGATAAAGAGAACCTCTGAACGAAGACAGGTAGCCATTAAACAACAAAAATGAAATTTATAAAAAAAATCAGTGAACTTTGTTTTAATATACATGAAAAATAAATTTTGCACGCAAATGTATTTGAAAATAAAAGAAAAACACTACTACTCCAATACAGCTAATTTTACGCATATCTCGGCCGTTTAACTTACTATGGAAAAGTGCAGGTAAACGTTGTCTGTGAAACACACTGAACGGCTTTTCTCATAAATCATCAGACTCGTGTCATAACAGTTAAAATACGACGTGCACGTGTTTTGAATGAAAAAATTTTGAAAAAGATTTATTATATTTGCCTTCCAAGCATAAGATGTATGAGAAGATTATACTGATAGTTCTTGAATTAACTCTGATTTCTCTTCTGCAAGAACCATTTCATGGTTCATCTTCCAATGCCCCAAAGGAATCTGTCATGAAAAGTGGGTGACGAAAACCATTTATATAGAACACGTTTATGTTCCTTGATGAACTGTGATCACAAGAACATGCTGCAATGTTTTTTTCTGTTTCTATTTTCCTTACTGCTATGTCTGCCGAAGCACGATCCCACGCCCCTTCAGAAGCCAAAACTCCGTATTCGGATTTCAGAATTCTTTGAAAACTTCATATGTGTACATAACGCAGTCGATAGTGATATCCCGAGCGTGACTTTATAAAAACTACAGTGGAGAACTCCCTGCTGGAGTACTGGTTGCTCTTCAAGTTTTACTGATGCTGTTAATACACTCGATGAAACGAAGATCAGACTGTCACGTAAAATTCCACTTTACAAATCAATTTCTTTGTAAAGGCAAACAGAACGATGCTTTCCACCGATCCTGGACGGTGATTGAAAGATGTCATGTGCAGTATTTTTCTGGGCTGACTCCATATAGAAGTTTCAAAAACGAAATTGCAAATACCTGCCGAACACCAGAGCTATGCGTCCGACGACTCTTAGGACAGACACCCCTTATAAAATCCCTAAATTCCCTGCACTTGTCGTCAAGTGAACATAGTAGCTACAAAAACAAGCATAAAGATGCGCCTTAACATATAGAAGAGAAATTGTCACCTGGACAAGGCGGATGTACGAGCTGTAGCAGATCAGACACTGGGACCAGGAAACCACGAGTTTCGTTTCTCTGAGACTGAGGTTTTAGCAAATTCTAATCATTACTACGCTAGGATGTACAGATAGACCATAGAAACTCAAAATCACAAAAAGGACTTTAACAGAAATTAAGAAGAATTGAAGTGAAATATATAATTTTCCTGGAGAATGAAGTATTCCAAGAGATTTCGGGATTGCAGCCGGTCGTCGTATATTCCACTCCACAATATTTCGACGGGACACGTGCCGTCATCTTCAGCTGAACCATCGAAGATTGACTAAGACGTTCTCCGCTCTGCCGTATATAGCGCGCAGAGAGTATTGCCGCGAATGCGTCAGAGTCGACGGTGACAGGTCGACACCGTCCGGCGGCAGCGTCCTCGCTGTTGGAACTGCAAAGATCAGTTGTCTTCGGCCTTGCCACCCGCCATAGCCATCGGAGTAGTCTGGCGTGTTTGTCTGGAGCAACTCTCGGAGATGGCGGGATTCCATGCATTATCCACGACTTGGCATGCCGCTTGTGTGTAGGTAAACCCTCTTGTTTTTTCCATTGTCATCTCAGATTTGCAGAACTATCATGTCATGCTACACAAAGCGTTGCCCACGAAAGTTTCGAACTAAACTCAAACGAACAATCACACATGTTTACTTCCACACACAGGAGGGGTACAGACACAAAAAATATTGTTATCGTTATTATTATTATTATATATTCCAAAGCTATGCTACAGTCAAATTCAGGTAACTTGTGGCGTCAGCTGCGCATAATGAGTCTTCTTGTACGAAATGGTTATAACAGACACATTTCACCGTTAGTGGCTAAGTATGGTGAGTGAGTTAGTGGCTCAAGGCTTTCATGTAGAAAGCGCCAGTATATCTGGCAACTGGAGTTTGCAGTGTTGCACATCCGGCGTCCCACGGAAGAGTTCAAACTGTCTTCTCTCACTTAGTGTTATACGCATCTCAACCAGAGTGTCGCCTTTTATTTAGTTCTTAGGTTGCATTTTTCATCCTCCCAATCGAATTATCTGCTGGTGACTTGCTTTGCGCTTGAGTAATGGCCTCTTTTCCCACGGTAAAAGATAAACCTTTTTCGCTAAAGGGGCCTTCTAATAGCATTAAAGCAAATTTTCTACACTGTCGGTATCTACCTAAGAATGTGGAAATTCCATGTTCTGATGTACTGTATTTCTATGCCGTTTCTGACAGAAATGTGATTCCTTCGTTGTTCAGTATCATGCTGTTATGCAGATCAAACGACCGAGAGGCCCCGTAGCAACCCTCTCCCCCACCCGTCCCCGCCATGTCGCAGCCCCTCTTCTCCCAACCCCCACGATTCCGCACAAATACAACTGCCCTTACGGGATGGCTCCCTAGGGTGCCATTTTTGCTGAGATGTTTTCCTGTCTTCAAGCCTGCGGACGTACAGATACGCTGCAACTTTAATCAATTGCCCGTAGCCAGTTGTACACATTAGACGTTAAGATAACGGAGCTGTGACAGAGAGAAAAGAAATGAGGAGCTTGGTCGCATTGTGTTAAGGCATAATTTGTTTCAGAGTGCGGTGATCAGGAAATTTTCGCCGGCGAAATACAGAGAGAGAATATTTGTTCCATCACCAGAAATAGAACCGAATAAGTAAAGGCCGTGTGCCACTGGGAAGTGCTTGATAGCGACCTCGACTACGGAGGTGGAATCTGCCATTTGCGTTTGCAAACCACGCTTCGGCTTCCAGTTTGAGGTTCCTACTACTCTCTGACGTACTGGGTAGATCGCCAACGACTTCTTAGAATTAGTATCATCTGGATGAAGAATACTAAGGAGAAACTGAACGCAGTTTTATGGTTGTTATTTCATAGTTAAGGTGAACAAAATGCAGGAATGTCCAACTAGGTACCACGAGAGGTGGATATGAGAGTATATAAGGAGGCGAGGAGTATTTTGTTGTCAGTAGAGGAGCGCTGCAGCACGATGGGTCAGACAGAAGAGCTCCGTGACTTCGGATAGGGACCAGTCATTCGATGCCACTTGAACAACAAACCCGTCGGTACATTTAAAACATTGTAAAGCTGCACGAAACGATTATAAGCGAGGTGTTCCTGCTGTTCCTGCTGTTCCTAGCAGGGTTCAAGTCTACTCATATCATTGAAACTATTCCTAGCAGGATTCAAGTCTACACATATCATTGAAACTGTCCCTAGCAGGGTTCAAGTCCACACATGTCATTGAAATTGTCCCTAGCAGGGTTCAAATCGTCATAAAGACAAATTACGGCCACACGCCTTATTAATGTTCCGTAATAGGTGTTCGGATACTTTTTATCTGATAACCTATGTGAAAAGCATGTGTTGTGATTGGAGATCTGGTTCGACACAATTTTAAAATACTGCATTTTATATTGTAAAAAGTAAGGATGAAAAAATTGAGGTCAATACTTTAATTGTCTCATTTAAAGCAGGATACAGTGGTGTAAGATTCTACACCGATAAATAGCTACTTATTGTCACTTTACAGAATCAGCCTCCTCGCAGTAGCCGCTTACGTGTTTACTGGCGCTGAGGATTAATAAGCAGTACCCGCCCCTGTCTCGTACGGGCGCGCTGGCGGAGTCGTAGAATCGCGTTAGCGAGCTGCCGGCCCGGCAACAAGGAGCCATTAGCCGCTAGCGTTGTCGCCTTAACAACGTTACTCCGCTCCAGAGTATCGATTACGCGGCGCGGGCCGCGAGCCGCGGGCGGCAATTCCGCGCAAATTGCTTCGTAATGCGTTAACGTAGGCGGGTAATTATTCTGCAACAAACCTGACGAGTAAAGATTTTAAGCAGACGGATCGCAGTGCTTGATTCAATTACCCAGCGAGCCAGATGCCCGACTTTCGTCGGAATGAGAGTAAGACCACAGTGGCAAACAATACACTCTTCAAGTTATGCCGAACGTACGTTCTGCAGACGTTAGCGCAACGGAAACAGAATATGCTGCAGAGGTAGAACCTAAATAGTTACATAATTGAAAACATATTCCTATTCCGAGTAAGATAATTATGGAAGTAAAGAAGAAAAGATATTTCGAAAGAGTTACGATGGACAAAACAATAAATAAATGGCCAACGTAGAGCGATGTGCTAATAATCGCTAAAAATTAAGAGCGGTTGGAGGAAATCGTATGGGAACTGAAACACAATGGTTAGCAAGTGAACCGATAAATACACAAGAAAGGGGTGATGGAACTGCCAAATTATTGAAAATAATATCAGACCGTCTGGAACTCCACGAATGCAGCTCCATAGCACATGAAAGCTAATTAAAAATTGCTAGATATGACATACCTAGCTTAGAGCCCACTGTTTCACTCGCATAGACTGTATGAGAGAATTTTTGTTTTTGTTTAATAGAATTTTGTTGTTCTCAAATTACGATACCTTCTAAGATTGCCTTGCCGTGCAGGTACTGCGAACGGCTGAACGCAAGGGGAAACTACAGGTGTAATATTTCGCGGCAGCTTTACTGTATGGTTAAATGATGATGACGTCCTCTTGAGTAAAATATTCCAGAGGTAAAATACTACTCCATTGGATCTACGGAGAGGAGGGGAGGAGGGGGGTGGGGACAACTCTGGAGGCCGTCGTTATCAGGAAAAGAAAACTGGCGTTCTACGCATCGGAGCGTGGTATGTCAGATCCCTTAATCGCTCAGGTAGGTTAGAAAATTTAAAAAGGAAATGGATAGGCTAAAGTTAGATATGGTGGGAACTAGTGAAATTCGGTGGCAAGAGGAACGAGACATCTTATCAGGTGAATACAGGGTTATAAAAACAAAACCAAATAGGGGCAATGCAGGAGCAGGATTAATAACTAATAAAAAAAAAAATAGGAACGCGGATAAGCTACTACGAACAGCATACTGAACGCATTATTGCAATCAAGATAGACACGAAGCCAACGCCTATCACAAGTTTATGTGCCAACTAGCTCCGCAGATGATGAAGAGATTGAAGAAATGTATGACGCGATAAAAGAGATTGTTCAGATAGTGAAGGGAGACGAAAGTTAAATAGTCACGGTGGACTGGAATTCGATAGTAGGAAAAGGAAGAGACGAAAACTACTATGTGAATATGTAACGGGGGTAAGGAATGAAAGAGGATGCCGCCTGGTAGAATTTTGCGCAGAGCAAAACTTAATCATTGTTAACACTTACTTTAATAATCATGAAAGAAGGTTGTATACGTGAAAGATGCCTGGAGACACTGAAAGATTTCAGGTAGATTATATCACAGTAAGACAGAGATTAGGAAACAAGTCTTAAATTGTAAGGCATTTCCAGGGGCAGATGTGGACTCTGACCGCAATTTATTGGTTATGAACTGTAGATCAAAACTGAAGAAACAGCAGGAAGGTAGGAATTTCAGAGAGAGCATTAGGGAAAGACTGAGAAATACAAGGGAAAGAAATACAGTGGTAGAAGAATAGGTAGCTTTGAGAGGCGGAATAGTGAAGACAGCAGATAATCATGTGAGAGGAAAGACAAGAGCTAGTAGAAATCATTGGGTAACAGAAGAGATATTGAATGTATCTAATGGAAAGAGAAAATATAAAAATTCAGTAATTGATTCAGGCAAAAAGGAATACAATCGTCTCAAAAATGAGAAATACAGCAAGTGCAAAATGGCTAAGAAAGGATGGCTGGAGGACTCATTTAAGAATGTAGAGGCATACATCACTAGGGGTAAGATAGATACTGCCTACAGGAAAGTTAAGAAACCTTTGGAGAAAAGACAACCACCTGTGTGAATATCAAGAGCTCAGATGGAAAACCAATACTAAGCAAAGAAGGAAGGCAGAAAGGTGGAAGGAGTATAAGGGGGGTTATACAAGGGCGATATATTTGAAGGAAATATTTTGGAAATGTAGAGGACATAGATGAAGATTAAATGGGAGATATGATACTGCATGAAGAATTTGACAGAGCACTGAAAGACCTAAGCGAAAAAATCCCGCGGGAGTAGACAACATTCAATTAGGACTACTGATAGCCTTGGTAGACCCAGCCACGACAAAACTCCATCATCTGTCGAGCAAGATGTGTGAGATAGACGAAATACCCTCAGACTTCAAGAATTATGTAATACACTCCTGGAAATTGAAATAAGAACACCGTGAATTCATTGTCCCAGGAAGGGGAAACTTTATTGACACATTCCTGGGGTCAGATACATCACATGATCACACTGACAGAACCACAGGCACATAGACACAGGCAACAGAGCATGCACAATGTCGGCACTAGTACAGTGTATATCCACCTTTCGCAGCAATGCAGGCTGCTATTCTCCCATGGAGACGATCGTAGAGATGCTGGATGTAGTCCTGTGGAACGGCTTGCCATGCCATTTCCACCTGGCGCCTCAGTTCGACCAGCGTTCGTGCTGGACGTGCAGACCGCGTGAGACGACGCTTCATCCAGTCCCAAACATGCTCAATGGGGGACAGATCCGGAGATCTTGCTGGCCAGGGTAGTTGACTTACACCTTCTAGAGCACGTTGGGTGGCACGGGATACATGCGGACGTGCATTGTCCTGTTGGAACAGCAAGTTCCCTTGCCGGTCTAGGAATGGTAGAACGATGGGTTCGATGACGGTTTGGATGTACCGTGCACTATTCAGTGTCCCCTCGATGATCACCAGTGGTGTACGGCCAGTGTAGGAGATCGCTCCCCACACCATGATGCCGGGTGTTGGCCGTGTGTGCCTCGGTCGTATGCAGTCCTGATTGTGGCGCTCACCTGCACGATGCCAAACACGCATACGACCATCAATGGCACCAAGCCAGAAGCGACTCTCATCGCTGAAGACGACACGTCTCCATTCGTCCCTCCATTCACGCCTGTCGCGACACCACTGGAGGCGGGCTGCACGATGTTGGGGCGTGGGCGGAAGACGGCCTAACGGTGTGCGGGACCGTAGCCCAGCTTCATGGAGACGGTTGCGAATGGTCCTCGCCGATACCCCAGGAGCAACAGTGTCCCTAATTTGCTGGGAAGTGGCGGTGCGGTCCCCTACGGCACTGCGTAGGATCCTACGGTCTTGGCGTGCATCCGTGCGTCGCTGCGGTCCGGTCCCAGGTCGACGGGCACGTGCACCTTCCGCCGACCACTGGCGACAACATCGATGTACTGTGGAGACCTCACGCCCCACGTGTTGAGCAATTCGGCGGTACATCCACCCGGCCTCCCGCATGCCCACTATACGCCCTCGCTCAAAGTCCGTCAACTGCACATACGGTTCACGTCCACGCTGTCGCGGCATGCTACCAGTGTTAAAGACTGCTATGGAGCTCCGTATGCCACGGCAAACTGGCTGACTCTGACGGCGGCGGTGCACAAATGCTGCGCAGCTAGCGCCATTCGACGGCCAACACCGCGGTTCCTGGTGTGTCCGCTGTGCCGTGCGTGTGATCATTGCTTGTACAGCCCTCTCGCAGTGTCCGGAGCAAGTATGGTGGGTCTGACACACCGGTGTCAATGTGTTCTTTTTTCCATTTCCAGAAGTGTAATTTCAGTCCGAAGGAAAGTAGGTTCCTACAAGTGTGAAAATTAGCGAACTATCAGTTTAATAGTCACGGCTGCAAAATACTAACGCAAATTCTTTACAGACATATGGAAAAACTGGTAGAAGCCGACCTTGGGGAACATCAGTTTGGATTCCGTAAAAATGTTGGAACACGTGAGGCAATACTGACCCTGCGACTTATCTAGGAGATAGATTAAGGGAAGTCAAACCTACGTGTCAAGCATTTGTAGACTTAGAGAAAGGTTTTGACAATGTTAACTGGAAAACTCTGTTTAAAATTCTGAAGGTGGCAGGGATCAAATACAGGGAGCGAAAGGCTAATTTCAATTTGTACAGAGACCAGATGACAGTTATAAGAGTCGACGGACATGAAAAGGAAGCAGTGGTTGGGCAGGGAGTGAAACAGGGTTGTAGTCTATACCCGATGTTATTCAATCTATATACTGAGCAAGCCATAAAGGAAACAAAAGAAAAAATTGGAATAGGAATTAAAACGCATGGAAAAGAAATAAAAACTTTGAGCTTTGCGGATGACATTGTACTTCTGTCAGAGACGGCAAAGGACCTGGAAGAGAGTTGAACGGAATGAACAATGTCTTGGAAGGAGGATATAAGATGAACACCAACAAAAGCAAAATGAGGATAATGGAAAGTAGTCAAATTAAATCAGGTGATGCTGAGGGAATTAGATTAGGATATAAGACACTAAATGTAGTAAATGGGTTTTGCTATTTGGGGAGCAAAATAACTGATAATGGTCGAAGTAGAGAGGATATGAAATGTGGACTGGTAACGGCAAGGAAAGCGTTTCTGAAGAAGAGAAATTTGTTAACATCCTATATAGATTTAAGTATAAGGAAGTCTTTTCTGAAAGTATTTGTATGGGTTGTAGTAATGTATAGAAGCGAAACACAGATGATAAATAGTTTAGACAAGATGAGAATAGAAGCTTTAGAAATGTGGTGCTAAAGAAGAATGCTGAAGGTTAGATGAGTGGATCACGTAACTGATGAGGCGGTACTGACTAGAATTGGGGAGAAGAGGAATTTGTGGCATATCCTGACTAAAAGAAGGAATCGATTGGTAGAACAAATTCTGAGGCATCAAGGAATCACCAATTTAGTGCTGAAGGGAAGAGTGGAGGGTAAAAATCGTAGAGGGAGACCAAGAGATCTTCTTCTTCTTCTTGCGTTACGGCCTCTGTAGGACCACGGGCAGCCCCTTCGTGGACTGCATTTTCCTCTTCTTCTCCCAGAAACTCTTCATTCTTTCTCTTCTCCTCTCTCGCTCTTGTTCCGAGATCTTCAGTTTCCGTTCCTCCTAGCGGCTCCACTGGTGACATTCTAATCTTTTCCGGTATTCTTCTGTCATTGATCTCCGGCATATTTGTCGGTGTATATTTGTTCCTCCAATTTTCCTTTCCTTCGACCTTGATCTCCAATTGCAACCAGTCCTTCCGAAGTTCAACAATCCGCTTGGTTCCTGTCTTTCCCCTTGTCCTCCCTGTTATTTCCCACACTCTCTTCGTCATTCTGTCCATACTCATTCTAACTACATGCCCAGCAAACCTTGCCCTTTTGAGTCTGATTTCCCCGGATATTGTTCTCATCTTCGGGAACAATTCTACCCTAGGTATTCGCATCCACCTCTCTCCACCTCCTTTGGGACTTTGTGTTTTTCTCAGTATTTTCCTCTCTTCTTTCTCTAGTTGCTCTGCCCCATTTCTTCCTAGTGTCATCGTCTCAGCAGCATGTAATACTGCATTCCTCACTGTAGCCTTGTAGTGCCTTATCTTTGCCTCTGTGGATGTATTTTATTGTATACCTCTCTCGTCATGTAGAAGGCTGACCTCATCTTCTTTATCCTCTCTGTTATTCCCTCCTTGCTCCTGTTCCTTCCTGTTATAAATTCTCCCAGGTATTTAAATTTGTCCACCAGTTGCACTGTGCCTTCCGGTGTTTCCAGTTTGCAGTGGTGTTTAATGTCTTTGTCTTGTTATAGGCGATCCTCAGTCCGACCTTTCTGGCTACCTTACTTAAGTTGTCGAATTGTGTCTTTACGTCTTCTTCCGTCTCACTTACTATTGCTATGTCATCTTCAAAGGCTAGGCAGTCCGCTTGAGCCCTGTTGTCCTTTTTGTCCCCCCACATGGGTCTTTGGTATTCCCGTTTCCTCGTTTAATCCTCTCCACTGCCTGATCACTTCGTCCAGTGCTATATTGAACAACAATGGTGACAATCCATCTCTGTTTAACACCAGTCTTGAACTGAAATTCTTCTGACAGTGCTCCTCTGAATCTCACCCTTGCTTTTGTGTCTGTCAGAATTTCCTTTATGAGTTCTTGTGTAGTTCCATCAAGTCCTCTGTTTTTCAGGATCCTAACAAGAGTCTGTCAGTCGATGGAGTCATATGCCTTTGTGAAGTCCACGAAGGATGAATACACTAACCAGATTCAGAAGGATGTAAGATCGAGTAGTTACTCGGAGATGAAGAAGCTTGCACAGGATAGGGTAACATGGAGAGCTGCATCAAACCAGTCTCTGGACTGAAGACCACAACGACAACAACAATTAAATATTTTATTAATTATTTTCATCCCTTATTGCAACCCCTATGGGCTGAATTTCCAGAACGATTGAAATACTTTTTTTAAATTTCTAACCGAGATGTCAAATATCAGTTGTCACAGATGTAGTCTTAAAAATCCTTCAGTAGTTCTTCAGTAAATAATTAATTTCGAAAAAATTTCGCCCACTATTTTACCCCCTTAGTCGTTGAATTATCGAAAATGCTGAAACAAGTATTTTTTAATTTTCTGGCTGAGAAACCAAATACCAGTTTTCGTTCAAATTTCCGTTAATAGTGGCTACTTTCCAAATGCCTTTCATCCCCTACTTCCCCCCACCCCCCCTTAGGAATGGAATTTTGGATAATCCCCTCTTAAACGAAGTCCATAGCACAAGATCAAGACCTTCTCCCAACTTCAAGTTTCTATCCCTAGCGATTTGGGTTAGACGATAATCAGTTATTCAATCAGTCTGATCCTGTTTCACACCCTGGGGATTGAATTTCCAAGAACAGTGAAACACGTGTTCTTTTCATCTCTAACCGAGAAGCCAATTTTCAAAAATTTCCCTTTAAATTGCTTTCGCAATGAAATATTTTCATAAAACGTTTCACCCCCTATTTCACTCCTTTAGGGGTTGAATTTACAAAAACTATGACACGCTTACGTTTTATTTCTGACAGAGAAGCGAAGTAGAAATTTTCATGGCTCTAGCTTCAAAAATGCTTGCACAATAAAATAATTTCATAAAATCTTTCATCCCCTGTTTCACCCTCATATTACTTGAATTTATAAAACAGGGAAACATATATTTCTTTCTGTCCGAGAAACCAAATTTAAATTTTCGTAGATTTAGCTTTAAAAATGCTTAAATAATAAAAATTTTTAATAAACAATCTCATCCCTCTTTAGGGGTTCAGTTTCCAAAAACATAGAAACACAAATTTTTTAATTTATAACCGAGAAGTCAAATACCACAGTTCATACATGTAGCTTTAAAATACTTTAGGAGTGGTTTAACATGTGGCTAAATTCCCAAAAATGCTGAAACTCGTATTTCCTGGTTTCTGACCTGGAAAGCAAGTACCCATAGTCGTAGATCTACGAGTAGCTTCAAAACTGCTTTAATAGCGACCATCGAAAAAAAACTTTCATCCCTTATTTCACCTCCTTAGGGTTGGAATTTCGAATAAAATCCCTTCTTAAATGACGTCTACAGCACAAGATATACACCTCCTCCATATGTCAAGTTTCTAGCCAGTAGTCTACAGCACAAGATATACACCTCCTCCATATGTCAAGTTTCTAGCCAGTAAATATCTGTGCACAACGATGCGAAGCAATTGTAGAACCGGAAATATTTCTATATTTAGTTACTGATACGGCACTAGTAACACATTCCTGAGTGGTGGTGTCAACCTTTGCTCGTTACAGTTCCTCCAGGATGGATCCAGTTCCACATAGCCTCCTATCAAAATCAGCACCGCGTGTTTGCTCCACAAATGCTTTAGGAGATGCAGCGATCAATTTATTAAACAATAATATTTTAGACCTGACCGCAATTTTTATTGCCATTTAAAAAAAACCTTATACGTTTCGGCGTTCCATCACTTTCAAATGATCTAAAAATAAAATATGGTATGCATGAAAAACTGAGCAATGACGTTGAATAACAGATAAGAAATCATCATGAACGAGCAATGAAGCACAGCATGAACGTAGCAGAATTGACAAAATGGCTCTGAGCACTAAGCGACTTAACTTCTGAGGTCATCAATCGCCTAGGACTTAGAACTAATTAAACCTAACTAATCTAAGGACATCACACACATCCATCCCCGAGGCAGGATTCGAACCTGCGATCGTAGCGGTCGCTCGGCTCCAGACTGCAGCGCCTAGAACCGCACGGCCGCAGAATTGACACCTAGCGATCATATAGTGATACGGAATACCTCGTCAGTGTTACTATCTAGGAGTTTTGTAAATGTTAACGAAGAACTGCGGTCAAGATTACAGTGTTATCACAGTGCTCCGGGGATCTTCCCATGTGCGTGTGTGTTTGTGTGTGTTTTAAGTTCATGGACGCTCAACGGCAAGGTTGTTATCAGCGCCTTCACACATTTTACAAGAAACAGTTGTCGATAAAATGGCTAGAATTGCTGTCACACAGTAAGAAGGAAACCGACAAAAGGACACTCGCTCATTCACTTTCATCTCAGTCGTAATAACTCAACAATCACGTATTTTACACGCCTTCAGACAACGGAGAAAGGTTAAAAGGTGCCATACCTGGGATTAAAATATAAGTAAAACGAAAGAGGAGTTAAAATAACGGGACAAGGAAGTGTGGTTGACTGACCACTTACAGAAAACGTGGGTCAGCCAGTCACCATGTTAACACTTGAAGAACATCTCTCTAAAAATTTGGAAACAAGTTATACATATCGCAAAACCTGAAAAATCCGTCCACATTCGTTTGAACGTTAGTTAAAATAGGTGGTAGATCTGTCGGTAAATCTGCTGCTGCCCTATGATCTGAAAATAAAACGCAAACAAATTGTAGCACACAGTGATCTGTACTTAAGAGTGTGCTCTCTTCGGAAACAAATGTCATAAATCATGGGACTGTTACCTATGCGACGATGAGTAAGGTCAACGTCGTCCCGTCTGTGTACCTTAAAGAAGGTGCACCACGTGAGCTGTGTTGACTTTACGAGAAGAAGTTTATTGTCTGCCTCGTCCAGCCACTCATCTTCCTACGACACATGACTGTGTACGTCAACAGCGAGGCAATTGATATAGGGAGATGGCAGAATGAACTAACTGTTGGGTCCCGGCGGAGGTTCGAGTTCTCCCTCGGGCATGGGTGCGTGTGTTTGTCTACAGAATAATTTAGGATGTATAGTGTGTAAGCTTAGGTACTGCTGATCTTAGCAGTTAAGTCCCATAAGATTTCACACACATTTGAACATTTTTTTCAAGTAACTGTTGATCGCGACACGCCTCCATTCACTGCTATACCCACGTGCCGTGCTACCCACCAGGAAGACACCTCCATGTCAAGTCTTTGGAGGTTGAGGAAGGCATCCTGGATATTCTGAACTATTTTATCCGCAGGGTTGTAGAGAATAAAGGACACTCAAGGAATAGGAACAGCAAGGAATTTAGCACTCGAAAAATTTCGCATCTGCTCCAGTGCCCGCAAAATAGCGCATAATTCCGCTTAGCAGGCAGTTACGTTTTGAGACAGTCAGACTTTGAGCACACAATCAGGAAAAACAACAGAGCAACCAACGGAGTTCTCTTGTTTATCCCCGTCTACAAGACACTTGCAAGTACTCCGCACCAAGGGCCTCCAGAAGACATTTCACACGGATCCCAAAATGGATTTGCTGCCGTGGACGATGGGTAAAGAGGCGTTCCATAGCTGGGTGAGCAACGGTGTGGTTCGCTGCGGAGGCAGGCGTAACGGTGAACTGGCATGCCTGATGCACGATGAGGAGTTGCCGCCGGATGCTAAGAGGCGGTTCACCAGACTCTACAAAGAGACTGGGTGTGGGGCTGGTCCTGTAAGCACCCGTGGCCAGCCTGAACCCTCACGGTGTGCAGCGCCAATAATTTTCAGGTAATAAAGCCTCGCTAACCAGTGCACTGTGCATCCATAGTTCAGCCACGATCGTACGAAGGCACTATAAACTGGACAGACACGCTCCGTCCATGTGGTTAAGACATTTCCAGATGTATGAGTAAAAAATCAGGCCCACAAAGTTCACACTTTAAAAGCGAGAATGGTGTCCCACATAGGCAAATATGACGAGAGCTATTAAAACAAGCACACACATACATGTAAAACTGGTCTTTGAAGCCCACACCTCCAAGGTCTTCACTGTTAATTGCAGATGACGACTTGCTGTTGCGGTACTAGCAGAAGAAGTGTTACTGCCTATGACAAGGGGAGTAACACTCAAAACACTGCCCTGGGACGACTTTGTCCTGCACAAAACTACCTGACAGCACGTCACTGACTCTGTACCCAAAAAAGTGTCTTCAGAGGAAGGACCGAATGAAGATTGGAAGATAACGACGAATATTGTGCCTCCAAGTCGTATCGAATGCCTTCCTGATGTCGAAAAATACCCCTAGAAAATGCTTGTTACGGAGAAAAGCCGAACCGAGACTCGCAGGCCTTTCGTAGGCAAGTGCGCTACCGCCTGAGCTTCTCAAGCACGACTCACGACCCGTCCTCTCAGCTTCACTTCCGGCAGTACCTTGTTACCTAGCTTCCAAACTGCACAGAATCTCTCCTCCGAAACGTGGAAGGCTACCACGTCTGGAAGAAAGAATGTTGGAGAGACATGGCTTAGCCAAAATCTGGGAGACGTTTCCACAACGAAATTTTCACTCTGCAGAGCAGAGTGTGCGCTGATATGAAGTTTCCTGGCAGATTAAAACTGTGTGGCGGATCGAGACTCGAATTCGGGGCCTTTGCTTTCGCTGGAAAATATTCAACCGACTGAGAAAGGAGGTGGGAGAGTAGGCAGTGCCGGAAGTGAAGCTGAGAGGACAGTCGTGAGTCGTACTTGGGTACCTCAGTCAGTAGAGCAGCTGCCCGCTATAAAATAAATAAATAAATAAAATAAAATAAAATATTAATTATTGTATATATATGATAGTGATTGGTTGTAATTAATATTTGCTTATCTGGAACGTGGACGTTTAATTATTTGGTATCAGACGCTCGACAATGGCTTTTTCGTAAATGCAATGTTACTCGTAGTTGACCGTGAAATAAGACTCAAATAATCGGACTTCGTATTTAAATCGTTTCCAAAGACTGCTGCGGTAGGTGCGGACTCAAATCTAAATCTCAATATTAGGATAATTTGCCAGCCATGTCAATACGTCGTACAGAGGTGACTGTGTACTAAACATAAAAAGTTTACACAGTTAGTTAAATCAGATATATTCAACGAATAAGCCTACAGTTAAATAATTCTACTTACTTTCATAAATATAAATTCTTTACAGAATCGAGTGCCTAGTAAGATTGCAACTCGCAGTGTTCTTATATAACATCAAATATGGCGGTGTGCTAGTTAATAAAATATACGTGCTTCCCGCACCAGTTGTTGTACATGACCTCCTTCTTCTTGTTAATGAAACATAAAAGTGTCCGAATTGTATTTTGTTTTATCAGCGGCATAGCCCTGCAGTTCTGTGCCATAGGCTTTATTTATTTGTCAGAGATTAATTATTTAATTAAGATTTCGCGTTTCCGAGGAAACTCACGCACGGCATGCAAATGTGCCTTTATATTGCCCCCTGAATTGCGAGGTGAAAGGACACACCTGCAGGCGAGCAATTCACCTAAAGGCACAAGAAAATCTAAGTTATCTACAACTATTTACATGACATACATTATACAGTATATTATATACAAAATTTGAATGACGCGCGTGCGCCGTGAAAGTTCTTATGCTGGCAAAATAGAGTGCGTGCACGCGCAGAAGCGTCTGTGTGACTCCGGCACTGCCGTTATATCGTAAATTTACATCACGCGGCACAGTATTACAGTTCATATTGTTTGTGTGCGCGCGCGTTTCTTAGTCGTCGCACAAAGAAAATATTCCACCAAGATTACATATGAAGAGTACATTCTATGACAGGTAACTTAATTTTAAAATTACGATATTTGTTATAATCAATACAACTTTAGATTGTTGAATATTCTTAGTTACATAGTATTGCATTGAAATGCTTCAAAGAAAAATGTCTTTTTGTTTCAGGTGCGTTGACCTATACACATCGTGTCGTTATTACAGTTTACGTTCATCTGCTGCACAGTAATGTTTCACAGGTTAATGTTGTCGTGGTAAAGTTTTTTGATCACAGTAACATCGCTGTATAACAACGTAATTGATACATAAGCATGTCCATTTCCTATTTCCATTATAGTCGTTGTGATGCAGTTCGTTGTGACAAAAAGCATTGTTTATTACAGATCGGACGTGACCCGTCGAGTAATTGGTCCATATGCAGTTCGTTTTCGATATTCCGTGGAAGCTTGGTTGCAGAACCTCGGACGGCACATAGCTGGCGTCGATCCTTGGACAGTCCAGGTAAGTGTTCCGTCACATTTCGAGAACATTCCATGCCCTGAAGTTCCAACCAAAATTCTTCCACTCGTCGTGTTGTTTTCTGGACAGGCACGTTGTGACCATTTAATCCAATTAACATTTTGAAGTTAGATAACTGTAGTAATACCACTAGACGATGCACCAATTATGCACTTCACATTTTCAGTTTTTTGCTAGATATAGCTCACCTAAATGTTTGTAGTTACTTATCAAAGAAATCGTTCATCGCGTTTAGAAAGGTACGCTGCATGATGAATATCATTAACAGTTTCTTTCACATACATTTCTGCGTAGTTGCAGACTTATTAATGTACGTTAATGTCCGTGAACAGTCATTCACTATGCAATTTTTTTTAAAGTTTTTCACATTTTGGCACTCGTTATCGTTCAAATTTTCACATAGTAATAGTTACATTATACATCATTTTTTTTAAAAAAAAAACATAAGTAATCATACATATACACATCACATTTTCTTAGCATAAACATAATACAGTTACACATAAACATGTTTACTTCATCCTTACATAGCTATAAATTATTACATTATGTCACATTTGATTACATGAATTGCAGATATTTACTTTCTTTTTAACGGTTTTGCTGGGATTTTATCGATGTTTTTTGTGATGTCATCTGAAAATAAGATAGGTTAGACACAACATTCATTACATCAGTAGGCAAGACCAGGCGTTTTCACTACTCAATAAATATTCAAAGTAATAAGAGACGGAAAACTATTAGATTCCTCGCGTTTTGTGCGTGTGTGTATAGTGTCTGTGTGGCCTTGGCTACTGGTAGATGCTTTTCTTGCTGAGAGATGTGCCTCTAATCTATTTCTCGAAGTAAAAGATCACTTCACAGATGACGTCTGTCGATTCGTCAGGTGTTATACCAAGCCAGTGGTACCTACAGTCACAAATGTTCCGTGAAAAATTAATATATCATTCACTGCTACGTAATCATAAATTTTACCTTAATATTCAGTCTTCTTGGTAATGCCGCGGCGTTGAAAGAAAAGTTCTTCTGTCTTCAACTGCGTCACTGGTAGAGCTGAAATGACAATTTCTATACTACTTATTATCTATGTTGTAGCAAACAGAGTTTTGCGAGTTGCTTAGCAATGTTTTCATGGATATGACTTTGACATTATTTAGCATGAAATGCTCTAAGATCTCGGTGTGCGTATAGCCTAATAATTTTGTTAGTTCTAGGATGTTGTAACAGATACGCACCAGGATGCGGTATGTTAACAATAATATAAGGTCCTTCATGAATCGGTTTAGTTCTCGGAAAAGTCTCTCAGTCGCGTTACATTGTGGACTAAACCTTGAAATAAATATACTTTTAATGTTATTGTCCTTCAACAAATTTCTGCATTTGTACCCAGAGTAGTATGCCGCATTATCTGACAGAATTGCTTTAGGTTTTCCCACGTGCGTCAGGTAATCACTTGAGAATCTTCGTATTATAGCATTTGCAGAGGCGGATTTTAAAGCATAAAGTTTTACATGTACAGAAAATATATTGTAAAAAGCTAAGATATATTTGACGCCTCCAGAGCTTGCTGGATGCGGTCCACTGATGTCAGTACACAGAATTTCCAGGGGTTTACTCGGTAAAATAGAATGTAAATCTGTTTTTGTGGATAAATTCTGAGGTTTTGATTTTTGACATATGACACATGTTTTCAGTTCCCTGTAAATTTTTCTTCTCATATTGCTAAAATAACAGTATGTGCTGAGCTTTGCCAAACACTTTTTCGTCCCATAATGACCCCAAACTAAGTGTGTGTGCCAAATCAAATTACGTTCAGACTCTTTGGGAATGCATACACACCAGTTAGTAGCATTTGGATGTCGTCGATAAAATAATACATCATTGTGTAACTTGTAATACTTAGTCAAAGGATTATTGTGTTTTTCTACCAGTAATGTTATTATCCTATACCAGTGAGGATCAGATTTTTGTAATTTAGCCATGTTTCTGCATATATCAATATAATATTGGTGATACTGCTTGTCTTGCATTAAGAGAATCCTATAGTCATTTATATTTTCTAAGTCACTGTTGGTTTCATTCATACCTTGTGGAAGTCTAGACAAAGCGTCGGCAATGGCGTTGTCCTTACCTTTTATGTACTTAATTTCAAAAGAGTAGTTCTGAAGAGTAACTACCCATCGTGATAGTCTAGGATGTACAAGTTTACAAGTTAACAAAAATGTCAGGGTCTAGTGATCGGTATAAATTACTGTATGTTTGCCAAATAAATAATAATTGGATTTCTTGAATGTCCAGACTATGGAAAGTGTTTCTAACTCAGTAGTGGAGTATGTACGCTCACATTCACTTAGAGTACGACTTGCAAAACCAATAATTCTTATCTGTTCCTTTTCTTTATTCTTTACAACTTGAAATAAGCAACAGCCCAAGCCAGAACATGAAGCGTCACAAGTCATACAAAAATCTAAATTGAAATCTGGATGGCTCAATATATTTGTATTCACTAAAGCATGTTTAATGGTGGTGTCAAATAACTGATTAACATTGAAGTCGCCCCCCAAGAATTCTTTAGCCACGACCCGGGGCAGAGAAGTGACTGTTTCTAGTTTGTTGGATTAGCATTTGTATTAGGTACTGACAGAGATTGAGGTTGTGTATCAGGTGTCACTTCTATTATATTCACATTCGGATATTGCCTGTTGTGATCTCCAAACTTTTGCAGTTGTTGTTGCTGTTGCGCATTATGACTTACCTGTCGGTCGTAAGGAATGCTCCAATTTTGTCCTGGTGGCTGCTGTGGTGTAGCAGTGTTTGAATGAAAGTAGTGATCGCTACGAATCTAGCCTTGATGCTGCCTTGGCTCGTAGTTATTATTGTTTCTGTTTCTGTTTGTGTTTTTGTTGTTATATTTATATCCGTTGTTACCGTTGTTGTTGTTATTACCGCGGTGCCTTTTGTTTGGATTGCCGCATGAAGTGTTATTACTGTTGTAACTGTGGTTTGTATTGGAATACGCGTGTTGATTTTGATTTCCGTATTGAGACGGCATGTGAGCTTGCCGTTTCTGCTGTACCGCGTATCCAACTGTCGGCGCGCCAGAATTGAGTTGGCAAGCCTGCATGTTTTGCATACCACTAGTATAAACATTGTGGCTGCTGTTTTGCCGCGCGAAGCGCTGATCTTCTAGTAACATGTCAACCGAATCTAAAGCTGTTAAAAAATAATCTGGATCGTCATCCGGAATATGTAAGAGTTTTTCTGTAATGTTGAAAGGCAATTTGGCCTTCAACGCACGGAGTATATCACGTGTTGCGACTGGTTCGTCCAAAAAATGTCCCATGTTCAAGTATTTTTCAAAATATCTCCGTAAGTTACCATTTTTACTGTTAAAAGTTTCAGGTTCTAAAATTTGTCTTCTTAGTCGCTCCTGGACGGATTGCGACCAGAATTTGTTCAGAAAGGCACGCTCAAACTCACTGTACGTGGTACATACGTCAGCTTGACTGTATGCCCAGACAGCTGCATCGCCTTGGATATAACCGACAATATACGAAATCTTTTTCCGGTCACTCCAAGTGCGTGGAAATGCGTCACTAAAAGATTTAAGAAAAGTCACCGGATGAATGGTTCGTTTTTCTGGGATAAAAGTCTGAAATTGCCTGTGTTTTATTAAGCTTTCTTCTTCCTTTGCATTATGATATGGATTTGTTCCACTGTAATTACTGCAATGTTCAGATGGCGAGTAATTACGATAATGATGCTGTTGTTTACCATGATAATAGCTTGTGTTTGTGTTTGCACGTCGTGGTATGTGTTGTTGTCTTGGTGTGTTTTGTTCTTGTGTGTTTGTTGTGTGCGGTATGTGTGCGTCATACTCGTATGTATATTGGTTTCTGAACTGTACATTTTGACTGATATTTTCGTTACATTCAGACTGTAGTTGATCGGTGACTTGTGTCATTGGTGCAATGACAGAATGTACAGCGTCACTAATCAGCTGTTTGTTATTAGTGATGTATTCCGCTACGGAGTCGTGCACAATTGTTGGTAAATTTTCACGTATGCATCTATCAAAATGTTTGTCTTTGTTCTCTACCCAATCATGAAATTCTTTATTAATATTTTGATAATGAGCTGTGGCATCAGATTGTAATCTGTCAGTCAGGTGTTGTTCAACATCGTCAAATTTATTCTGCACGTCAGTAATTCGTTTTTCAAGGTTGTCATGTACTGAAGGATATGTTTGAATTTGTTCAGTAAGAGCTTCACACGTGACATTAAGGTTTTTTACTTGTGTCTGTAAAAGTGCTACGTCACTTGTAGTCTTTTCTTGTACCGTATTAAGCTTGGAAAATTTCGTACTGAGTTCAGTCATCTGTTTGGTCGGTGTGTCGTCTATAAGTTCCACACGTTTACATAAAGTGGCATTACATGTCTTGATTGCTATAAGGTCAGATTTAATTTCGTCATTTTGTCATTTGAAACATGTTGGCAATGTTTACTGTTTGCAAGGTCACTGCCCCCGCCGCGTCATTAGACGTGACGTCATGTATTAACATGGGCTCTGGGGCTCTGACTGAGACTTTGAAATTTTTGTGGTGGACGGCCTATTGTCAAAATTTCCGTTAACACTTGCGTCAATATTTGATGAATCGTCACTACCAGTTGCTGTCGTAAAGTCATTTTCTAACATTTGTCTGAATAGTATGTCTGAATAGTATGTCTTTGCTGTTCCATCTTTGCGTATTGTTTTCTAGTTATGGCCATGCCACACGTAAGATATGCTTCAAGAAAATAAAGTTTGACACTGGTTTTAAAATAAAATGCAGTTGAACATGAATGGCTCGTAGCAACAATGGCTGTTTGTTAATTTAAAAATGTAAACTGAATATTGGATTATTGTTAATCGCTGCTGGCCATGTTACAATGTATCGTACAGAAGTCGGCCATATTGTACACTCGTGTATTGGTATTGTTGCAGAAGTTATTGTTTGAGGAAAAGTACTGAGAATGAAATTTATCACTGAAAACTGCTACACGCGAAAGAAATACTACAGAATCTACTAATACACTGAATTATGCATCTGGTCAAGCCTGCCAATGCGAAGATGCTGCGTCTTACCTTATTTTACTGGAAGCTTCGTTGCGTCTTCCCGCAAAATTTTAGAATTTGAAAATATCTTCAGATTTTTGTTATTTCTCATATATTCAAGTCCAGGTCCAGAAAGTTAATTTTTTACATGAAACAAAGAGGACAATGTAACAAATGACAAAATAACAAGTCCGACACGCAGTCGCCAATATAAAATAAATAAATAAAATAAAATATTTATTATTGTATATGTATGATAGTGATTGGTTGTAATTAATATTTGCTTATCTGGAAAGTGGACGTTTAATTATTTGGTATCAGACGCTCGACAATGACTTTTTCGTAAATGCAATGTTACTCGTAGTTGACCGTGAAATAAGACTCAAATAATCGGACTTCGTATTTAAATCGTTTCCAAAGACTGCTGCGGTAGGTGCGGACTCAAATCTAAATCTCAATATTAGGATAATTTGCCAGCCATGTCAATACGTCGTACAGAGGTGACTGTCTACTAAACATAAATAGTTTACATAGTTAGTTAAATCAGATATATTCAACGAATAAGCCTACAGTTAAATAATTCTACTTACTTTCATAAATATAAATTCTTTACAGAATCGAGTGCCTAGTAAGATTGCAGCTCGCAGTGTTCTTATATAACATCACATATGGCGGTGTGACAGTTAATAAAATGTACGTGCTTCCCGCACCAGTTGTTGTACATGACCTCCTTCTTCTTGTTAATGAAACATAAGAGTGTCCTAATTGTATTTTGTTTTATCAGCGGCATAGCGCTGCATGTCTGTGCCATAGGCTTTATTTATTTGTCAGAGATTAATTATTTAATTAAGATTTCGCGTTTCCGAGGAAACTCACGCACGGCATGCAAATGTGCCTGTATACCGCGAAAGGCTAAAGCGACGAGTTGTAGCCTCGGTACGGCACACGATTTTAATGTACCACGAAGTTTCTCCAACTGTTTGGAGACACTCCTGTTTTATAAGTGTTGCTATAGGTAACCAATACCTTTACTTGAAATCTGCCTCATGACTTCCCATACCGTTGTAGGACAAGGGGAACGGCTGGTTGATTCAAATGGTTCAAATGGCTCTGAACACAATGCGACTTAACTTCTGAGGGCATCAGTCGCCTAGAACTTAGAACTAATTAAACCTAGCTAACCTAAGGACATCACACACATCCATGGCCGAGGCAGGATTCGAACTTGCGGCCGGAGCGGTCGCTTGGTTCCAGACTGCAGCGCCTAGAACCGCACGGCCACTCCGGTCGGCTGGCTGGTTGAGTCATCTGCATGCGAGGGGTCTGCTACCTCTCACCCTCCTAGTCCTATACGGGCTGCAATCTACCTTGTGCACAGACGTTGCCTCTCGGAAAATATTATGCATGTTTAAAGGACACCACATACAGGCCTCTAGTTTCACTTAGTCTTTAGTACTAGGAAAGTGTTCGGAATCCCTATGGAATTCAATTAGCTCTAGAATATTACACAGGATTTTCGTAGCAATTCCTCCAGTAAGTTTGAGACCATGCAAATACTCTATGAAATTATAATAATTTCGGAAGGAAGACGACTCTAATTTCGTGGCTGTTGCATGAGAGCAGATTCGAAACAGATTTTTCTGCTTGGACCAAGAAGGGATCTTGCGTCTCTACTCTCCTACCCCAAATCTAAAAGTCCGCTTTTGTCATTTCGGTGCATATAATACAGTCCACCTACCTCGATAGGCTTCTTGAAATCCATGCTCGTCACTCTCTAATTATAGAAACTGGCTCAGCCGATGGGAAGCACCGCTGAAGAAACATCGACTAAATACCTATCAAATAGTTGTCGCATAGCTGAACAAAGTAAGGAAATATCGGGTGTTCGGGATTCTAACTACTCGGGTAAAACGTTTAAAGTTCAATATATTAGGCATTATTGCCTCTGAACCTAATTTTAAATGGCTATCAATCCCACATTTACAGCCAAAAACTATAATTATTGCAGGTTCACTATCACATGGCTTTTTCTACAAGTCTTCACACGTAAAGGAGACAGAGTTTTCTAAGGCCAACCCGAATAAATTCCACATTGTAAACGATCACTGACCCACAGCTACTCGCGAGTTAGTACAAGTCGTAAAGTGGTCTTCTTGAAAAGAAATGCCCACCATAATACTCCGTGAAAGTTCACGAAAGATGCCACGCGTTGTAAAACGACCAGAAATTTCGGATGCCAATAGCTCCGAAAGTAAACACGTAAAATTCTCAAAATTTCACTCAAAAATTTTAAAACTGAAGTCGCTTTACAGTTACGGTAAAGTGAAAGACAGAACGATGCTTGTCTTCATTTTACCCTAAATATTTGTGGCGCAATTTCACTTGTTCTGCTTAAGAGCGACGCCTCTAGACACAGAACTGCAGTTCTACATAAGTGCGTCAGATTCTTAATTCGGTGGACGACGATCTGAACAGCCGATCAGAGAAACTCGTGGTAATCCTTAACTTTAAATAAGTTCTCTACAAAGTTAAAATAAGTAAATAAATAAATAAAACACGGCGTACCACGAAGGAATTATCTGAATGGAACTGAAATAAGTAGATCTGATGTACTTGAACACACAAACAAATGACTGCAATTTTAGGAAGTTGGTCCATCTCTGGCCTGTATGCTAGCAGTTACTCAGCTTGAAAATCATTGATAAAATTGTTGGATATCCTCCTGAGGGATATCGTGCCATGTTCTGTACAACGATAGGCCGTCAAAATGTTGAGGTTGTTGGAGGGCCCTGTCCAGTTCTCCAGACGTTCACATTTGGGCACAAATCCGGCGACGTTGTTGACCAAGGTAGGGTTTCCCAATCCCGAAGACACCTCTCCGGGGGCATCACTTTGAAGGAGCACTGTCCATGTCGGTAGGGAGGCTTGTGTGTTTGCTTGAAGCTGAGGGCTATGCTGGCTGTGGGACCCTATGGTTGGTAAGGTTTTGACTGATAAACCAGACTAAGTGTGCCCCCAACGACCTGTCATCACACATCCATTCCTTGTCCTTTCCCAACTCCTCAATACCCAACCCAAGGTGTGATGAGGTCCATGCCGGGGGGGAGGGGAGGGGAGGGGGGATGGCAAATGGAAATATGTGTCATAAATGGTGCCTCAGGGATACTGGGCGACCTCCCTGAGTTATTAGCCTTGCACTGCATGGGATTTCCGTGATGTGGACCGATTAGATCCCGAACACTCGTGGTGCCAAAGTGGACACAAAAGAAAATAGCAAGATTTCCGTGATGTGGACCGATTAGATCCCGAACACTCGTGGTGCCAAAGTGGACACAAAAGAAAATAGCAATACTGAGGGGCAAGTTGAGACCTCAGACACCCAAACATTCTGGCTGGAACCGATGGAAAACATTCTCTCAGCTGAACGAATGGACAGACCCGTTCAAGAAGTGGGAATGGTTACTAAGAAGTTGGACCAAATTAAGATCAAAGACTTGTCTGAGGATCAGAGGAGGAAACTTCTTAGAGAACAAAAGCTAAAGGAAGGAAAAGAGAGGCTTCCTAAACAAAAGTGGAGGCAGCTAAGTGGTCTTGAGCCCAAGACCTCCAAGAAAAGACTGTCACAGGGTGTACAAACCCCTTCTACATAGAGGACAGGCAGTAAGAGAACAAGGGAGATATCTAAGACTACCACTTCTCAGGATAAGCGTACCCAGAAAGAGCTGAGGCAAGAAATAGGGAAACAGACCTATAGTACTGCAGTCTCGGTTTTTTAGGATGGCTGTTATCCAGCAAGGCTATCCACTGGTCAAGATAACCTCACAGCAGGAGGAGCTCGAGCAAATGACTCTCTTTGAGAGGATTGGGGGGGGGGGGGGGACGCTGGTCCAGGACCTGAATTTACGAGAGTCTATCTGGATCACAGTGCACTTATCTTGGCCTGTGAGGGGGTGGGTACAGTGGACTAGCTTAAGGAAAAGGTCCCCAGATATGACAATGGAAGGATGCGAAGCTGCTGGTAAAGACAGCAGCTGAGCTTTTCAAGACTGCAAAGATATTAATCTGGGTGCCATAACTCCTTAAGGATACCTCTCCTGAGGTCTCAAAACCCGAAAGTCTCGACAGAGGATTGGAAGGTAATCAACCAGAAGGTTGCACCAAACGGCCAATCCCTTGTGGTGGAAGTCAGAGGGAAGTCCCTGAAAGCAATGTGGGAACAGGACCTGAGACCACTCTTGGTATCTCACAGGTTGCTTTCAGAGTAATCAAAGACATCAGAACGAACAATGGCGGCAAGATGGAGACTGAATGTGCTGCAGAAAAATCTGCAACAAAGTAAAGGGGCCACTGCTACCCTGAGTCGCCTTCTGGGAAGACAAGAAATGGACATAGCTCTTATTCAGGAACCCTATTTATGTAAAGTGAGTGTATCATGCCTCGGTGGCACTGGAGGTCAGGTCGTTTATGCTAGAAATATAAGAAACTCCAAAACACACATTTATGTAAAAAATGGAATCCCCTTCACAACGCTGGCAGACTTTTGTTCTAGGGTCTTAGTGACCATCAGGATGCAGCAACATGAAAATATCACTAGAGAGTTTGTAATGGCCTTCACATACCTTCCTTATGAGGACGGTGCTCCTCTTACTCAAGAGGTGAGGAGACGGACGGAAGCCAGCGCTGAACTGGGCGACCAACTATTGGTTGGATGCAATGCTAATGCCCACAACATAGTGGGGGGCAGCACCGACACCAATAGTAGATATGAGAACCTTCTAGACTTTCTTCTAGCTAATAACCTAGAGATCCTCAACAGGGACAGAAATCTACATTTAGGAACATAAAAAGGGAAGAGGTAATTGACATAACCTTCAGTTCTACTTTGATGGATAGGTATGTCAAACAATGGCATGTGGCTTTAGACCCATCCTCGTCAGACCACATTTATATAAAGTCCAAGGTTGAAATGGGCATTAGACAGACCATGTCCTATAGGAATCCCAGGAGGGATATCGACTCAAGCCCATTGGAAGTCAATACTTCGTTAAGGAATCCAGTAGAGTTTGAGGAGGTAACAGAGCTAGTGACCTCTGCCATCATGACCTCATACCATGACAACTGCTCAGTCACCAAGAAGTGTATGAATAGGAATGTAGCTTGGTGAAACAACAATCTGGAATCACAGAGGAAACAGGCACGAAGATTGTTTAACCTTGTGAGAAGGAAAGGACAATGGGCAGAGTAGCGGGAGGTCCTTGTCAAATTAATCGTGCAATTAAGCAAGCAAAGCAGGCGTCCTGGAGGATATTTTGTGAGGCTGTAGAGGGTACAGCTGTTCAGGCCAGACTCCACAAAATCCTCACTAGAATACCAACTAATCCAGGAGGAACTTTAAGGAAACGGGATGGGGAGTTTACAACGACAGCACATGAAACGCTGGAACTACTCCTCAAGACTCATTTTCATCAATGTACTGTGACAGACAACATAGACCAGGGTGAGATCCCCATGAGAAATCGGTTTTCAGGTATTCGAAGGGAGAACTGGGAATCTGCCAGAGAAGACCATAGTAAAACCCAATGGGCGGTGGGAACATTCCAGCCGTTCAAGTCACCTGTCCCAGATGGAATTTTTCCCTGATAAAATCAAATCAAGTCAAAAAATCAAATCAACCATGAAGACAAGCAGTGCAAGCTCTTGCCGTGTGCGGGCGGGCGGGCACTATCCAGCTGAAATGTAAGCCCAGGATGGATTATCATGCAGAACAACAAAAAAGAGCGTAGAATATCGGCGACATACCGTTGTGCTTAAGAAAGCCGCAGGTATCACCCAAAGGAGTCCTGCTATGAAAAGAAATGGGGTTCTAGAACATCACTCCCGACGGGCAACAGACAGGGTGGTATCTCACTGCTGGCGGAGCGTCTCCAGACACATCTTCGTCCTGGAATCTCATTAACTGGAGTAGAATTATCTTCAGTGATGAGCCCTGATGACCAGCGAAAGCGTGTCTGGAGACGCCGTGGAACAGCGGTGGGATACCTGGAGTGATGTTCTGGGGCCCATTTCATAACAGGGCCCTTTGTTTGTCATCCGCGCTGCTCTTAAGTCCCAGTAGTACGTCGACGATATTCTACGCCCCGTTTTGGTGTCCTTCATCGCAAGCCACCCGGGGATTACTTTCCAGCAAAGTAATGCACTCCCGGAAACTGCTAGAGTTTCTGCTGCTTGTCTCCATGCTTGCTGTACCATACCTTGGCCAGCAACGTCGCCGGATCTCTCCCCGACTGAGATCGTTTGGAGCAAAACGGGCGTGGTGGTTCAGCTAGCTCGGGATTTCCACTATCTAACATTCCACTTGGATAAAATTTGTCATGGTATATCTCAGTAGAACTTCTAACAACTCTATCAATCAATCCCAAGCCGAATAACTGCATGCATAAATGCCAGAAGTGGACCAACCCAATACTGAGTTACTCAATTCGTGAGCGTCTTTCTATTTAATGAATTATCTAAGCCGCGCGGGAGTAGCCGAGCGGTCTTAGGCGCTGCAGTCATGGACTGTGCGGCTAGTTCCGGCGGAGGTTCGAGTCCTCCCTCGGGCATGGCGGTATGTGTTTGTCCTTGGGATAATTTAGGTTAATTAGTGTCTAAGCTTAGGGACTGATGACCTTAGCAGTTAAGTCCCATAAGATTTCACACACATTTGAACATTTTGAATTGTCTAATTTTTCTGAAACTCTAATCATTTGTTTGACTGTACATGCACATCACATTTACCGATTTCCGTCCCATTCGAGTAATTCCTTCGTGGTGCAATTTTTTTCCTTTGTCTTAGAGTGTTGAGGCCATTTCCTGTATATAGATCCATCCTCAAAATCGCTCCAGAATTCCTTTAGAGCGCGCACTTTCACTGGGGTCAAACCTCAGAAATTTTCTCTGGTTAATATACGCAATTTCAAATGCTTCTGCAACACCACTGTGCAGAGTGTAACGGGTACAAGTGCAGATATTTCTGTTATTGACAGGGCAATCTACTGAAAAACATTACATCTGTATCTACGTCATTTGCAGATTAATAATTATAGCCATTACAAGTCCTGTATTCTTAGGTTTGTTAGTATCTCCAAGTACATGCGGCAAGAGCAAACCGTTAATTCTTATTTTCCCCTGGGCAGGAGGTAAGTTGCTGAAGTGTACACAGAAGGACACAAAACAATCAGTCTATACTAGCAGGCGTAATACTCTTAGTGGTGCAGTATGAGAATGGAGGAAACGAAAATCAGGTTGTGGAGTTTTTGACGTGTTTGTGGGAAGACATTTCGGCGCAGAGAAAAAAAAAGCAAGAGACTGCTGTAACTGCATATTAGGTACCACATATAAAAATATCTGTACTTACACCGATTATCCTCTGCATATCACATTGCCATTACTGTTACTTACATTTAGTCCTACTCATTTTAGTCTACAATCATGTTCGTACGGTATCATCTACAAATATATTAAATTGTATTAAGTTAGTTTCCAAGTTAGATACTCTTGCACTGATGCCACAAGCCTATTCCTGATTCATGTTACAAGACGTATGTTATCCTGCACTACAGAGCAAACAATATATTAGTTCTCTTGGACACTAGTTGCCTGGGGTCTTTGTGATCCCAGTCTGAGTATGGCCACATGAATCCTAGATTCGATATTCACAAGACAATCAGTGATTGCACTAATACCGTGGCACGATAGTCTTCGTGGGCTGGTATCATGCCTCTGCTGAGTTCCGACACGTGATGGTAGACGTTTCTCCCTCTTACACACACTAAACTACCGTTTCTGTCTGATGTATAATGTAGAGGTTTTTCTCCTGCATAATTCTTGCGGTTGCACTGCAGCCCATCTGCATATCCGTGCATGTATTAGGGTGGTGCATTCGTTCGTAGCTTTTTGCTTCGCATGTTAGTATTCAGGTTGCTGTGTATTTATTTATCGACTGTCATTTTTTATTTGTAGTTCAATTTTGCTGTCTGAGTTTATATGTCATTTTGAGGTAGTGAAGGAAGCTGTGACTGCTAGAAAGTTGAGCGCCATGTGGAGAAATCGGAACATTTCCGACATATTCTTCTGTTTGAGTTCAATAGAGTGGTGACGGCAGCAGAGGCAGCCAGAAAGATTTGTGCCGTTGAGAGGTGGCATGAGCCCCTCTCATATTTCTATCTTACTTTGTGTAATTCGATTTTCCTCTCTAATTGCATGTGGTGAAAAGTTGCTATTCCTTGACACGCGGACTTCCCACGCAGCGTCTATCATCACCAGGGTGGTCCGGTGACAGGTGGGTAATGCTGATCTTGAAAGCGTTAAGCGAGGGAGTCGAGTCGATGCTTTCCAGACACCGACATTGTTATAAGAGCCTGACGGAGCGGCTGGGCTAGAGATTACGTTACTTCGCAGAAACGTAGTGAAAACTCTTTCTGGCGGGCTACCAGCGAGGCGTGGGAATGACTTCTGTTCCCTGGCAGTATTGGTGGGCAAATTCCCGCGTTTTCTGCAAAATCATAACTGTGATTGGCTTGCTCAGGGGATAGCTCCGTGACGTAGCAAAATCGGCGCAGAAATTGGCGCCAAGTATCTCCATTAGTGAAATAGTAGTGCGTCGGCAATAGAGTGGAATTTTCCGCCGGTTTTCGAGTTGCTGATTGGAGCGTTTAATCACGGCCACTGTCGTGGGGGCGGGAATGTTCTGTGTTCGGTTTGTAAGGGTGCTCTTGAGGAGTCGGCTCTCGCCTTTCGGTCAGATAGGTTACAAGACTGAGCTCTCACTGCTCTCGGCATCCTGCCTTCCGTTGGCTGTCTAATATACATTCATTTAGTTGTAAGTTTCGACTTCAACGTAACTTTCCGAGTACAGTTGGCAATTGAGTGTTCTGCGTACAAGCGGCCTATGTTGTCCGTCTTGAGCAGTTTTTGCTAAAGTTGTCTGTATCGGAGTTACTGTGTGACTTCGTTTGTTAAAATCAATCACTGTCCGTCAGTGATTGTGTGGTGAGCCTTCCTCCTCAGAGGCGCATTTGTATTGATAGGAAGTCTTTAGTTTGGAACAACCAAACCAGGATAATTTGTTTCGGGCTATACTCGTGACGTTATCATCACCAAGACTGGGCGTCGAAGCAACCAGCCATCGCTTCCGGTACGCCAGATCGTGTCCTTGCAGTTAAGAAGATAGCTTGGTAATGTATGTCCGCAGCAACGGCAGATTGGGGAATTTTGCTCTGTGATAATCAAAGGTCAGCAGAGCGCGCCTGTTCCCATCTTTTCTTACGTGGTTCTGTCTTGGGTGTTCATTATCTGAGTTCTCACTACTGTAATAGCAATTAATGTTGGGTGGCTGGGTGTTTCTCTTACGATTTGAGTTGCAAGGAATTGGCTCCACATACCACTTGGTCATAAACGTCACAAGCTAGTTTACGGACAACTTCACCTTCACAGCATTTATTTGAGTATCCAATTTGACGTACTGTAAATGTTTCATGTGTTTTCTTTATTATTTTGAGTTTAGTCATAATAAATCAAATTGTTATTTTGCACAGAACTTTCATTCTGTAGATCGGTAGAGCAACCCTTTCATTTCTCACCACGTTAATGAAACTTATTTATCAAATTAAATTATTGCAGATGCCAAACTCTTTTCTACTCCACTTGCAGGGTCGGTTAGAGTCAGTTCACGTTTCTTTTTAATCCATGTGCAACAACAAAAGTCGGCGTTAGAAAAGGTGGGGGGGGGGGGGGGGGGGCTTAGAGCATCATTTCCATATGAAGATTCTAGAAGAATTTAGTATTAAATACACTGCTAGCCCCGGCACCTCGCACCGTGTGTGGAGATAATGCCGTTGGGAAGACCACAGCAACAAAATGGTTTTCTCGTTTTAAAGAGGAGGATTTTAAAATAAGGGACTCTCCACGTTCGTACATCTTGAAAGAACTTCCTTTCCGGATGAAAACGTGCTCCGAAAATACCTCGAAGAGTTCTTCGCCTCAGAATCACGGGATTTCTACAGTCACGGAGACGCAAAGATACCCTAACGTTGAGATATAGTAAAGGAGAATATATAACCGATGACTAAAGTTTCTGTTATGTGTGTCTGTTATGTATACTATTTTACGGGAAACGCTACGACTAGGCGCGCAGTCCGGAACCGCGCGACTGCTGCGGTCGCAGGTTCGAATCCTGCCTCGGGCATGGATGTGTGTGATGTCCTTAGGTTAGGTAGGTTTAAGTAGTTCTAAGTTCTAGGGGACTGATGACCACAGATGTTAAGTCCCATAGTGCTCATAGCCATTTGAACCATTTTGAAACGCTACGAACTTTAGCACCAACCGAACAGTACTCATACCAGTTCGACGTTTGTTACACTGGGTGATTAAAAAGTCAGTATAAATTTGAAAACTAAATAAATCACTGAATAATGTAGATAGAGAGGTACAAATTGGCACACATGTTTGGAATGTCGTGGGGTTTTATTAGAACCGAAAAAATACAAACGTTCAAAAATGTCCGACAGATGGCGCTTCATCTGATCAGAATAGCGATCATTAGCATAACAAAGTAAGACAAAGAAAAGATGATGTTCTTTACAGGAAATGCTCAATATGTCCACTATCATTCCTCAACAATAGCTGTAGTCGAGGAATAATGTTGTGAACAGCACTGTAAAGCATATTCGGAGTTATGGTGAGGCACTGGCACCGGATATTGTCTTTCAGCATCCCTAGAGATATCGGTCGATCACGATACGCTTGCGACTTCAGGTAACCCCAAAGCCAATAATCGCACGGACTGAGGTCTGGGGACCTGGAAGGCCAAGTATGATGAAAGTGGTGGCTGAGCACTCGATCATCACCAAACGACGCGCGCGAGAGATCTTTCACGCGTCTAGCAATAATTTTTTTTTCGGTTCTAATAAAACCCCATGTCATTCCAAGCAAGTGTGTCAATTTTTACCTCTCTATCTACATTATTCCGTGGTTTATTAAGTTTTCAAATTTATACTGACTTTTTGATCACCCGGTATTTCTCCCTCGTGGTGGTATAATTTTAATGCACATCACGGTATCAAAATTACTTCTCCGTATATCCCGTTCGACAGAGATAATATTGTATGTAAAATGCGAATTTACGCTGCTGTGTACTTGTCACGGCGTGTACTGGAGGTGGCGGCGTAAGACGGCGCTTAGCCTGTAGGGACGAGCTGCTGGGCTCTTAGTGGCCTGGCCGGTCCCCTGCAGCCCCCGGGGCGCCCCCGGCGGCCAGCGCGCCGGTAACTGGGTTTGCGCTAAGTGCGCCCGGGGAGCCGGTAAACAGCACCGACGCCGTACACAACAATTAGCGTCACAACGCCCGTCCCGCGACGCCGCCGCGGGAACCGAATTTGCAAGCACCGGCGCCGGAGCGGGTAATCCGGTGACGCAGGGGTACTGCTCTCCGGCGACACGCCGCCTGCCCACGCCGGGTCACCGGATGCTACATCCGATGGCCGAAGGAGGTAAGGGATGAGATAAAGGAAATGAACGACCTTTGTAAGCAGACCGTGATACGTCTAGATCTACGTTAACGGTTGCGAAATTTTCTACACCTGGAAAGAATGCCCCAAAACGCGAAAAACGTTGGTGAGTTTCTGTGGAAAATTCTAAAATAGTAACAACACTATATAATTTTAAAAAAAATCATTGGCTCGAAAGATGCTTTGAACCTTCTAAAATTAAACGGTGAAAGTCTAATCCGTGAATAAGAAAGGAAAAATAATCTATGGAATTCCGAGGTTCTAGCTCGAAACGGCCTACCTGCGCCAACTCGACACCCACTGCAGTGTCTGGGTGTAGTAACATTCCAGAACAAATTCTTTGCGTGAGCAAACGACAGTACGTGTACGGAAAGAAAAATTCTTTTTCTTCGAATCTTGATTGTTGTGTGCATTTCTGACTTTTCAGCCGGCCGGGGTGGCAGAGCGGTTGTAGGCGCTACAGTCTGGAACCGCGCGACCGCTACGGTCGCACGTTCGAATCCTGCCTCGGGCATGGATGTGTGTGATGTCCTTAGGTTAGTTAGGTTTAATTAGTTCTAAGTTCTAGGGGACTGATGACCTCAGCAGTTAAGTCCCATAGTGCTCAGAGCCATTTGATCCATTTGACTTTTGAGAGTTTATTGGTGATCTTTAGTACGTACTTTTTCTGAATGAGTGCCAAGGAACTGTATTTGGCAGGAAAGGTACGACCAAATGGTATCCAACGCGGCGTCGAAGCAGTATGACATCAAAGCGTCAAAAGAATAGATAAGATTCGGAGAACAGTTCGGAAGGAGTCAGCGCCTCCGCTAAGAAATTGAAAGACTGTGACCAGAATTTTGATGTGAATTACGAATTGAGCTACAAGCTTAGAAAACTTTCTTGCCGTTTTCACTGTTAATTCTTGATACTTGAGATGCAGAACGTGCAATACAGACATGACGTTGCGAGAACAAAGTCCTCGAGGCTTAGCCTTCTCAGTAATTATTGCCTGTCCATACTGCCCAGAAGTTGTTATACCAAGCAGTAAGTATACACGAACGTTCTAGCAGAGCTAGCAGTGGAACTGTAAAGTTTTGCTCGTTCATGCAATTGGTCCCCACCGATATGTCATTTGTTCTATGATAAAGTAGTGGATATGCTGTCGATCGCAATGACAACAGTACGACAGCCCAGTCCTGAGTTATCAGAATAGCAAGAGTTTTCTAAAAGTAGAATTTTTCATTTGTTCATGTACGTAATACATCTCAAAACTTAAAACGCGTTTCCCTCGGAATATGATATTTCAAAACGTATTTGGACTGATGGAGGGAGGGAATGCTCGAAGGGGCAGCCTAGGGACCGATTACCTCAGCAGTTTGGTCCCATAGTTCTTACCACAAATTTCCAATTTCCCAGTGGTTTACTAACAAACAACTTTAGCAAGACACTTTTGCAAGAATATGAACACAGAATACTGCTACTATAGAGATCAGCGGCGTATAATACACAACTTTATTTACATAAACGCTATCTCTGTGACGGTTTGAGAACCCTCCACCGTGTACTAGACTGTCTAACATACCTAGGGCAACATTAGAACGATATAGACAGTGACACCTCAAATTTGTTGACAGCTGTAAGCGAAGAAATGCTACAATACTCACAACCCATTAATGTAATCGAATGACTGATTCCAACGACCGAAAACATGCAGGTCATTTCTTTTCTAACACTCGTGTCTGCTGCACCCTTTCTATGCACCAAGAATTGCATGGCGACGACTTTGAACGTTGTGTACAGTTCTGCCACTGGGCACAAGAGAAATTACGGACGATGACACATTTTTTGCACGCGTTCTATTTAGCGACGAAGCGCCATTCACCAGCAGCGGTAACGTAAACCGGCATAATAAACACTATTGGGCAACGGAAAATCCACGATGGCTGCGACAAGTAGAACATCAGCGACCTTGGCGGGTTAATGTATGGTACGGCATTATGGGAGGAAGGATAATTGGCCCCCATTTTATCGATGGCAATCTAAATGGTGCAATGTATGCTGATTTCCTACGTAATGTTCTACCGATGTTAATACAAGATGTTTCACTGCATGACAGAATGGTGATGTACTTCAAATATGATGGATGTCCGGCACATAGCTCGCATGCGGTTGAAGCGGTACTGAATAGCGTATTTCATTACAGGTGGATTGTTCGTCGAAGCATCATACCATGGCCCACACGTTCACCGGATCTGGCGTACCCGGATTTCTTTCTGTGTATTTGCTATCATGATCCACCGACAACGCCTGATAACATGCGTCAGCGCATTGTCAATGCATGTGCGAACATTACGGAACGCGAACTACTCGTTGTTGAGAGGAATGTCATTACACGTATTGCCAAATGCATTGAGGTTGACGGACATCATTTTGAGCATTTATTGCATTAATGTGGTATTTACAGGTAATCACGCTGTAACAGCATGCGTTCTCAGAAATGATAAGTTCACAAAGGTACATGTATCACATTGGAACAACCGAAATAAAATTTTCAAACATACCTACCTGTTACCAACTGTGTAAGACATCGTGGTCTCCTGACCTTCATTGCTTACATATTCCGCCCTCACAATCAAGACGCTTCATTCGCACCCAAACTCGATAAGATAAAGTCATTGTTGTATGAATTCATGTAAACAATATGCAATTAACAAGTAAGCACACCATGGTTCAAATACTCGAGGCTACACATACATTCCAGACACGATGGTCACAGAAGCTTTTAGTTTGGGAGAGAAACCGCACAATGGGACGCCGGTCCCTTCAGAGGACGACCCAGCCTATGTCGGCCGGTGGCCGCCCGTGTAGCAGAGAGTGTGGGCCCAAGTGAAAGGGGGGAACAACCCCATGTTTGGCTTAAAATCAAATTCCACTACATTGTGTGGGAGCAGCCAGCCTACGCATTCTTTACACATAGCACACAGTTTCAGAGATTTTCACAGGGAGACAGCAAACGCCAATCGCCAATGCTACAGCTTTCTGGGTTGGTCGCCTTAAACGAAACGTCATTCTCCTGATTTAGAAGAGCAATGCTGATTGGCAGACGATATTTCTGACGCCTTGAGCTGAAGGAATAATGGAAGAGACCGAAAGATATAGCCCTCCATGTCTGGCGTGGAGAGGCGCCGTTCCGTTGTCACTCTTGGAGCGAGGAACAAGTTTCTCCTCAGTACTTCACTGGGAGAGCATCTCTGTCGAGAGGGAATCGAAGTGCTACTCTATATTGAGTACTTACGATTAAGTGTTGTTCACTGTGTTGGCTGACACACTTATTGTGCGATGTGAACGGACAGAGCTATAGTTAAACGCGTGCGAGCGAATTTTGAGTGGAATTGCGGTGGACTGGTTATCTGACCGGTGTACCACGCCAATAGTTAGACTAGGGGCGAATAGGAATCCTTGACTTCATCAGGGCATAGGGAGAGTTTGATTGGCGAAGGTCAATCTAGATAGAACGAGAGTTATCTTATTTGTCAGGAGCGAGCGGCGCAGACAGCAGTCATCACAGCTTACGGTATTGTGCGCTACAGCTACTGCGAGCCCCATATTTCCTCCACAACAGTACACTTCACTGCATTTCACACGCGACAGCTTCGACCATACTTAGCAACATTCTAAAGGATAATTATTCAAGTTGAGTAGGCGCGCCTCTCAGCCATTCTGCCAAGTCAACAACCATCTTAAACTTAGTATAGAAATTTCATTAGCGAATCCTATCCCTGAGAGGTAACTTCACATTCCGAAAAGAACCAGGATATAACTTATTCAATTCATAACTAAAAGTGCCATTGTGAATTCTCAGAATTTTTGCAAAATAATAACTTTCGTTAGTTTCATGTATTTCTTACACTAACCAGCACTACTCCAGTACCCAAGTATCCCATTAGTTACGTAAGACATTTTGTGAATTTTCGTGTCATTTCCTTACAGCGGACGACTCCAGAAGATATTTACTGCTGAAAGCTTTTCAGGCATTTCTCTTCAGAACGTTAGGAGCGTCTGTCTGACTTCTGTAGTAGTGTGGGGGTGGAAATTGCATCTTGCAGGAACCACAAGGTAAAGGGTATATCTCAGATTAATCCGTTGTGCAGAATAACAGAATAACAGATCAACCCCACACCTCAAAACTGTTCGTCTAAAATAGCGCCATCTATCACAAAGCGAAAAAAGTGGTCCAAGTGAAACATTCATATTTCTTTACTTACTACACTAATATGTAATAAAAAATGGGGGTTCTCATTTAAAAAAACGCAGTTGATATCCGTCGGACCTACTGCAGCGTCATCTAGCGGGCCAACCATAGCGCCATCTGGTTTCCCCCTTCAAGCTGCACAAGTTTCGTTCTTTGTAGCAATGAAAGTGGAGCACTGCTGTATGCAACCGAGGTAACGTAGCTGTGTCGCAGGTTCTCTATACACGGAAACCTTGTAGGGTACAGTCGTTGGACTCAATGAAATGGTTAACACAAGACGCCACTAGAGAACACTGCTCATTGTGGCAGTCAGTCCAGATTTAACGCTTGTAAATTAAATTTCATTACAATGAGTGATACTTCAGAAGTCTTATCACATTCATTAAATAATATTACGCGTTTTGGTTCATGATCCGAATTTCAAACCGCTGTTAAACAAAACTTGATTGTCTGATTCATACTTGACTCATCATAAGAAGAAGTGAACTACCGAAGTTTTCGGCAGTTTGTGTTTTCTCAGACCGAATGTCCAAACCTGGTAATAAATGACGATACGTTTAGTACTGCACCGGGATCCCTATGAGGCTTATAATGGCCCTGGGAAGCAACCAAGAAAGGTATGTAAGAAAGTGCAACAAAAAATATGTGAAACGCCATGAAGTAAAGTTGTGATGATGGACGTCGAGTAGAAATAAAAGGATGTGTGGATTGTTAACTAAGCACAGTCAGGAGTCAGACATGAAATATTTTCACCAATAGCGTGACATTGGAAAACGAAACGACGATACAAATAATTTTTGCTGGCAATAATTCGAATTGGCATCTTTTGCTATTGTCTTATAGGTATGAATAGATATTAAATATTTCTTGTTTCTCCACCAGTAGCGAGATGTGCACTTGTTGGACCCGACGCAGATCGTCGTTGTTGACCCTACACGAAGAAGTGTCAGCTATCAAACCCCCTTTCGCTAGTAGATAGGATCCCACCGTTCGAAAAGGCCTAGAGGAGTTAGGCATCGTGAGGAAAAAACGAAATAATGGGACAGTATCATCTTGAAGGGTTCAAATTAAGAGAAACATTGGAATAGGAGCTCGAATCCCAGTCCACTGCCAAAATTAAAAAAATCTCAAGGTAACCTAAAATAAGAAATGAAGGTACTTATGATCTTACATGACGACTGGTTCGTGAACAATAACGAAGTTACTAGTTTAAGAAAGCCTGCTAGAAACAGAGTTTCTGTAAGCAGCGACTTCCGCCTCCTCGACAGCCAAAACTAATCCAACCCCCCTGCAGTCAGTATCGAATAGACATGTTTAATGTTAATTTGGACCATGACACAGTCGCCGGCCGTTGTGGCCGAGCGGTTCTAGGCGCTTCAGTCCGGAACCGCGCTGCTGCTATGGTCGCAGGTTCGAATCCTGCCTCGGGCATGGATGTGTGTGATGTCCTTAGGTTAGTTAGGTTTAAGTAGTTCTAAGTCTAGGGGACTCATGACCTCAGATGTTAAATCCCATAGTGCTTAGAGCCATTTGAACTACGGCACAGCCCTGCTATCGTTACTTGGCGTTACTGGAGGTGGAGAGGGTATGTTTGTGGCTGGTACCTCCTTCCGGAATCGTAACGATACCTTAGCTATTACAGACTAGCCTCAGTCCAACGAACCACCGAATTTCACATCTGTTAGCGTCATGTTTTTGTCATTATGGGGTAAGCAACGCACAGTATGAGAATTGTAGACCTCCAGTTGAGCTGTTATTGTGATTAACCTATTCGTAGTATAGTAGTCAACGTCGGCAGGGCGAACGCAAAGCCGTGATATCGAACCCCTCATTTTCCTTTCGTTTTTAAGCCATATTCTGGCTGTCTGCTAAGAGCATCAGTCTGACAGAAGGTCAGAGACAAGTTCGTTCATTTCCTAACAAGCCAGAAACTGAAAAGTCTTGCAGGAACATATTAGTGAAGAGCTGGTGGGGGTTTGTCATATGAAGACCAATTTCAACGCCATTAGCCGGCCGCCGCTTGATACAGAGCGACGTCTGCCCAGGTGATCGCAACGCATTGGGCATAGAAACCGTGATCTTTATATAACGTCGTGTGTGGTATAATACTATATTCAAGAATGCTCCGTGGCGATTTTGTATGGCATGTTGATACAAAGTTATTTAACTATGGTGTTATTTTGTTCAAGTTCTTAGTGTAGCTCGTGCAATGACAACTTGAATGTTTCTCATTTTTGACGTTATCAACAGTGTCACTTATGCATTAGGAAACGGAGTCCAAAGCGGAGTAAAATTTAACATTTGCGACATTGTGTTCTGCTTGTGTTTAATAAAAAGGTGGAAGCAGTGGAGGCAATAAAAAAACCCTGTGCCCTGTATGAAGTGCGAGCTATTGAGAAAGTCAAGTTGTATCACTTGAAGTACGATCGTTATAAGATAAATTAATCACAACGTTCAGGAAGACAACAGGAATTTATGAACGCTTGTGCGATTTACTACTATGGTCAATGACAGTGTCTGCGATACCTGGCATTTGTGACGACCAATTAACCTTTGTGCGACACTTGCCATGAGTAGTCGTACTGAACTTAAGAAGAGTATGAGATTGTTGGTCAACATATCGTCGTAAACGAGATTAGACGTGAAATCGAATCTCGAACTGGGAAGGATTGGGAAGGAGGTCGTCTGTGACCTTTGCTAGGGTTTATCCTGGCATTTACCATGAAAACCTAAATCTGTGCGGCTTGATGGCGATTTGAAGTACCATATGGTGACTTCCTAAGGATAGACTATTGGGTAAGCCATAACAAATATTATCTCCAACAAAGGCGTGCATACTTCCACAAAATGTATGCTATTCATATATATTTGGTGGCACAAAGAAGGTATTTTGTGTCACGAACTGCTTCACAGGGCTGTGTCTTTATCAATTAACATTTGTTGCCAACAAATGAGATACCTTGCAGTCGCAGAGTAACAAATGTGAAGACTGCACCAAAGACAGCTTGGGGAAATATGCCCATTGCACGTCTTCTTTTATAAGTGGCTTAACTCAGAATCAACAAGCCACCAAATGTGTGGGATCGAAAAACTATTTGCACATTGTCAGCCGATCTTCGATAACGAGATGTAATATGGTGTTCACAGTTTCTCTGATGTTTGTGTTTGTTTTGTTCAAGAACCTAACGGGAAGTGCTATTAATATGCACTGTAATAATACAATTGTTGTCTCATCATAATACCACACAACGAAAGGCCCAGATTTTTTTACTATCAGTAGTTGTTCTACAGTATTTTATGTTTCTTACCTCTAGATCCACTGGTTGCTGAATGTACTGAGCTATCTTACGGTAGCAAAATTTCTAAGGATGTCGTCCCTAGTTCGATATAACTGTTTGTAGCTCTGTCGAAGACTGGGTAAAATGTAACTCTCGCACCAGTTTGTAACTGAGAGCTACTACCTCTTTCTCTTCATAATGCATCGACATTTTCATGGAGCAAGCGACCAACAGTAGCATTCAACGCCTCCTCAGTGCCCTTGTGATAGATAATACAGTTAATTCGCAATGTAGACAATGAGATTAATCGTAGTTGCTGAGTAAAAGTAATCTCTTGTCTGTAAACATATATTTGATAAGTGGATGACACATCAAATTGGAATTCATTCAGAATCAATCTTTGATTACAATACCATGACCATATGAAGTGAATCTTGCAAGATAATTCTCTGTCACTGAAGGAAGTGACAGAACTATAACAGCGTCACGAGACATGTTCCACTATGTTGCCAATATGTCGCAGCTGGACGATCATATTTTCATTGGCAATTTATTTTTTGAGTGGACTAATAATTTAGGAGTGCTTCTTATGCATCAAGGATGCAGCGCCTTATTTACTATTCCTAGTACCTCTTGAGGAGTATTCTAGTACTTATGGTGAGGGAGGACAATGGGAAGTTACATAAATCGGGTTAATACATACGAAAGAAAATAAACGTAATCCACTGATTTACAGATCCATTTCATTGACAGTGACATGTAGCAGGACGTTTGAACAAATACTTTGTTCCATATTACCTACTGACATGAGACCGACATGGATTTGGAAGGCATCACTCTTGTGAGACACAGCTGGTACTTTATTTGCACGCCTTACTGCACACAGGGGCTCTTAAATTGATTCCGTATTTATAGAGTTCCAGAAGTATTTTTGATGTCATTCCTCATGCCTCCAGTGGCATTGGGTTCCATGGACTAACGTGCCAGTTGTAAAACTGGAATAGTGATTTCATGTCTGAAAGTTCAAATTAGCCGAGACTGATGTGACGTAACCTAGTGAAACGGATGTGATGCGTGTGACTCTGCAAGTAAAGTGATGTAGACCTTCTGGTATTCCTAATATGTATATAATCTATAATATATAATCTATATATATATAATATATAAAATATAATGTAATATATATAATATATAATATAATATATAATAATAATATATATAATATATAATCTATAATATATATATAATCTCGTATTTAGCTGACAGGCACAACACTTCCCTTAGATTTGTGGCAGATGATGTTCCATATAGTAAACTCCTCAATAGAGCAAGGCGAATTGTTGCAAAATGATGTTGAAAATAACTTAACAATAAAATGTGTGATGTTCTCCACGCGATTACTAAGAAGGTCTCGTCAGACTTCGAGAAACCGGTAAGTAAAACGAATCTAAGGGTACAGATCTAACGAAAGTCCTAGGGGCTGCAAATATAAACAATGTAACTGGGAAACACGACATGTTGTGTCGAAGGTGAAAAAGTGTTACGTTATTGACACAACCCTTATAAGACTCAATAAGTCTAGTAAGGAGACTGCCGCCGCTGTGGTTGTACGACCTCTTGTGGAATATTGCTTAGCACTGTGCGATCTTTAACTGATTGGATTGACAGAGGTTCAAATGGTTCAAATGCTTCAAATGGCTCTGAGCACTATGGAACTTAACATCTGTGGTCATCAGTCCCCTGGAACTTATAACTACTTAAACCTAACTAACCTAAGGACATCACACACATTCATGCCCGAGGCAGGATTCGAACCTGCGACCGTAGCGGTCACGCGGTTCCAGACTGAAGCGTCTAGAACCGCACGGCCACACCCGCCGGCTGACAGAGGACATCGGAAACTACGAAAAGAGGAAGCTGATTTTGTAGTATTGCACATCAAGTGAGAATGTCGTGGATATTTTTCTTTTTTTTTTTCTCGAGCGTGAAGGGGGGATGAGTCAGGCGGACGAGCTGGGGGTACAATATCAAAACTGTACGTTATTTCCACGAACTTTCTACCATCATCTTTCTTTTCCGAATGCAAACAGTTTTCATTACTACCGCCATACAAAGGATGATATTACAACTGTTATAACGTAAGAAATATTAAAACTCGCAGATAAAGGTTTTAGTGTTTGTTCTTCTCGTGATTCGTACGTGAGTGGAACAGTCGAGAAATTGAAGTGTTTCTGTGAACCCTTTGTGAAACTCTTAATTGTGAATTTCAGAGTAATCAAGTATTATTGCGATGTAAATGAAGTGCCTCAGCAGAACGTAATTTCCGTCGTGCAGCATTTATTGCTTCAGAGACACTGAGTACACTTTATAAATGCTCAAAATATTGATGATATACTATGTATATATAACTATTTGGGAAGGTGGCCACCAATGCCGTTTACTTTTTAAATCCGCTTAATTACCTTGGTAGAATACATATTGTCTTCAGACGAGATCTAATGCAGAGCGTTTACAAGAAAGAACAGTTGTCTGCATTGTGCGATTGCTAGCTAGTTGTAACATTCTGTGGTAGCTACGTTTATCATCAGTGTATCCTCAAACCTATTTTTCGTTAAATATTTGAATGAAACGTCAAAAGTAGATGTACCTGCTCATGTTATAGCAAAACAGTTGTAACTGCGTTATTTTATACTTCAGACTTCGGTAGTGTAGATGGAATGTTTGGTGCTTTAAGCGTAGAGCATAGCTTTGCGGCCTGGGCCTGTATCAGCCGCGCCTCGCGAGCTGTGGACTAACCAAGCTGGACGGTTGAGAGGGTGGCGCCGGCTACAGCTTGGTGCCGAGGCGAGACCGAAGCAAACGAGCCGGCGGTAGTAGCAGCAGTAATAGCTTTATTCATCCGTAGATCTCTTTTTACAAGGATATAAAACATGACAAATTATTTACAAATTTAGATCAATTCAAAATAAGCTAGTTCGTATACACATATATTTACCGACTTCTAGTTAGAGATCATCATTAGATTTACTCCTGGTGTACAATACTTTTTTTTACAAATAACTTATTAAGTAATGTAATGCCACATTGTTCACTCATATCTCACTATCAGTCACTGCACACATTATACACACATTGTTTCATAACACTTCACACGCTACACACACACACACACACACACACACACACACACACACACACACACACACACACTGGTGATCTCTGGGCCATTTTCTGTACCGCAACTTCCCATCTGCTATCCTGAAAAACTGAATCAGCATCCCTCCATAATGAGTGAGATGTTAAGCTTAGAAAGAGGACGAGATGTTAGTATTGTGCCATGCATAGCTTGGGGGTAAGTATTGCTAGAAAGGAAAACAAGAAGGAAAAAACATAAAGTGAAGGTGTTATGTGGAATGTTGAACATTTTATAATCATTATTATTATTTATTTGTATAACATTTTTTATCAAACAGCTACTCTGTTTTAGCTAAGTAATCCTTCAATGTATAAAATGGATTGCATAACAGGTACTTTTTAATAAGTGTATTTTTGCAATTTCTTTATTCCCTTTTGGAGATTTATTGTACAGTTTTATTCCTTGGTAGAAAATGCTGTTTTTAGTCTTATGTTTATTTTTTCTTGGTAAATGTAAGTTGAGTCTATCTCTTGTTGGATGGTCATGGACAGAGCTGTTTGTGCAGTAATTACCAGTGTTATATTTGATGTGTACCACTGAATTGTAAATGTATTCACATAGAGCAGTTAAAATCCCCAGTGTTCTGAACAGATCTTTACAATGAGCTCGACTAGTATTTTTGGTTATTGTTCTTATGGCTCTTTCTGGAGTTTGAAAACTGTGTTCTTATTTTGTGCATTTTCCCCAAAAAGAATGCCATAGCTAAGAACTGAGTGTGCATATGAATAATATGTAACTAAAAGTCATTGCATTTTACACACTGATGATAGGATTCTAAGGGCTTAATATGCTGATGACATTCTGTTTGCAAGTGCCTTTGTGTGTTCACACCAAATCAAATGAGAATCAATATTCATTTCTATAAATTTTGCATTTGTTACACAGTCTATAGAGGTGGCATCTACATTTAATATAACATTGTCATTTTTCCTCTTCAAATTGAAATTCATGGCATTAGTTTTCTTTATGTTCAATGTCACTTTATTATTTATAGACCAATCATAAACTTCCTTGAGAGTTTCATTTGCTTTCTCAGCAAAGAGTTCTCTTGTTTTCTCAGTGACTTTGATGTCATCACGAAAGAGGATTTATTCACCATGAGTAACACTACTGGGAAAGTCATTTATGTATATCAGGAACAGTATTGGTCCTAATATGCTATCCTGCAGAACCCCTACATTAATGTATTTTGGTTCTGATAAGTGTTTAGATCTATTTGAAGTATCTGTTATCTCTACTCTTTCTAACCTATCTGTTAGGTATGATCAAAGCCATGAGCTACCCCTCTTATTGATAATGCTTCTAATTTATTTAATAGAATCTTGTGGTCAACTGTATCAAACGCCTTAGAAATATCCAAAAATATGCCTGTCACACACTCATATTTATCAAGCGCATCAAGTAGAACTTTTGTGAATTCTACTATGGCTGACTCCATATTTTTCCCTCTTTGGAAAACAAACTGTGATTCGCTTAAAATATTGTACTTATTCAAGTAATTATTAATTTGTCTTTCATAATTACTTCTATTAGTTTTGATAATGCTGACAGCAGGGAAATGGGCCAGTAATTTTCTATGTCTTCTGCATTACCTTTCTTAAGCAAAGGTACATCTATTGCCTGTTTTAACTGCTCTGGAAATGTCCCTGATGTGAAGGATTCATTTATTATATTTGTTAAGGGAACTTGTATAATCCCTATGCATTGTTTCAGTACACGTATTGGTACTTCATCTAAGTCTACTGATTTTTTATATTTAAATTATTGAATTATTTTACCGACTTCATTCTGTGTGGTTGGAAGTAACATCATTATGTTCAGTGCAACGTTATTTACGGGTGTTATATTTGTTTGGGGTAATTTAATTTTTGCTGTAACTTCTCTGCAATACTTCAAAAATGCTCGTTTACATAGTTTGCTAAGTGCTGTGGATCATTTATTGCTTTATCCCCTCCATTAGCAGTATGTTATTCTGTGTTTGTTTCTTGTTTCTCTCTCCCTGTTTCCTTTCTTATTACATCTCAGACTGCTTTGCTTTTATTCTCTGCATTATATATTATTTTGTCATGAAATGACTTTTTTGCAGCAATCAGCACCTTCCTATACATCTTTTGGTATTTATGATAGAAATTTAAGAATTCTGGATCTTTGCGAATCTGTTTCGTGGAACTGAGGTGTTTAAGTGTTTCGGAGGACTTCTTAATACTTGCTGTTATCCATCTGTTTTTGTGAGATGTTGATACAGACATGCATACTTTTGTAAATACCTTTGCAAAGTTCAGTTTAAACAATGTGGAGAATTTAGAGAATTTCATATTCACATTGTTTTCCTTATACACTTCATCCCAGCTTTGTTTTTCTATTTCTTTTGAAAAATCTTTTATTTTGATTTCTGATAGATGTCGTTTGTAGGCTTGTAGTTTAGGGAATGATTCGATGCCTGACTTTACTGTCGTTATTTGACAGAAATGGTCTGATAGTCCGAGATCTTTTACAGCTACATCACATTTTTCCCTGTCCATATTTGTGGCCACATGGTCAATTAGTGATGAAGTCGTTGTGATAACACTTGTTGCACTATTGACCAATACAGACATGTCAAACTTTGAAAGATGTTTGTGAACGTGCTGCTGGATTCATGTATGAAGTTAGTGTTGATGTTAGAGTCGCCATACAGATTATGTTGACCTTCATACTTGAGACTTTATCTAGAACTTCTGTTAACTTACTGAAAAAAGTGTCCACAATACCACTCGGAGATTTACACACACAAAATGATTAATTTCTTGGTGATATCAAGCCATGTTAATTCAATAGCTGATATTTCAAAGTGTTTGTCTTCACTTACGGTACTGAGGTCATATATTGATTTAAACTGTGTTCCTTTTATAATATAAATGCATGATCCCCGACCCCTTGAAGTAGTTCTGCTGTAAGAGTTTGCCTTTTCATACAATGATAATACTACATGTTGTATTTCTGTGTCTCTACACCTGTGCTCAGTAATACAAACTACTATGCAGTTCTAAGATCAGAGCTCAACTTCTAATAGTTGTATTTTATTTTTTATTGATTGCATATCTGATGGAGGATTGTTAAGTCTGTGAAATGCCCCATGTTACTTTTTCCAATGGTTTGTTTTTGTCTGTGACATCTGGTATATGTGATATTTGAGGTGTTAAAATCTGTCTTCTGAAGGATTCATTCAGTATTTTTTTTAAATGCTGGAGATACTCTTTAGGCAGGGTAACCTGTTGTCTGGATTTGTCCTACAAAAGACTTACTTTTCCTACCTAACAACCTGAAAACAGGTATTTGACCATGTGTGACCCAAGCGCCACCCCCTATACATTCATGAATCAGCTATACCAATCTTCCCTTCCCAGTCCTGTTTAGGTGTAGGCCATGCCTAGTGAAACCCCATCTGCTAATAGTCCCGACAGGCACCAGAGAAACATGAGAAAAATTGGCTGTCCTAACTCCACATTGATTCACCTCACAGCTCCATCAAGATGTGGTCGACCATGACGCGGGAACAGCTTAACAAAGTTTACGTTGGTGCCATGAGTTAGGAAAGCTGTCTTGTCCAGGTCACCATCTATGTCATATGCCCCATCCCTGTCCGAACTGTTTTCCGCCCCACCCACTATCACTACATGGTCCTCTTTTGTGAAGCCCTTACATAAAGCCTCCTTGGTCCTCTATCACATGACTTAGCCCTGCACTTGGCTTGAAGATACTGGTGGCCTGGCACGCTGCCCCTAAACGTTCCTGTAACTGAGGGCCTACAACTCGCCCATGGCTACTACCTAGCAGCAGCACTTTCTTATTCCTGTCACTTTGTACATTCCTAGGCTTCTTGGCCTCTGTTGAAGTGTGCTGCACATTTCCTGCTCCTCGTTTTACCTGAGGCTCTTCTCCACTTAACTCAGGCAGTGGTAGATACCTGTTTTTGGTGTTTACGATAAAATTGTCAGATTGCGTTCTCTTTCTTCCTATCCCCTACCAGCTGCCAGTTCCCAACCACCCTCCTCCCCCCTATCTCCCTTGATCCTTATGGTTCAAATGGCTCTGAGCACTATGGGACTTAACATCTCACGTCATCAGTCCCCTAGAACTTAGAACTACTTAAACATAACTAACCTAAGGACAGCACACACATCCATGCCCGAGGCAGGATTCGAACCTGCGACCGTAGCGGTCGCGCGGTTCCAGACTGTAGCACCTAGAACCGCAGGGCCACATTGGCCGGCTGACCCTTATGAGTTCTTTCCTTGCTTCCCTCCAACTGTGCCTGAAGGGCACAGATTTTCCTTTCCTGTTCCCCAATCAAAAGTTCCTACTGCATACTCTGCAGTTCCAGGAGAGAACCTCTTCCGTTCTCCCAACGCTCTCCCCACTGCATCCCCCCCCCCCCCGCCCCCCCCCCCCAGTGAACATATTTCCTACAATATTGGCAACAAGTCCCTCTACTCAATACCCTGTACCAGCTCCCGCATTTCTCACTAATAATAACTTAATAATTAAGTTTAAAGAATGTTTTAAATTTGTCGAGGACGCGAAATTGGCTGTGTGTAAACAAAAAACGTCATAAAGGTCTTATGTGCGGTGGTTGTTTTTTGTATTGATTTAGAGATACAATGACAGAAGAATAAATTAGTAATTAATTTGCTCTTAAAGAATTTACGTTATCAGGCGTTTTTGGTCAGGTTTTTCAACGTTTATAGCTCGGACAATTTAGGCCTAGATCGCGTCTATCTAACTAGTAAATAATACCAAATGTGTTAGTTAAATACGATTTAGAAAAATTTAATTACACTTTTATTCCAACAATAAACACTGTTGAAATTAGAAGCAGTCTTTTTAAACGAATTTTGCACTATCAAGAAAACTTGAATAGTTCCCCCCCTCCCTGGAAAGGCACCACAGCCGTAGTGAATGGCTCTCCCTCCGCCTCTCCTTTCGACGCAAATATGTTTATTTCCTATCCTGGCATCAGTATAAAAGCGGTAAGCAGAAATACACATCAGGACGTCTACTGTAATGTCTCACTCGAGATAGAGTCATCACTCTTACTGAAGAAGGTGGATGTTCTATCAGAGAAACTGGCAGAGGGTATGGCGTGACTCATACCAATGCAAGAAGATGGTGGAGGAACTACCTTGAATCAGGCACTACCGACAGAAAACCTGCCTCAAGCAGGAATAGAGATAGCTCACAGTAGGAGGACGGGTGCTACTGTTTAAGAGCAGAAAAATTCTCTTTCTGAACATACAGCAGTTGTAGTGGGAGACCAACTTCCTCAGCTCTAGTGACACGATTCGCTGAAAGCTGATGGATGCAGGAGTGCCCGCAAAATGGCCCACTGTGAAACAACAGCTCAGCGAAGACAATTTTTTTACAAGTTTGCATTTGCGGAGCTTCATCTGAGTGCGACGCGGGAAAAAGTTTTCCCTGACGAGAACGTGTTTTCCACCAGTAGCGACAGTCCAGGAGTCATTTACAGGCTGCAGGCGACTCGCCATTGGCGCGAATATGTGACCATGGCGAGAAGAAGTGGGTGGCTATCTATTTCCTGCTGGGGATGGATTTCTGCGAGAAGAGCAGTAATTTTCCACAGGATAGAAGGAACTCTCGACATCGACCAGTACGCCCACATGTTCGAAAGTGTGATGCTTCCAACAGTGCGAATGCTGTATGGAGAAGGGGACTTCACATTCCAATAGGACCATTCTCCTCTTCATAAGTCTGCGTTTGTTCAGCACCAGTTCTCCACGATTGGTATTAACGTTATGGTCTGGCCACTAATGGCTGCTGATAGGAAGCCTGTGGAAAACATGTGGGCTGAGGTCTCCAGAGCGTAAACAGCGAACTGGTGACGAAACCAACCAACTACAGCTGACGCTCTTTGCGACCGCGTTCTTGAAGCCTGTGAGGAAACTATTTCTTCAGGCCCTTACGTCAGACAGCTTATAGACTCGGTGCCAAGATGCAACATGGAAGTACAAAATCATGTGGGATTCTGGATAAAATATTAGAGTTACTTAATTTAACATGAATGGCAACAGATAAAATTAAATTTGAGTTAGTTTTCCTTTGAGCTTTATTTTTAATTGAAGTGAGCCTCATTTCAATGTAAAATTTGTTAAATATTCTATTTTTATTTCATTAATACCCTGTCTAGATACTAACAAATTAATCAGTTTAGATATATGCTTTATTTCGTCTTACTTCAAATATATTTCTCTGTTGAAAATGTTCAAATGTGTGTGAATTCCTAACCGCTGAGGTTATCGGTCCCTAGACTTACGCACTACTTAAACTAACTTATGCTAAGAACAACACACGCACCCATGCCCGAGGGAGGACTCGAACCTCCGGCGGGAGGGGCCGCGCAATCCGTGACATGCCGCCTCTAACCGCGCGGCCACTCCGCGCTGCTATTTCTCTCTTCCCCTCTATCAATTAATACACCCCCCCATCCTCCAAAAATTATGCAAAACGACTTCGGCTTACATTTACTCATTGTTAATTCCTACTCATTTCTCTCTATCGCTGCCTCTCGTCCCTCTTACATTGTCAGCTCAGTTGGGCTTCTATCTCCCAAAACGTTCTAAACAAATCTATCGGTTTCCATTGAAACTATATGTTTTAGTTTAATTTCTTCTTTCTTTAACGTCCTAAATCACTCCTTTCAAAAGCAATGAAACCGTATTCTTTTGTATCCCCTTACCTACAATCCATTCTTAGTACTGAAAACATTCCGCCCTTTTCTCTTGGTCCTAAGATAATACTAACTGTGGAATACGTCTAAATAAGGAACACTTGCCAAGGTTTTCACTATTTTGCACTTCTGCACTCCTATCCACTCCTAGATTTCTCCCTCCTTCTTGATATTCCTGCTTGACATCTGGGAATCCAAAACAATATGAATACTCTGCAATTCACCATCAAATTCTTGGCAGGGGTTCTTTACACCACTGTCACATTATTTACCTACCGTAACACAGCCAAAAATCGAGTGGAAATAATGAACAACTAAACCTAACCATGGAAGCGCTGATGTCTTATCACAGTGGGCATGTCTCCTGTGTATGTCGGGGTAAACAAAACATCGTGGCAGTCAGCAGAGGAGGTTGGCGATTGAAATTAGGTGAAAACACCTTGCAGGAATGTAAAACGACTACGTTTAAATGGTTTCCATCTTAATTCGTTTACCATATGCCTGACACAATCTCTCCTGTTTCGTGGTAATATAAAACGAGCTACCCTTATTTGAACTTTTTCGATGTATTCCGTCAGTCCTACCTCGTAGGGATTCCATAATGTGCAGGAATACTCACAAAGAGGACGGACAAGTATGTTGTAGGCAGTCATTTCAATTGACTTGTGGCATTTTTTTTGGGTTTCTTTCCGCATAATATTTTCCATATGATGGTGGAAATTTAAGCTGTTCATGATCATAGCTCCTAGGTATTTAGTTGAATCGACAGCCTTTCAGTGTGACTGATTTATTGTGTAAGCGAACTACAGCAAAACTGATTTGGTATTCATGTGGAGAACCTCACAAATTTGATTGTTTATGATCAATTGTCACGTTTTGCACCGTGAAGATGTATTTTCAACATCATTTTGCAATTCGCTTTGCTCTTTCGAGAAGTTTACTAGGTGGCAGAATTACCTTCCACTAATCTAAGGGAAACGCTGTGATTGTCGGCTAAGCAGTTTATATGTGAATTACAAATGCTGAAGATCTACATGACTTTACTTGCACAATCACTTTACTATCACTTCCGTTTCACCAGGTGCCACCCTGTCAGTTACTGTGACCTTCCAGTAAATCACGAATCCAGTCGCACAACTGAGAGGATAGTCCACACGAAGCCAACGTCGTTGGAAGCCGTTTATGAGGAATGGTAACAAAAGTAGTTTCGGAACTCTATAAATACGGAATCCGCTTATGACGAATCATTGCAAAAGCACTTTCGAAACTCTGTAAATACTGAATCATTTTGAGAGCCCATGTACGTAGTACGTCGTGTGAATAAAGTGCCGCCAGTGAGTCAAGAGTGATGCTTCCCAAATCCATGCAGGTTTGATGTCAACACGTAATATTTTCGCGGTATTTCATAACGTTGGAACAAGGTATTTGTTCACACATCTTGCTACACGTTGACGTCAATGATGCGGATCTGTAATTCAGAGGATTATGTTTATTTTCTTTTATATCTACTGGGTGGTCTGTGCAACTGTCAGTTCTTCTCCCTCACCATAATAACTACAATACTCCTTTCTCACGATGTCGTAGGAAAATTAATGAAACCACTGCATCGTTGATGCACAATATACACTCCTAAATTATTAGCCCATCCAAGAAAACGTTGCCTGTAGAAACATAATCTTCCTGCTACGACTATCATAGGATCATGACAACATGGTGGAACATGTCTGGTGATGCTGTGACAGTTTTGTTACTTTCTGGACTGACAGAGCATTATTGCAAGATTCACCTGCTATATCCATGGTACAAAAATCAAAGACTCTGAATAAATTTCATTTTGATGTGTCACTGACTTATCGAAATAATTTTTACAGACCAGCGAGATTACCCTCACGTAGTAACTACAGCTGATCTCGTTGTCTAAATTGCGACTCATCTGTATCAGGTAACACAAGGGCAATGTGAAGGCGATGAACACAGCAGTTGGTCGCTTCCTCCATGAAAATGTCGACATGCTGTAAAGAATAAGAGGCAGCAGCTCTCATTTCCAAACTGGCGCAAGGGTAACATTTTATCTACTCTTTGTAAGAGCTACAAACAGCTACGGGAACAGCTATATCGTTGTAAGAACGGCATCTTGAGAAATTTTACTATCATGACGTCCTAGTACATTCAGCAACCAATAGATCTGGGGGTAAGAAATATAAAATATTGTTGAACTGCTACCGGAAATACACGATCCTGTTAATGAAATCGTATCACTGAGTACTCTTTTAACTGTGTTTCATTCAGCAACTACATTCACAGCCACATTGTCGTATTTAAGTTGCAGTCCAGTAAAACTACTTGAGTATGACAATAGACTCCATGTTTAATTTAGGATAGCCATTCGTTGTATGGTATTATGATAAGACACCAACGATAAGACACCAACTGTATTAGTGTAGCGCATATTAATAACGTTTGTCGTTAGGTTATGGAGCAAAACAGACACAAATATCAGAGAAACTGTCAATATTATACTCCGGTTAATGACGTGCAAATTGTTTTTCGATCCCACACATGTAGGGGCTTGTGTAATCTGAGTTAAGCCACTTTTAATGCGCAATGGACAAAACAAAGCAAACAAAAACATACGAAAGAAAATAGAAACGTTGTTCCTTGGTGGTTGTTCGATAAGAGGCGAGAAAGGCGAACAAATGCGGGTGCCAGATTAGAAGACGTGCTGTAGGTATATTTGCCAAAGCGCTCCTTAGTACTGTCTGAAGTTCACATTTATTATTCTGCGACTGCAAGGCATGTCATCTGTTAGCAATAAAAGTCAACTGCGAAGGATACATCCCTGTGAAGCAGTTCGTAGCACAAAACACCTTTTTTGGGCTACCAGATGTTTATCAGTAACAATAAATTTTGTGGACCTATGCTTGCGATCATTTCAAATAATGTTTCTTACGGCTTGCCCTCGATTTTATTCTTGTCAAGTTCCCTTAAAGTACTTCAAATCGCCATCACGGCGCACAGATTTAGATTTACGGTGGCTTCCTTAAATGTATTATGGCAAATGCCAAGATCAGTTCTTTGAAATGGCACAGACGACTTCCTCCCCCATCTTTCCGAGTTCGAGACTGTTTCCCGTCTAATCTCGCCCACGACGAGATGTTGTCCTGGAATCCTCCTTCATTTATTTTAACCTCAGTACGACTATTGATCGTAAATGTCGCACGAAGGTTGGTTGGTCGTCACACTTGCCAATTATCGGAGACACTGTCACTGAATATAGCTGTAATTCGCAGAAGCATCCTTCATCAGTGCCTGTTTGTCTTCCTGAATGTTGTGATTAATTTGTCTCAAAACGATCGTGCTTGAAATGATACAACTTGACTTTCTCGATAGCTCGCACTCCATACAGAACACAGGGGTTTTAATTGCCTCCACTGCTTTAACCCTTTTATTAAGCTCACCACACAACAAAATGTCACAAATGTTAAAATTTATTCCGTTTTAGACTCCGTATTCTAATGCATAAACGATGCTACTCATAACGTCAAATATAAGAAAAATTCAAGTTTTCATTGTACGAGCTATACTAAAAACTTGAAGAGAGCAAGACCATAGTTAAATACGCTAATAGGAATATGCCATATAAAATCGCAACGGATCATCCTGAAACATAATATTGCATCACACACAACGTTATATTATGTTATATTTGCTAATTCGAGTGCAGAAAATGACGATACCCTTGTCTCAAACACTCGCCGTCGAGGACAACGTACTGGGACCTACTACATAAGAAGCCCTTGAGCCGTTCACAGACCTGGTAATCCACTAGGAATGCTTTTACCTTGGTTAACTGTCAGCAGTATGGCACCGTGTCAAACGTTTTTCGGAAATATAGTTATAAGGAAACTCCTTGTTGCCCCTTCATCCATGGTTCGCTGGATATCACGTGGAAAACGACGCTTTCTAATATTCTGCTGATCTGTGGAGAGAAGCTTTTCCTTCTCAAAGAACTTCGCTATATTCTAACTTAGAATACGTTTAATAATTCTGCAGCAAACCCATGTTAACTATATTGGTCATTTTGTGGGTCCGTTCTTTTAACCTTCTTGTATACAGGAGTCACGTGCGCATTTTTCTAGTCGCTTGGAACTTCGCAATGGGGGAGACAGTCGTGATAAGAGCAACCTGAGTGAAAGGCCAAAACTCTCTATAAAACAAAATTGGGATTCCATCTGGACCTGGTGGCTTATTTGCTATCAACTTTTTCAGTAACTTCTCTACTATCATCGCTATGATGACGTTATAATCACTAATCCCTGTCTCTATACTGACACCGTCGATAATGTTAGACCTTTATGAGGCCACAAGGTCTAAAACATATGTCGTACGTGGGCTGTCGAACTACCAGCTCCAGACAGTTTGCGGGATACGTGTTCAAGCGTACTTTTCATAACTGCCCACCCATACCACCTGTAATGGTTCAATTAAATTGAGATATTTGATTGTATACGCTTGAATTTATCCACAAAAATCAAAACTGAAGCACGTAATGGGAAAATAAACCCAACAGCCAGCTACACACCTGATCAATTCACTGAATTTTATCATAAGTCACAAGCACTAATAAAGACAATCTTTGAACAAATGTTAACTAAATGTGATGAAATGCCACCTACCCTAGATAAAATGATTATACGATAAAATGCCCAGGTAGTAGACAACATTCCGTTAGAGCTACTGATAGCTTTGGGAGAGCCATCCCTGACAAAACTCTAGCATCTGGTGAGTAAGATGTATGAGATAGGAGAAATACCCGCAGACTTCAAGAAGAATATAATAATTCCAATCTCAAAGAAAGGTGTTGACAGATGTGAAAATTACCGAACTATCAATTTAATAAGTCACGGCTGCAAAATGCTAACACGAATTATTTACAGACGATTGGAAAAAACTGGTAGAAGCTGACCTCGGGGAAGATCAGTTTGAACCAATACTGACCATACGACTTATCTTAGCAGACAGATTAAGGAAGGGCAAACCTACGTTTCTAGCATTTGTAGACTTAGACGAAGCTTTTGACAATGTTGACGGGAATACTCTCTTTCAAATTCTTAAGGTGGCAGGATTAAAATACATGGAGCGAAAGGCTGTTCACAATTTGTACAGAAACCAGATGGCACTTATAAGAGTCGAGGGGCATGAAACGGAAGCAGCGGCTGGGAAGGAAGTGAGACAGGGTTGTAGTCTATCCCCGTTGTTATTCAGTCCGTATAATGAGCAAGCAGCAAAGGAAACAAAAGAAAAATTCGGAGTAGGAGTTAAAATCCATTGAAAAGAAATAAAAACTTCGAGGTTCGCAGATGATATTGTAATTCTGTAAGAGACAGCAAAGGACCTGGAAGAGTAGTTGAACGGAATGGACAGTGTCTTGAAAGCTTGAAATGAGGATATACGATGAACACCAACAAAAGCAAAACGAGGATAATGGAATGTAGTCGAATTAAATCGGGTGATGCTGAGGGAATTAGAATGGGAAATGAGACACTTTAAGTACTAAATCAGTTTTGCTCATTAGGAGCACAATAACTGATGATGATCGAAGTAGAGAGGTTATAAAATGTAGACTGGCAATGGCAAGGAAAGCGTTTCTTAAGAAGATAGGTTTGTTAACATCGAGTATAGATTTAAGTGTCAGGAAGTCGTTTCTGAAAGTATTTGTTTGGAGTGGAGCCATGTGTGGAAGTGAAACGTGGATGATAAATAGTTTGGACAAGAAAGGAATAGAAGCTTTCAAAATGTGGTGCTACAGAAGAATGCTGAAGATTATATGGGTAAATCACATAACTAATGAGGATTTATGAAATAGAATTGGAGAGAAGAGAAATTTGTGGCACAAAATGACTAGAAGAAGGGATCGGTTGGTAGGACATGTTCTGAGGCATCAAGGGATCACCAATTTAGTACGGGAGGGCAGCGTGGGGGGTAAAAATCGTAGAGGGAGACGAAGAGATGAATACACTAAGCAGATTGAGAAGGATGTAGGTTGCAGTAGGTACTGGGAGATGAAGAAGCTTGCACAGGATAGAGTAGCATGGAGAGCTGCATCAAACCAGTCTCTGGACTGAAGACCACAACAACAGCAACAATAAAATGTGGTCTGAGTGTAATTAAATGTCCTTTAATCTAAATCAAGTGTTAATTATACCAGATGGCATGTTATCTAAATCAGAGACAATGTGTTCTGAGGTGACAGTTGGCTATTATGAAAGATTTGATTTAAAATTGCCACACCTAATGCAACGTGTAGTCCTAAGGTCTCAGCTCAGAAAGGCGCTTCGGAAGAAGTAATTACAGACGAAGTAAACCCATTTGCTACTGTTTCAAGTAGAGATATACCAGACTGGAGCGAGTGTCACTTCACAAATTAGTTGTGTCTAATAAGACCTGTCAGTTGTTACAGCTCTTTTCTCAAATGATGTACTGATAATTATGGATGAAGGGCAACAGGCAGTTTCCATATTTACAGATTTCCGGAAAGCATTTGACACGGCGTCCCCTGCATATTACTAACGAATTTACGAGCGTGTGAGTGGCTCGAAGACTCAATCCGAGGCTATTTGCTGATGATACTGTGGGTTATGGGAAGGTCTGGTTGTTGAGCGACGTTAGGTGGATACAAGTTGACAAAATTTACAGTTGATGTGATGAATGTCAGCGAGCTCTAAATGTAGAAAATGTAAGTTAATACAGATGAGTAAGAAAAGCAAAGCTTTAATATTCGGGTACAGCATTAGCAGTGTCCCGAATGAAACAATCATGTCGTTTAAATATCTGGGCGTAACGTTGCAAAGCGATGTAAAATGTAACGAGCATATGAGGATTGTGGTGGGGAAGGCAAATCGTCGACTTCGGTTTCTTGGGTGAATTTTGATATTCGGGTACAGCATTAGCAGTGTCCCGAATGAAACAATCATGTCGTTTAAATATCTGGGCGTAACGTTGCAAAGCGATGTAAAATGTAACGAGCATCTGAGGATTGTGGTGGGGAAGGCAAATCGTCGACTTCGGTTTCTTGGGTGAATTTTGGTAAAGTGTTGTTCACCTGTAATGGACATTACGTATAGTAATAATTATTGCTAGATTGTATTAAAGGAAGACATCTAGGCAACTCAAAGGTGGACTCCTATACATGTTACCAGCAGGTTCCAACAACACGCAAGTCTTAGAGTGATACTTGGGAACTCAAACAGGAATATTTGGAGGAAAGTTAGAGAACCCTATACTGAAGTTGGCTGCAGAACGATCCTGCTGTCGGCAATGTACATTTCGCATAAGGATCATTAACATAAGAAAATTAGGACTCACACGGATGCATATAAACAGTAATTTTTCCCTCGCCCTATTTGTGAGTAGAACGGGAGGGGAAATGATAAATAGTGTTATAACGTACCTCCCACCACGCACTGTACGATGATTTGCAGAGTATGTATATCGATGTAGATGTAACACAATTAGTACAAAACATGCAACGTTTTGTTTGCTGGATAAGTAGCGAAAATATTAGTCCCACGCCATAAGGTGAAACGTATAGTAACGAAACAAATCATACATGTCTGTCATCTATGCATATACGTTATTAGGTGGGGGCAGCTATTACTTTACAGTTTGTTTTCAAACTAACGGTTTCAGTTATTCACTATCAGTACGATTAACAAAAATAGCAGTAACAACAGTGCCAGCACAGTTTACTCCTATCCTCTCCGCGTGAAGTTTTACTGTCGCAGCAGATGAAAAGACTTTCGTGTCAGTTCTGTGATGCAGCCAGTGATGCCTCTATCAAGCAAAGCTCGACATGCCAAGCGTGGTCCACCAAGTTTTATTCAGGCAGAAAGCGAAAATGATAACAGACACCAAACGGGTTACCATTAACTCAGAATAGGACAATAGCGAGACTATGACATTCATTGGTACCATGGGAACCACAGCCACTTGAATGCAAAAAATACACGGTTAGAAGATAGTCATATAAAAAGCCGTACTACTGACACAAAATGGTGAACACAGAATCAGGATGTGAATATTACTGAGGTGGCGGAAGAGCCCTGCACTGCCATTACGAGTACGATAGATTAAATTCGACCCAAGATTCTGGGGTGGAGATGGGAAAATTACGCAGCTTAGTAAATCTATTATGATACGACAATGAAATCGACAGTAGAGGTGAATTAACTGCTGATCACTATCAGTGCCACGCTCTTAATTAAGGAATTGTTCAGGCTACAGTATATGCTATTGTAGGGAAAGTACTGGCTACTACTGTCCAAGACATGGGTGCTATGCTGAATATTACGTCAGCCAGTATATTTAGTAAGATCCGTGAGGTCAAATGTGTAGCGACACTTCCTGTGCAGAATTTGAAGCTTGTTGGCACAATCGATGCCAGGTCACGAAATATCAAAATTCAGATGAAAGTGGAAGTTGTACTAGGTAAAAAATACCCATTCGTATCCACAAGCGGTTTAGTTGTAGAATGCATCTTTGACATTGAATTCCTAAGGAAGAAGTTTGCTGTGATCAAATTCTCCTCAGCCAAAAGTTTTCAGAACATCATCAAAATGTTTCTGTTGGGTTGGTAAAGACAAGCGCTAAGTATGGTAAATACTTCCAAATCATAAAGATAAAGTTAACAAGAACGAAAGCTGCATATACCCATAGTACATCTCCTCAGTGTAATTCAGTTGAGACTAACAAAAGTCAAATAAAAGATAAATTATATGATCTACAACCATCGACTCCTTGCAACAGACAAATTAAGGAAATTACTTTTAAAGTATATACATGCATTTGGGAAAAAAGAGGTATTTTCAACATGTACCAGTATCAAATGGCACTTTGTGACCATGGAATATACTGTCAGAATACATACTCCATCCCACAGACCAGGTGAGTGGCAGTCGCTAATTAAAATATGTAGAACCCTCGATGTTACTATATTGCGACCCTTATTAGCTGTGAAAAAATCAGATGGAGATGTTTGTCTGGTATTAGATGCAAAGGCCGTCAACGAAATTATTTTTCCTGTATGAACTAGACCACAGAAATTAGGTGAGCAGTTGCAAAAGTTTCATGGCGTTAAGTACCTTAACAGCATCAGTTTGATATCTTCACATTTGCAGGCAGAATCCAGAAAACATACTGCTTTCCTCTTTAGAGGAAGGCGTTGTCAATTTCGTGTATTGCTTTTCGGATTAAATGTAAATTCATGTGTACCCTGGACATCATCTTAGGGCCTGTCTTAAAATATATCATGTGTTAATGACTTTCCCTACAAGGGCAGAGCATTTAGATTTATTGGAAAGAAAATTACACAAAATTTCAGAAGCAGGAGCTACAGCAGATCTACAGAAGTCAAAATCCGTGAGAGACAAGATTAAATTCTTAGGCCATATAATTTCGTCCACAATGATAAAACCAGACTCAGAGCAAATTAGCGCTATAAAGAATTATTTTTCTTGTGCCACAACTAGAAAACGAAACTGTTTTTGGATTGTTCTCACTTTCCAGATTATTTGTACTTAATCAGCCTTCGAATAAAGAGCCTTGTTGAACCTGTTAAAGAAAAATGCACCATGGGTATGGACAAGGAACTGCCAGAATGATTTTCGTTACACAAACTATGCTTTAATTCACCCAGATATTTTGCATCATTAAAATGTGTCCATAGATTGTTGTGGTGACACTGATGCCTCATTCGTTGGCTTTGGTTCACGTTTATTTGAAATTAATGAAGAAGATGGGAAACCTGATATTTGTATTATACGTTTTGCTAGCTGCACACAGAATGGATCCTTTATTGTATGATTATATGATAGCGGAACAAAGACCGGTAGCAGCTACTTCTGTAAAATATCTGGGAGTATGCGTACGGAACGATTTAAAGTGGAACGATCATTTAAAATTAATTGTTGGTAAGGCGGGTGCCAGGTTGAGATTCATTGGGAGAGCCCTTAGAAAAATGTAGTCCATCAACAAAGGAGGTGGCTTACAAAACACTTGTTCGACCTATACTTGAGTATTGTTCATTAGTGTTGGATCCGTACTAGGTCGGGTTCACAGAGGAGACAGAAAAGATCCAAAGAAGAGTGGCGCGTTTCGTCACAGGGTTATTTGGTAAGCGTGATAGCGTTACGGAGACTCTGCAAGAGAGGCGCTCTGCATCGCGGTGTAGCTTGCTGTCCAGGTTTCGAGAGGGTGCGTTTCTGGATGAGATATTGAATATATTGCTTCCCCCTATTTATACCTCCAGAGGAGATCACGAATGTAAAATTAGAGTGATTCGAGCGCGCATGGAGGCTTTCCGGCAGTCGTTCTTCCCGCGAACTATATGCGACTGGAACAGGAAAGGGGGGTAATGACAGTGGCACGTAAAGTGCTCTCCGCCACACACCGTTGGGTGACTTGCGGAGTGTAAATGTAGATGTAGATGTAGAATGTGAAAGAACCTACTTTGCTACTGAGTTCAAATCTCTAGCTGTAGCTTGGGTGATCAAGAAGTTCAGTTACTATATTTATGGAAGATGTCCCGAAGTATTCTGTGATAATCAAGAATTTATCTATTTTATGTCATGTAAATTGCTCCAAGCACTCTTGGGATGTTGGTCGTTAGTTTTACAAAAGAACAGTTTTGAAATACATATTTCTGGAAAATATAATATAGTGGCAGATGCTCTGTCTTGTTTACGATGAAGCATATCTGATTCCGTGGAACTTGTAGAACGAACCACTGATTTTACATATTGCTAATGAAAGTCAATAAATACTTACAGTATTATATAAATAGAGGGAAAAATATTACTGATTGTGAGAATGATGACCAGCCAAATGTAATGAAGGTTTAATTTGATACAATCATGATGTACGAGGAGATAACAGCTGCTTAAAATATGTCTCATGTGGCAGAAAACAAAACCCGTGAACAAAAGTTGTTGTACAAAATTAAATACGCAAGTACCAACAAAACAGCTACAAATCTTTTCAGTTCATATTTCAGGACCTTTGCCCCCAGCAAGAATGGAGTTAAATGTGTAGTTGCACTTTATATTATTTTCTCAAATTTTGTCGAGTTATATGCTACATGGCCTATGCAGCAAGTCCAATTATTAAAAGATTCTCAATGATACACACCTACAGTTTGTAAACCTGTGGTCTTGTTGTCTGACAGTGCATAAAAGTTCACTAGCCGAGCATGGAAAAAAATATCTTAGGTAACACCAAATCAAACAAATACCAACATCAAGATTTCACCAAAAGCAATTCCTCCGAATTCAGTAGATTCATACGTATTTATGCACTAAATCGACATAAGTACTTTACAGAATAATTAAAGTTATTCCAAAAAATATAAAACAATTTAGCACTATACACAACACTGTAAATTCCACCTGATCTGGGATGCAAGACGAAAGAGGAGAAAGAATGGACGGATCCTAATCTACGTCTCCAGAGAGAAAAATGCTCTTGAAAAGAAAAGGTAAGGAAACCTTAGTTACACCCACAGAAGAAGCACACTTAAGGGGAAGGCTATTATGACAAGAAATTATGAAACGTACGAAGGAATCAGGCAGGATAAAGTATTCTTTTGAAACAGACCTGAAATATTCATTGCTATGATGGAGGAAATGTAAATGGCAGATACTCTGTACAGGTCCTTACACAATTGTCAGTATTTCACATGAGGGATGCTACATGTTAACTTATCCAAAAATGAAAAAAATTAAGGAACTACATGCCCAAAATGATTTTAAGGAATATTTACGTATATGATTATTCCTATCTGAGTGTTTTATGAAATGTTTGTACCTGTACTTACATAAACTATTATTCGTGACTAAGCAACTAGTTTAACTGGAAAGGTTGGCAGAAAATTTTTGAGGCACATAATTACATGGTATCCATATGTAACGCCAGAAGGCTTTATCATTAGTACTGTTGGTACTTAGACATTTATTACAGAAAGAAAATTTTGACACTTAGTTTATTGGACAGAAAACGTTCACACACTCATTGTATATGTCAGATAAACTGATAGTCTGTTAATCGTAAGAACAATTCTAATGCAAACATTACACTGCGTATTCCTCCACATTTGAAATTATCCCATTTGATTTTATTTCCTGCAGAGCTTCACCTATGTGTAGCCGGGTACACTAATAACATTACGCTTTAGGCTGCAGCGTAGCTCGCTCACACTGAGCGAATATAAACCAACAAACAAAGTTTTATCGCCACCTTTAAACAGAGAAGCCGATCCATCAAGCCCGCAGTGATGTGAACAACTACAGTTAACCGTACGGAAGCTTATTTCTTTCTGTTCGATATTCCAAAACACCATGTTATCACTATTTGGTTTAATATGTTTCAAACTGCTATATTTTAGGACTTCTTACAGATAGGTATCGGAGAATGCAGGAACACTGAAACAATTCGAGTCAAAAGTATTAAAATAAAACATCCGAAAACAGATTAGCTAAAAATTACATTTGCAGATACCTAACAAAATCAGCAAACAGATTATAAAAGTTGAAATGCGATTCGAATTGCAGTGGTGCCGCAGTAACTTAATGTGACCCGGAGACTGCAATTTTTCATCAATAATGTACTGACTTAACACGTAAGTTTCACCTGTTTCAGTAAATTAAGCTAATCGCAGCAAAATCAACATGTGCTCCATTTCCCATTAACCAATTTACAGTGTCTTCCTTCCTCAAAGATTTTTGTGGCCTACGCACAAACTTAACAATAGGGTATGAAGCATTGTGCATGATTACAACATATTCGGGGGCTAATTTTGGGTAGAATATCTTGAAACCATTTAGGAATACTCCCAACACTCTTGCCTTCGTGATGATCTCCAGTCCTCTTTGGTTCAAAACTCAATTCATCAATCTCCACAGAAACACAGATACTTCCTCTAAGTGCTATAATCAGCATTTATCTTTCTCGTTGGACTTTTTTAACCCCTGTGATAGGCTTGCAACAAAAGCTTGTCTCATATCGACCAATGTTTTGTCATTGCACATTTTTTGTATCACATATCCTGTATTAATCCATGCTTCTTCATATGAATAAATGTTCGGTTTCTCGGATCTGGACTGTTTAGTCTGCCGGAGACCATGCCTCCTCCACAATGCAATATCCTCTCTATTTGTAATTTTTCTTGTCTTTACTGGAGTTGGCAGCTCAGAAATAGTACTGCGTCTTTTTTTACAATCAGGCATTACACTTGTCGCAGAAAGAAGGATAAATTCTGATGTCACTGCTGCAAGTTCCTTTACCGGTAGCGAACGACGTTTTTTCGATAACTCCTAAAAAACTTCACCGCTCCATAATGGTGCCACTCTTCTATGTTTCACAAAAGAACACGATGCTATTTCAGCCGTTTTCACCTTACACATGGCAAACACGAACGAGTGAGAAGCACCGCAGTGGCAGACGTCACTGTTGAGAAGTTATTGGAGGGAGAATGGGGACACTTCCAGTCATTTTCTTTAGTACTCCGCAATGGTAGAGGTTCTTTGCACCCTCCTACCCTCCGGGTGTTTTTTCAGAATGACGTATATAACCGAATGCTCTTTTACGGAAAGGTGACCACTTACAAACTGAGGAATGATGAGCAGTGCACTATCACGTACAAAGGATGATTTTCCTCCACACACTCCGTTTACTCTGAAGTGTACAACACAGGGTGTCATTACGATAACATTAAAAACGCTAACTTGCAGTGAAATCGAAACCACAATCCAGCGTATACAACCCAGATACTACACACATTATGCTACCACAACTGTACACATTTGATGATTTTTTATATTCATACTATATCACGTTTTTCAAATTTATTAAAAAGAGGTTGAAAACTTAAGCGTGTCGGTGTTTCGTGTTCAGTGGAGTAACTGATAGAATATTTACAAACCAATCCAACATGTGCCGACCCGAATTACCCGTAAGGTTGTGCATATAATTCTTCAGAGAAAGCGAATGTACACTGAAATTACAAATAAGAAGTATACGGTGTAACGATTTGGCATACTGATCAGCAATACCATTGCTGTCTGTTAAACTTTAGAACGTCATAATGGGAGTACGTATGGTGGAATTGGTCAAAAAGTGACACTTTCCGATCATTATCTCTTAATAATATTTGATCTCTCCTGAATAATTTGACGCATCATTTTTTCGATCAACTGCAATTGGAAGGAAAGTTTTCATTATTTCAGAGTTAATAGTGCAAGTGTAAAATATCCAGCCATTCTGCACTGACTTTCTTAAGTGTCTTTATCTCCAGAACTAATGAGTCTAGAAAATTGTGAAACTCCCTGGCAGATCAAAACTGTGTGCCGGGACGAGACTCGAACTCGGGACCTTTGCGTTTCGCGGGCAAGTGTTTTACCATCTGAGCTACCCAAGCACAACTCACGGACCGTCCTCACATCTTTAATTCTGCCAGTACGTTTCCTCCTACCTCCCAAACTTCACAGAAGCTCTCCTGTGAACCTTGCAGAACTAGCACTACTGGAAGAAAGGTCGTTGCGGGGAGCTTCTGTGGAGTTTTGAAGGTAGGAGACGACGTACTGGGAGAACTAAAACTGTGACGACGGTGCGTGAGTTGTGCTTGAGTAGCTCAAATGGCAGAGCACTTGCCCGCGAATGACAGATGTCCCGAGTTCGAGTCTCGGCTCGGCACACAGTTTAGATCTGCCATGAAGTTTTATATCAGCGCACAATCCGTTGCACAGTGAAAATCTCATTCTAGAAAATTGTGGTTTTCAGCGATTTATTCCTTGAATAAGTTTTAATGTTCGTGTTAAGAGGTTGGACGCAGCGTGTAAACAGAAATGGCGGTATTACACATGTCTTTTGTGGAGACTCTAAATGGCGAAGGAAGACTTACGGACAAAAACATTGATGAACTCCAGCAGTACTATGGAGTGGCAATAAGAAACAATATGACCTACAAGGGATGAAAAGAGCAGTGTAGGCTACATTCTTCCACAAATTATCCGCTGATGATACACCTATACATGGTCTTTGCCCGCTTGGTGTAAGTACCGCAAAGCTGAGGCAGCGGCTACAGACGAACAATTTAGGCACAAACTATCTCCAATGAAGGAAGCTATTAAACCAATGTACAGAGAGGTGGTTTATCCTGACCTTCTTTCCAAATGTCTCCACGATTGAACGCAAAATCCAAATGAGTCTTTTGGATTCACATACCAAAAAATGTCGTTATAGGAGTGAAAACTCTATCCTTGGGTGTGTTTGGCGCTGTGATAACGTTTAACGATGGTAATAAGGAAAGAAATAGGGTACTAGAGCAACTTGGTATCACTCCAGGGGCCCGCACACTGCAAGCCTTCCAGCAAGTAAATCGACTTCGAATCATAAACGCCCAGCGTGCAGCAGAGGAAATGACTAAACGAGCAAGATATAGGTGAAGAAAGAAGGTTCCAAGTTTGAAGGATACTCAAGAACAGGACCCAGATAAAGCCTCCACATGTCAGTTAATGGCAAACGAAAAGCATAAGCTTGATTCCAGAAAAAGGCTTTTCTTTTAGTATTTGAACCATTAACTCAGAAACTATTACAGATACGTTGAGAGTTGGCAATACTCTCTTAGGATTTAAAGGTTGGCTACAGCACGCATACACAAGCTCTGGAGTCTAAGATATTGTTGTCGCGCTTCGCAGTGCACGGATTAACTAGTGGCAGTTTGGAGGCCAGTGTAAGAGCCCGCCGGCTGTGGTGCGCACGTGTGTTGGGCGAGGGGTGGTCGCCGAGCTGCCGTGTCTGCCAGCAGCGACACAGGATTTGGTATTGACTTGATATTTTTTATAATTTGCAGCGCGCTTATTAATTTAAAGAAAAGGGTTTGTGTATGTGCGTAGCAGCAGACTGTCATTTTGATAATGATAGGAGTTGAATTCTTAAGGGAAACCATTGTTAGATTAAGTATTGATTTTTGTCATTGATTCCTTTTGTAATTGTCAGGGAATTGTTTCACTATGTATTTAATTGAGAAGTATTTCAGTCCGTCTCAAGAGTTGGATTAATTTGTAATATTGCTTTAATGCCACTGGAGGCAAATTTACATACGAAGCGATTGTTCAAAGAGCTTATAGCGGTTTGTTAATTGAATGAGAAAGAATCGCTTTCAGAATATAGTTTTGAAAAAAAAATGAATTATGTGTTTGGTTTATCATTTATCGAGTTTAGATTTGACCAAACCCTTTCTCTTCAGTTATATGTTGTTGTAGTAAGCAGCAGCAGCCTCAGCAACAGCAGGAGCCGCCATACAGAACATGCATTGCACTCAGCGTGAATAATAGGTATTTTATGTTTTTGATAAATAATGGAATGTAGCAGATCAAGCGGTGGCAGCAGAAAGACCAAGTAAGTTATTTGTTGCGCACAGGACCAATTAATTAAAAAAATAAAGTTTAGGCGATCTTTGTAATAGTAAAGAAAACATTTAAATGAGCTCAGAGCTCACATGCCTGTATATGTGATATAATATTATTCCTTCCTTAATTTCTGTAATTTGGTTAGAGATATCGTCTTTTAAAGGGAGAATCTATTTTCTATAAAATATGACGTTTTCAGTACAGAGAAATACTCGACCGAGACTTGTACTTCGTAAGTTTGAGGAGGTAGTTACGCAATAACGCGGTGACGTGTTGTTGTCAGTGGATACGAGGTCCCTGTGCCTGCCAACACTGTCAAACTGTCTCACCAGAGGAAAATGTGACTACAAGCGTGGTTGTCAGTGGATATGAAGTCCCTGAGTCTGCTGCACTTACAACATGTAGACCTGGTTTCTTTTGACCACAGGGAACTGCGAGCGTAAAAACATAAAATATCATGTAGTCAGACCACTACTGGTTAATGTCATGGAAACGTAAGTGCCCAAATGCACAAAATAAAATATAATTTTTTACTGGTTGTTAGGTTATGTTAGCTTATTGAAGACTATTCAGTGCTTAAGTAGTTATTGTTACATATCTGTTAAAACTTCTATGATCTATTTTATCTACGTATGTAAGAAACTTGTTATATTTCCTTTGATGTTTTCTTATTACATACATTCTAGGCTAGCAAAATTTTCATACTATTTTTGTAAAAGGAGCCATGTTTTATCCTTTCCAATCAATTAGACGTGCAACACTTCTGCCATTTTGTATAAAATTTTAACATTTTTCTCTTGCCTATATGCCAAGCAAGTAAATTTTCGTCGTTTTTGTAAAAAAAAAATTACTTAGATGCTAAGCAAGAAATATTTAGTCATTGGATTCTCTTTGCCTAATTTTTTCATCGTTTTGTAAAAAAATTACTATTTGTTCCTTGCTAATATGTGAGGATAGAATCACCCAACAAAATTTTCAAAAATGAGGTTGGGGGTTATGAAAGTTGGCAATACTCTCTTAGGGTTTAAAGGTTGGCTACAGCACGCATACACAAGCTCTGGAATCTAAGATATTGTTGTCGCACTTCGCAGTGCACGGATTAACTAGTGGCAGTTTTGAGGCCAGTGTAGGAGCCCATCTGCGTGGTGCGCACGTGTGTTGGGCGAGGTGTCGTCGCCGAGCTGCCGTGTCTGCCAGCAGCGACACAGGATTTGGTAGTGAGTTGATATTTTTTATAATTTGCTTATTAATTTAAAGAAAAGGGTTTGTGTATGTGCGTAGCAGCAGACGGTCATTTTGATAATGATAGGAGTTGAATTCTTAAGGGAAACCATTGTTAGATTAAGTATTGATTTTTGTCATTGATTCCTTTTGTAATTGTCAGAGAATTGTTTCACTATGTATTTAATTGAGAAGTATTTCAGTCCGTCTCAAGAGTTGGATTAATTTGTAATATTGCTTTAATGCCACTGGAGGCAAATTTACATACGAAGCGATTGTTCAAAGAGCTTATAGCGGTTTGTTAATTGAATGAGAAAGAATCGCTTTCAGAATATAGTTTTGAAAAAAAATGAATTATGTGTTTGGGTTATCATTTATCGAGTTTAGATTTGACCAAACCCTTTCTCTTCAGTTATATGTTGTTGTAGTAAGCAGCAGCAGCCTCAGCAACAGCAGGAGCCGCCATACAGAACATGCATTGCACTCAGCGTGAATAATAGGTTTTTTATGTTTTTGATAAATAATGGAATGCAGCAGATCAAGCAGTGGCAGGAGAAAGACCAAGTAAGTTATTTGTTGCGCACAGGACCAATTAATTAAAAAAATAAAGTTTAGGCGATCTCTGTAATAGTAAAGTTAACAAGAGTACAAGCACGAGATTTTTAGTAGAAAACACGAGATTAGAAGATATAGAGCTCGGGACTTTCAACGTGTACCTAATTTTACACTACTTTACCTCTTAGTATACTGCTGCTGAACCACCAAAAAGTTTCTACCTATGATGGTTTTTTACTTACAGAGGCAAAAATGGGTTTAAAAACTGAACACAATTTTAAAAAAATGTAATTAATTATTTGTCTGTATATTGTGAGTTAACGAGCATTGCGCTCTCATTTAAAGATATGGCCGAAAGAGTCAGCCTACAGGAATTGTGAAACGAGCCCTGTCATCGATGACCGTGTGCCACACGAGATGGGGAAATTCACAGGCGTCTATTGTCTATTAAGGCCTAAGTGGTGTAGTTTGCGAGTGAGAAAGACGAGAATCTACGTCATAGGGAAACCCAGTAGAAGCCGTTTGTGGCCGAGGAGATGTAGCAGTGTTAAATATGGCGGACCTAAAACCGGCTATAAAGGGAAACATTTCTGGAAATTATTTAATTCTGTAGTAACGCAGGGAATAAAGCCACAGTAATTTTAATCTTCCATCCTCCATAAATTTTCGTGGTGATCCCAATAAAACGTGAATACTGATCATATATTCAATAGTTTAGGATTTACTGTTAAAGTGAAACTAACAAGTTTTGCAACAACGATCTGAATGCTAAAATCTGAACGCTTTGGTCGATCTTAACGACCGACATGTTATTCAAGAGCTAGATGAAATGTTGTGAGTCGTAGTTCGTAGAAACGTAAGACCAACAGACATTTTAATATTAGTATGCATACCGCATGGACAGTACACATGACAAACAGAAGCCTACCTGTTGTGATCCACAAAATCAACACACAGACTCTAATCTGCGGAAAAAGGTCCACTACATCTAGTAGTTTCATGAAAACGGTATAATGATATACTATTTGAGGTTAGTATAATGGTGAACTATGAAGAAAAGGGAAACGTTAGTAGGTATGTATATTTCCAGGCTCTTCACTGTGTGATTGGCCTATTAAAACTTTTGAAATATTAGGTCTTCAACTGTAAGTAGGGTTTCCTTAGGTATTTTTCCAGTGCTTGTGGACCAAATAAAACTGAAGACTACACATGAAAAATATGCATTGATTACAAGTTAATTTAGTATTAATACTGTTCGGAGCCACGTAAATAGTAATATTAGCAGCACACACCGACTTTGAATGGTTACATTTGTTTTGAAACCTCGGGATCTAAGTGAATGATCTACTCGGATTTGAAAGTGCTTTTTGTTGTTTCCGATTGTTCGGGTGTGATTTTGACCTGATCCACAGACGCAAAGGTCAGTTCTGTCCTATGAATAGACGATGTTCTCCAGACCTACATGAATGATGAGAAGTTGACGATGAAAAGGTTTTATGAAATCAAGCACGATCATAAAGACAATCTACTTCATTAACTGTAAACTTATTTCTGTAATGGACTAAGGATATAATTTCTACAGAAGGATATGTACATATTTGTTCTACAAACACTTTCATCTGTATTTTTCTTTACTAGAAATGTTAAGATCCAAGAGGTGACACGAAAGCACATGCTGTAAATAATATTTACTGGCGAACTGTTGTATAGTTAAATCAGTTTCTGAAAGGTTATTGTGTAAATAAATGCGCAACAGAGATATGGAACACTGATGAATGCTTATGGTGAAATGTCTCGTGTGATGTGGGACAATTTTTCGCACACTTTCACGCAGCATAATCATCTCAAATTCTCGCTATGTAATCGGCACAACGACACAGTTGCGTCACTAATTGTTCTGTGTGCCAAACAAGACTCTCGTAAAACATTGTGAGCGCGTTCATTATTGACTTGAATTGTGTATTTAGAATTTCGTGAAACTGCTCTACAGAGAACTTTGGTGCTTTAAATCACAGTGTACTCAACGCTGAGGAACGCCTCGTAGATAAAAAAAGGCAAAAATGATCCTTCCACACTATCACTGATCCGTTAATATGTTTCATTTATTCTTAGTCATTTCTATTTTGTATGAATATTACTTGTAAGTTAACAAAGAATTGTCTTTCAGTGCAAAATATGTAGGTCATACTTTACTTACAAGTATTTCTGTTGTAGTACTACTGGGTGTAACCTGATGTGGATGGACTATCTAACGACATGACGAGGTACAGCACGAGCTACGATGACGTGACCTTCCAGCTGTCTGGCCATTAACCTCCGTCCAGATCCTAACTACAGAGATGGGTCTCCAAGACGACCGACAACGTCTCCTACATTATGCCCTTGGGTCCATTATATTTTGTCATTACCTACAAAAACCATTCAACCATGGCTACCATCCAGCATATCCTGATTTCTGACACTGTAACGAAACCCAATCTGTAACAGTCATTTCACTGCCCCTGTCCTACGTATTATATAACTTTCAGTTGGTATGTTTGATATATATGCGAGGGTGACTCCATACGTCATGACAGCTGTGTTATATTGTGTGAATATGCTAAATCACCGTAATCGCAGAAAATACATTCCATAGTTCGCGGGAAACAGTACCAAAATAGACCGACAGATAGCGACCACATGGCAGGATGGCTCGATACCAGTGCCTAAAACATTCAGTGTGAGTTTGGTCGTGCTACGAGACGGCTGTAAGCAGAGTGGAACAGCGACCGTATGTGAAAATTGTCTTTGTCGCTAGCAGAAATACTAATCACAGTCAGTGTCATGCGGATCCACGAACATGTGTAGGTCACCACGGAGGTCATGCTCATTCTGGCGTGTGACAGCCAAACTACTCTGTAGTGTCACACTGTTACGGACGGCCGCACTGTCAGTACCCAATACTACCGCAACTTCCTGCTGTGCGGAAACGTCCGCCACTACTGTTATGCTCCATGACAACGCTACAGACCACACTCCAGGCGTCATGAATGATTTATATAGCAATGAGGGTGAGAAATCCCCTAGCCAGCCCAATCACCAGACCTCAGTCCATGCGATTTCGACCACATTATATAACTGAAGAAACCAATGAGTAGGAGGCGCTTTGCAAACAGGACGGCTAGCCGCACGGCATCCTGGTGACAAGTGGCACACATTGATGGCAATGCCAGTTGCTTTCAACACCTTCCCCATCATTGGCAACGCTGTGAGGATGCACTGGAGGACTAGTTCGGAGGACAGTAGTTAATTCTGATTAATTTTCGTTCCATTTCTACTAGTGCACAATACATTTACATCGCATTCCAATGCCCGTGTTTCGTTTCACCCTTTGCCGTGAGCCGGCCGCTGTGGCCGTGCGGTTCTAGGCGCGTCAGTCTGGAACCGCGTGACCGCTACGGTCGCAGGTTTGAATCCTGCCTCGGGCATGGATTTGTGTGATGTCCTTAGGTTAGTTAGGTTTAAGTAGTTCTAAGTTCTAGGGGACTGATGACCACAGATGTTGAGTCCCATAGTACTCAGAGCCATCTGAACCTTTGCCGTGACCTCATGTACTGGAACCATATTTTACGTTGGCATTCAAACACACATTGCCTTACCCATCAATGCATATCGTGGAAGTGACCCTCATGTATACAGGATGGAGAAAAATTGCGTCACGAAATCTTAACCCCGGGTAGGTGATGCCAGTAGGAACAAAAATTAGTAATGTTGTGTAGGTTGACAACCTACAATTTTTAAATTATGGAAACTTAGCGCCATACTTTCCGATTGCCCTCGGGAGTGCCCTGTTGCCGGATGCTGTGGACAACACATGGCTGCGAATGCTTTGCCTGCCGGAGATCGCGCTGTATCCAAGGTGGCCCGCACGCTCGGTGGTAGCGTGCCAGCCTTCCACTCTGGCGGCCTCGGGGGAATCGGTCGGGCTCCCGACACATCCATTGTAATTTCATGATAGGACGTACCGGGAACAAACCCATCGGCAGCTGTTAGATCGCGTGCAGAAAGTCTTAAAAGGGCGTTTTTTGTAGCTAGGACATTGTTTACTTAAAGCAGGTGCTCGAACTGGCGACCCTCTGACGCGACACAAGCTTGGTAACGTCGAAAGGTGTTTTGCCGAACTTTTTCAAAGATTCCTGGCATTGCCATGATGTGATTGGCTGCATGTTGAATGCGATACATTAATTCCTCTTCGTTTCTAGGCGGTTCGCGTCAAGGTGGGTGAACTACAACAAAACAATGGCGGGGAAGTTGGGATCTCGTACAACACGTCGCAGAAACCACCGGCAAAATCGTTCCCTGCCTGTGTTCATAGTCCGCCACAGGATTTAGGTCTTGGACAGGATGGAAACTAAATGAATGCTGGCCGTCATACGTCAAACCTCCCAGACTAACCGATGAGTAACCCCCATGTCATGTCCAACCGCTCGAGTACTTGTCGTAGGTGCTACCTCGGAGTGCTCGTAAACAGTCTTCAAATGCTGCATTCCGTTCGAGGTCTTCCAGCATCACCATGACATCCCCCTAACGAGCCTGTTTCGCCAAGTCGCCGATAAATTGGTGTAAACGTTTGCGGGTGTGGGTGGTGTCTTGCTGGGCACCGTTTCTCATACAACCGACGAGCTTTGTGCGCATTACCGTCGGCTAGTCCATAAACAAAAGCCATATGTTGTTCTTCAAACGAATACTGTGCTGCCATGTTCACTGCATGACAGAATCGTAGGTGACGTGTGTGTGCTCTGAAGTGAAGCTTACGAGTGAAGGCCTCTAGCATGACATGGAGACAAACAGCAAGGCCTATTCGACACGTGTGCGTATCATGTTGGGGCAGTGGCGGGGCGAGGAATGTTTCTGTGTGTGAACCGATAACCATAGCGCTGCCCGCCAACGGACGAACGGCAACAGGGCACTGCCACGGCCAGACGCAGCTCATGTCGCCAAATTTCCGTAGTTTAAAAATATTGACCTGCACAACATTATTAATTTTAGTTCCTACTGTCATCAGCTATCCAAGGTTAAAAAATTGTGAGACAATATTTCTCCACCCTGCATATAAATCGGGTGATCAAAAAGTCAGTGTAAATTTGAAAACTTAATAAACCATGGAATAATTTAGATAGAGAGGTAAAAATTGACACGCATTCATGGAATGACATGGGGTTTTATAGAACAAAAAAAAAAACCATATTTCCAGACACGTGAAAGATCTCTTGCGCGCGTCGTTTGGTGATGATCGTGTGCTCAGCCGCCACTTTTGTCATGCTTGGCCCCCCAGGTCCCCAGACCTCAGTCCGTGCGATTATTGGCTTTGGGGTTACCTGAAGTCGCAAGTGTATCGTGATCGACCGACATCTCTAGGGATGCTGAAAGACAACATTCGACGCCAATTCCTCACTATAACTCTGGACATGCTTTATAGTGCTGTTCACAACATCATTCCTCAACTACAGCTATTGCTGAGGAATGATGGTGGAGATATTGAGCGTTTCCTGTAAAGAACATCATTTTTGCTTTGCCTTACTTTGTTATGCTAATTATTTCTATTCTGATCAGATGAAGCGCCATCTGTCGGACATTTTTCGAACGTATATATTTTTTGGTTCTAATAAACCCCCATGTCATTTCAAGCATTGTGTCAATTTGTACCTCTCTATCTACATTATTCCGTGATTTATTCAGTTTCCAAATTTATACTGACTTTTTTATCACCCAGTATATAATGTGTGTGTAATTACATCAACTGGAAGTTTTTTTGGCGAATCTGTGCTTCTTAAACAGAGACTGTACGTCGCGAACGACCTAAATCATTGTTTTTCTAAATACCGCATTCCGATAAGCTGTCTTATCAAGAACACCACTTTACAGAATTTGTAACTGCGATCTATTCTGTACCGGTCTCACTGTTCAGTGCTTCATAATATCCCTAATTACGTCATTTGTTAACGCTGGAAGACTCCATTGCTGTTTTCTCAGGTTTTATTACGTCTAAATACATAAATAGATTGGGGGGGGGGGGGGGAGAGGGGGAAACAAATATCTACTCATTTAATCCTGAACATAGCAATAATTCCAGACTAAACCTAGTAGAGACATCTAATATTTTATTGCAAAAGTACGAGCAATCTGTTATGATGAGAGGGCTTACCTAAATGTCATGAGAACAAATTTCATAGTCTCATATCCATTATCTGAAATTATCGATTAACTGCAAATATATAATTAGTATAATTATATGTCAGTGATGTCTCCCTCAGTGAAACACGATGAAATGGCGCCTAGAAAATTTGTGACAGACATTTCCTTGGTCACTGCAGGGCGCATTATAACGAACCCCTAGATTTCACTAAAATCAGCGATAAAATTTTGTACAGCACTTGAAACAGCGTTTAGATCCAAGTAACAATTTAATATATTTTTTAATTTGTGACTACAGGTTTTTTTTCATATGACCGAGGAATCATCATCTCCTTTCTTCTCCACCCACAGCCACTGGACGATCAGTTCAGGTAAGCCAACGTTTCCAAAATACAGCGTACACTATTCGGGCGTGTAGTCTATTTTTTAACGAAGTCTGATTAATTAGCACTGGTACTTTTATAACAATTACACGGGCAGGCACCACCAAGCTTCCAATTACGACCTTTACGTGCAAAAAATCTCAACATCCCGACGAGAAAAAGTTTGAATGCCCCGCAGATAAACTTTCAGCACATAATTAAATTTCTTGCTCTTTTCTTGGTAGCTGTGTAACATTATACTCTCTGTATTAATAACTCTTTTTTTCTGCCAGATACGTAGCGGTACAAAGATTTACTCCCGTAAGTCTAAAAGGTAGGCATTACCAGAACTGTTTAACTTCTCATGGTCGGGGATCACAATCACGTAGAATTTGTTAAAGAACACCATATTCACCGTTGACTGTAGAAATTATTTATTTCACTAATCGTTTTTGAAATGGTACAAAGAGAAATTTGTTAACATCGGGTATAGATTTAAGTGTCAGGAAGTCGTTTCTGATGGTATGGAGTGTAGTCATCCATATATGGAAGTGAAACATGGACGATAAACAGTTTAGACAAACAGAGAATAGAGGCTTTCGAAATGTGTTTCTACAGAAGAATGCTGAAGATTAGGTGGATAGATCACGTAACTAATGAGGTGCTGAATAGAATTGGGGAAAAGAGGAATTTTTGGCAAAACGTGACTAGAAGATGGGGTCGGTTGGTAGGACATGTTCTGAGGCATCAAAGGATCACCAATTTAGTATTGGAGGGCAGCGTGGAGGGTAAAAATTGTAGAGGGAGATGAATACACTAAGCAGATTCAGAAGGATGTAGGTTGCAGTAGGTACTTGGAGATAAAGTTTGCACAGGATAGGGTGGCATGGAAAGCTGCATCAAACCATTCTCTGGTCTGAATACCACAACAACAACAACCGCAAAAATTGGGTTTCAGCACATGTCAGAGTTTGAAATTCCTCCGACATGAATAAAAGTATCGTCAAAAAAGATCTATTTTTGACAATGACGTGTATACACGTCAGAGGATTTTAAAGTCCGACATGTGCTGAAGCAAAATGTTTTGCAGTACCACTTAAAAATGGCTCGAAGGCCGAAATTGCAATAGTGAAATAAATATTTTCTGCAATCAACGGCAAATATGACGTCCTTAAAAATTTGCAAGAATCGTTAGCGTTTCACGTGAAACAAATCGATGCCGTGCATTCCTGGGACACTGAAGATTGTCACAACCTATGTGCGTTGTTAACTCAACAGACCTGTTTTCGACATATTGCGAAATTTCAGTTGAATGCCGTGACAATTTTTTGTATAGTGCAGCATAGAGAACCGTTACATGTATGTTCTAGTAATAATTCCTTGCAGGATTTCTCACTAATTCCAGTTTTTTGTTTACAATTTAATGACGTTTCATAAGGTACTGAAAGAGCTGAAAGTTATCATCAATGTGGTTTAATTCATCATTGTGGATAGCAGAGCCCATAACTTACGCATGTTTTTCTTCAGCTTCAGAAAATATCACTTGAAGAGACAGTTAAATACTTGACGAATTTCGGTGAGACGCGGACGTGACAAGTTACGCTCGTTAACAGGAAATTTGTGCAGCACTTCTGCTAATGTGATGTAGCTTCTGACGAAATACTCTATAGCATTTACAGTCGTGGCATAATCTGCGAAATGGACTGGATTTTAAACATTCTGTGACTATTCCACGGCCCAATTTGTTTAACGGAGTTAGATCTGTGTAACGTCAGGCATGAATATTCAGCAGTTTAAGCAACAGAGCGACGGTCCCTTTAAAGTTGATTACGTGAGAACTCGCGCTTCCTATTTTTGCATTAAGTGGAATCTTCCTTTTTTCCAGCTTTCTCGAGTACCGATAAATGTATTTAGACGAAATGAAGTACTCTAATTGAACTCCAGGGAATATATATCCCGGACGTTAACGTTCGTTTATTTTTGCATTTGAGGTTGAGTAACAATAATTCCCGCAAAAAATATTTTTGTCAGGAACAAAACTGGTTTTAGCACAATTTCGCTTCGTTGAGTAAGAAACCAGCATCATGTCATGCTACATCGTAACACTCTGCTGTACTTGTTATGAAACTGTATCTCGGACAGCAGTGTCCACTTTTAAATGATTTGGTAATTTCTTATGTCACAATAGTTCCCATAGGCATTATACTTTTATATGAGAAATGTGCTCTTCAGTTTTTCTCATCAAATTTGAGCCGGCTTCCTATCGATACTAAAAGACATCGGTTCCGCGTCTCCTGGTAACACCTTCTCCGGCATCCCGCCAAACGATGGCTAAGTCGTGCAATGAGTTTTTACTTTTGAAAATATTGTGGTCTAGTCAGTTACCTCACATTCTAAAATTTAAAAAAGAAAATTTATTGTTTCTAATGAATTCTTCTAGCAGTTTCCACAAATATTTTAACTTTTTCGGTTAAACTTAACGCAAAAATATAAGTCTCATATTTCCTCATCAATTTTGAGCTGGTTTACTATCGATATTCAAAGACATCGGTTGCATGTCTCCTGGTAACACCTTCTCCGACATCCCGCCAAGCGGTGGCTGGGTCGTGCAGTGAGTCTTTACTTTTGAAAATATTGTAGTCTAGTCAGTTACTTCACATTTTAAAATTGGAAAAAACTGTATATTGTTTCTAATGACTTCTTCTAGTACATTCCATAAATATTTAAACTTCTTCGGTTAAACTCAACCCAAAAATATAAATCTTAGGAGTAGACGTCATTTTCTCAATGAATGTCAAATATTTTCGGGTTAAGGCCATTACTTGTACGTCAGTACGTTTATAATAATTATGTTATTAATTAAGTCTACAACAATTTACGATGATGAAAAGTTCTCGGGTTTTCCTGCCGGGTGACTGTGTTAAAAAGCTGCGACGTTTCAACGAGTGACGTACTCATCATCTTCTGGTGAGGTGTCGAGGTTCTGCGGATGTCATCCTACTTATATCTGCGGTGTGTCCCCCTCCACCTGGCTCCGGGAGTCTGAGTACAGTGAGGCCAGCGACACAGACAGTGGTGGGCTCCGTGTGGGGGGTGAAGTCGCGTGGGTCGTAGGGGGGAGAGGAGCGCGCCGTTCGCAGCATTTCTTATAGCCCTGTACCGCAAGGAGAACGGTGGCGGTCGCGCTCTCGCCGAATTGCCACTGTCGGCGGATTCTATGCCGCAGTCAGTTGGCATTCTTCGTCTCTGTTTACAAAATTTCCGTGAATCCAAATTTCGATGGACTCTTATGACGCTCTCCCAATAGCCAGCGGGTCCACAGAGCACCTTGGTGTACTAGAAGTCACATGTGTGGTCTTCCTCGGTGCTGTGTACTGCTGTAGCCAATTTCTCCGTCTGTCCTAGCCGCACATGCCTGATATGTTCCTCGATGCGTTTAGAAATATAGCGCTGTGTTTCGACACTTCGCCAGAAGATGATGAGTATGCCACTCGCCGAAACGACTCGGTTTTATAGTACTGCCACCCGGCTGGAAATCCGAGAGCTTTTCCTCAACTGTAAACGCCGGGAAGGTGTACAGTCACATAAAAAATTAACGAGATTTATTTTTCCCAATTTATCTTTCCGCGGGCATAAAGTTCCCTTCTCCCATTGTTAATGCAGCTAATGGAAAATGCCTTGGAATTGCTAGGGTTAAAGCAGTGTATGCGATTCGTCTCACGGTCTTGTCCCCTCCAAGTGAATGCAAGAGCAGGTGATCCTTGTGGGTCAGGCGTCAGTTGTTCACTTGTGGAGTTATTGCCACAGCGTAGGCACAGCGTTATCTTGGACGCAAGTTCTGTAGCAGCATTCATGGTGGAAGTGAACATCGACACGAAGGTGTTACGTCGCCAGCTGGGTAATTCATAGTCCCAGATTACTAGCTTGTGAGCGTTCTTAAATGGGCTGCCTGTATCAGTGAAAGGACAACACGTGAAATGAGCATAGCTCTTGTAATCCGGTAATTTGGCCGATTGTCTGCGTACTGCCTGCAGATTTTTATCGCGGCAAGGAAAGGACAGCGCAAACAAATTAAGGGCGTGCGTTACTGTTTGATACGCAAACATTTGTCAGCTTTAGTATTAATGTACGCCACCGAATTAATCTTGTTTAAGAGCCACGGTGTTTGAGAGCATTCTGTTGAAGTCTGTATCGCTAGTGGTGTACTCTATACCCAGACAGTTCCCAGATTTGCTTGCATTTATGTTTCGTCTGAGGACCGTTAGGTTTGTGTAGTATTGTGGGTGCTTTTTTCGTTGTTGTTGTTGTTGTGGTCTTCAGTCCTGAGACTGGTTTGATGCAGCTGTCCATGCTACTCTATCCTGTGCAAGCTTTTTCATCTCCCAGTACCTACTGTAACCTACATCCTTCTGAATCTGTTAGTGTATTCATCTCTTGGTCTCCCTCTACGATTTTTACCCTCCACGCTGCCCTCCAATACTAAATTTGTGATCCCTTGATGCCTCAGAACATGTCCTACCAACCGATCCCGTATTCTGGTCAAGTTGTGCCACAAACTTCTCTTCTCCCCAATCCTATTCAATACTTCCCCATTAGTTATGTGATCTACCTATCTAATCTTCAGCATTCTTATGTAGCACCACATTTCGAAAGCTTCTATTCTCTTCTTGTCCAAACTATTTATCGTCCATGTTTCACTTCCATACATGGCTACACTCCATACGAATACTTTCAGAAATGACTTCCTGACACTTAAATCAATACTGGATGTTAACAAATTTCTCTTCTTCAGAAACGCTTTCCTTGCCATTGCCAGCCTACATTTTATATCCTCTCTACTTCGACCATCATCAATTATTTTGCTCCCCAAATAGCAAAACTCCTTTACTACTTTAAGTGACTCATTTCCTAATGTAATTCCCTCAGCATCACCCGACTTAATTAGACTACATTCCATTATCCTTGTTTTGCTTTTGTTGATTTTCATCTTATACCCTCCTTTCAAGACACTGTCCATTCCATTAAACTGCTCTTCCAAGTCCTTTGCTGTCTCTGACAGAATTACAATGTCATCGGCGAACCTCAAAGTTTTTATTTCTTCTCCATGAATTTTAATACCTACTCCGAATTTTTCTTTTGTTTCCTTTACTGCTTGCTCAATGTACAGATTGAACAACATCGGGGAGCGGCTACAACCCTGTCTTACTCCCTTCCCAACCACTGCTTCCCTTTCATGTCCCTCGACTCTTATAACTGCCATCTGGTTTCTGTACAAATTGTAAATAGCCTTTCGCTCCCTGTATTTTACCCCTGCCACCTTTAGAATTTGAAAGAGAGTATTCCAGTCAACATTGTCAAAAGCTTTCTCTAAGTCTACAAATGCTAGAAACGTAGGTTTGCTTTTCCTTAATCTTTCTTCTAAGATAAGTCGTAAGGTCAGTATTGCCTCACGTCTTCCAGTGTTTCTACGGAGTCCAAACTGATCTTCCCCGAGGTTGGCTTCTACTAGTTTTTCCATTCGTCTGTAAAGAATTCATGTTAGTATTTTGCAGCTGTGACTTATTAAACTGATAGTTCGGTAATTTTCACATCTGTCAACACCTGCTGCTTTTTTGGTACAGTCATTGTAAAAAACATAGGCCCAACATGTACGAGCAGGCCCCTTGCCTCGCAAATTTTCTCCATTAAATAGTTTTAAAAGTAAATATTTTTTAAAGTTCTGCTCTTGGTTAAGATTAGTGATCTGTTGCCATTACAAAAAGAGAGAGAGAGAGAGAGAGAGATTTTGTCTAAACTGTGATTCAGTCAAACAACGTGCTGTTGAAATCACAAAATGGTTCAAATGGCTCTGAGCACTATGGGACTTAACTACTGAGGTCATCAGTCCCCTAGAACTTAGAACTACTTAAACCTAACTAACCTAAGTACATCACACACATCCATGCCCGAGGCAGGATTCGAACCTGCGACCGTAGCGGTCACGCGGTTCCAAACTGACGCGCTTAGAACCGCACGGCCACACCGGCCGGCGTTGAAATCACATTATGACAAAGTTGTTTCACTCTTTTAATGACATATTGCTTCAAGCACTGGTCAAATCTTGTTATTTAAACCATAGTTAAGACTAGCATTTTATTCAATGGGGCTCCATTGCGAGATTTGTTTTCATTCTGTTACTAGGTTTTCAGAGCAAATTATCCAAGAATGTGTTCTCCTTCCATGAGAGTGCAGAGCACATAAAGACTTGTTTAATTTTTCTACGTGCGTTTTAGATTACTGTAGAGTGTGACAGCCCACTGAATTTTGGGAAGTCGGGACCGGCAGCTAATTTGAAGCTGTTATGTGTGGCCAAGGTAGATACCAAGCCCACGCCTACCACAGTAGTACAAGTTTATATGCCAAATAGCTCAGCAGATGACAAAGAGATTGATGAAATGTATGATGAGATAAAAGAAATTATTCAGATAGTGAAGGGAGACGAAAATTTAATAATCATGTGTGACTGGAATTCGATAGTAGGAAAGGGAAGAGAAGGAAACGAAGTAGGTGGATATGGAATGGGGGTAAGAAACGAAAGAGGAAGCCGCATGGTAGAATTTTGCACACAGCATAACTTAATCATAGCTAACACTTGGTTCAAGAATCATGAAATAAGGTTGTATACGTGGAAGACGCCTGGCGATACTGGAATGTTTCATATAGATTATATAATGGTAAGACAGAGATTTAGGAACCAGGTTTTAAATTGTGACATTTCCAGGAGCAGATGTGGACTCTGACGACAGTCTGTTGGTTATGAAGTGTAGATTAAAACTGCAGAAACTGCAAAAAGGTGGGAATTTAAGGAGATGGGACCTGGATAAACTGACTAAACCAGAGGTTGTACAGAGTTTCAGGGAGAGCATCACGGAACGATTGACAGGAGTGGGGGACAGAAATACAGTAGGAGGAGAATGAGTAGCTTTGAGGGATGAAATAGTGAAGGCAGCAGATGCTCAAGTAGGTAAAAAGACGAGGGCTAGTAGAAATCCTTGAGTAACAGAAGAAATGTTGAATTTAATTGATGAAAGGAGAAATTATAAAAATGCAGTAAATAAAGCAGGCAAAAAAGAATAAAAACGTCTCAAAAATGAGATCAACAAGAAATGAAAGCTGGCTAAGCAGGGATGGCTAGAGGACAAATGTAAGGATGTAGAGGCATATCTCACTAGGGGTACGATAAATATTTCCTACAGGAAAATTAAAGAAACCATTGGAGAAAAGAGAACCACTTGTATGAATATCAGGAAGTCAGATGGAAACCCAGTACTAAGCAAAGAAGGGAAAGCAGAAAGGCGTAAGGAGTATATAGAGGGGCCATACAAGGGCGATGTACTTGAGGACAATATTATGGAAGTGGAAGAGCATGTAGATGAAGATGAAATGGGAGATATTATACTGAGTGAAGAGTTTGACAGAGCACTGAAAGACCTAATTTGAAACAAGGCCCCGGAAGTAGACAACATTCCATTAGTACTACTGACAACCTTGGGAGAGCCAGCCATGACAAAACCCTACCATCTGGTGAGCAAGATGTATGAGATAGGCGAAATACCCTCAAACTTCAAGAAGAATATAATAAATCCAATCCCAAAGGAAGCAGGTGTTGACAGATGTTAAAATTACCGAACTATCAGTTTAGTAAGTCACAGCTGCAAAATACTAACGCGAATTCCTTACAGACGAATGGAAAAAATGGTAGAAGCCAACCTCAGGGAAGATCAGTTTGGATTCCGTAGAAATGTTGGAACACATGAGGCGATACTGACCCTACGACTTATCTTAGAAAATAGATTAAGGAAAGGCAAACCTACGTTTCTAGCATTTGTAGACTTAGAGAAAGCTTTTGACAATTTTGACTGGAATACCCTCTTTCAGACTCTGAAGGTGGTGGGGGTCAAATACCGGGAGTGAAAGGATTTTTACTATTTGTTCAGAAACCAGATGGCAGTCATAGGAGTCGAGGTGCATGAAAGGGAAGCAGTGGTTGGGAAGGGACTGAGACAATGTTGTAGCCTATCCCCAAGGTTATACAATCTGTGTACTGAGCAAGCAGTAAAGGAATCAAAAGAAAAATTCAGAGTAGCAATTAAAATCCATGGGGAAGAAATAAAATCTTTGAGGTTCGCCGATAACATTGTAATTCTGTCAGAGACAGCAAAGGACCTGGAAGAGCAGTTGAACGGAATGTGCACTGTGTTGAAAGGAGGATATAAGATGAACGTCAACAAAAGCAAAGCGAGTATAATGGAATGTAGTCGAATTAAGTCGGGTGATGCTGAGGGAATTAGATTTGGAAATTAGACCTTAAAGCAGTAGATGAGCTTTGCTATTTGTGGAGCAAAATAACAGATGATGGTCGAAGTAGGGAGGATATAAAATGTAGACCGTGCAATGGCAAGGAATGCGCTTCTGAAGAAGAGAAATTTGTTAACATCGAGTATAAATTTAAGTTTCAGCAAGTCGTTTGTGTAAGTATTTGTATGGAGTGCAGCCATGTTTGGAAGTGAAACGTGGACGATAAATAATTTGGACAAGAAGAGAATAGAATCTGTGGTAATGTGGTGCGCCAGAAGAATGCTGAAGATTAGATGGGTAGATCACATAACTAATCAGAGGGGTATTGAATAGAATTGGGGAGAAGAGAAATTTATGGCACAACTTGACTAGAAGAAGGAACCGGTTCATAGGACATGTTATGAGGCATCAAGGGATCACCAGTTTAGTATTGAAGGGCAGCGTGGAGGGTAAAAGTCGTAGAGGGAGACCAAGACATTCAGAAGGATGCAGGTTGCAGTAGGTACTTGGAGATGAAGAAGCTTGCACAGGATAGAGTAGCATGACGAGCTGCATCAAACCAGTCTCTGGACTGAAGACCACAACAACATCAGAAGTTGGATTTCACAAAGGAATTTTATCTAATTTAATGTTTACGTGGTACATAACCTAAAGGTAAGTAATTGTTTCCCCTTGTGGCTTTTCTTGCTGTTTTTAATTTTTTAACCTTGCTGTTTTAATTAGTTATTTAATAAAATAAAATTTTGTAAGAGATTGTACATGTATATTCCTTGGTATGGCTCCTTCCACTACCGAATTGAATCTTCTATCATATGGTAATTTTGAGGTAACTCAAATACCTGTACAAATTTATTTTCAAATTATGTGAAATTCTGAGGTATTCGTTTTTTATGTTGTAAATACTGTCTGGGATGGACTCAGTCGTTTACATGATAGTTACTGTTAGAGTTTCAGGGAGTTGAAGGGCTAGCATGAAGTAATAATAACATTCATTTAAGATAACGTCGATTTATTACAATATTAAATGTTTACATTTCTTTCAGATAACTTTCAAAATCCCCACTGACAATTTCTTGTTAGTCTATTAAAATCTTAACTTTCCCAGTAAGTTTACTGTAATGATCCCTCACGCAGTAAGAATGATAATAATAATAATAATAATAATAATAATAATAATAATAATAATAATAATGAATTTGAAAATACTTCAGATTTCTCACACAATAATACCAATAGTACGAAAGAGTTTCAGAATACTTAATTAAAAATAATTTCTCAGACAATTATTGCTAGGTAGAATTTCAGACACTTAATTCCATCCAAAAGAAAGTCTGATATAAATACATGACTTAGGGTTGAAAGCTAGCACACACCGTAAATGATTTTGAGAATTCCCCCTTTTTACAACAGAGAAGTTTTAACTGAACAGTTCATACCCATATAATCCATTTATGAAGAACGTGCCCGGAGAGCGACTCTGCAAGCGAGACACGTGACACTAGCTATCTAATTCACCACATCAGAAACCATTACAACTCAACATCATTCACAGTTATCAAAATGTGTTCTTCCACAGTAACTTCACGTATCAACAGCCCAGTTAACATTGTTTGATTCATGATAACAATGGCCCCTCTTTACGTGCCATAACCAATTCAGCGACAGTACAGAGTCATGACCCACCTCGCTTACTGCCGCCCACCAAATTTAAACTTCGGCAACAAGCATTCTAGGCCATGGGCACCAGCTAGTACACCAATGGCAGATGTGATGGTGACCGCCTTACCAAGCCGGCAAGCTACGTCGTTGTAGTGAACAGCGTGCTGCAGGGAGAGCGAGGAGAAGTTGACCCCTCCAGGTTGCAGACAGCAGCTGCAACCAAGCGGCGCCGCACTGCACCAAGTTAAGGAGAGCCGGGAGCGGGTATTTCAAGTCATCCCAACTTGTGACCACTACAGTCGGCACAGTAAGTAACAAGCCATGGATTGGTGGGTACGTCCACATGGTGAGGTTAAGATCCTGAAGTCCTCGATAAGGTCGTTTGATGGGTCCCAGTTGCTACTTTAGCTGTTATTCTCATAACTCTGATATCTGCCTCGAAAGTCATATTAATGCTCTAGACATTTGAGCAACAAGGTTGGACGGCCAGAGTAATAATTATGCCAATGTAAGACACTTATGAACTCATGAAGCGTTGGTTGCTTCACTGTCATGACAAAATTCTGAGAATCTAACACATAGATGAAAGTATCATTGTTGTTACTTATGTACTCATGAAGCGTTGGTTGCTTCACTGTCATGACAAAATTCTGAGAATCTAACACATAGATGAAAGTATCATTGTTGTTACTTTCATGGTTTCATTCTGAATTTCGTATCTGCATTTAGGACCTTTAAATTTTCTGCTAATGCACACTTTATTAGGGAATTTCGCTAATGAATGTTTGACAAATTTATCATTAGAGTAAAAGAATCTCGCTTGGAGACGACGCTGATAACACAAGAAAATATCAACAATTTCTTCTCTCGGATTGAAAAACTATGCTGTTGCCTCTCAAGCTCAATATGTCAGTGTCATTTTCTCTATTCCACATTAACTTCAAACTTTCTGTTGTGTTCCAAGTCTCATTGAATAGGAGTGTGCTATTTTCTGTATTCCATATTAAGTTCAAATTGTCACCTTCTGTTATGTTCCAGGTTGCGTTAATATCTTTCGATAATTTTCAAAACTCGCTTAGTACTTTATAAAGCTCCTCCGTTCGGGAACGCCGAGTTCTGTTACTGCATGCATGCGCCGGTCTTCATATCATAACACTGTATAAATATATTGCGGAACGGACTAATGTATGTCAAGTACAATACGGATGCCAGTATAGCAGAATGGGAAACTCCAACATTAACGTCTTTTATAAAAGGTAAATTCATTCTTCTTCATTCGCCTTAACGATTTTGAGGTTAGTCTCGTTCCGGCAGGGTCGATCCGGTATGTTGCCATCCGACAGGCTGTATTTTATAGCCGTTTGTACATCTGAAGCATACATAACCATAGGGTTGTACGTTGTCTTCTGCAGCAAATCCTACAAAACTAAATAACACAATAACTTGTATTTAAGACGGGTCTCTCATACTTAACACCCAAAGCTTCACTGCCATATTGCAGGACTGGTAACACCATTGTTCTGTGGAACATTACTTAACAATCCTTTCTTGCTCTATTCCTGAATGAATTTGGTATCTAACATGCACTGTCCAGTCACATTAATGAGACGACTTTTCAAAAGCTTCAATAACAACCTTTTGCAGTGAGGACAGCTGCAATACGTGCGGGAAGAGAGCCAGTGAGATTCTGGAAGGCACCGACAAAGATGTGGAACCATGCTGACTCCAGTGCCGTGGTCAGCTGCTTTTGGTTTCTCGTTTGAGGATCCATGGGGCTTATAATACGATGGATGTGGGTCCACAGATTCTGGATTGGGTGTAAATCCCGAGAGTCTGATTGCGAGGGGAGTAAAGTAAACTCATACTAGCACTCTTCGAAATATGCAAGTACAATGTGAGCTGTTTGACACTTTGCATTGCCATGCTGGTAGATGCCATTGTGCACAATGAAAAATAAACTGCTTGTAGGAATGGACATGGTCTGTGGACATTGTCTGTTGACTCACTATGCTTTTTAGAATGACGATATCACCTAGGGAATGCTCTGCAATCAATTATCAGAATACACCGACATTATTCTTCTGAATGGCGAAACTCCAGTAATGAACGACTTCTCGTCGCCTTTATCATATCGTTCTCTACAACGTCCGACTCAAATAGTTCAAATACGAATCTCTGGAAGGAGGATGTTCCTTTCCAGGAATAGTATTGAGAAGTGATATTTGAAACTGACAACAGAAGGAGTCTACTGCCAGCAAAATATATTTCGTTTTAGGACCCCATTATTAAAAACATGATCACAATGACTCGGTTAGCGTCACCCTGCATAAAAAGTGGCCTTTGTTCTACCGACTAATTCAAGAGCCGCTGATAGCATTACGTTTTCTGGTAGAAATGCTGTCTGCCGTTTGGAACCAGGGCTCTCCAGTCAACCACATACTTGCATTGGATCCAGGGAGACGTCTTCTAATGGTTACAGCCACTGGTGAATCATATTCATGCCTCTCATATCCCGAAATGAATCACCTTTTTCGAACGTATTTGCTACAGTAAAACCCCAATGTATCTATAACAGTCCCTCTGAATCTTGTAACTGTTTCCCAGTCTGTGCTCCACTATTCCTGCAGATTCACCCATTTGATCATTCCCATTTAAGTCGGAACTGAGCAGACGTCGGAGAGTGCTATATCTCCCACCTTCTGCATCCCATGCAGAAACAAGTTGAGCTGAATTAATGCGACAGGCCCCTTATTTTTAACACTCGGTCGAAATGGGGACATTTTGTTGTATCCCTGCCAACGGTGTGTGATGTGTAAGGTCAGCACCAAAATGAAGCTTTCTCATACAACACAAGGTAGTGTAAGAGACAGTAGAGCAACTTTAAGAAGAACTGAAAAAAGGACAAGGGTTTTGCTACTGAATTGTTGTGGGTCTCTAAATTACTGCTACAGTCCAAAGGAGATTTGTATCCCTCAGGCTGCATTCACGTCTGTCGCCCAAATGTTCTATAATTGTTATTTTGTACCATCCAACAGAGAAAAACTAGGAACTGTGAAAGCTCCATTATGTTCGTCCAACAGAGAACTCAGTAAGATTTTACCACATATGTATCTTCCAATACATCGAAAACAAATGCCGTCTGTATACTGGCATCGCGTATATGTGGTGAGTTTATTAAATGTACAGGTACTGATCCACTGGAGCAACTGGCCAGTGATGGAAGCTGCTTACACAGACCAGTGTAAAGTTTCATCACCAGGACTGTAGGAGGATCATATTCCACAGACTATTACTCACAAGAGAGGGACCTTGTTTTTTCTTTTCTTTTTACTCTAACAAATCCAAGCAGTGTATTACTACAGCTTTGTACACCAACATACATTTTGTTTTCTCCCCCACGACTTCGAGGTCAGTGTCAGCTTCTTAACTGACATAAACATGTTTTGATTCATTAGCTCTCACAGAAAACCAGACACTGCATGGTGTAAACTATATTCCTGCTGCTCCCACGACACATGCATTGGATGACTAAAATAAAAGACAGTCACAACATAAGGAAACTGGAAGAGTTTTCCAGCATTGTGGAGTGTTTCAAAACAGCTGCCCGAAGGTGATTAATGACCTCTACAACTAAACATATATTTCACAGTGATGGGGTAGAAGATGACTCAATGATCCATTTCAACTGATGTCTCATATTGTGTTCATGTACATGATCACTGTTGCTTTGCTAGACATCCCCAGAATAAGATTCCCGTCCACCAAGATTCTTTCTACATCTCCAACAAACGATGTTACTCAGTCATTATGTGTTAATCACCAGCAGTATACCAGTGGCTGGATGGGTTGGAAAAGACACTATCTATGTACAGTAGTAAGCACCACAGATGATTGTGGATCAGTTTCAGCAATTTTACCAGTTGTTTTCTGTAATTTCATTGCTGACCAATGACACAACAGCATGCTTCCTAGTTCGTGTATCATCGCTAAACCACCCATCCTCTACTTTGCGAGTGTCATATAGTAGATTGCGAATGTAGATAAATGACTGTGCAATAAGTCCATTCATTGCTAATTCCCGAACATATATGTGTACCAAAGCATACAGACAGTGAACTACATATTTCTGGAACTTCGACCATAGGGCACAATTTACGATTACCATTGCCCATCTTTCCCTGTATGTATGGGGTCGCAGAGAATTCTTACATTCTTAGGATAATTGTCGACTTAATTTGCATCTGACCAGAAGTAGAGTGCTACATTCCAAGTCTCGTAAAGGAACAGAGCAAGCCGAGTCTGTAACTACCATTCAGTGAATGCTGCTCCATACTGGAAGAGAGACAAGAGTACGACAGAATGAACCCCTTTCTACCAAGTGGGCAAAAAAGATGGTCCAGTCACATAAACTCAACTCAACCTGTTTCTCGATGGGATGCAGAAGGTGGTAGATATAGCACTCTCCGATTTCTGCTCAGTTCCCACTTAAATTGGGACGATCACATGGAAAAAGCTGTATTGAGGGCGGGGAAGAGACTGAGGAAAATATACAAGATGCGGAGGGACTGTCTAAAGCCACATTGGAGTTTTGCTGCAGCACTTGCAGGTGACTCTCATGATCAATTTAGTTAATTACACTATCAATTTGATATCAGTGACATGCAGCCTTCTGGGTAGAGGTGATGGCTAGTGCACCAGGGTAATGATCCTTACTTGGCTTTATCTTTTTTTCATTGTGATCATATCTTTTAATGATATTTGGATCTCTCACCTACAAAGGGAGAGATGATCATCGTAATAAAATCAGACGTATTACCGATTTTACAAAGTGTTACGTAGTGTAAACCTTATATTTACAACTTCTCTGTGCTGTTACCGCAAGAGAGAGTTTGAAAGTGCGGAGGTGTCCTGTGACAGTGGTAGATCTTAGTACTCCATCATAAAATGAGTTTAATATGCTGGGCCTGTGATGCAGGAAGTGCAGATAAAAGAAGATTTTTCTCCTTGATGAGAGATGACTTAGAGGGAATATACCCTATGACATAGTCCTGTACAGGGTTTTCACAACAAGTAACGATACTTTAGCCATGTGAAAACGCGTGTACAGTCCGATTTCTTCTGTCTTCGAAAATAACTCATACAAATGGGAGGAATATACATTTCGTGTGAGAAATTTGATATGTATCGAGAAAATAGATCTCTGTTTCGGATTTTTTAAGCTGGAAGGGTCTATGTTTTGGTGGAATTATTTAGAACTACTGTATACGTCCAAACTGCAGCTGCTTGTTTCACAGTGCATCGTGGCTAGCTGTTGCAGTGCTCACGAGAAGTCGGCAACTGGAAGTGAACGATTAGATCAGCCTGTGAGGAGTACAAAGAACGTGATCGCCTGTGTGATCTGGTGTACAGCTGCATAGGCTGGTGATCAGTGTGCTTGATGAGTGCGACAGAAATGTACGTGTGTGTGTGCGTGTGTGTGCTGCATGAGAGAAGATTGAAAATGGTGGGTGTATGCACTGGACGTATTAATAACATCTATTTTCCTACCACTCTAATCGTCCCCCGATGCTCTTCATGGTCAGGTGTGGTGCACTCTTGCGTATACACATGTCCACAACCACATTTGCAGCCGCAGCGGTAGATTTCACGGACCTCTGAACATTGACGTTGGTGGTGTATGAGGGGCTGGAGCACTGCGTGTGGACCTTGTAACATGAGCTCGAGAAATGTGTGAGTGTTTTCAGGTATCTCCAGCATCTAGCCATGACAGTTACTGCTGCAGACTGGATATTGGTTTAAGTGCAAAAGTAGAACCTTTCTCCCTCCAACCAAATGTAAAAGAGTGGAGAGGACCAATTACGGAATGATATTGTACTTTTAGAAACCCAGTCACAATGTCAAAATCAGGACTGATCAATTAATTGTTTCCGATAACTGTATTGTGTGCACAGATGTTTTTGGTATGGGTGGCAGTGGCCTGTGCAGTTTGGGGGCTCTCTCTTGTCCAGTGTGATTGGGGGCTACCCTGTAGACGTCGAATGGTGAACGTCCCATACCACTAGTTTGTGTGTTCAGTAGGATTCTTTTCACCAAACATATTAAGTGGAAGGTTGCAATGGACGAGGGTGTTTGTGCTCTCAAACATTAAAGTGCACAAGACCTCAGATATATTTAGTGCTACAATCTGTTTGTGGTGGAAATTTCATTACTTGACTTCAATGATGTTTCTGTGAGATACTCAAACGTTGAAAATAGTTTTTATTAGGAAGAACGATCAAAGTAAGGTAATGGTGAGTGCTGTATGTGATCTATTTGACTACCATAAATTTTTAAACAACTAATTTGATAGGGTAGTGTTTATCTCACTCTATTTTTGATATCGAAATTGTATCAGCTCTTCCTTTCCCTCCAGCATTAACCAACAGGAACACTGTATGCTGAGGACCGGTGCAAACCTCTACTTGCATGTTTCGTGACGTTAGTTCTCGCAGACTAACAGGCAGTGGCCTCTTGGGAAAGACAGAGATAGGAAACGAGTATGGAATTTTCCAGTCAACAGAATGCCACCACTTCATGCTTTGTTTGGGGCCGCTATATCAAAGGAGGCTGATATGCAGTCATTGGCCGGTGATATTTGGTAATGTGATTTTTAATTATGACAGTGGGCTTTTTTGACCGTCGTGGCGGTGACCTGACGACAGTCACACGCATGGCAGATCTCAAACAGTGGCTACTATACCGCAATTAATACGATTCATGGTCTGTTGACCCCTTTGGAAGGCTTAACTCTCAGTACAATATGACTGGTACATGTTTACTGGTACATGTTTCCCGATCTATACAAAATAGTTTACTGCTGATATTCTAGCAATTTGTTCATCTGCAGAAAGTAGCGGTGGGTTTCGAAATATCTCATGAACATTTTGATATGTAGCTGTTCTGATTTTCACGTCTGTACTTACGCAGCAGTGTGCTTCTAAAAGTGGGGGAAATAAAAAAAATCAGCATCTTAATATTCCTCACTCCAGCAGCAAATACAAACTAAGCCTACTCAGCGTTTCCATGAGTAATAAGAATAAAAAAGCACCACAACTATTTAAATATTTCATAATGCAATCAATTCTGACAAATTCTTTAAATAAAATATATTCGATACACCACTTTTATCCTAAAAAATTTTTGAAATGCACAATATTCTACACACTGTGAAAATAACAAAAAACAGTATTCCATACACTGTAATCGATTTCCCGCCAAATGTCCAATCAATGGAGTCTTTTTCCTGATATTTTCCTGATTTGGGAGATGAGAAGGACTGCTCGGGTTTCCCAGAGGGGGTGAATTATTTGATAAATTTAACTAGTCAGTCAAACTGATATCAAAACTGTGCTTGTATCAGTGAGGAGAGTTTCCGGAGGAAAGCAGGAGGAGGAGGGAGATGAGAATAGATGAGGATTTCTTGAAAAGCCACTTAACCGCACAGTAGGTTAAGGATATGTCAATGAAAAGAGGACAATAGGTTTTCCCCTGCCGCTGATGTAGGCAACACGCAATGTGAGGTGATGCCCCTCTTGTCTCACTACTAACAGTGTACATTTTATTTAATTTATCATTAACATTTCTGAATTAATTTCAACTACGGACCCATTCCATTACTACAGAGACTTGTTTCCTCTATTATGTTCCATGGAAGTGGACGTGTGAATAAAGTAAGTAAATAAAATCATGCTTATAGTTACTTCTGCACATGAATGTATTTGGTTGCTGACAACCTGTGGAGAACGTTCCAGACAGGTAAAGGCATTCATTGAGAAGCAGAATGTCAAAAGAAAAAAGAACAAAAAGAAAGGGATGCTGCGACACACAGTGCACAAATAGGGACGGCATACCACAGGAAGTTGAATAAAGCAAGATGGCAAGACGGAAAGCCGCTACTATCTTCTGACCCCATCCTACTCTCGTCAAACTGAATCCCCCTCGCACAGCCAAAAGTCACAGACCTGTTTTCACTATCGTAGTGGAAGTGAAGTACTGATAATGGTAACCACACGCTTCAATTTTGTTTTGTGTAAATGCTGGTGTTACTTAAGTTTTGAGAGTCTGTGGCTATTACAGTTCTGAAATCAATAAACAAACACATTTATGTCTCAGATTTCTGGAGAAAATGTGGACGGACATTATCCTTGAAGTGAAAGATAACGTACGTCAGCACTCCTGGGTATTTGTACTTGATGTACTTCAATTTTTCAGTGTCCACGTACCATTGTGCGTTGATAGCTGGGCCTTGTTACAGAAAATCCATTAGCACTGGACCCTTGCAGTCAATGGAGAAGGTCATCATGACTTTTGAGCCGTGACTTCCTGCGACGCTCTTGGCTGGATAGTCTCTCTGTCGAAGTTACGCGCTTTGCGGCGTCCTGGACGGCTAGCACCCTCTGTTTAGGACGGTCGCGGCTCGCGAGGTAGAGGAGACTCGGTCGGGGATTGACGGGGACTTAGTCGGCTGCAGTGACAGAGGGAAGACAGCGCCCGGAGCATCGCGAGTAGTCATTCGGCGCTTGGTGTACTGCGAGGACGCACCGTGTTGACATTCCGGCGCCTGGGTCTGGTGGCGAGCGGAACTGAAGTGCGGTCAACATGGCTGTTGTCAGTTGACCTCTCGAGCACGGAATTCAGACGCGCGGCCGATGTGAACGCCAAACATCGAGAAAGTGCTGATTGCTGTGAAGATGTTTCAGGCTATCATAACATCATATTGCCGAATGTTTTCCATAATGGTTAAGTCACGTGTTTATTTAATTTATCATTAACTTTTCTGAATTAATTTTAACTACTGACCCATTAAATTACTACACAGACTGACTCCGAAATTATGTACCACGGAAGTGGACGAATGAATAAAGTAAGTAAATAAAATCATACTTACAGTTTCTTCTGCACATGAATGTATTGCTATTTGAGTATTTTTTGAAATCTAATGGCTGGTACAAATTTTTATTGTTCATATTCACACGGCCTGATAATTGACTAGTGATCTCTGATCTGTAGTTATGTTAAAGTTATAATTGCGTAAAGTAATTTCTTTATGAATTTAAATTAATTATTCTCATTGCTTTTATACAATTGGATAATCGGTGTAGATCACCATTATTAGCAAATATTATTTAACCATTGTGTTGTTACTAGTGCTCTGTTTTAATTAATGTGATGAAAATAAAGTTTTGTATCCTCAAATGGAGTCAGCATCCCACTCCAGCAGCCCATGTGCCCTGCTTACCAATCCTATACTTTACCAATGGCAGCAGCGCGTGGTTGCGATTTTCACGGGGGAAGGGGGGGGGGGGGGAGAGAGGATACTTAGTAAAGTTCACTGGAGTTCACTGGTGACAGCATAGTAATTAGTGTAATACTTGTATTCATTGAATTGTATCTCTTACTCTTTGGATTGTGGCTGTTGTGCGATTTATTGTGTTACTGTATTTATCCCACAATAGCAAGGAAGATCATCGGTATAGCCAGTCTTAGGAAACCTTGTCTGCAATAAGAATTAAGGATTTGGAAGCAAAGTGAGGAAGGAAGTGTAGCGGAAATCACTCAGTTCTTGCTGGCTGCCTTGACCTTGCCAGTACACATTTCGAACGAATCAGTGGAAGACGTGAATGAAGCCATGCTTTTTTTTTTGTATAAATTTGTTAGGTGACATTCAGGAAGGCGTGATAGGTTTTGCCTCCAAATCACGAAGGAATTTTGTCGTTTACAGGCCCTACTAGACCATTAAGTTAACAGAACACACGTTATGAGTGCTGTTAGTAAAGGTACTCCTGTTTTGTTGGAGCTTCAAAGGTTGCTAGACGATATTTTAGCCGTACAGCAGGAAATGTTGTGTTTCAATTGGCGTGACGATAAAAAATATTGAGGTTAATATTAAGGTCAGTGTCAAGCAGTCATACTGCGTTCGCGAGATTACCTAACCCGATAATGGCAATTCTAATGGGGTATCAAAGTTGTCAGTGGAAAGTACTACCGAGTGATGTGAACTTTTGTGGTTGTTAGTTAGGTTGCACGAGCAGTCCAACGTGCTGGGTGTCAATCATAGTGTAGTATTGCAACTTATTTATCCGTTAACCATGGGACGTTTAGCCAGGATTATTGCTGAGGATGAAACACTATTCCATTTCGTTAACCTGGTCCGTATTGCTATCTTAGCCTTGTGTTTTTAAATCTCAGAGGCTGAAGCGGTCACGAATATTTTGGAAGGTATGCGATTCGCCGATAGGAGTAGAATTCTCTTGTGTGGTAAACCATCTTCCTTTGCCGAATTGGACTAACTGTTAATTAAAATTGAAAATGTTCGTTATGGTGAAGGCAAACGCGGAGACTTATAAGCAGGCTGCAGTGGTGATACAGTAAATAGTATTGATGTGCAGCATTGTCGGCAGAGGTCGAAAGCTAAAGGAGTGTGCTACCGTTGTGGAGAAACAGGGCATTTTGTTAGAGACTGCCCGAGCCGGAAGAGTAGGGGAATAAATAGCTGACGCCAGAAGAAAAAGGTTCCGTCAGCTTTCCGCAGAAAACTGCTGGCGGGAGGTCGTAAAATATGTGCTGTAGATAGTAAAAGCCTTCCTTACGTATCTGCAGTGATCAGTTTGTGCTATAGTTGATTCAGACAGTGGTGTTTCCCTCATTTATTAGGACTGTTATCGTAGATACCGACGTCTAGCTAGATTACCGGTGATGGGTCGAGTTGATCATTCTTGTTGTTCTGTGGATGGGCGCCCTCTTGAATTAGTAGGTCAGGCCCGTTTTAAATTAAGTATCCAAGGCATTACACGGCCCTTGGAATGCCTTGTTGTTAAAGGATTGGCAGTCAAAGTCCTAATGGGATGCAATTTTTTGCGCTTAACGCAATATACAAAGGATTATGAGAGTGGTAGTTTTTAAGTGTAGATCAAGTGAAAATTTTAATTTTTGTCCTCATAGGGGTGGGGCAAAGGCTTGCAAGGTGAGCATTTGGGCGAGCAGGGCAGAAGTGCGCCATCTGCCAGAAACTCAAGCAGCTAAGATAATTAAATTGTTGAACGAATTTTCTGAAATATCAGTTGGACGTGACTAATAAAATCGAGTGTAATATTCAACTCACAGATCAGAACTCCATACGCCAGACACCGTACCGATTGTCTCTTCCTAAAATTAAAAAAAAAAAAAAAAACTACGGAAAATTGTAGAGATGCTATTAGCGGATGGTGTAATTAGGCTTCCATCTCGCCATATGCAGCTCTGATATTCCTAGTTCCCAAGACTCATGGTGGAGGTTTTCGGTCGGTGGTTGACTACCAGGACTTTAATCAGAAGATTGTTTTGGAATCCGTTCCACTTCCAGAGCTTCACAGTTGTTTTCTTGGTTTGCTGGTTCTAAGGTTTTCACTCTTCTTGACTTGAACCAAGCATGTTAGTAGATTCCCCTGGCTAAGGAGTCTAGACGTATTACCGCATTTTGTGCTGATTACAACTTATTCGAATTCAATAGAGTGCCTTTTGGGTTGGCTAATTGTGTGGCGGTTTTGTCGCGTCTGCTGGATTCAAGTTTAACTATTTAGATGATATGGTGGTCTATAGCGCTAATTTCCAGGAACACTGCGAACATCTTAGGGAAGTTTGCAGCCGTCTCAAGGGAGCAGGGCTCAACATTAAACCTACTAAGGTGACCCTAACCCGTGAGCAATTTTATTCTTGGGCCACATTGTCTCTCAAAGGGGAGTCGAGGTGGACTAGAGCCGCACTAAAGCCATTAATCAATTCCCCGTACCACGAGATAAAAAGGTCTTAGCCCGATTTATCAATATCGTAAATTTTTTCGTACATTTATTCTCAATTTCGCTCAGTTGGCGGCACCTCTTAATCAATTATGCAGGAAGGGTGAATCGCAGCAAGTCGCCTTTGAAGGGTTGAAACAGGTGATGAGCGTGGCCCTGGTGTTAGGTATATCTTACTTCAATTTGCCCTTTGTAGTACAAACAGACGCATTCAATGTGGTGGTGGCGGCGCTTCTGTTGCAAGAACAGAACGGGGAGACACCCGCTAGCCTACGCGTCTCGTGCGTTGTCAGGGACTGATGCTAAGTCTTCATTACATGTGTTAGAGGCATTAACCATCCTGTTTGCCTTAGAAAGATTCAAATTTTATATCGAGAATCGCGAATTCAGGCTTGAGACTGATAACCTACCGCTAAGTTGGGTTTTGGCTCGACCCAACAAAACTGGGTGGATAGCCCGATTGGCAGTTAGGATATCGTCCTTTCAGTTTGACGTTTGCCGTGTAAGAGGGGGACAGAATCAAATAGCCGATGCCTTGAGTCGGATGTCCCGTGAGCCTGAGGAGGAACGCAGCGTGGAGCGTCTTGTGGAATTGGGTCATGCCGTGGGGGTCATGACTGAAATTCCTTCATTATTTACTAATCTCAGGGCAGAACAGCGGCTGGAGCCTGAATTAGAATCTGTTCGGGTCATATTAGACGCTGATAAACAGGTGCCTGGATATTCCTTGTGTTATTAGGCGCGTACGGATAACCAGCCTAAATTGTACGTACTAAGAGTTTAATATCAGGGGTGTTCAGTTATTTTCACCAGGCCTTGTGCGCTGGTCGTCTGTGATTTAATAAAACCCGAACCAGGGGTGGACAACAATTGACCTGGAGTTGCATGGATAGGGATATTCGCAGGATGGTTGCCCAGTATGAGGTTCCTAAAGCCTCCAAGCCAGACACTGGCGAGGGTTCCTTCAGTCTATAAGGGAGTTGCACTCTATAGACAAATTATATATCGATTATCTGGGACCCTTACCTCGTACTCAGGGTGGGAACCGATTCATGTTAGTAACTGTAGATGCTTTCACCAGGTTTGTCTGTCTCATCCGTAGTAATAATGCCATGGCAACCGCAAATGTCTAGCATTTGGAGAGGATATTCGCCAGTTTTGGACCACCCATAGCATTGGTCAGTGATAATGTTCCAAAAAGTTTCGGAAGTTTTGTTTTGATCGGGGCATAAAACATGTCACCACAACGCCCGATTACAGGCAACCCTCCTTCGCCGAAAGGATTAACCGTAATCTTAAGGCAGCCCTGATCACTTATGATTCCGAGCGGCAGACGAGAAAGGCGATCTATCCCTTAACTGGTTGTCTTTCGAGGCGCATGGGATGACTCCCACCAAATTAATATTTTCTTTCAGCCTGAACTCACCGTTGGCCAATATGTGGACTCTAAACGAGTTGTTGCCAGAACAGTTTAGTCCTGAGGACATTAAGTGGTCGTGGAAGGCAGCCAAAAGTAACATCAGAATCGCGCATCGCCGAGAAAGAGAAAATTATAAAAAAAGGCAGGCGTGGGGAAGTAGGGGACAGAGTATTTTTGAAAAAACTTCCACAGGCAACCTCAAGACAGCCTGTGGTTTGCAGAGAAGTTGTTGCCGAGATTTGTGGGACCATACCTGATTTAGAGAAGCTATCGTCGGTGAACTTCCTACTCAGGAACGTAAATTTAGTTAAGCAGACCAGGGCATGTAGCCAAATTAAGGCAGCCGGGGTAGGTGACACATAAGGGTTCCACTCACAAGAATGAAAATAGCTCCCCTCAATTCCGCATTAAGGGGGGAAGGTGTCTTCCTGCGATGCTCTTGGCCGAACAGATTCTCCGTCGCAGTTACGCTCTTTGCAGCGTTCTGGTTGACTAGCGCCCTCTTTTTAGGATGGTTGCGACTCGCGAGATAGAGGAGACTCGGACGGCGATTGACGGAGACTCGGTTGGCGACAGTGACAGAGGGACAACAGCGCCCGGAGCATCGCGAGTAATCAGGTGGCGCTTGATGTACTGCGAGGACGCAAGTTGTTGATATTCCGGCGCCCGGGTCTGGTTCAAATGGTTCAAATGGCTCTGAGAACTATGGGACTTAACATCTAGGGTCATCAGTCCCCTAGAACTTAGAACTACTTAAACCTAACTAACCTAAGGACAACACACAACACCCAGCCATCACGAGGCAGAGAAAATCCCTGACCCCGCCGGGAATCGAACCCGGGAACCCGGGCGTGGGGAGCGAGAACGCTACCGCACGACCACGAGATGCGGGCCGGGGTCTGGTGTCCAGCAGAACTCGAGTGCGGAAGCAGTCACCGGTCAACGTAGACTGTTTAAGAGTCGTGTCTGTCTCGAATCCTGAGGAGAGCGCGGGAGTTTACCTTGGCGTGAATGTTAAAGCCGAGCTCCTGGACTAGCTTTAAATGGTGAGCAATTTTGTCGAGGAAGCTTTGAATGTCATTGCTCCGTGTAGCCACTCTGATGTTCGCTATTCATTCCTTAAACCACTTGGACGTGGGTTAGGGTTACTTGGTATTGCAACTCCATGTAACTGCTTTGTGCCCTGATTCTCTTTCATTACAAGTGTGGCCTTATTCGGCGACTCCTTTTTTATTACTACTGTTAATGTATTAAGTGGTCAATTTCATGAATCAAAGTTTATTCTCTTTATAAAACTTAAGCCGCCATTTTGAACTGGAATTGCCAATTTCCTCTTGGTTGGAAACTACAATAGCAACAATTATGCGCCGTCAAACAGTACTTTGGCGTTTAAGGTTGTGTGCAGATAGTTTGGTCATTATCATCTTGAACTTGTTGTGGTTTATAAATTAATCAAGTGAAATTTCACGTCACTGGAAATTGTGATATGAACTATTGCTTTAACAGTAACTGCGGTTGTCACACTATAACATTTAACACCTCTTCTCGCATTTGGCGCTACCTAGTGTTTCATATGGTTTTAGTATTTTGGTGAACTGTGTATTAATACTGGGTTGTGTGTTCTAGAAGCCGTTTTTGGTGTGTGCAGGACCTCCTGCCTGTTGTCACTTGACCTCTCGAGCACGGAATTCAGAGAGTGGCCGATGTGAACGCCAAACGGGGAGAATGTGCTGATTACTGTGTAGATCTTTTAGTGTATCATAACATCACATAGTTAATTCACGCATTTATGAGATCTCGCTATTTCAGTATTTTTCTGAGAACTAATACCTGGTACAATTGTTGTTTTCCATATTCACAAGGTCTGATAATTGACTTGTAAGCTCAGATCTGTAGTTATGTTAAAGTTATATTTGTGTAAAGTAATTTCTTTATTGCCTTAAAGTTGAGGCCATAAGGCTGTCTTTCTTTTCAAATTTTTAAAATTATTTTCATTGCATTTATACAATTGAATAATCGGTGCAGAACAGCACCATTTTCAAATACTAATTGATTATTTTGTTGTTACTAGAGCTCTGTCTTAAATAATGTCATGAAAATAAATTTTTGTATCCTCTAATGGGGTCAGCATCCCGCTCCAGCACCCCATGTGCCCTGCTTACCAAACCCAGACCTTCACAACTTTTCCGGAGCTGACCAGCTTCTTGTTTCGGCTACGGTGCACACGTTTCGCTGAGAACCCGTTACGCGTCCTCCATACAGTCCCAATGATTCCCAAGCGACAGTTGATTTGTTTCTGGCGAAAAATGGGTCCCTAGACAACTGCAAATATTTTGCCATGAAGGCACCGACCGCTTTGTCTCAGAGTGAGGCATATGCCTTAACAGTATAGCGACTAATTCTGAATTAATAAACAGTTCACTTACTCTTTTTTCAGCCCGCTCGGCTAGCCGGGCGGTCTAACGCGCAGTATCCCGAGCAGAAAGGTGTGCCAGTCCCTGGCACGAATCCGCCCGGCTTATTAGTGTCAAGGTCCGGTGTGGCGGCCAGCCTGTGGATGGTTTTTAAGGCGGTTTTGCATCTGCCTCGGCGACTGCGGGCTGGTTCCCCTTATTCCGCCTCAGTTACACTATGTGTGGCGGCCAGCCTGTGGATGGTTTTTAAGGCGGTTTTGCATCTGCCTCGGCGACTGCGGGCTGGTTCCCCTTATTCCGCCTCAGTTACACTATGTGTGGCGGCCAGCCTGTGGATGGTTTTTAAGGCGGTTTTGCATCTGCCTCGGCGACTGCGGGCTGGTTCCCCTTATTCCGCGTCAGTTACACTATGTCGGCGACTGCTGCGCAAACACTGTCTCCACGAACGCGCACACCATCATTACTCTAAAATCCAAACATTGGGATTACACCCATCTGGACTGAGATGTTCCTGGGGGAGGGGGGTGGGGTTCATTGGGAGCCGAACCGCACAACCTGTGGGGTTGTGTACCACTGAGGGCTATGGTGGAGACGAAGCCTCTCCGTCGTTTCTAGGTCCCCAATTCAATACGCACATACATACTCTTTTTTTCTATCCGTATCGTTTTCATTCGACGGAGCGATTTGTCTGCCGTCAAAACGGGCGTGATCATTGGCTTTCAGGGCAAGGGTGGAAGCATTTCCAAGATGGCTATGTTGGTGAACTGTTCGCCATGGTTCAAGTATACTGTGCGTAGAAAAATGTTGCTATACAAAACCAGCTCCGAGACACCTGTGGTGCAGCACGGGCCTTAGATGACAGGGGTGAACGGCGACTGCAGAGTTGTGTGCGGCCGAATGAACTTGCAACTGTTGAACAGTTGACCGTGCAGATAAGCCAAGGCACTACCATCCGTGCCACTTCAACGAGGTTTCAGCGAACGTTGTTGCGTACGGGCTTCTTCAACAGGAGCCTGATTCACGCACCCATGCTGATGCTGTTCATCGCCGACGACGTCAGGAATCTGCACACCAATAGTGCAACTACACGTCCACTGGGGGGCAACAGGCGATCTTTCCAGATCAGTCATGTGTTATACTCCATTAGCTTGAAAGTCTGAAAGCAAGCTCCCTGCAACAATCGTGGGAATGGTTCAAGCGCTGAGGAATAGTTTGATGGTATTTCCTGGGTGATCTTGTCATTTTGCAAGGTACAGTGGATCAATACAAGTTTGTATCTATTCATGGGACCCAAGGATAGGTTTTCCTCGGGAAACTGCCTCTGCAACACGAAAATGCAACGTGTCAAACTGAGAATCTTTGGGACTGTTCGCCTCATGAATCCTGAACTGACAAACCTGGCGCATTTCACCACAGCAAGGTTCCGCGTCCATGTCGGTACCTTCCAGAATTTGATTCATTATCTTTCTGCACGTCCATGCTGCAAAAGGTCATTGATATGAATGGACAGTGTAACTATATATTAAATTACACCCATATTGAACTGGCAAAATTACTTTTGGATGTGAATTCATTGATAATTACAAGAACTTTCACTTTGTTCTCAATGGAAACGGAAGTAACGTGCTGTTCCTTCACTTAGTATCCATGTAAATGCCAGTATTTTGTGTTGGGTGATAATCCGTAAAAGAAGTATGTATTAGACAGCCTCTACTTTCTTAGGCCTAATCTTAATCACTTCATACGTCAGTCTGTAGACACTGATTAACTGCTATTCCTTTACCACAGCCCAGTGCAACAAATGAGTGACCAGATAAATCTTTCACCGTGGTGTAGAGGTCCTACCATAGCGTGCTGTTCCTTAAGAAATCAGCGACTAGCTGGAAAGTTTATAACCTCGAACGTGGATTTCCCGGTCATCGCAAGTGGTCATCTGACTACAGGCTATTTGAGCTCGCTCCATGGACCAACTTAAACTTCCGTGTGTCACACATATATCCATTTTTTCTCACAGATTATTAATTCGTTTACTCACAATCGCACATCTCGTACTTCCCGAGTAGGTCTTAGAATCAAGGCAACGAGAAGTCATACTATCGTTGTCATTTTCCTCACAGACGCCAGCCGATGTGGCCGAGCGGTTCTAGGCGCTTCAGTTTGGAACCGCGCGACCGCTACGGTCGCAGGTTCAAATCCTGCCTCGGGCATGGATGTGTGTGATGTCCTTAGATAAGTCAGGTTTAAGTAGTTCTAAGTTCTAGGGGACTGATGACCTCAGATGTTAAGCCCCGTAGTGCTCAGAGCCATTGAATCCATTTCCTCACAGGCCCGTCATCGCCTCATGTATTTAACAACGAACACCGGTTTCAAATATTGGAACTGACTCCTGAAATTCAGCTTAACCGTAATAGTTATAGAAATACTACCTGAAGCAACGTACGATAATTTGTGCCCGACTGGGACTCGAACCCGGATTTCCCGCTTATTGCGAGCGGTTGCCTTACCACTTAGGTCATCCGAACATGCTCCGCGGGCCAAGCCAAACATCCATATGTCACACAACAATCTATTTATTTTGATAGTGTATTAATCCGCGTCTTGCAATTTCCATGCAGGTTGTCTTGATTCTAAAACCTGCACGTGTATCACAAGATGTACGAGCATTGGTAACTGAATTAGTAATCGATGAGAGTAAGTAGACAGGTGTGTGACATATGAAAATGGGGGTCGGGACGGGGAGCATGCTTGGATAGCCTAAGAGGTAAAGTGACAGTTCCCTACAAGCGAGAAATCGGGGTTCGAGTCCCGGTCCGGCTCAAATTTTGCTATGTCGCTGTAGGTAGTACATCATCACACTTAGGTTCAATTTCAAGACATATTTTCAACATTTGAAACTGTAGTTCGTCATCAAATACACTACTGACCATTAAAATTGCTATACCAAGAAGAAATGCAGATGATAAACGGGTATTCATTGGACAAATATATTTTACTAGAACTGACATGTGATTACATTTTCACGCGATTTGGGTGCATAGATCCTGAGAAATCAGTACACAGGACAACCACCTCTGGCCGTAATAATGGCCTTGATACGCCTGGGCATTGAGTCAAACAGAGCTTGGATGGTGTGTACAGGTACAGCAGCCCATGCAGCTTCAACACGATACCACAGTTCATCAAGAGTAGTGGTTGACGTACTGTTACGAGCCAGTTGCTCGGCCACCATTGACCAGACGTTTTCAATTGGTGAGAGATCTGGAGAATGGGCTGGCCAGGGCAGCAGTCGAACATTTTCTGTATCCAGAAAGGCCCGTACAGGACCTGCAACATGCGGTCGTGCATTATCCTGCTGAAATGTAGAGTTTCGCAGGGATCGAATGAAGGGTAGAGCCACGAGTCGTAACACATCTGAAATGTAACGTCCACTGTTCAAAGTGCCGTCAATGCGAACAAGAGGTGACCGAGACGTGTAACCAATGGCACCCCATACCACGACGCCGGGTGATACACTAGTATGGTGATGACGAATACACGCTTCCAATGTGCGTTCACTCCGATGTCGCCAAACACGGATGCGACCATCGCGATGCTGTAAACAGAACCTGGATTCATCCGAAAAAATGACGTTTTGTCATTCGTGCAGCCAGGTTCGTCGTTGAGTACACCATAGCAGGCGCTCCTGTCTGTGATGCAGCGTCAAGGGTAACCGCAGCCATGGTCTCCGAGCTGATAGTCCATGCTGCTGCAAACGTCGTCGAACTGTTCGTGCAGATGGTTGTTGTCTTGCAAACGTCCCCATCTGTTGACTCAGGGATCGAGACGTGGGTGCACGATCCGTTACAGCCATGTGGATAAGATGCCTGTCATCTCGACTGCTAGTGATACGAGGCCGTTGGGATCCAGCACGGCGCTCCGTATTACCCTCCTGAACCCAGCGATTCCGTATTCTGCTAACATTGGATCTCTACTAACGCGAGCAGCAATGTCGCGATACGAAGAACCACAATCGCCATAGGCTACAATCTGACGTTTATGAAAGTCGGAAACGTGACGGTACGCATTTCTCCTCCTTACACGATACATCACAACAACGTTTCACCAGGCAACTCCGGTCAACTGCTATTTGGTTAAAAGAAATCCTTTGGAAACTTTCCTCATGTCAGCACGTTGTAGGTGTCACCACCGGTGCCAACTTTGTGTGAACGCTCTGAAAAGCTAATCATTTGCATATCACAGCATCTTCCTCCTGTCGGTTAAATTTCGCGTCTGTAGCACGTCGTCTTCGTGGTGTAGCAATTTTAATGGCCAGTAGTTTATAACTAATTGGTTTAGGCGAGACGTGGATCGATGTGTGGTTTAAATTGAATTTACTCCCTTGAACATGAGTTAATGTCAGCCGGGCTTAGGCCAAGATTGCAGGGCGGGGAAGGTAACTAAATTGCACCCGCCTGCGTAAGCGAACCGTGGATCCACGCCCCAGACTACGGCTCGGTATAGCATTAGGAAGAACTACGGCAGGTAGTTTACTGGTGGTGCATACTACATGCTAGCACGGCGGACTGATACGCGTGGTCCCTCTATTGCCTGACGACATTATGCGGCGGCCGCGCTGCGCTGTGTCCGGCCACGCCGCGCCGGCGGCACTGACCCGCGCCCACACTCTGCGCGCCGAGCCACCTGCCCGCCTGGCTGCTACGCGTCCGGAATAGTGAAGCGCCGCGGACCCACGTACCCGCCGGGTCGCGCGCACAAAGCTGGCTTCAGAGCCGGCCGGTGGCGGACGGACGGCCGGCAAACAGGAGCTGGATTTATGGGCGGCGCCGGCGCGAACGGAATACGCCGAGGACCAGGGGCTGGCCGCGCCACGAGGGCTAGACAAACAGGCTCGCCGTTTCTTGCGCGCGTGCGTCGCATAACACGCTCACCGCCCTGCCGTTATTCCCCTATTTACCGTGGGAAAATTTCTCTTCCACGTTCACTGTGGAAGAATTGCATCCAGAGCCTGCACAATGCGTAGCCTGTATGTCTAAGAACATGATTATAATTCATATCGAATGATTATAATTTTAACTGGTGGTGTGCAGCTGTGCGGGCTGGGGCTGTACACAATGAAGGACGCTGAGACACCGTAGGCATGTTCATTATCCCTCTGCTTAACTGCAAATCTGTATGCCATTGCCTACCAGTCGGGCCTCTCAGGCCCGCGTTGTTTAAATTGATTTTTTCTATTTACGATGTGACGGTTTATGAGGTATAAATACTTTTAAAATTACATTAAATAAATAATGTTCATATTTTAAAAAACAAAATTTTTGTATGTTCAGTAGCGGCTTTTATTCTTCTTGCAAACTTGCGCAGTGTCTACAGAGGGTAACAGAGGATAGAATACAGGCTTGGTGTACTCATAACACGTAATTTGACTTTTTCTATCTTTCTTCTTTACACAATAGCCGCGCGGGATTAGCCGAACGGTCTGAAGCGCTACAATCAGGGACGTGTGCGGCTGGTCCCAGCGGAGGTTCGAATCCTCCCTCGGGTATGAGTGTGTGTATTTGTCCTTCGGATAATTTAGGTGTGTACGCTTAGGGACTGATGACCTTAGGAGTTAAGTCTCAAGATTTCACACACATTTTACACAATATGCACTTCTTTTCCTTTTCTCAGCTGCTGGTTTCACTGCCCTTCTTGGATCTGGTGCTACTAATCAATTTATTTGTTTCTCCTACCCATGCTAGTTGCTTTTCCAAATTGATGATGAAAATCCGACTTCTCATTTTATTTATTGGTAGCCAGCATCATCCAAACTATGTATTCATTCATTACACTTACGTACATCGATCACATTGAAGAAAACCACCAATGGCCAGTGCCTTGTTTTCCTCTTCACACTGTAGATCGCGTTTTGTTCCATGGTGTCAACACCGCCCTTTTTGGCATTGTATATGATTAGAAATTCCGGCTTGTGATGATAACACTGTTGTTTGGTCATGATGAGAGCTAAGGACGATAAAAACTTTGTTTCCCTTATGAACATAAGAGACTATCATGACATTTGGTTGGAAACCAAATAATGTAGACATCACGTTCTTTAGGTATAATAAAATCGGCAGGCAGTCCACATTTGTTTTTTCGGACAGTACCTTCTAGTGTCAGATCTTTTAACAACTAACAATGAGCCAAATCGAGAGATGTAAAAAAAAAAAATTACCACAGCTGATATTACGTCCAGGCTTTTCAAGTTCAATCACCAGGGTTTTTACGAAATTTTCTCCGCGCGGCTCTGGTTCCCCAAATACACTTTCATCTTCCACCAGTAGGTTGCGGCACTGTCGCAAATTGAAAAGAACTTTATTCTGTATCTACCAGGCTTTTATGGGTTGTATTGCCGAAATAGATTTGTCATACAGGGTCACGCATCATCTTGGAACGTAGACATTCCTAAGGGTAATTTCCCACATCTCAAAAACTTCTCTGACTGGTTCCTGTAGTCACTTCACCAATGTCACCTCAGGCTGCTGCACTGTCAAACCCCAACACCATCTGGACGCCTAATTTCACTCAACAGTGGTCGACCTTTCTCAACAGTCCAAAGCTGACTGATATTTTCATTTCTTGAGATGTAAACTCCAGTCAGTATAAGAACACCAAGAAACTTCTTCGTTTCGTGCATATCTATATCCAACCGGTCCTCGTAAACGATTCGACCGTCCTCGTCGGACCGTATAAATGCTCTGTCAATGAGGGATACACGAAAGAACAACATAGAACCAGATTCTTCAATATAACAGTTCCTAGTCGTATAGCTTGCAGATCCCTGGTCTTCTTTCAATGCATCCTTTTTGCTCCGCCTACCAGAAATTTCTTTTTCAGGACTGTAGCCCATATTTCATTCCCGTAATGGGAAAACAATGTCCCAGTCAACAGAATTTGCACTAAATTGTTCTTCTCCGTCTTCATAAAGGGATTCTTCATAATCATCTTCGTGTCCTTCTGAGTTTTCTGCGAAATCTACATCTAAAACAACACCACTGGAATAGTCACCTTCACTAGGTGGGTTTGCAGGATCGGAGGACTGCTCTAACAATTCCTTATGTCCTCGTCTTATAGCACCCTTCTCCATAACATTTTCAGTTTGCAGAACAGACAACTGTTACGACATAATGCCCAAAAATAAGGACTGTTGAACACTGAAAGAATAACAGCGTGAGACAACAGTGGCAAATGACGTAACAGACGCTGTGCAGACAGACATCTTGTTGTTGAAAAATTGCTTCAAACCGCGAGGGCCTTCAAGGCCACTTAATGCATAGTTCCACTTTGTGGCACCAGGTGAAAATATGGAGCTATAAGCAGTCAGAATGTAAAATATTTCCTGTTTTGATGTCAGTGTACTATTTTTCGCCTGGCGACGCGTGTTAATTTCTTCTGTGAAGTCACTATTGGTGTAAAAGGCTAAGACGGTTGAGGTTTCCGTGCGAATCGCAATGGATATTGAGGAGAAAGACCGTGGACTGCTGGGAAAGTTGTTTTACCAGAATGGCAGCAATAGCTGTGCTGCATTTCGGGAACATCGCAGAGGCGCAGCTACTAAGAGGCGTCAAGCCAATAAATGAGCTAAGGAATACGTTCAAAAAATATGAAGAAATAGATGCCTTGAGTGGTACAGCAGAGAGAGAGAGAGAGAGAGAGAGAGAGAGAGACGGAACATTCCCATGAGGGTTCATAAAGTTAATTGAGCTATAGTCGATCCTGCAGCATGTGTCGCAAATTCTCCAGCGAGTACTCGACCTGTGTCACGGGAAATGTCACTCCTCTGGTCAACAATTAAAAAGATTTATCGGCGCTTTTTATACTGGTATCCCTGCAAGATTCAGACTGTGCACCAAATGAAGCTCCAAGACAGGCTACAGCGCCGTGACTTTATAATTAGTTCTTTGGCACGCATGCGAATGGATGACATATGACCGAGGAACATTCATTGGAGAGAAGGGTCACATTTTACTCTGCCGAGTGCCGAGAATGGACACAACTGTCGCATATGGGCTTCTACTCGGCCACATGCTGTGCAGGAACATCCACTACACTCAGCTGATATGACTGTACAGCGTTGTTTCACAAGATCCTTCGTTCTCGGTCCATTTTCCTTTGAGGAGATGACAATTCTACTGCCTCTTACGGGTACACTGACATCTGCGCGTTGCAAGTACCTCTTTTTATAACTCATGATTCCAGCACTGCAAGAAGGCCACTGTATTCAAGCCACTATTTTCATGCAAGATGGAGAGACACCACATCTTGCTTGCCAGGTGAAAGAGTAGCTTTGGTAACGACTGCATCACCTCCAGTCAGTTTCAAGATGTGTGGCCTTCCAGACTGCCAAATCAAAATCCAAGTGACTTCTCATTGTGAGGATATCTGGAAGATCGTGTACTCCTGAACTCAATCGACCATGTCATGTTATGGATGGAGCGTGATGATGATGTGGCGTTCGCTGTGTTATTCAGTGGTTTGGTATTAACTAATTTGTAAATGGAAATGATAATCTTATTTTATTACATTGAGTAATTACTAAATAATTTTTCTCCCGGCTAAAGATATGGTCAAGTTGCTAAAGAACTCCAAGTTAACGTTGTGTTAAAGTGTTGTCTGTAAGTTGTGTAAGTGTCACTAAATCACAGTTCGTACAACAGATTCCTTACAACTACTGAATAAGATGGAAGCAGTTATCTTCAGAAAATGATCATTAAAACCACCGAGTATCAGCCGCGCACAACACTGACGTATGTTACCTGAAACAATATTCTTCGCAACTCGTGCGTAATTAATTTCGGCTCCATACATCAGCTAGAAAAGTTTCTTATAAGGATCGTGCTATGAGCACTGTTTTTAAAGAACCAATCTGATTCGAATCATTTTCATTCAAATGAGTTCGGGACCACCGGTGCACATTTATTTTTACACATTTGTATTACCTTCGGCATTTATTCTGCAGAATTGCGTAATTTAAATTTGAATTTGGCGCTGAGATAATTGTTAAGATGGCGGCAGACAATTAATAGAGACTTTCTATTGTTAGAGCAAATAAGTAAATATTTAAAATGCTTATTAAACGCTATAAAATCTACTTTCGTATTGTGCACTATTTAGACTTCATCAAGCAAACACTTGATTTGTTTCTAAGGAAAACACAGACAAAAACGCGATGCAAATCGCTGTCATCAATGGCTGCGCTCCTTGCAGCGGAAAGAAATAATTAACACAGATAATGATTATTGAGAGAGGAATTTAAGTTACAAATAATTATTCACTCATATTTATTATAATAATGAACTCTATTTTCAAGTAATAATTAACAAATAATTGCAATTTCTTAACAGACCTCAGTTCGATATGCGTCTTCAACCTACAAAAGCCAACCAACAAAAGGTAAAAACAAAGGAAGACAAACGCAGATCATAAAAGGAATTTACAATTATCATTGTCTTTGCAAGACACACGTCGATATGTCCAACCACATCACAAAACATTATATAAATAATTAATATTTATCATCTTTTCACTGATTTTTTTTTCATATGTCGAACAGATAATGTTTATAACTGTCAGAAGCATAACTTCCTCTCGCCGCACTGCAGCTAAAATTTATCTCGTGGATGTTACATTGACCATACGTTTAACATATGTTACAAGTTATGACCAGTTACTAATAAACGTGCCAGATCTACCGTTACCATCTGTTTCATTGTTCCTTCCCTTTTCCTAAACCTGACTGCTTACAGCGCTATATCTTCACTCGGTGGCAGAAAGTGGAAGCGTTATTTTTGCAGCACAATCCGCGAGTGCACCGATTCATGAACATAACGATGTTTCAGCTTCCTGCTGTGTATACAGTCCGCACTGCAGCACTCGCAACACCGTCAATTTAATTATAAACATCCAGTACATACCGGCTCCCGAGAGGTGACTGGGACTTCCTGACACGTTAAAATTGACGGCGTGTCGACATTAGTATCTGCTCTTTCGCAGGCAATATTTGTGCCAGCTTCAATTTCTTCATACATGTCTCTCTTGATTTTCTTATTTCACATTTTAAGGGTTACAGGTTCGAGTTTTCCTCCAGCAGGTTTCATACGCCCATAAGTTTCAACATAGAGCACACTCTGCTACAGAGGGCATGGTGCTTTCTAGTAAGGTTGTAACGTCTTGCTCTTCGTGGACAGATCCAGCATTTGGTGAAGCCATGAAGACTGCTTGCTTCAGTACCTAAAACAAAGGCAGTGTTATAAAATCAATTTAAATGAAGCTGATTCATATTCATGGCGAGATGACGAGTCGATTGATAGCGGGAAAGGACGTGTTAGCTAATTCATCTAAATGTTCATTAATGACAATGTGCTATTTAGAACGAAAGCTGCAGTGAAGCACCAAAGAAATGGTATAGGCAGCGAATTAAAATACAGAGATATGTATACAGACAGTATGCCGTGGTCGGCGTTGCTGTATAAGACAAGAAGTGTCTAGCGCAGTTGTTAGATCGGTTACTGCTGCTGCAATGGCAGTTTATCAAGATTTAAGTGAGTTTTAAGGTGGTATTGTAGTCGGCACACGAGCAATGGGGCACAGTATCTCCGAGGTAGCGATTAAGTGGGGATTTTCCCGTACGACCATTTCACGAGTGTACCCCGGCTACCAGGAATACGCTTAAACATCCAGTTTCCGACATCGCAGCGGCTGGAAAAAATCCTGCAAGAACGGGACCAGCGATGACTGAAGAGAAAATGAAGAGAATCGTTCAACGTGACAGCAGTGCACCCCTTCTGCAAATTGCTGCAGATTTCAATGTTGGGCCGTCAACAAGTGTCAGCGTGCGAATCATTCAACGAAACATCATCTATATGGGATTTCGGAGCCGAAGACCTCTCGAGTACCTATGATGACTGCACGACACAAAGCCGTACGCCTCACCTGAGCCCATCACCGCCGATATTGCGCTGTTGATGACAGGAAACATGTTGACTGGTCGGACGAGTCTAGTTTCAAATTGTATAGAGCGGATGAACGTGTAGCGGTATGGAGACAAGCTCATGAATCCATGGACCCTGCATGTCACCAGAGGGCTGTTCAAACTGGTGAATGCACTGTAATGGCGCGGGCGTGTGCAGTTGGAGTGGTACGGCACTCCTAATACCAAATTCCTGATAATCATGGTACGGGAAAATCCCCACTTCATCGCTACCTTGGAGACGCTGTGTCCCATCGCTCGTGCGTCGACTGTAACACCACGTTCAAAGTTACTTAAATCTTAATGATCTGCCGTTGTAGCAGCACCAACCTATCTAGCAGCTGCCCCATGCACTTGTTGACTTATATAGGCGTTGCCGACCTCAGCGCCGTATTCTGCCTGTTTACAAATCTCGGTATTTGAATACGCATGTCGATACCAGTTTCTTTGGCACTTCAGTGTACTACGTAAAATGTAACTACAGATATTGATGAGAAACTATGCTCTAACGTTTTGCCGTTTGGCATCGTATCGAGTGCTTCCCGAAAATATAGGAATGCAGAATTTATCTGCTGAACTTCACCCATCAGGGTATCGAGCAACAAAAGGGCGATCTGAGATTCTACGAGCGATGCTTCGTATATCCTTGCTGATTTGTCGATGTGATCTTTTCTGCCTCAAGGAAATTATTCTATTCCAATTCAGAATATGCTAAATTATAGCCATAAACAATGTGCCTGAAGTGTGTGGGTGTAAGTGTGACGAAACCAACATCCCAAATTTTTCAGTTCTATGTCACTGTGTTTTCGCTGTAGAAACAGTACTATTTAGAAATTCCCCATGTAGAATTTTGGAACAGCTGCTATGCTAAAATTCCATACAAAAGTGAAATCTGCACTGCCTCAGTTATAGAGTACTTGGACTACATTTTACGTAAGCGAGATTGGAGGAAATGTAGCGTTTGGTGCCACCTCTGAATTCCCACGCACGCACGCGTAATTGGTATGCCCGTAAGCGTCGCCCTGTTTGTATCGGTCTGTGTGCTTTGCTCATTTATTTAAACAGGTAAATCAAAGCCGCAGCTAATTACCGCCAGCACTGCATCCGTATCGCATTTTGAACCAGAGAGCGGAGATAAGCCATTGAAATATACATAAGCCGACGCTGTTCGACATTTATGAAGGCGCCCTCATTATATTCGCTTTGTGCTTTAAGAGCAGTCTGACTGCCACGGATGATGATCGGAATAGTTTGTGGTTAGCGAGTAGAGAATGAATATAGAGAACGCTACAGAAGGAGTTGTAAATATTTGAGGAGGGATGTATGTATACGATTCCGAACTGAAACGATCACCAAAACCTGTGTCCCGTATTCAGTGGACGTGAAAATAGTTACGTGATGTTGATACGCACAGTTCGATTACAAGCACGTAGGTATGGAATGAAACGACACTGCAGCTTTTGAAGGAATTTACTAAAATATCAATATCCGCACACGATGAACGTGCAGATATTGATTTTTTCACGTGTTTAGTATTTTACATGATTATTAGAAGACTGGGCTTAAAATTCTGAGACAGATAATCTATATTATCGGTAAAGAGCACGTGGTGGTAATAAACGCGGAAGGTTATTGTGATGTAGATTTTCGTTTCTCGTACTGTAACGCTGCAACATTGGCCCTGCTACTTCAGGTGCTGTAAAATATGCCGTATATTGTATGTTACTGACTTTTTTCATAGTAATAATTCTTTTTAATAAAATTAGAGTGTTTTTGTGTTTCCTTTGTTGCATGAACGTCTCAGTGATCGGGGACGCACTGACATTTGTTCTTCGCGTGGCACGGAAAATTCGTTCCGCCAGACACATCTTTCACCCGGTCAACGGCCGTCAGCCGCAAGAAGTTGATGAAGCGTAAAATCTCATGGGACGATTAACATAGAATAGACTGAATGTTGGTAATGTTGTAATAAGTTACTATTTGAGTAACGATCCAATTTATATGTCTGTCATTATTTAACGTCTCTAATTCGTGGCACTGGATTGTGTTCTTCATTGCTGAATAAACCAACCTGCAGCCATTTTGAAGATATAAAGTAAAGTTTCTGATACTTATGAATATATTCAATTGTGTCTTGATAGATGTATGATAAATTCCTAACATTATAGAAAGATGGATTTTAAATGAAAGCAGTGGCAAAAGTAGGAAGTGATCGATTTGGTTTGAAATAAATGTAATTCCAAAACAGTTACTATTTTACTTAGAAGAGGACAGAGGGGTATACTAATGGAATATGAGTGGATGTTATTTTACTGCGACTAACTAATCAAAGTACATTACGATGGAAGGTAGTTGATTTCATATTTGAGTAATGGCACACGAACGAGGGATTCAGCGTATTTAGCGGAGCGCAATATTAAGTACGCTCTAAGACGAAGAAGCATCATTACCTGTGAACTAATTATCCGAAAGGGTCAGAAATCGGTAGACATAATGTATATATACAGACAGACAAATGATTACAATGGTAGAAAAACTGGAAGACTTATTCAAGAGTAAGAGTTCCACAAATTCAGCAAATGAGTAACGTGTTGGTCCATGTATGTCTGTCCCGTATGCAAGCAGTTATTCGGCTTAGTATTGACTGACACGGTTGGTGGGTGTCCTCATTAGAGATATCGTGCCAAATTCTGTCCAATAGGCTCGTCAGATAATCAAAATCAAGAGACGATACGAGGACCCTGACCATAATTGTCTCAAATGTTGAGAAATACGACGACATAACCGGCCAAGGTAGAGCTTGGCAAGCACGAAGGCAAGAAGTATAAACTCTCGCCATGTGCGGGTGGGAATTATGTCTCTGAAATGTAAGTCCAGGGTGGCTTGCCATGAAGGATAACAAAACGAGTCGTAGAGTATCGTTGAATTACCGTTTGCTTCAGGATGCCGCCGACAACAATCAATAGGGTCCTGCTATGGTAAGAAATGACGTCCTAGATCATCAGTCCTGATTGTCACGCCGTATGGCGGGAAACAGACAGGCTAGTATCCTAACGTCTTCGCCGGTCATCGTGGCTCATTTCGTAGTACTCATCACTGAAGACAACTGTACTCCAGTCAATGAGATTCCAGGCCGAATATGCCTAACAATACTGCAAACGGGCTTGATGGTGTACAGGGGTCAATGGTAGTCAGCTCAAGAGGCGCCTTCAGCCCATCCCCATTTCTGGGAGTCCCTTGTTAGTGGTCCCCGTGGTCATTGAAGGGCCAGTTGTACATGTGATCGGTGATAATGATGAATCTGGGCTCTAAGTGCCTCTCTGACTATTGCTCAGTCTTCACGTTCTGTCGTCTTTCTAGGTCGAGCAGTTCCTTCTTGGCCATGCTTTACCCGTTCCTGCCAACATGTCTAATAGTACCGTTGCCCCTCTTCAAATGTCGGGCGATATGTCGATTTCTACAGCCTCCTTCTTTGTGCCGAAAAACAGGCCCCTTCTCAAATGCTGTTATCTGCGTATACTGTGCAAGCGACTGCCTTCGGGTACAGTTATTCCACGGGGTACAGTTATTCCACGGAATGAAATTCGCAAAGGGTTTATAACCCGCTGTCGACATGTCCCTCTTTACTATCCTTGCCAACTGCGATGTGAAATCGCGCTGCAGCGTCACACATTCCTCCATCGAGCGCCAAAGATTACAATTTTTAATTTTCAGTCGAACCTGCATGTATGTCGATTTATGACCAGTTTCCTTGATGGTATGTCGTTTTTTCTTTTTGTCTTAGGATGTATTATCGTTGGTAGCATAAGTAATGCGGAGAATCAACAGCAGACATATATCCTAACCGTTAGTGTTAAGTTTTTACACTCTTTGCCATCCCAAAATAAACGAACCTGAAAACTGTTAAATATCTAAAGAACTGGTAGTGCGCAGCCAACGGTGGTCATCCGGCGTAGTACAGACCCGCCTTTCATCGCTGAATACAATGTCACGCCATTCATCACCAATACATCATCCTCGTCATACCACCAATCGAAGATCATCTGTTTGCTTTGTGGTGTTGATAGCTGCGAACGCGGCATGCCCGTGGTCTTGGGGTTATCGGCACGGTAGCTCAGCGTGTTCGACCAGACATGCGGCTACCCACTGTAATGAAAAGCTGAGTGAAGAAAACAACGATGAACTTGGACGGGTGTCATATGACGTCTGCCCAGAGCAAATGTCACGAAAATAACGAAAGAAAGTGGAGGGGGCAGCGGGATGAGGTCTTTGGCTAGTAATCAGAAAGTCCTCCGTCACAGATGTCAACCTCGCCAGTGCTTAAATGTCGAATAAAATTCACCAGCAATGGCAGCTGATGACTTCCGGTATAAGAAGTCAGCCTCGTTCTGCCAACGATCTTCTCAAAGATGGGGCAGAGGAGGTAGGTGTTCAGCCAATCTCTTGCCATTCGAGTGATGGCAATGATCAATGGCATGAGGATGCAGAAGGCAATAGAAACTACTGTTTTAAAGACACACAATGTGTTTCCACAGAACACGTGACCTGTATTTGGAAAAAAGTGTCATTATGATCTTTCCATTGGCAAAATATTCCGGAATCGTCCTATATTCGGATATCCGGGAGTGGACTGCCAAAGGGGAGGTGACCATAAGAAAAATATCGAATAAGCAACGAAAGGGTAGTTTTCTATTAGTTAGGACGTGGAATGTCGGAAGTTTGAACATGGTAGGGATGTTAGAAAAACAGAATGGAAACGTTAAGGCTCAATCTAGGTATAGTGTCAGTCAGTGAAGTGCAGTTGGAAGAAGACAAGGATTTCTGGTCAAATGAGTAGGTAATATAAACAGTGGCAGAAAATGGTATACGAGGAGTAGGATTCATTATGAATAAGAAGGTACGGCAGTCTGTGAGTTATTCTGAACAGTTCAGTGAGAGAGTTGTTCGCACCAGAATCGACAGCAAACCAACATCGACAACAATATTTTAGGTATACATGCCGATGACGCATGCAGAGGATGAAGAGCTAAGGAAAGTGTTTGAGAATCGAGAATGTGTAACTCAATACATAAATGGAGATGGAAATCTAATAGTCATGAGGGATGCAGTTCTAGGGAAGAGAGTTAAAGTAGTATACGGGTTTGGTAGTAGAAATGAGACAGGAGAAAGACTAATTGAGTCCTGCAAAATACACGTTAGTAATAGCGAATAAACCTTTCAAGAATCACAAGTAAGTATACTTGCAAAAGGCCGGGAAGTACGGAAAAGTTTCAGTTAGATTACATCATGGTCTGGTAGAGATTCCGAAATCAGATATTGGAATGTAACACTTACCCAGGAGCAGACATAGACTCAGAATACAATTTAGTATTGATGAAGAGTAGGCTGTACTTTAAGAGACTAGTCAGAAACAATCACTGCACAAAGAAGTGAGATCCGGATGTACTAAGCAATGAAGTTCTCCGAGGCTATAGATACTGCCTTAATAAATAGCTGAGTAGGCAGATCGGCTGAAGAGGAGTGAACATCTCTAAAAGGGGCAACCACAGAAGGTGGAAAGAAAACAGTAGGCACGACGAAGGTAATTGCGAAAAAATATTTCAGTTTATGGTCAGGAATACTAAAATAGAAGTGATTTAGGAACGAAATCAATAGGGAGTGCAGGGAGACAAGACAATATTGCTGCACGTGAATGTGAAGAAATCGAAAAAGAAATGATTGTGGCAAGGATTGGTTCAGCGTATTGATAAGTCAAAATACCATTCGGGGAAATTAAAAGTGCAACGAGAATTCCACTGTTTAATGCAGGAAAGAGGGCGTATAGGTGGAAAGAGTACACGGAAGGCATCTACGAGAGGGGGAAACTTGTCTGATGACACTATAAAACGTATGGATGACATTTCAAAGGAATTTCTAAAATCATTGGGGAAGTTGCAACAAAACGACTATTCACGTTAGTGTGTAGAATGTACACTACTGGCCATTAAAATTGCTACTCCATGAAGGTGACGTGCTACAAACGCGAAATTTAATCAACAGGAGGAAGATGCTGTGATATGCAAATGATTAGCTTTTCAGAGCATTCACACAAGGTTGGCGCCGGTGGCGACACTTACAACGTGCTGACATGAGGAAAGTTTCCAACCGATTTCTCATACACAAACAGCAGTTGAACAGCGTTGCCCGGTGAAACGTTGTTGTGATGCCTCGTGTAAGGAGGAGAAATGCGTACCATCACGGTTCCGACTTTGATAAAGGTCGGATGGTAGCCTATCGCGATTGCGGTTTATCGTATCGCGACACTGCTGCTCGCGTTGGCCGAGATCCAATGACTGTTAGCAGAATATGGAATCGGTGGGTTCAGGAAGGTAATACGGAACGCCATGCTGGATCCCAACGGCCTCGTATCACTAGCAGTCGAGATGACAGGCACCTTATCCACATGGCTGTAGCGGATCGTGCAGCCACATCTCGATCCATGAGTCAACAGATGGGGACGTTTGCAAGACAACAAGCATCTGCACGAAAAGTTCGACGACGTTTGAAGCAGCATGAACTATCAGCTTGGAGACCATGGCTGCGGTTACCCTTGGTGGTGCATCACAGACAGGAGCGTCTTCGATGGTTTACTCAACTACGAACCTGGGTGCAAAACGTCATTTTTTCTGATGAATCCAGGTTCTGTTTACAGCATCGTGATGGTCGCATCCGTGTTTGGCGACATCGGGGTGAACGCACATTGGAAGCGTGTATTCGTCATCGCCATACTGGTGTATAACCCGGCGTCATGGTATGGGGTGCCATTGGTTACACGTCTCGGTCACCTCTTGTTCGCACTGACGGCACTTTGAACAGTTGACCTTACATTTCAGATGTGTTACGACCCGTGGCTCTACCCTTCATTCGATCCCTGCGAAACTCTACATTTCAGCAGGATAATGCACGACCGCATGTTGCAGGTCCTGTACGGGCCTTTCTGGATACAGAAAATGTTCGACTGCTGCCCTGGCCAGCCCATTCTCCAGATCTCTCACCAACTGAAAACGTCTGGTCAATGGTGGCCGAGCAACTGGCTCGTCACAATACGGCAGTCACTACTCTTGATGAACTGTGGTCTCGTGTTGAAGCTGCATGGGCAGCTGTACCTGTACACGCCATCCAAGCTCTGTTTGACTCAATGCCCAGGCGTATCAAGGCCGTTATTACGGCCACAGGTGGTTGTTCTGGGTACTGATTTCTCAGGCTCTATGCACCCAAATTGCGTGAAAATGTAATGTCAGTTCTAGACTAATATACACTCCTGGAAATGGAAAAAAGAACACATTGACACCGGTGTGTCAGACCCACCATACTTGCTCCGGACACTGCGAGAGGGCTGTACAAGCAATGATCACACGCACGGCACAGCGGACACACCAGGAACCGCGGTGTTGGCCGTCGAATGGCGCTAGCTGCGCTGCATTTGTGCACCGCCGCCGTCAGTGTCGGCCAGTTTGCCGTGGCATACGGAGCTCCATCGCAGTCTTTAACACTGGTAGCATGCCGCGACAGCGTGGACGTGAACCGTATGTGCAGTTGACGGACGTTGAGCGAGGGCGTATAGTGGGCATGCGGGAGGCCGGGTGGACGTACCGCCGAATTGCTCAACACGTGGGGCGTGAGGTCTCCACAGTACATCGATGTTGTCGCCAGTGGTCGGCGGAAGGTGCACGTGCCCGTCGACCTGGGACCGGACCGCAGCGACGCACGGATGCACGCCAAGACCGTAGGATCCTACGCAGTGCCGTAGGGGACCGCACCGCCACTTCCCAGCAAATTAGGGACACTGTTGCTCCTGGGATATCGGCGAGGACCATTCGCAACCGTCTCCATGAAGCTGGGCTACGGTCCCGCACACCGTTAGGCCGTCTTCCGCTCACGCCCCAACATCGTGCAGCCCGCCTCCAGTGGTGTCGCGACAGGCGTGAATGGAGGGACGAATGGAGACGTGTCGTCTTCAGCGATGAGAGTCGCTTCTGCCCTGGTGCCAATGATGGTCGTATGCGTGTTTGGCGCCGTGCAGGTGAGCGCCACAATCAGGACTGCATACGACCGAGGCACACAGGGCCAACACCCGGCATCATGGTGTGGGGAGCGATCTCCTACACTGGCCGTACACCACTGGTGATCGTCGAGGGGACACTGAATAGTGCACGGTACATCCAAACCGTCATCGAACCCATCGTTCTACCATTCCTAGACCGGCAAGGGAACTTGCTGTTCCAACAGGACAATGCACGTCCGCATGTATCCCGTACCACCCAACGTGCTCTAGAAGGTGTAAGTCAACTACCCTGGCCAGCAAGATCTCCGGATCTGTCCCCCATTGAGCATGTTTGGGACTGGATGAAGCGTCGTCTCACGCGGTCTGCACGTCCAGCACGAACGCTGGTCCAACTGAGGCGCCAGGTGGAAATGGCATGGCAAGCCGTTCCACAGGACTACATCCAGCATCTCTACGATCGTCTCCATGGGAGAATAGCAGCCTGCATTGCTGCGAAAGGTGGATATACACTGTACTAGTGCCGACATTGTGCATGCTCTGTTGCCTGTGTCTATGTGCCTGTGGTTCTGTCAGTGTGATCATGTGATGTATCTGACCCCAGGAATGTGTCAATAAAGTTTCCCCTTCCTGGGACAATGAATTCACGGTGTTCTTATTTCCATTTCCAGGAGTGTATTTGTCCAACGAATACCCGTTTATCATCTGCATTTCTTCTTGTTGTAGTAATTTCAATGGCCAGTATTGTAAGAGACTGCTGATACACCATATCACTTTTGGGAAAACGTCATCCAGACAATTCCTAAGATAGGAAGAACTGACAAGCGCTAGAATTATTGTACAGTCAGCTTAATAGCTCATACAGCCAAGTTGCTGACAAGAATAATACACAGAAACTGTGAAAGAAAATTGAGGCTCTGTTAGATGACGATCATTTTGAGTTTAGGAAATTATTATTATTATGATATGCATCAATTACAGTAGTATACATTTAGCAAAACAAAGAAATATATATAAAAATGAACATGTGAAACTATATATATTTTCGTAATCGCCTTTAGAATTATCTTTAAATCTTTGAATCGCCTTCTGCGAGAGTTAACCTAATTGGAAAGGCCAATTAGGTGCCCAGGGAATACCGGCAGTGAGTAAGGCACATGAAGAGGCATTCGAAGGCGAAAAAAGTGACTCAGGTCGAGGTCTCTCGCTTGCTCCCCAGTTTAGGAAATGGAAGGAAGACTCAAGAAACATCGATAAAGATTCATTACTTTTAGCGAGATGGAAGAAGCACTCGACAATGTAAAATGATCCAAGATGTTCTAAACTCTGAAAAAATAGGGGTAAGTTGTAGGAGAAGACGGATAGTATACAATATGTGCATGAACGAAGAGGGAATAGTAAAACTGGAAGAACAAGAATGAAGTGCTCGGTTAAAAGGGTGAAATCCAATGGTCTAGTCTTGCCCCTACTGTTCAAGGTATACTTCGAAGAAGCAAGGACGGGAATAAAATAGAGGCTCAAGAGGTGGATTAACATTCTGGGCTAAAAGATATCAATTATAAGATTCGCTGATGACATTGCTATCCTGAGTGGAGGTGAAAAAATTTACAGGAAATACAAAGTAATGAATACAGAATATCGATTGAGAGTAAATCAAAGAAAGACGAAAGTAGTGATATGTAGCAGAAATTAGAACACAGAAAAACTCATCAGGATTGGGGGTCACGAGGTAGACGAAGTTAAGGAATTCATCTACGTAGGCAGCAAAATAATCCATAATGGACAGAGGTAGGAGGACATAAAATGCTGACAAGAACTGGCGAAAAGAATATTCCCGGCCAAGAAAAGTCTGCCAGTATTAAACATAGGTCCTAATTTGAGGGAAATATTAATGAGAAAGGGTATTTGGAGCATAGCATCGTATGGTAGTAAGATTTGCACTGTGTAAGAAAACCGGAATAGAAGAGAATCGGAACTCTGAGATGATGTACAACAGAAGAATGTTGAAAGTTAGGTGAACTGATAAGATAAATAATGAAGATGTTCTCCACGTGGGATATACGGAAAATGCTGATAAGAAGGGACAGGATGATAGGACATCTGTTACGACATCAGGGAATAACTTCTGTCGTACTGCTGGGAGCTGTAGAGGGGAAAACTATAGAGGAAGACAGAGATTAGAATACATCCAGGAAATAATTGAAGATGTTCGTTGCAACTCATTGATGACACAAGAAAACGGACGAATGGGAAGGCAATTAATTATCTATTCTGGCTGCGCCTAGTCTCTAACCAATGGTGCGGAATGTAACGGAATATAACGGAATGTTTCCAGGAGTCCTTTTCTTCTTATTGAATGGTAGGCGCAGATGTGAAATGGTTACAGTATGCTTAGTGAACAATATGGCAATCCTTCCTTGTGGTAGTCAGACGTGGTCGACTGGAACGTTAACGACGTGTTTGCCTGCCCTCACAATAACACACAATAAAACATCGGGCTGTTGTTACATCCGGATGCCCGCCATTGCACGATTCGACCAGCCGGTCTAATGGAGACACCTTCAGGAGCTGATAACGCTTTCACACATGTGTAAGTGGCATTGCGTGTCTTTTCACTGATCATTCAACATCTGACGCTTATCGTGTCGTTTTGCCCCTTACATGATCAAGCAGGACTTGTAACAACACTAAACACTAATATCACTAATGCACAGTGGTGGTCGTTCTTTCTATCAGAGAACTGCTTTTGATGTGTACGTGTATAAAGTTACATTGATATCCGACCGTGTATTCTGGATGCTTCAACATTTTTTGTCAGGGAGTGTATCATCCTTAACGAAACGTTTTTTGCTGCACGTAATATCTTTACGAGATCAAGTAAGACAAGTTCGTGGGGAATACTGCACGTCGAAAGAGCAATAAAGGAGGTATGTTTCGCTAGAGAAATAAAAGTACAAACAAGCAAGCTCCGTTGCCCTCACCAGACGACGTAGCATGTCTGTAGAAATGTGAGGAAGACTTAGACTTGTTAAAATAGTTCGCATGGAAGAGGCTTTAAGAATGTACAAAGAAAATAGGGAAGTGACGAAGAGTTGATGAAGGAAAAAATATAACGTGTTGCTTCAGATGTAAGTAGGGGATGATAAAGCAATGGAAATAGTCAACGAGTATCCCACCTATGAAGCTGGATTACGGAAGTACATGGGCATGTGAAAAGAAGGTTTGCCTCAATAAAAGAACTCTGCCGCTATCAGATATTTTTACTGAAATAAGCAGGAAGTAGGTCTGTAACATTGTGTGGGAGTGAAATTGAGCCTATTGGAAATCCAGAATGAAAGTTATTACACAAGAAAAAATTAAGTTCAAAGATGAAGCACGAATGTAAGATGTATTGTGTGCGCCTACAGTGTTTCCCTGGTCACAAGAATTTATTTTAAAGAACTACGCTGTACAGTTTGTTTGCCAGTAGCAGCTCAACACATGAAGGATACTTTGGACAGGATTACACATTTCTATGCGGGGTTTGGATTGTTCTATGTCACTGTTCTACCGTTATGGCAACAATTTATCTGGATATGATGGAAATTTATTTTGCATTTCAGTCGCAGGAATTTGAATCACTGATAGTGTTTCAGGAAGATGGTGCACCAACACCAGTTCTGGGATGGGACCTTTCCAGACAGATCTGTAGAGATGATCCAACATCTTGATCACCACGTTGACCGTATACAATCTTTCTTGATTTTAACATATCTGCTCCATGAAGTCACGAAGAGCCGCGATGGGTAGCCTTGCCACGGTTCACGCGGCTCCACCGGTCGGAGGTTCGAGTCCTCCCTCGGGTATAGGTGTGTGTGTTGTCCTTAGCGTAAGTTACTTTAAGTTAGATTAAGCAGTGTGTAAGCCTAGGGACCGATGACCTCAGCAGTTTGGTCCTATAGGAACTTACTACCAACTTACCACCAAGTCATGAAGAATGTACGCGGCCATGTTGAAGAATATGTACAATCTGCGAAAATTGAATAAATCGCTGACTTCATTGTTATTCCAGTATTACGCCTTTCGGACATAGCCATCGTCAGATATCCTGGAACATAATGTTGCAGACATACAAACGTTACATGTTGTAGTAGTAACGATCATAAGCAGACTGAAGCAGACTGAAGAAAGATACGAAGGACAGGAGAATGTTTGTTCTAAATTTTGAAAGTAAGTTTGTGACTGGCTCACAGTAATTATTTTGGCAGCGCGAGAGAGCCCTCACATGTGTAAATATGGAGACCTTCTCGTTGGCCGTTTCTTGAAATCTGTTACATAGTGTGGCAAATTTTTGCCTGCTTCCCTGTAACGATGGAGAAACACACTTCACTGGTTAACCAAAACAAGTCCTTAAGAGTAGGCAATTTGTAAATATGTTTATTAAATTATCATTGGTTATAACTCAAATCGTTTGTTGTTACCGACTGGCGAGATTCAGACGCTGGAGAACCAGCTAAGTTACGTAGAGAGTAAGAACACATTTGCTCGAAGGACATTGTTAGAAGTCACCTGCCTGCAGCGCTTGAGGCAGTACGCTTTGTCTTAAAGCTGCTGAACGAGATGTCTTCAGCTCAGAACGGAATGCAGATGGTGGGACTGAACTTAGAATTCTCAGCCTCTACTGCAGCCTTCTTCTGCTCTCATACATAATTACATTATTGATGGGCCGTATATACAGCCACAGAGAAGAGGTAAGTGTGAGGTCACTTATCTTGCATCAGTGTTTCGTTTTGCCCTGGCCTAATTTTCACAGCCAGCTGGCTGCACCCACCATGTGCTTCGGCGAGGGTGCTGAAGTCTGTTCACAATTTTTCTGAGACATGTAACGGGACATCCTTCTCTAGCATTACTTTTCCTCAGCAGTAGTTGTCGATAACAGTATTATTTTTTAAATCTTGGACAGGTCATTATTACCTCAGTTACTTTTCTGAAAACTTGCATATAATTTTTACGCAATATGTTATATTTCAAGCTAACATTTATAAAAAAGAATTACTTTATATAATACTTTAGTTTCGACGTTACAATCGACAAGTATTAGTTATGAATGTACAGTTAAATTTTTTCTTTTTTTCTTTGAATGTTTGGAATTAAGAGTTAACGGCACACTGAATATTCTATTATTAATTACACAATCCTGTACTGGTTACTATATTTGTCTCTATATTCATTTATAAAATAATAATCGAAATTAATAGAAATTTATTCGTCAAGAAATATTGTAAGCCCTTGGGGGTGGAATATGGTCATTTCCGCAGAGTGTGAGAGTCTTAACCATACCTCTGATGTGATCGGACATATTTTTGTATTTTGTGCGAACAATGTACTTTCGGCTTCATTAATATGAAAAATCTAAAGACTGTATGATATACTAAAATTTGAGAAAATATATTAACGTAAAAACAAAAATTCTGCAACAAATGTCTTCCAATTTATTTAGATCACTACAACCGTGAGGACCTAAGTTGTAACATTTTCAACTTCAAGACCCGTACACAAGAAGAACTGGAGCCAGTTGTACATGACAAGCTAAGTACAATAGAAAGTTTACTGTAATCTTCGCTCCTATCAAATCTTCATGGAAGACTAATGTGGACAATAGATGAAATTACGAAGAAGGGGGGAGATTACAGACCTTTATCCATTGCTTAACTTTTTTTAAAATTCGCATGATCTTATGGAAAGTTCTGAATCTCTGTAGGTTACCAGGAACAGAATCTGTGGAATCTCAGGGGTGTGTTAAATTGTTCAACCGACACCTCACGTTAGCTAGAACTCCACATCAAGGTATTTACTTGTTTCAGATATATTATGAGTGGTCTGTCTTCCATGCCTTTCTCTTTACAAATTGGCTTGCAGAACTTAAGAACGAGTGTAACTTTCGCATAGCGTGTCACTGTCAGTTTATATGGCTCGATGTAACGTGGACTATACACATAAAGAAAGAGTGGGACTCCGTTGGCTGTTCTGTTGTTTTCCCGGATCGTATCCTCAAGAGTCAGTACCCTCGAAGTTCACTGTTTTCAGTGCCGAACTATACTCGATCTTGAGGGCATTGCAGCAGGTAAAAATAGTTCAGGACAGTGAGGACGCCCTCCTCCGCCTGCAAAGGCCGGGGAAAGGAGTGTCCTTTTACTGGGTGCCGGGGCACACGGGTATTGCGAGGAGACACCAAGGAGACGTGTCACGTTCCTCGGTTAGTTCAGTGTGCCTGCATGCTGTCGTCTCTCTTTTGAGGTAAAGAGGCATGGGTCGGTGGGAAGGTGAGTGAACAAGCTCCGTCTCGTAAAGACCACGGAGCCACCGTGGTGTACCTTATTCCAGCCACAAAGACGGGACGAGGTTCTCCGTATCGTCTTCGCATTTGTCGTAACCCTACGAGGAATGGCTTCTTACTCCGGCGAGAGGACTCTCCAATCTGTTGAGCTTGTGGTCTTTACAGGTTACTGTGTGCCATATTTCGTTTGCGTTTTATTTTCCGATCAGAGGTTCAAATGGCTCTGAGCACTATGGAACTCAACTGCTGAGGTCATGAGTCCCCTAGAACTTAGAACTAGTTAAAACTAACTAACCTAAGGACATCACAAACATCCATGCCCGAGGCAGGATTCGAACCTGCGACCGTATCGGTCTTGCGGTTCCAGACTGCAGCGCCTTTAACCGCACGGCCACTTCGGCCGGCTCCGATCAGAGGGCAGCGGCAGATTTGCCAACAAGTCTGCCCTGTATTTCAACTAACGTTCAAACGAATGCAGTGAGAGTTTTAAGGTTTCGCGATCCATCCCGATTCTTTCCTCAAATTTTAGGGGGATGTTCTTAATGCGTTAACAGGGTGACTGCTCACCCATGTTTTTTGTAAATGGTCAGCCAGTCACATTTCATTGTGCCTTTCTTCTAGTCCCTCTGTCTTTTACTTGTATTTTAATCCAAGGTAAAGCATCTTTCACACTTTCTCCGTTGCCATAAGGCGTCTGAGATGGAGTGGTTGTATGAGTGAAAGCGAGTGAGGTGAGAGTAAGTACATATGTATCGTCTTGTAGGTTTCATCCTCGCTGTGTGTAACTATTTTAGCGATTTTATCCACTTTCATTCGTTTCAAAATGCGTCAGGCCGTTGATAATCTCGTCCTTGAGCCCCCGTGAAGTCAAAATACACACACCTCGTAAACGCAGCTGGGAATCCCTGGAAATAAGGTGACCATCTTAAGGAGAGTTATTATTGCGGAAAAAATAGCGTATGGTATTTCAGGCCGATTGAATTATTATGCTACTCCCGCCATTGTACATCGCATGTAAGGACCACGGAAATAAGAGAGGAGAAATTGAGACACGTAGGGAGGCTTTTAGGCTGCAGTTTTTCAGTCGTTCTATTTGATAGTGGGACAGGTAAGAAAATGACTAGTGCCATCCGCCATGCACCGTACGGTGGCTTGTCGCGTATACACGTAGAGGTAGATGTAGACACAAAAATCAGATTGGCATAAGAAAATAGTGTATGCCTCGCCGAAAGATGTCAATTAGTATCAAACATTTGTCTTAATTTAAATAAGAAATTTCTGAGAATATATCGAAGTCAGTCATGGACAGTGAGAAAAGTGTGAAATAAGAGTATACAAGCATTTCAGAAGTAGTGGTATAAAAAGATGCTGAATATTAAGGGGACTGACAGGGGAAAAGGAGGCTCTCCGCAAAATCGGCGCAGACAGGAACATGTGGAAGACATTCACCAGAGCCGGCCGGTGTGGCCGAGCGGCTCTAGGCGCTTCAGTCCGGAACCGCGCGACTGCTACGGGCGTAGGTTCGAATCCTGCCTCGGCCATGGATGTGTGTGATGTCCTTAGGTTAGTTAGGTTTAACTAGTTCTAAGTTCTAGGGAACTGATGACCTAAGATGTTAAGTCCATAGTTTTCAGAGCCATTTCTGAACATACACCAGAAGAAGCGACAAGATGATAGAATGTAGATTAAGACATCAAGGAATAATTCCCATGGAAGATCTACTGTAGTTGCAAAGAAAGTCGTAACTTATATCTGCTGTGATTAGCCTCCTTAAGTCGCTTTCGAAAGAAAAATCTATACTTATTATGAAACTGCAAAACTGTCGTGTCTCTATGTCTCTTGGAACACACTTTCCCAAAATTACTAGACGAATTTTTATGGGGTTTTTGAAGCTAACTCGATCGTAGCCTGGGGTACCATATAGGTTTTATTTTCTTAGAATCGGATCACGGAAAAGAAGATATCGATATACATTATATAAGTATATGTATGTGTGTCCCACATCTTCTCCGAAATCACTGGACTCTTTTCAACCAGTCTTGATATTCATATCACTTACTGTCTGGAAAGTCTCGCTGTGGGGCAATAATCACTTACCAATCAAAGGGGTGAGGGCAGGGGTGATAAAGAAGTGCAGGCCACGACGTGCGAATAACCAGATTTTATTCATCCAGTATTTGAGAACGAGATCGCTTAGTGACTTGAAACAACCTTTGCGAAACATTTTCTTGCTTACAACCCCCACAAAACGATGAAACAAAAAAAGCTAATAATGTGCTACATTTTCGCTGTTCGTCCTGTAAAACTGTCGCATCAGGCATGACGTTTTAATTACTTACTTCTTTGCTACTAATTAAAATCGCAACACATTTCGCAGACAGTATGCTTATTTCCGCTGAATGTACCTACAAAATCATTTCCCTGTACGGCACATAGTTCAGGAGATACTACGTCATAAACATTGAGCTACGTGAAAATGAAACTACAGGGCGAAATTCGCTAGAGAAATACAGATGAAATATGTCTTTCGATAAAGTCTGGTTTGGATATAGCTTGAACCATGACGAAAAACGTGAGCTGCTTTAGGAAGTGTGCAGTAGAAGATATTTATTGATTTGAAAAATATTATAGACCTTAGCGAAAAATATTTATTCCTTGCAAAAGCTATTTACTCTGTGACTTCTAAACTTTATCATACTTGTGGAAATGATTCTGTTGGTTGGTATATGCTATGTGATATTATTCAAAGCAATGAATTCAGTGCTTATACAATCTTAAGCGTGTTTTATCCTTACTACCAAACTATTTGTTGCATTATGTACACGTTGTGCAATGTATATCTACTTCAATAGCATGATACATACATGTGCGTTCCTGTCCCTGTCCATCTCTATGCAACGCTCAGCAGCAACGACGTGCATTCTGCTGGCATATCGTGTCTTGGGAGAACTTCAGAGATGGGGAGAGCGGGTCGCATCATGAGCTATAGTTGCCTGAACAGACAGACACTTGAGGGCAGCTGATGTTATTGCAGACAGAACAGCTTACTTACCCACCACCACACACCATAATGAAATTTATGGCAAGCGAGTGAAGCCACGGGTAACAGCTAGTACAGTACAGTAGCTCAGAATTATAAATTAGAAAATTTGTGATCTTGAATGTAGCATAGAGTAGCAGACCAGTTACGAGTGCCTCCTGGATTTCAGACGAACATGTGTATGTGCGTTAGATAGCGAAATGCGGTATGTAGATACTGCTTCTTCTTTTTTAGAAATTACTTTTTCTTTTATATAGACTTTTACATAGATTTTTCCTCTTAAGCAACATAATCCTTAATTGTAATAACAGATTAAAAATGGTGTAAAGTACTATCTGCTATGTACATGCCAATTCATGGGCAACACTTGGTCTGTTCTTGTGTCTAGATAATAGATTAAAAGAAAATCCCAAGTACATAAACAAACAGCTACTATTAAAACAATGGTTGTCACTGATATCCCCACTTGGTAACACGTTGACCTTTCAACTTCCAATGCACTTGATTGATCTGTAGAGAGTAAAAACCTTACATGGTGCATATCAAATAATTAAGGGCGTAATGTGGTATTGTGAAATGAAGACGCGGGCACGGGGGACGAACTTGTGAAGGACTGCATCAAATCAGTCATAACACTGATGATAGGGGAGAGTCGTGAAGAATAGGTCGGCTCACAGCATCGGCCACTACTGTTACCTCCCTTCTGCTTCCAAATGGCAGAAGAACACAGTAAGCAGAAGCAAGCTGTGTATCCGTGTGCTCTGGAGTCGGATATCTTCTATCTCTTTTCAGTGCTTCGTATGCTCTTAGCGTTTGATTGTGTTGCAGTACTTCCTAGCGCACGGAAGATATTTAGAGCCGTGCGGTACCCGTTTTTAAGATGATTGATTTACACTGAAGCGCCAAACATACTGGTATAGGCATGCGTATTGCTATACAGAGGTATGTAAGCAGACAGTATACGGCGCTGCGGTTGGCAACGCCTAAATAAGACAGCAAGTGTCTGGTGCAGTTTTTAGATCAGTTACTGCTGCTACAATGGCATGTTCTATCTATCTATATCCAGATCCCATTCCAGCTACTGCTGGGTCTGAGTGCTGACGAGTCCTCTCCATTTGGCTCGGTCCTCGCACCACTTTTCTTCCTCCACTGCTGCCATGTCACACCTCTCCTTTCCACAAATACTCTCACTCCCGTTTCCACTGTGTTATTTGGCGCCCTCTACGTCTTTTTCCATCCATCTTTAGTTCTTCCATAGTTTTGGGGAGTCTCTGCCCACGCACCCTCTGAACATGCCTGTACAATCTTAATCTCGATATCCTCTAACATACTTTTTTATTTAATGGCTTTCTAATATCTACATTCCTTACTCTGTCCATTCTTGTTTTTCCCTTAACTGCTCTGAGAAGTTTCATTTCCCCTGCTTGCAGTCTGCTCCAGTCCCTTTCTGTCACTGTCCATGTTTCTCCTCCATAGGTGACAATAGGGAAGTAATAAGTCTTATACATAAGGAGTTATGGGTTTTCTGAAACTTCCTTATTCCAAATCAGGTGTTTTATTGTTTGTAGAAATTGCTTCCCTTCTGTAACCTCTTATTAATTTCGTTGGTTATTCTTCTGTCAATAGATATTTCACTCTCTAAATAAGTGAAACTGTCTACCACTTTTAGGGGTTCTCCATTCAAACTAATATTCTCACTGATTCATTTGTCTCTTCCAAATACCATTACTTCACCCTTACCTGTATTTATTTGTAATCCATATTTTTTCATTATTTCCTTCCACGCATCAAGTTGTAACGGTACATTTACCTCTTTATCACCCCATATTACCATATCATCTGCAAAAATCCTCTTTTTGTCTTTTTCACTATACCTTTAACTGCCCTATTCATTCCCTCCATCACAGCATTAAAAACTGCAGGAGACAGAATACATCCTTGTTTAAGTCCTTCTCTTATTTCGAAGTATTCAAAGTTCCCCAATGGTGTTCTAATTCTACAATTGTGTCCTCTGTGAATTGTCTTACCTAACTTTTTCATTTCTTCCCAGAGTCTTTCCCCATTAACTGAGTCATCTGCCTTTTCTATGTCTATAAAAACCATTATCACCCTTTTGTTGTACTCATAACTATTTTCCATCAGTTGACAGATAGACAATATTAGGTCGATTATGCTTCTTCCTTTCCTAAATCTATGCTGTTCTTCACTCAGCTCCTTTTCTATCTTTTCACTTATTTCATTTAGTAAAATTCTTTCACAAATCTTGGCTGTATGACTCATAAGAGTTATTCCTCTGTAGTTTTTACAAAGTCTTTTATTGCCTTTTATGAAGATGGGAACAATGCCTCATTTACTCCAATCGTCAGGTATTGTACTATTTTCCCACACACTTGATAGTACTCTATACGGGCACTGCATTCCCACTGGACCTGCTGCTCTTATCTTGTCAACTGACACTTCATCAGGTCCTGGGGCCTTCCCCCCAGTCATCTTCTTCACAGTTATTTCCATTTCTTCCCGTGTAATTTTCCTAATTCTGCTTCCCAACTTCTCTCAATTTCTCCATGAGTTGTTGTTCCCTCGTGTATCTGCTTCTCAAAATTTAACATTTTCTTAAAATGTTCTCTCCAGAGATCCTTCATATACCCTGGATCGTCAATCACAGTACCATCCTCTGTTTCCATCTTAACTGGTACTTCAGAAGCCTTCCTTTTATTTTTCACCATTTTATAGAACATATTCCTATTGCTCTTCACATCTACTTCAAGTTTTTTTTGTGTAAACTCTTCCCAAGCCTTTTTCTTTGCTGGTCCTCGTCACTTTTAGTTTTCCACCACTTTCTCCATGCTCCATTATTTTCTTCTAACTGCTTGTATTGTGGTATCATCCCACCAACTAGTCTGTCTTACTTTTTCCTTTCCAGATGTTCTACCACATACTTTTTGTGCTGCTTAGACTAGAGTGTCGTTGAATTAACTCCATTCTTTTTCCACATCGCAGAAAATTTGTTTTGAAAATTTTTGTGTGATTAATTCTCTGTACTTCTCAGCACTTTCACTCTCCTTCAGTTTCCAATCCCGTATCCTCAACACTTTCTTCTGTTTACTATTTTCCACACACTGATTCATTTTACATTGTCTCCATCAGGACTCATATTTGGAATTAACTTCACATTTGTTACTTTCTCTCCCCATGCTCTATCTACTAGAATATAATGAATTACAAGCGTGGTTCTTCCATCTCAACTGTATCTATGACTTTCTCTCTTCATAAACCAGCTGTTTGCTATATTCATTCCATTCCTCTGGCACAAATCCAGGAGTCTTTCCCCTCCTTCAATTCTGCCTCCGTTTGCAAAACATCCCAATACTTGCTCAAATCCCATTCTGTCTTTGCCTACATGTGCATTACAATCTCCCATCACTATATTAGCACTCTCTGTATGGTTCTCTAACATATTTTCAAAGTCCATCTTCTCCTCTTCGCTACATCCCACTTGAGGTGCACCAATCTGGATAACTTCTAATGTTTCCTTTTGGAATCTCAGATATAAGATAATGATTCTGCCTGATACATATCTCACACTTCTAACACAGCTTTGTACATTCTTATTCACCACCACTGCCACACCATTTTTTCCAAACCTGTTATTCCCACTCCAGAACAGTTTTCTTCCTCTTCTCAAATTCTTCTGACGTTTTCCTTTGCACTTCGTTTCGCTTAATCCTAAAATATCTAACTTTCTCTCTGTTAGTACATCTGTCATTTCTTCCACTTTACCATTGAGGGTTAATATATTGTCATTAGGCCTAGCAAGCCAGTAGGAAAGTCTTCATATATTGTTTTGAAAACACAGACGAGCCTCGAAACGAATCACTCAGGCTTTGACCCCATTGCTTCTTCAAGTACTAGTGCGTATGATGTAACCTAAATATTGGGACCCTTAATATATCAAACCTCAATGAAAAAATGGAAGAAATGGCAGGTTATCAAGATTCAAACGAGTTTGAACATGGTATTATAGTCTGTGTCCGAGCGATGGGACTCAGCATCTCCAAAGTAGCGATGAAGCAGGGATTTTCGCGTACGACCATTTCACGAGTGTACCGTAAATATCAAGAATCAGATATCAAATCTGCTACATGGCAGCAGCAGAAAAAAAGGTCCTGCAAGAACGGGACCAACGACGACTGAAGAGAATCGTTCAACGTGACAGAAGTGCTACCGCTCTGCAAATTGCTGCGGATTTCATTGCTGGACTATCAACAAGTGTCATCGTGCGAACCATTTTACGAAACATCATCGATATGGGCTTTCTTATCTGAAGGCCGACCCGTGTACCCTTGATGACTGCACGACACAAAGCTTTACGCTCGCCTGGGCCCGTCAACACCGACATTGAACTATTGATGACTGGAAACATGATGCCTGGACAGAAGAGTCTCGTTTCAAATTGTGTTGGTATGGAGATAACGTCATGAATCTACGGACCCTGCATGTCAGCAATGTTCAAGCTGGTGGCGACTCTGTAATGGTATAGGGCGTGTGCAGTTGGAGAGCCCCTGATACGTCTAGTAACGGCTGTGACAGCTGAAAGTACGTACGTAAGCATCCTGTCTGATCACCTGCATCCCTTCATATCCATTGTGCATTCCGACGGACATGGACAATTCCAGCAGAACAATGCGACACCCCATACTTCCAGAATTGCTACAGGAACACTCTTCTGAGTTTAAACACTTCCGCTGGCCACAGAACTCCCCAGACATGAACATTATTGAGCATATCTGGGATGCCTTGCAAAGTGCTGTACAAAAGAGATCTCCACCCCTCGTACTCTTGTGGAATTATGGACAGCCCTGCCCGACTCACGGTGTCCATTCCCTCCAGCACTACTTCAGACATTAGTCTTGCCTATGCGACATCATGTTGCGGCATTTGTGCGTGCTCGCGAGGGCCCTACGCGATATTAGGCGGGTTTACCAGTTCTTTGCCTCTCCAGTGCAACTACTTTATTTCCGATAGCTGTGTAATAAGGAAAGAAACTTTGACAAGTATTTCTGTGAAAGATCGTGCTATATGAATAGATTCTACGGAGTGTTTGTCGTGGAGAACTGGCCACTCGGTTGTCTTTTGAGTATCGGTCAGAAGTAAATCCAATTTTTAAATTACAATTTTTCCTTATTACTTCTTCTGAGAGTGAAGTGGTAGTAAATGAAATAAAAGTAAGAGGGAAATGGAATGAAGAGTGCATGAAAATGGCTGTGTGGAAGGTTATGTCTGTGGTGTCACCGCCAGACACCACACTTGCTAGGTGGTAGCCTTTAAATCGGCCGCGGTCCGTTAGTATACGTCGGACCCGCGTGTCGCCACTATCAGTGATTGCAGACCGAGCGTCGCCACACGGCAGGTCTAGAGAGTTCCTAGCACTCGCCCCAGTTGTACAACCGACTTTGCTAGCGATGGTTCACGGACAAAATACGCTCTCATTTGCCGAGACGATAGTTAGCATAGCCTTCAGCTACGTCATTTGCTACGACCTAGCAAGGCGCCAGTACCAGTTACTATTGATACTGTGATAATGTACCGTCAAGACCGACGTTCATCATTAATGGATTAAAGTTAAGTATTCCACCAACTACGTCCGTTTTTCTAAATTCTAATTTTCTTGTCCTGTTCCAGACCTCACGCCAGCCTGCGTGAGCTAAAACGCGTGCCTTTCGGCCTCCTTCTAGTAACACGGTGTTGGCTCTCCTGCCAACCAAAACAGTGTCTAACAAAGTGACAGCGAGGGAGGCAGCTTAAGAGTTTTAAACAATTAGTACATAGAAAGGTCGCCACCAAAGATGAGAGATTAAAAGCAGGAAAAATAATGTTTGGAAAGCGGTTCAAAAAGAGCTAAGCTGAAGGCAGGTGTTCCAAAATAAAACAAACGCTCAAAGGGCGTCCATGAATAACCAATTAAAAGCGACGATGAAAACCGTAGTTTACTGGAAATAATGGGTCAACAGAAGAGTCCGAAAAGCATGTGAAGTGATGGAGTCGCTTGAAGAAGACTAGGTGCAGTGTACCTACTGTGGAGGGTGGCCACATGTTGAATGTGTGGATCAGGAGAACATTTTGTATTTTATTTGCGATATCTGTAAAACAGAGCTAAACACTGGTGAACAGAGCTGAAATAGTAACAATTCATTCAACGCTAAATTTTTCCATTATTATTCCATAGGTATAGTGCAGTGTATCACCCAATAACGATGTAAACCCATCCAAGCGACAGCAGGGTCACCTAGCGAGGAACGACAGCTAGTCACATACATACAAGCACAGTGCATGTAGTAGCAGTAAGCGTGCTGTCCATGTGTCAAATGAGGAAGAGGGTTTGATGTAGGGCATATTGAGATTGCACGGATGCTCAGCACGAGCGTTTCGCAAACTGCATGACTTGGTGGGTGTTCGAGGAGCGCTGTGGTGAGTGTCTTCATTATGAGGTGAAATCAAGGCGAAACCACGTCCCATCATATATCGGATGTCGTAGGCTCGACAGACTGGTAAGTGGAGGAACCAACATCAGGCATTAATGCTGGGCAGAGTAAAAGAGGATCTGAACACACAGTGCACCGAACACTCCTAGCGATGGGCCTCCGCAGCCAACAACCCGTGCATTTGCCAATGTTCACACCATGACATCTGCAACTATGACTGAAATGGCCACGTCACCATTGGCACTGGTCTTGACGCAGTGGCGGAGCGTTGCACGGTCTGATGAATCCCGCTACATTCTTCATCATTCCGATGGGAGGGCCCGAATCCGTCGTCCTGCAGGGAAACAGCTCCTTGACACCTGTAGTGCGGGATGGAGACAAACTGGCGGCGGCTCCATTACGCTCTGGGGAACTAATGCGGGCATCCGTGAGTCCAGTGGAACTCATGCGTGGAACCAAGGCGGCAAAGGAGCATCGTACACTGGTTGTAGACATGACGATCATGTTTCCCTATGGTAGTGACATTTTTCAACAAGATAATGCGCCACGCCACAAGGCCAGGATCGTGATGCAGTGATTCGAGGAACACAGTGGCGAGTCCCAATTGATGGGGTGGCCCCCCCAACTCGCCAGATTTGTACCGAATCGAACACATCTGGAACGTGATTGAACGTGACGTTAGATCTGTGAGGTAAAAAAATGGTTCAAATGGCTCTGAGCACTATGGGACTTAACAGCTGTGGTCATCAGTCCCCTAGAACTCAGAACTACTTAACCCTAAGGTCATCACACACATCCATGTCCGAGGCAGGATTCGAACCTGCGACCGTAGCAGTCGCACGGTTCCGGACTGCGTGCCTAGAACCGCGAGACCACCGCGGCCGGCACTGTCAGGTAACAGTCGAGTCGTGGCGCCCTGAAAATATTCTGTTCGGGGGAAGCAGTGGCCGCAGGGGCCTGTCGACGGCCGCGGGCCGCTCGGCTGGGCGACCACAAGGTGCTGAACGTTAGCTTAGCAACCGCGTGATGCCGCACAGTAGCCTGTCCAGCCGCGTGGCTGGGAATCCATTGTGACGCAGTGTTGATGAAGGAGACACCCCGAGAGTGCCAAAGAAGGTGGACTCTGTGAAACCTTAATGGCAGAGATTTCGCAGTTTATAAAGAAATTAATAATAGCCAGATGAATCATGGTGGTGTCACCGCCAGACACCACACTTGCTAGGTGGTAGCCCTTAAATCGGCCGCGGTCCGGTAGTATACGTCGGACCCGCGTGTCGCCACTATCAGTGATTGCAGACCGAGCGCCGCCACACGGCAGGTCTAGAGAGACTTCCTAGCACTCGCCCCAGTTGTACAGCCGACTTTGCTAGCGATGGTTCACTGACAAATTACGCTCTCATTTGCCGAGACGATAGTTAGCATAGCTTTCAGCTACGTCATTTGCTACGACCTAGCACGGCGCCATTGTCATTTGCTATTTATCTTGTGATGCATGTACCGTCAGACCGATGTTCACCAATTATGGATTAAAGTTAAGTATTCCAGAAGCTACGTACCTTTTTTGCTAGTCTCTATTCCTTTAACTGTTCCAGACCTCACGCCAGCCTGCGTGAGCTTAAACGCGTGCCTTTCGGCTTCCTCCTAGTGGCTTGGCTGTCTTGCCAAGTCACAACAATCATGATACTTCAAAAAGAAACATATACATTACCATTATTTGTACGACGATTCTGATGGTGTAATCTGATTTTCAATATATTTATTAGTTTAAAGTTTAGTATCTGACGGTAAATTACACAAATAACACCCAGCAACGAATTTCCAAAATATAAACGCTTCATCCGATTTTATCGATCGCCTTCTCCTTAGAAAGCTGTTAGTGTAAACCTAAATTGGTATGAACTACAGGTATGTAACTTAAATAGTACATGAGTTATTTGAGGCCAAAGTGGCGGATTACCATCAATTGCGTCAGGCCATAAGTACTCCACAGTTACACTAAAAAACGGTTGCAGTATGCTTGTAAATATATTCACTCGTCTATGTCTTTGTTTATATCCGAAATATACTATTCATGAAGAAATTGTTAAATATTTACTGTGTGTTAGAAAGCACAGAGACATTAGGGTCCACGCCTACCTTTTGCTTCTTTTCTTTTTGTATATGTTTATTTAATTGTTTATGTATTTAATTATGTGTGTTAGAGCGTGTATATGGTCCAGCCGTATGAATATTTATTTAATTTCAATTATTTAAATGTAAATCCAGTGTTTCGAATATGTGTTTCATTACGTTTGTGAATCTGCGTTCGCTTGAAGGTATGGCGGGAGCGCTCTACCCAATCACAGAGCTCGTGAATTGGGAGACTGGATGGAAGTGGGAGGAGAGCATGGTGGTCCTGAGCAACAGGCAGTCCTGTGCAGGACGAGACTGGAAACGGGAAGTACCGGGACGGTGAAAGGTCTCTGTTGGATTACTTTCATGTTAATTTCTTAAAACTGTTGTCATTTACGGCATACATTCCACTTCTAAATTTACTGTGGTGTTTCTGACTACCTGGGAGGAGACTGAGCAGTGGAACGTGTTACTTTTACACATAATCAAGAACGATCTGTCACACTACTACACTTTACAACACAATTTATACACTCCTGGAAATGGAAAAAAGAACACATTGACACCGGTGTGTCAGACCCACCAAACTTGCTCCGGACACTGCGAGAGGGCTGTACAAGCAATGATCACACGCACAGCACAGCGGACACACCAGGAACCGCGGTGTTGGCCGTCGAATGGCGCTAGCTGCGCAGCATTTGTGCACCGCCGCCGTCAGTGTCAGCCAGTTTGCCGTGGCATACGGAGCTCCATCGCAGTCTTTAACACTGGTAGCATGCCGCGACAGCGTGGACGTGAACCGTATGTGCAGTTGACGGACTTTGAGCGAGGGCGTATAGTGGGCAAGCGGGAGGCCGGGTGGACGTACCGCCGAATTGCTCAACACGTGGGGCGTGAGATCTCCACAGTACATCGATGTTGTCGCCAGTGGTCGGCGGAAGGTGCACGTGCCCGTCGACCTGGGACCGGACCGCAGCGACGCACGGATGCACGCCAAGACCGTAGGATCCTACGCAGTGCCGTAGGGGACCGCACCGCCACTTCCCAGCAAATTAGGGACACTGTTGCTCCTGGGGTATCGGCGAGGACCATTCGCAACCGTCTCCATGAAGCTGGGCTACGGTCCCGCACACCGTTAGGCCGTCTTCCGCTCACGCCCCAACATCTTGCAGCCCGCCTCCAGTGGTGTCGCGACAGGCGTGAATGGAGGGACGAATGGAGACGTGTCGTCTTCAGCGATGAGAGTCGCTTCTGCCTTGGTGCCAATGATGGTCGTATGCATGTTTGGCGCCGTGCAGGTGAGCGCCACGATCAGGACTGCATACGACCGAGGCACACAGGGCCAACACCCGGCATCATGGTGTGGGGAGCGATCTCCTACACTGGCCGTACACCACTGGTGATCGTCGAGGGGACACTGAATAGTGCACGGTACATCCAAACCGTCATCGAACCCATCGTTCTACCATTCCTAGACCGGCAAGGGAACTTGCTGTTCCAACAGGACAATGCACGTCCGCATGTATCCCGTGCCACCCAACGTGCTCTAGAAGGTGTAAGTCAACTACCCTGGCCAGCAAGATCTCCGGATCTGTCCCCCATTGAGCATGTTTGGGACTAGATGAAGCGTCGTCTCACGCGGTCTGCACGTCCAGCACGAACGCTGGTCCAACTGAGGCGCCAGGTGGAAATGGCATGGCAAGCCGTTCCACAGGACTACATCCAGCATCTCTACGATCGTCTCCATGGGAGAATAGCAGCCTGCATTGCTGCGAAAGGTGGATATACACTGTACTAGTGCCGACCTTGTGCATGCTCTGTTGCCTGTGTCCATGTGCCTGTGGTTCTGTCAGTGTGATCATGTGATGTATCTGACCCCAGGAATGTGTCAATAAAGTTTCCCCTTCCTGGGACAATGAATTCACGGTGTTCTTATTTCAATTTCCAGGAGTGTATGTAATTCATGTCACACAGTCTCATACGGAACCTACATCTGCTTTCTTTTATATACTGTATATGATAAGATACTGTCATCCCCCTTCCCTTCTGTGTGAAAGGATGAATGAGCAAATGTATTTCAGGATGCATGCTTGATGGTAGCAGACATGCCTGTCTGCTAGAGAACAGTAGGACCAACGTCGGAACAGGTAGCTACGCTTTATAAAAGCAAAGAGGTTTCTATTCTTAGTATGGTCCTGACCGTCGCTTGTCATGTTGGTATAGGAAGCTGCCTCTCTGGTCACTTCCGTTTTGTATCTGGAAGCACCCTTGGTAGGGGCCCACAGGCAGTCTGTGTGCGGAGAGCGTCTGAAGTGGTAAGATCTCCGGCTAAGTGCGTCTGTGCTAAGTACGTAGGACAATGGATTTCTTAAGTTCAGCCTAACTGAAAATTTAATCACCTTTATTTTAGGTTTAGATCTAAAATATCTAATGTTATCTTAAATTGCAACGCAGTGTAATTCGAGTGTGAAGTTCAGAATATCTTCCAGTAGTTGCTTTGTCACTACTTTGTGAGTAAAGTGGAATCACGTGTGGATTATCCGTAACTGTAACTAAGATCATCAATCTTAAATGCGAATGTGCGTGAGATTATAACGTCTCGTCTTGACAATATTTTTCAATATAGCAACTTTTCTTTACGTTCAACCCACGTGGAGTGTACTTTGTGAGACCAGTACCACGTACTTATGCAATTGTTGATCCATCAGGTTAATAGTAAGACGATAGTAATCAGTTCGAGGTTTTTCTTTTGTGATTTGTGTTTCGATGTAATTTATTTTAATTATCAAATGTATGAATTTAGTATACCAGTCTGTGGTAATGTAATGCCGGACAGAACTGCGCTACGAACGTAACTTCTTTGGGTGAAAATTGAATCGGTTGGTTGTGGTTAATTCCCTTTTGCATATGCTTCAACGTTCTTTGTGTGTTATTTTATGAATGAAGTGTTGTATGCAGTCTCCCAATCTTGGCTCCATATTTGATGTGCTCCGTAAGATTACAAATTTACATTTTCACAATCCTAAATAAGGCACCAGTTTAGTTATGAATCAAGTTTAGTATGCTGAAATTTTAACGGAACAATGATGAATGTTGAAATAAAGTAAATGTCCAAATATAAAGTGAATTATTTCTTTTTATTTATATTGTCTTTATATATATATAGTACCGGTTATCGTAAGATGACTACTAAAAGATTATAATTAATGTCTGGTTGGGAATTTGGTAAGCTAGACTGGATACCTGGTGAAACAGTTGCTCAGTTATGCAAAGTTAACTTCCCCAGATAGCTCACAGCTTTTAACCCGCTTTTATTGTCTTGAATATCAGCACCGCTTTCAGAACAAATTAATGCATCAACGTTACAACGGTACGGGTGACAGACGCACGGTCGCGAGAGAGACTTGGGAGTGTGGAGCGGTTTGCGCGTGTTCACGAGAGATAGAAATACTTCTGAGTGCGGACTTGTGAGATTTCCGAGGTTTCTACAGTGAAGACATAGTGTGCGTTTAGAAGTGAATATCTCGCGAGCTATGTTGTTATTCATAAGTAATTACGTGCGGTAGGGATCTATTGTTTTCTTGTTATTCATCTTATATTTTATGTAATTGCTGGACCATCGACACCAATAAGCGTTTTGCAGAAATATACCGCATTCTCAAAAGTACTTCTACTATCGTACTCATCATTTAAAGTCGCTAAGATAGTACCTGCAGATTTTATTTAATTGCAATTTTTCATTTATAAATGCTACATTCAAAATTCGCAATTGCCGAGTGATAGGAACTTTCGACAATTCGATTCATGTGTCTATTTACACTGTGTACTGTCGACTCAGCAGTATTTGGCCTGTAATGCGGGAACTACGTATCCCTGCCCCTAGACAACGAAACCAGCCAAAACTTTTAATATTGCATCTCTGAGTCGGAGGGTGCATAGTTATTAGGGAAGCCCGCAGATCTTATCGTCTCTCCGCCCCCCCCCCCCCTGGAATTTAGGGGAATTAAGTGACATACCTGTGCAGCTGTGGTGCCAACTCCCTCTAGCGGTCTACCAAGACATCATTGTCTCAATTCTATGACGTGTCGCCGCTCTCATGCTGTTATCCGTGCCAAAGGTGCTTATAACGTCGTGGCTGATGAGCGTGAATGAGAAATTAAAATCATTATACTGTGCTTTTCATAGAAATTGTGTTGCGGTACGATAATAGTGCATTTATGTTCGGGTAAACCACCACAGTTACATAGTAAAGTCAAAAAACTTAAGCAGGCCGATACTACGTGACTGCACCTTACAAAAGACGTTATCAGTTAAGGCTGTGCCTGGCTATTCGGCTTTGAGCGTGGTCGCGGCTGCGACAACCCGGCGAGAGACGCGCCAGTCAGGGTCCGGCCCGTTCACGGTCCGCCGCCTCCGCTGCTATCTAAATGGGTGGCGACGGCGCGGTTTCTGGCCGTCCTGGCGGGAGATTTATGTGCCACAGAGGCCGCGTCCTCCGGTCCTTTGGTAATCAAGCGTTCAACGGACGTGACCTGGCTGCCGCTCCGTCGCCGAGGGAAGGCCCAGCGAATTAACCCTGACCGCACTAGACCTCAGAGGTGGTGACCGGCTCCAGTCCAAGTAAGCTAAATCTACATCCACATACATATGCCGCAGGCTACCGTACGGTGCATGGGAACCCTTCCTTCTACTGTTTCACTCACAAATTAAGCAACGAAGAAAGACTGTCTATATTTACGAGTCTTGATGGCTCTTTTCTTGTCTTCGTGGTTTTGTGCAAGATGTACGTTGATGCCAGTATGATAGTTCAACAAACTGTTGCAAATTCCAGTTGCCTATACAATACCAACAGCGTTTTTCAGAAAAAGCTTGTCCTTCTGTACAGAGATTTCCATTTGATCTCACGGAGCATTTCCATAACGCTTGTATGTTAATCGAACAGTTCTAACAGTATTCAGTCTTCTTTTAATCCGACTTGCTTCGGGTCCCAATCAGTGCTCAAGAATAGTATTCTCTACACGATCTCCTTCATACGTCAACTACGCTTTCCTAAAAGCCTCCCAATAAATCGAAGTCAACCATTACTGTTCGTTCCATTTCATATTGTTTTGCAACATTGCGCCTAGATACACCGTCCAGTCACATGTCTGGCCAAATTTCGAGAGACTGAATAGGCACATTTCGCAGAGTGAGACGTACGGGAAGAGAATGATGTGCTGGAAGGTGCTGACAGCGATGTGGAGCCATGCCGCCTCCAGTAACGTGGCCAACACCGCTATGTTTGTAAGTAGGTTGTTTAGGTTTTCTCATTGGTAACGCCACGTAGCGCTCTGTATGAAAATCACTGTCTGTGCTGTGTGCAGTCTGAGCTGTTTTGCATTGTTGTTCGCTATTGTAGTGTTGGGAAGTTGGCTGTTAACAGCGCGTAGCGCTGCGCAGTGGGAGGTGAGCCGCCAGCAGTGGTGGATGTGGGGAAGTGAGATGGCGGATTTTTGAGAGCGGATGATCTGGACGTGTGTCCATCAGAAACAGTACATTTGTAAGAATGGATGTCATGGACTGCTATATATATATTATGATTTTTGAACACTATTAAGTTAAATACATTGTTTGTTCTCTATCAAAATCTTTCCTTTGCTAACTATGCCTATCAGCAGTTAGTGCCTTCAGTAGTTTGAATCTTTTATTTAGTTGGCAGTAGTGGCGCTCGCTGTATTGCAGTAGTTCGAGTAGCGAAAATTTTTGTGAGGTAAGTGATTTGTGAAACGTATAGATTAATGTTAGTCAGGGCCATTCTTTTGTAGGGATTTTTGGAAGTCAGATTGCGTTGCGCTAAAAAATATTGTGTGTCAGTGTAGTGTTGATCAGAGTAGGTAAAGAGCGAAATGTCTGAGTACGTTCAGTTTTGCTCAGCTGTTTGAAAATCAAATAATGTAAGAGATTTATGAGCACAGTAATTTAATAATTTTTCTAAGGGGACGTTACATATGTCGACCCTTAGCCGAGGATACCTCACTGGAATCTTATGATTTGGTCTTGTAGTTTGTGTAATTAGTGTAGCTTTTGTTTATTGCTAGCGCGTAATTATAGAGAGAATTTCCTTTGTAGTTGTAGTTTTTCATTGTTGCACGGTGAAACAGTTGTGGCATGCATGTAGATTTGCACCAAGTATTTCGCAGCTGCGCTTGCAATTAACTAGATATCATTTTCAATGCTATGTTAATGTGTTTTGTTATTTTGCTCTTCAAATTGGGCTTTTCTGTGTTGTCGTGTGAAATATTGTGACAATTATGGCGTGTGAAAAACGTAATACTAGGCTTCAAAGTAAACTGAGAAATGACAGTGAAGACGAAAGCAGTATGTTAGCGCCGCCGAGTAATGAATTAACTAATGTTAAAAGTAGTAATTTGGTAATTGTGCATAGGGAAATGGAGTGGGCTGCAAATAATGGTGTAGGCAGTGAAACAATTAGTGAACAGGGAAGCATTATCGATCGATCGGTCGCCAACAGCTCGCCTCAGGAATCCGAAATGACAGAATACAATATTGCAAATACTGTAGACTGAGGTTTTGGGTCCTCACTGTTTCCTCAAATCATTCAAGACACATTTTCTGCTTGTCAAAATGTGAATGTTGCCGATGAAAATGCACTGCCAAAAAGCACAGAGAAACAGATTCCAGACACTAATACATTATTATTTCAATTAATGCAACAAATGGAACAAAATCAGAGACAAACACAGCAAAAGCTTCAAAAGTTAGACACAATGGAACAAAATCAGAGACAAACACAGCAACAGTTAGACACAATGGAACAAAATCTGAGACAAACACAGCACAAGCTTCGAAAGTTAGACATAATGGAACAAAATCTTCAAAAGTTAGACACCACACTTAAACAAACAAGTCAAGATTTAACTACTGAGTTACATAACATTGAATCCAATTGTCAAAAAGTCTGTAATGACGTAAAAATACAAATCTGTGAGTATTTTCAACCTATTTTTTCGCGGCATGAAAATGCATTACAGAATCACGAAGCAGCCATAAAAGAACTGCAAATTATTGTTCATGAAAATCATGAGGCCTTCCAAGCTAAAACTGACTCTGTTGCATTTACCGATTCGGTTACGCAACTTGCAAAAACTCAGGAAAACTTAAAGGACACAGTAGATAATCTGAAAATTGGTTCAGAAAGACACATGGAGGAAATTAGTTCATTATCAGAGAAAGTGGTTGAACTTTCGGATCAGCTAAATAATTTATCTACGAAGGTAGATGATAATCTGAATGACGCAAAACCGGTAGTCTTTATTGACACAGAAGAGCGCGATCAAATTGGGAAATTCAAACCAAATCAGAATCAAATTAATACCCAACACCAAAGAGAAATCCGGGAAGTACACCGAGCGAGGTGGCGCAGTGGTTAGCACATTGGACTCGCATTCGGGAGGACGACGGTTCAATCCCGTCTCCAACCATCCTGATTTAGGTTTTCCGTGATTTCCCTAAATCGTTTCAGGCAAATGCCAGGATGGTTCCTTTGAAAGGGCACGGCCGATTTCCTTCCCAATCCTTCCCTAACCCGAGCTTGGGCTCCGTCTCTAATGACCTCATTGTCGATGGGACGTTAAACACTAACCACTTACCCTCCGGGAAGTACAAGATCAGCTGACACAAGTAATACAAGAATTACGAATTTCAGAGGACACTCGCACTCCAATACGGGAAGAGGGACAGAGAAATACGGAACAGCCACAAAATAATAACACGGGGTACTTTGGAAATTATGAAAGAAATTGGCAAGGTATACCGAATTTTGAGATGGAACCGCCGAAACGACGTAACAATGACCGACATGCGACTCGCCGACATGATGATTTTGACTATAAGCTGTTCATTACTACATGTAAATTCAAAACATTTAAGAATTATGGCAACGACATTCATCCACAAGCATGGCTCCATCAATTCTCTCATTGTTTTCCTCCCAACTGGTCATTAGAGCACAGATTAGAATTTATGTATCGCTACTTAGAGAATGAAGCAGCTGTAAGAATGCGATCGGTCATTCACGATTGCCACAGTGAAGGAGAATTTTCCATGCGTTCCTCTCAGCATATTGGTCTCAAGCCACACAAGACCGAGTAAAACATAGCATCATAATGATGAAACATTTCGAACACTCTGAATTTTCCAGTCTTGTGAAATATTTTGAAGACATGTTGCACAAGAATCGGTACCTGTCAAACCCATACAGCCCCTCAGAAGTCATCTGCATTTGCTTAATCAAATTACCTGAACATTTACGACATATTATTTTGGCAGGACGTTGCAAAGACGACATTGAAGCTTTTCAGGGACTCTTACAAGAATTAGAAATTGACACTGACAATCGCGGAACGCGAAAACAGGAACACAACAATTACAGGTCACATCCGTCGCAATTCCGTGATGAAAGAAATAATAACTGGACACGACAAGGCTATTCTCACAGCGTAAATCGTGACCAAAACAGACACCACCCGTATGACAACCGTTGGCAGAATATTAGTTACAGAGAAAGATCGCATTTCTGTAGTAATGAATATGACAGAGATAACCATAGAAACAGAGAATATGGGATCCAGAACTATTATTATCACGGGAGACAGAATAACTTCAGACGCAACGGTCCATCGTGCAGTGATAATTCATGGAGAAATTCTCCACCACTTCACCGACAAGAAAGAAACTGCAGGAACTACCGACATGACAACAGACGATATAATCATAACGACAGACCTGAATTTCATCAGAACTGGCGGGATGCAAACAGGGCAGGGCCCTCGCGACAAGGTGAATTTTTAGAAGTTTGGTCTCTTAATCCCAATAACGACGCACGCCAACAAAGAGATGGCAGACAATGACTTGCACTGCAGGCAGCCACGTGCGCCGGCTGGCCCAGAGAAAAATGACATAGACGCTAATCTTGAGAAAAATTTGAGCATTCTTTACCGATGTACCATATATCACATGATAATTCCGTTGAAGCTGGAGCTCTGCATAGTAGGAAGAGTAAAGGCTTGCACCACATTTCACATGTAAAACCGTTTATTGCAAGATAATCTGCTTTTTAACTTTGTCTTTGCCATAAAACTTTTCACTTCACGTTACTAGTACTCTTTGTCACACTTAGAAACTGTTAACATGCAAGCATGTTTTAAAATTAACTATCCAGTCTAGAATCTAGGGAACATATTTAGACAGTAATTACGAATGCATTGTTATAGTGAACAGACGACACAGTGTTATAATGTGTGTACATTCTTGCTTGTTAGTTGTACAATTACATAACGACTACAAGGCTCACATACTTAGAACATATACCAGTACTGCTAACGAAATTTTAATGCAACATTTTGGTTTACTTGAGAATACATTCTGGATTTAAAGTACTTTCTGTGAGATTAAAGATGACTTAGCATTTGGTTTCTTTGACAGCTACACGATTATATCATGACGCTACTAACGTGTGACACAATTTACATTGTTGCTTTTGCGGTGTATCTGTTTTATATCTGCACAGTTTTTCTGAATTCTTCTGGAAAGTAAAATATGTTTTAGTAGTAACATTTGTGGTATAGCTACAATGAGACAACTTTTTTTGTAGCACAGCAGTACGTTACAGTGTAGTACTTTCTTGATCAAAGTACTGTACGTAATAACTGCGATATCTATACGCATAGCATTTCGCTTTTGTTTATTACGAGGTAAGTACATTGACTTCCACAGAACTTTGCTTACGGACGACGATAATTACGACACTTGGCACATTTTTTACCCTTAAGTAATGACAGAGATTATGTTACAATTAGACGCACAATTTAGCGCTACAGGACACGCATTTGAGTGATTAATTTTGTACTTAAAACAATTATTTTTAAAGATTTTTGAATTACAAAGAAAGTTTTCCGTGATACATTTCATTCCATTGCTGTAATATGTAACACCTGAGGGTATTATTACATTAATCCTCAGGGGGTACATGCCTACATTGTGTACGATGTGTCTGGCAGGCACAAGGAGCCCTAGCTAATATGGTATTTGCTTATACAACTTTACACATCGGTACCATATTTCTCTAACACATAAATTATACAGCTATCTGATTATTTAACAGGGAAACAAAGATTTTTTTTTTACTACGTCAGTGAGACATGTTTATGCAATTACACAGTTGGATAACTTCACACTTATGAAATTGTATTTTGTCTGTACTTTGTGAAATGTTCATATATTTTTTCGGAACCATTGTGATACTATGAGAGCTTTGAATGATGTGTTTGGTATGGGATCATGATATTTAAAGTACGTTTAAGGTAGATGACACTATTTAAATGAGAAGAGAATTTTTTTAGGTTTTGAAATTATTGGAGGAAGCTATGACGATTTGGAGATTTGACTGATGTGTTATGTTATTATTACAATGACAATGTGTATTATGCTGTTGAGGAATGTTTGTTATGATATGTATTTATTATGATGAAATATTGAAGAAGTGTCGACGAATATGTATATGTGTATTTAGGTAAGGAATAATCAGTAGTGGTTAGGGACTCTGATTTGTGAAAAAGGATGTTGGAAACCAAGAATCATACTTTAAGAGTTATGAAATGTGTGTACATGCGTGAATGTATCACAATGTCGGCGAAAATATTTGGACACTGTTATATTCATAGGATTTTGTTTCTACACATTTGCAACGCAAATTCTCGACCTGTGAAATTTTTTATATGAGACTGTCACTGTAGTGCAAACTGGTGTCGTAAATATTTCCATAAGAAAGCTAAGTAACCTTGATGTAATGCATTATGGACGCCCAGCTGTGCCAATCGCCTGAAAAAAGAAAGCCATTAGGTGGAGAAAAAAAAGAGGCCATTATCCTCGCTATTGACATTTCTTTGTAGAAAGCATCGCACATATGACACGCTCAAACTTGAAAACATATGATTATACTGTGGAGCTCTTAATTTATGATATTTACTAAAATGCCTAATGAAATGATGAGAAACATTTTACGTCTATTGTCTTTCTAGTTGAGAGTTTGCTCATTTTGTTTAATATCTAGTTTCTAGCTGCACTGCAGCATCGGTCAAAATAAAATTTTATAGATATACTAATATAGATATTTTATGCCTACAGATCCAGTAAATAATAACTTTATGATCTACTTAAAAAAACGAAGGAGCACAAAAAGACATTTCCCTTCACAGGAATTGCATACATAATTTTCTTTTCAACTACTTGGTAATATTTTCGGTAGAATAACTTCTTGTGGTGCACCACTTTAATGAAACAGACACTAAGATGTGAATAGACGTTTCCCTTATCTGCATTGTTGTCTTTAGTGCACTATTTTTTATGCTTAAGCTTTGTCATGTTTTGATATAAGTTATTGCATTTGCTGCTGCTGTTTGCCAGGCATAGTGCTACTGAATGTCACTTTGTATTACTCTGTTAAGCCAGTTTTACTACTGATTTATATTTCTTGTTGCTGCACATTGACTCATATTAGTTGTAATGTTGCATTTGCTTTGCTAATTTCTATAATGCTGCTTGCTTTGCCAATTTGCATTTTTTGCCATTGCTGTTTGTGTTAATTGTTTTGTGCTTCTGCATTCCCTCGTCCCTTAGTTTAGCATCTGAGCTCAGTAGATTTAAGTTAGCTTAAGAAGGGGTACACTATATAAAAAACTAACTATGGAGGATAAGGAAAGAATGCATTGAGAAGTTATACGAAAAAAGTTTGTAAAAAGAAAAGGTAACGTACAATGAGGAATAATTATTCGGAAAGAGGATATGAATAGAACACAGAAAGTGGGTATAGATAGGATTTTTTGGGAATAATGATGAATGAAGGGAGATCTCCAAGAAGTAAAGAAAGTTCTGTTTGCAAAATACTGCAGTACCACATGTCACACTGAAAACAAACCCTGTCCTGTACTTCTGTGTTATTATGCTATGTGAATTTGTGTTTCTCCTGTCTTTATGTGTTTAGCTAATAAGAGTTATGTTGTAGAATTTTTCTAATGATATGTTATTTACTTTGTAAAGATGTTTAGACATTATTTATTCTGTTTTGTTTCAATGCTCATGAGTGAAATTAATGTTTCGAAAACTATTCTCATTATTTTATATATTTACTTATTTCATAATTCCTGTAACACTGATGTATATGTTTATTTCTATTCTTTTGTAAAGCCCCTACTACTACAAATGCTACCTGTATTGTTATGTTCTTTAATGATGTATTTTGTACCTTTGTTATTGTATTCTTACGTTATAAAATTGTAATTGACACCAGTTCATCAAATTAAGTAACTTGTAAGTATTCATTTCACTGCACATATTTCTGTTGGTCATAGTACATGCACAATATCTGAAAAAAAAGAGGACTGTTAGTGTTTGGACGTGTGTTAATAATTCAGCAAGGGACTGATTAACAGCATTGCTGGTTCTAAGAACAATTCCAAAAACATTGTGAGTGGTTTGTGAGTGGTTTATGGACTTGCTATATTCTCCGCAAGACTCTTCGATGGTGATTGTGTACGTGCACAGTCGCAACAGATGGCTGCTGGCCGTCTCTACAAGGACTACAGTGAGTCTGCATCTTTGATGGCCCACCAATACCATTATTTCTACAAGGACTGCAGTGTGTCTGCACCTCTGGTGGCCCACCAATACCATACGCTCTACCAGGACTACAGTGGGTCTGCTCTGTGATGACCTACCCAGCAATATTCTTCAACTTCGACTGACTCTTTTGTAGGTTTGCTCTGTTGTGGCCCATTAGCTGTCCGCATGTCAAGAATCAGCACTGTCTTTCCGTTGGAAGGACAACACTTTTTCTTCAAGACTGCATGGAAATCCACTACTTCTGTGTGCATTCTCTTTTACTGCTCAGGCTTTGAGGAAAAAAAACACTGCAATTTTACTGTGATGAACGATCAGGACTGTCTTTATGGACTCTGAGAAAATTTTAGCTTTTGACCAACATTGTATCAATAAGTGTGTGCATTTGATATCTTTGTTAAAAAATTTTTAACAAATATGTATTGGCCAGTGCCCAAATCAATTTGTAAAATTTTTTGTGGGGAGCATGCGGGCTATGTAAGTAGGCTGTTTAGGTTTTCTCATTGGTAACGCCACGTAGTGCTCTGTATGAAAATCACTGTCTGTGCTGTGTGCAGTCTGTGGCTGTTTTGCATTGTTGTTCGCTATTGTAGTGTTGGGCAGTTGGCTGTTAACAGCGCGTAGCGCTGCACAGTGGGAGGTGAGCCGCCAGCAGCGGTGGATGTGGGGAAGTGAGATGGCGGATTTTTGAGAGCGGATGATCTGGACGTGTGTCCGTCAGAAACAGTACATTTGTAAGAATGGATGTCATGGACTGCTATATATATTATGAATTTTGAACACTATTAAGGTAAATACATTGTTTGTTCTCTATCAAAATCTTTCCTTTGCTAACTATGCCTATCAGTAGTTAGTGCCTTCAGTAGTTTGAATCTTTTATTTAGCTGGCAGTAGTAGCGCTCGCTGTATTGCAGTAGTTCGAGTAACGAAAATTTTTGTGAGGTAAGTGATTTGTGAAACGTGTAGGTTAATGTTAGTCAGGGCCATTCTTTTGTAGGGATTTTTGAAAGTCAGATTGTGTTGCGCTAAAAAATATTGTCTGTCAGTGTAGTGTTGATCAGAGTAGGTAAAGAGCGAAATGTCTGAGTACGTTCAGTTTTGCTCAGCTGTTTGAAAATCAAATAATGTAAGAGATTTATGAGCACAGTAATTTAATAATTTTTCTAAGGGGACGTTACATGTTTCTCGCGTGAGGATCCAAGGTGCGAACAGCCGATCGATGTAGTCCCACAGAGTCTCTATTGTAGTTTAATCTGTGCCGTTTTGTGGACACGGCGGTATGGTAAAATCATGCTGTTGTTCTTTGAACAACGCGCGTACAGTGCAGGCTGTGTGACACGTTTCATATTTCTGTTGATAATGCCATCGTGTCGACGGAAAACAAACTGCACATAGGGATGGAAATTGTGTTCAACGATATATGCGCACTTGTGTTGATCCATTGTGACTTCCATAATGGTGGGATCACCCAGAAAACATCACGAAAACATTCCCAGCCCACAAAACTCCCTCCTGGTTGCCGGGCTTTTGTTTTCAGACGATTTACGCCGTAAGCTTCAAAGTCCACCTGTCCCACGGAGCATAAAACGTGGTTCATCTGAAAAGGCCACCTGTCGACGTTACCTTAGGTTAGCTTAGGTTACATTAGATTAGGTTAAGTTCACGACCAGTTGTACTGGTGTGCAAATTACAGCCTTCGTCACAGATGAACAGCTTTCAGCGCTGGGGCATGAAACAGGCGCCGTCTGCGGAGGTCCATATGCTGATGTATCGTTGGAGAGACAGACACTGCTGGTAGCTCCTTGGTTTATCCGGGCAGGCAGTTGCTCAATAGCTGCACGGCTGTTCGGCCGCACACAGCTACGCAGCCGTCATTCACCCATGCCATCTACAGTCCGTGGTACACCCACAGCTTCCTCGACGCCGGCTTTTCATAGAGCCGTTTACATTTTCTCACATTGTCAGCAAGCTGTCATTCGTCACACAAATATAAATTTGATGCAACTCAGTATACTCTCATACAGTCACTGAGCAATGATAATTTTCCCGTAATCTACAGCTTCAGCATCAAACACTAGCTTACTGCTACTTTCGTCAGATCGTTTATGTATACAAATCGTTGATGTGTACCGCACTTCCCTGAGCCAAGCCTGACGATATCTTTGTCTGTGACGAACATTCGCCGCTCAGGCCACAGTACAGGAATCTGTTACTTAAGAGGTCTTGGAGGCACTCATACATCTGAGAATCGTTTCCGTACAGTTGGACCTACGTTAAAAATTTGCAGCGTTTCACTGTGTCAATTTTTCTAAATCTACGAATATAGTAACTGCCCCTTGCCCTTTACGCCTAATTCTCAGTATATCATGTGAGGTAAGAGCAACCTGAGCTTCGCAAGAGCAATGCTCTGTAAATCTGCATCTACATATATACTCCGCTAGCCATCAAGCGGTGTGTGGCGGAGGGCACAATCCGAGCAAAAGTCATATTCCCCCGCCCCCTCTGTTCCACTCGCGGATCGCGCGAGGGAAAAACGACTGTCTGAACGCCTCAGTACGAGCTCTTATTTCCCTTATCTTTGAATGATGATCATTACGCGATTTGAAAGTTGGTTGTAATAATATATGCTCTACATTCTCGGCGAAGATTCGATTTCGGAATTTAGTGAGTAGCCCCTTCCGTTTAACGCGTCGTCTATCTGCAAGTGTGTCCCACTTCAAACTTTCTATGAGATTTGTAACGCTCTGGCGTAGTGACTGATCGACAGAAGCTTTGCTCTCTCTCGAAAATGAATTATACGCGAACGTATGTTCAAGAATATTGCAGCAAGTTGACGTTGAGAATATTGATCTGTATTTTTGTGAGTCCGTTCTTTTGTCTCTCTACGCTTATCCCCAATGCTCGGCACTTTCCGCTAGGTGAGGGATTCGTGAGAAACAAAAGCCAACGCCGAGGGGTAGTCACTGTAAAATCGGATTGGGATTCCATCCGGACCTCACCATTTGTTTGCTTTCAACTCGTACAGTTACTTTTTAACGCGAGGGATAGCTATTTCTGTACCCTCGACACGAGAGTCTGTTCGGCTGTCTGATCCTATTTAGTGAGTGACTTTTTGAACACGAAGTTTAAATCTTCGTCTTTGATTTTGCAGTTTTCTCGTCCCACGTCAGGCTGGTCGACGAGAGACTGGTCAGAAGCCATTCCCCCGCATAGCGATTTTTGGTTACACCAGAATTTTCTACGATTTTCGGCAAGATCTTTCGCTAGCGTGTACGGAGAAAGCTGTTGTATCCTTCGCGCGTCGATCTTTAGTCACACGAACATGTACTAACTTTTGCCTGTAGACATCTCTCCGTTCCTTCATGAATCGAGAGTGCAACAGTATCTGTTTTCTTAACATTTTATTTTGTTATTAAGCCATGGTGTTTCTTTTCCGCCGTCAATCCATTTACTCGGTACATTTTTCTCTGGAGCGTGATTTAGTGGTAGTAGTAGTTTTATTCATGGTATATCGCTTTTACGACGATACAATACATGTCTTAGTATTAAAATCAAGAATAAAAACTACATAATTAATATATACAAGCAGGTAGACACTAACAGGTGCAGTTTGACAAACATCGGACAGATAGTCAGCTGCGGCATTAGAAACCATCCCGGCATTTTCCTGAAGCAATTTAGGCGAATTACGGAAAACATAAATCAGGATGGCCCAATGAAGAGTGGAGCCACCGTCCTCTCGAACACAAGGACGCTCTTTCTAAAAAAGTGCTACCTCGTTCGGTTTGTCGCTGGACTGCTGTACTGTTTTACAAAGAAGTTATTTAATGGAGAAGGCTAGTGCTACACTGTTCACTTCTCATTCCCAGTCACTGCATGCACTACACAAATTGTTCCATGACGTAACACGACACACACTTGTTAGCTGATGTCAGGAGCATTGCGACGATGCATGCTTTCCATTTTGTGTACGGCAGATTCCCATTTGCCAGCCAGAAATAAATTATTCGGACCTCTGTATAAGAAGTGGGATGTTGAGCTCAGAAAAAGGATAAGGTATTAGCATCACATGTCGCGTAGCTCTAGGGGTAAGTTTTAATCAGAAAGGAAGGAGAAAGTAGGAAAAACAGACTGAAAGCATTGTACGAAATGCAGGTATTTTATTATCAAGATTGTTATTTATTCGTGTCACTTCGTTCACCAACCCGGTATTCTGTTTTACCTAAAGTAGTCCTTCAGTGTATTCCTTAACAGGTACTTTTTTACTGCCATTTACAATAAGTTTGAAAAAAACTCTTCAATATCTTTGGACAATTTATTATACAGTTTTATTCCTTCGTAGGACACGCGGTTTTAAGGTTTATGTTTACTCTCTGTTGGTAAATGCAATATCAGTGCAGCACTTTTTCCATGATCATGAACAAAGCACTCTACGCAACAATTAGTAATCTTATTTTTATGTGTACAAGTTATTTTAGTAAAAGCACTCACGCCCTGCATCTACATCTGCATCGTGCTCCGCAAGCCACCTAATGGTGTGTGGCGGAGGATGCTATCTGATCTCTCCAAACCTGTTCCATTCGCGAATAGTGCGTGGGAAGAATGATTGTCGATAAGCCTCTGTATTGACTCTAATTTCTCGAATTTTCTCCTCGTGTTCAATAAGAGCGATGTATGTGGGAGAGGGGGGTTAGGGGGAATTGCACTACTGGACATAAAAATTGCTACACCACAAAGAGGGCGTACTACAGACGCGAAATTTAACCGTCAGGAAGAAGATGATTAGCAAATGATTAGCTTTTCAGAGCATTCACACAAGGTTGGCGCCGATGGTGACACCTACAAAGTGCTGACATAAGGAAAGTTTCCAACCAATTTCTCATACTGAAACAGCAGTTGACCGGCGTTGCCTGGTGAAACGTTGTTGCGATGCCTCTTGTAAGGACGAGAAATGCGTACCATCATGTTTCCGACTTCGATAAAGGTCGGATTGTAGCCTATCACGATTGCGGTTTATCCTATCGCGACATTGCTGCTCGCGTTGGTCGAGATCCAGTGACTGTTGGCAGAATATGGAATCGGTGGGTTCAGGAGGGTAATACGGAACGCCGTGCTGGATCCCAACGGCCTCGTATCACCAGCAGTCGAGATGACAGGCATCTTATCCACATGGCTGTAACGGATCGTGCAGCCACGTCTCGATCCCTGAGTCAACACATGGGGACGTTTGCCAGACAACAACCATCTGCACGAACAGTTCCACGACGTTTGCAGCAGCATGGACTATCAGCTCGGAGACCATGGCTGGGGTTACCCTTCACGCTGCATCACAGACAGGAGCGCCTGCGATGGTTTACTCAACGACGAACCTGGGTGCACGAATGGCAAAATGTCATTTTTTCGGATGAATCCCAGGTTCTGTTTACAGCATCAAAATGGTCGCATCCGTGTTTGGCGTCATCGCGGTGAACGCACATTGGAAGCGTGTATTCGTCATCGCCCTACTGACGTATCACCTGGCGTGATGGTATGGGGTGCCATTTGTTACACGTCACGGTCACCTCTTGTTCGCGTTGACGGCACTTTGAACAGTGGACGTTACATTTCAGATGTGTTACGACCCGTGGCTCTACCCTTCATTCGATCCCTGCGAAACTCTACATTTCAGCAGGATAATGCACGACCGCATGTTGCAGGTCCTGTACGGGCCTTTCTGGATACAGAAAATGTTCGACTGCAGCCCTGGCCAGCCCATTCTCCAGATCTCTCACCAATTGAAAACGTCTGGTCAATGGTGGCCGAGCAACTGGCTCGCCACAATACGTCAACCACTACTCTTGATGGACTGTGGTATCGTGTTGAAGTTGCATGGGCAGCTGTACCTGTAAACGCCATCCAAGCTCTGTTTGACTCAATGCCCAGGCGTGTCAAGGCCGGTATTACGCCCAGAGGTGGTTGTTGTGGGTACTGATGTCTCAGGATCTATGCACCCAAACTGTGTGAAAATGTAATCACATGTCAGTTCTAGTATATTTGTCCAATGAATACCCGTTTATCATCTGCATTTTTTGTTGGTGTAGCAATTTTAATGGCCAGTAGTGTAATATGTGGTCCGACTCCTGCTGAAAAGTGCTGTCCCTAAATTTCAGTAGTAAATCTCTCCATGATGCACAATGCACAACGCCTCTCTTGTTACGTCTGGCAGTGGAGTTTATCATCTTCGTAACGGTCTCCCGTCAGCTAAACGATCCCGCGACGACATGCGCCGCTCTTCATTTGATCTTCTCTGTCTCCTCTATCAGTCCTACCTTATAGGAATCCCAGATAGATGAACAATACTCAAGAATCTGGTGCCTTATAAGCCACTTCTTTCGTGGATGAGTTACATCTCCTTAAGATTCTTCGATGAATCTGAGACTCGTGCCTGCTTTTGCCACTATCTGTTTTATATCGTTATTCCGCTTAAGGTCACTCTGGATAGTTACGCCTAGATATTTTACGGCAGGTTCTGTCTCCAGGTGTTTGTCATCAACAGTTTAGCTGTACAGTAATGGATTTCTTTTCCTATGTATGCGCAATATGTTAGATTTATTTACGTTCAGGGTCAACTGACAGGTCCTGCACCATTCATCAATTCTCTGCAGTTCGTTCTGCAAATTCTTACTATCTTTTGGCGTTGATACTTTGATATAGACAACTGCATCATCTGCGAGCAGCCTTAAAGAGTGTCTGACGCTTTCTGCTATATCATTTATATATATTGTGAACAGCAACGGTCCTATCACACTTCCCTGTGGTACTCCGGATTTTACCTTCACATCTGTCGATTTAGTTCCGTTAAGAGCATCGTGTTGAGTTCTGTTTGCAAGAAAGTCTTGAATCCAGTGGCAGGCCTGCTCCGATACTCCGTAGGTTCGTATTCTTTTTTTCACTAAACGACAATGCGGGACGGTGTCAATGCCTTACTGAAACTAAGGAACACGGTATCAACCTGAGCGCCGTTGTCCACTGCGCTGTGCATCTCATGGAGGAACCGAGACAGCTGAGTTTTGCAGGATCTCTGTTTGCGGAATCCATGTTGATTTTTATAGAGGAGATGTTCATTTTCCAAAAAGTCATAATTCCTGAGCATAAAACGTGTTCCATAATTCTACAACAGAGTGACCTCAGCGATGTAAGTCTATAATTGTGTGGATCTGTCTTAAGGCCTATCTTAAAAACGGGAATGGCTGCGCTTTTTTCCAGTCGTTTGGTACCTTTCGTTGTTCAAGCGATCTACGATAAATTACTGCTAGAAGAGGAGCAAGTTCTTTCGCATAAACTTTATAGAATTTTGTCGGTATCTCATCTGGTGCTGAAGTCTTTCCACCACTAAGTGGTTGTAGCTGCTTTTAACTTCCGCTATCGCTTATCTCAATATTGCCATTTCGATGTTCATACGACGATTGAAAGGAGGGACAGTTTTACAATCTTCCGCGGCGAAACAATTTCGCAAGACCGAATTCAGTATTTCGGTCTTCTCTCTGTTATCTTCCGTTTCGGTGCCGGTGTGGCGCTGGGAGAATGAATAGATATTTTGGCCCACTTACTGATTTTGAACGCTTCTTTTTTTTTTTTTTTTTGTCAGCTGGGTTTTTACGTCTCTTGCATCTGAGATGAACTGCTCTTTTTTCCGTAGAGCTTTTCCAACACGGCTATTAAACCATGGTGGATCTTTCCCATTCCTTAAAGCCTTACTCGGAACATACTTGTTTAGGGCATGCTGAACGATGCCTTTGAACGTTTTCTATTTGTTCTCCACATCTTCGCCCTCATCACCGAATATTTGATGCTGACTTATGAGATATTCTGAAATTTGTATCTTGTCACCATTGCTGAACAAATATATCTTCCTACCTTTCTTAACATTCCTTGTAGGACCCGTCGTTGTAGATGCTGTCACAGCCTTATGATCACTGATGCCTTCATCTACGTTAACAGATAAGTTCAGGTCTGTTTGTTGCCAGGAGATATAAGACGTTACACTCACGAGTTGGTTCTCTGTCTGCTCAAGGTAATTTTCTGATAGGTCTTCCAGAACAGTGCCACACGATTCCCTGTCTCTGGCACCAGTTTTGATGGCATAACACTGACAATCTATACGTAGCAAGTTGGAGTCACCCCCTATTACAACGGCATGATCAGAAAAATTACTAATGATATTCTGCAAGTTTGACTGAAGTGCTCTACAACTACAGATCGTGATCCAGGTGGTCTGTAAAAGCATCCGATCACAATTTTTGACCGGTCTTTGATAGTCAATTTCACCCAGATCAATTCACATTCAGAATCCATGATAACCTCGCTATTGTATTGTAGTTAAAATCCCCACTATTTTCAACAGATCCTTACGATCAGTTCTACTATTGTTTTGATTGTTATTCCAACAGCCCTTTTCTGTAGTTTGCAAGCTGTGTTCGTACTTTGTGCATTTGTTACCAAGAAGAGAATTCCAGAGCTAAGAATTGAGTGGAAATATGGAAAGTATGTAACCAAGAAACACTGTCTGTTACTCAGTGATGACGGGACTGAATCAGTTTAAATTTTGCGCATTCTTCTACATCCATCGTTATTGTATAAATAGACCGCTAACAACTGATTATCTGTTCTTTTTAACACAAAACTGCCCCCGCATTCTTTATGGATTTATTGACACTTTTAACCATAGTGGATATGTTGACATCGTGATCGCTAATGCCTTCTCTGTACTGACAGTGCTGATAAGGTCACGCCCGTTTGTAGCTACGAGGTCTAAAATGTTTCCGTTGTGCGTCGGTTGTATCACCAGCTGCTCAAGGCAATTCAGAACTTCGTCGCAAGACTGTCTGTGCCTTCTGCAGGGAAATCTTAGACTTTCACTCTATACTCGGTAGATTAAAGTCGCCTCCAACTATAATTGCATCATCAGGATATTTCAACGTTACTGAGCTTAAACTTTTTTCGAGTGATTTTACAACCGTTACAGCGCAGTCGCGTGGGCCGTAAAAATTTTCCGTGATTAGTGTTCAACGTAGCGTTACTCGCGTTACATTTTAGTTGATTTGCTGCACCTATAATGTCTATCCTGTATTTTCGGTGTACGTTTTGTGTCTTGTTAAATTTTTCGGGCCTCTCTGCATTCAGTTTCAACCAGCTATTCGTTCCAAGCATAATTTGAGCGTCACAACTTCCTGGAGGTCGATAAACGCAGGGACTTTTTTAAGAAAGCTGTTAAAATCTCGACGTTAGAAGTGTCTGTTCTTCGTACCCTATCTGGAAATAACTGCGTTTAATTACTAGCCGCTATTATTTGACTGTCAGTCCAACGTCGGCAGGAAAGATGGGAAGCAGCGGCAACGTCATTGGCAGATTGTCTTTGTGTTTCTTGGGAGATGAGTAAGTGGCATCGGTAAGATGAGGCTGCAGTGATGTGACAAGATTGCTACAGATCTCACGATGCATAAATTTAGAAGAACAGTGAAAGAGACCCTCAAATAAGAGATTGAAACGATACCAATGATACTATGCTACACAACAGTCCTGGTCGTGCATAGTCGTACAGCAGATAGCATTTTCCATGACAACCAAGGATGACATCAACGATACTTCGGCATGTTGCCATCAGTGAGAAACAACATTCTGTACACATGGTGAGATGGCAACTGAAATCGGCGACACTGAACGAGGCAGATTTCGTGACAGACCATTATGTTAGTGCAAGTGATTATAAACCTATAGATTCTAACAATTTACAAAGAATTTTGAAATCGACAGCCGAAGTGTAGAGGCTGCTAACGTGCTATCCTACGCCCAAGGAGTCCCTCAATCAATGGCTATTAACTGCGGTAGTTTTAGGACAACTAGAATAGCGTAAACAATCTCAATAGTTTATATGTACTGTTTCCGCAAGGATACGATGACCAAAATGAATGAACAGAAAGAAGAGTATGCCGATTTTCGCCATAGGTGCGTAGTATCAACAGCAGCACTAGTTGTTGGGTAATTTCATAATGGGTCAATAGTACTTTCGTAGTGTTACAATCATACCGGACGGTATTTGTAAATTTGGTGACATTTGTTTTGTAGGCTGTGGTCCAAGGCATGTTTCTCTGTGTAAAATTTCGTGTCCTTATGTTGCAGAGGCTACAATAACTCAGAAAGCGGTTACAATCTGACATGATACTAGTTTATTATTTTTCCTCTGTTTCTTTGTTGTGCTGCTGGGTTTCTTTTCTTTCTTTGTAGAATCTGCAAATAGTAGACAATAGTAGTGATCATACATATAATAAGTGGCTTGAACTTTTAATTTATCATAAAGATATTAAATGTGGCAACTGAAATTCGTCATAATTAAAATACTCATTTTTATCTCTATGAATATTACTGCTGTGATACTGCAACCTGACCCCATTTCTCGAATGACATGAAAAAGGCAGCACTTACTCCGTGCAATGGTTAAACGGGGCATAGATGGTCATTAATTCACTTTAATTACTATGTTTCCTTGAGAAAGAATTACCATTTGACGTTGAAGAAATCTAGTATGGCTTATCATGTAGGCAAAATGTATGCAGTGAGCATGCTTGGGTCATAAATGTGATCCCATAAATAAATTTTCAAGAGCCTGAAAATACCGCAAATTCGAGGAATATTGCCAATACATTTTTTCTGGGTTTGTGACCGCATTGTCAATATGTAAAACTACGACGTATCGGTCACTGTTGCAAGTGACCGAAACGTCAGTAGTTTTACATATTGACAATGCGGTCACAAACCCAGAAAAAAATTTTATTGACCGTGACAATGGCCGCGGAAGCCTACGTTTATATCGAGGATTATTGTCTGGGAGATAGCACGTGCGGCTCAGAACGTCTCGACGAAAACTTATCTTCCGTAATCTTAAGCCTACTGAATGAGTGGTCTGGTCCTGATTTCTAAGGAGCTGTATTTATTATTATTTATTCATCTATTTACCTACATGACGTACCCTTGAAGCTGATTTTATGACTATTAATGATACATTACGTACTCTTGTAGATAGGTGCAGATGAAGTTATGTGGGAACATACTGCACCATCATTATACGCTGGTGCGTAGACGACTTGGTGAAACATTTAACCAGCAGTAACGGCGCAGACCACTTCAGTAACATGTGAATACACAAAATTTAAGATGCATTTATCATGACAGAGTTATTGTGAGATACATAATAGATATATTGTCTGTTTTAACGTCATTTAGCAGTTACAGTTTATGATTAAATGGTAATATTATGGTTGGTGAATATTTTATTTAGTACACAAATCAGCAGAATGATGTAAGCTGTTTCATTTGCGGCAATAGCAGAGGCCATGGACAATATCCAAACATCTTTAATTACATATAGATACGATGGGATTTAGAGGCTTGTTGCTAAAAATTTTACATACTAGTTGTACAACAAATAAAATAAAGGATAACTTCCATGCCATTAAATATAATAATACACACGAAGAAATTATATTACTGCCTTTTGTAATAAGCGACCAGTTACTTACAGAGCGGGCGTCCATATACTTGGATGCAGACTGTGTCGCATATTTGAGCAAAACTCTAAAGATATAGTACATGCAAGCTAATCTATATATCCGTATTTTAATTACAATAAAGAGACAACTGGTGTAATTCAGAATTGGAATAAACAATTTACGCAAGTGGATGCGTTAACACAGACAGTTTTGTTGTGACAGAAGTGACCTATCGACGAGAGATTCTAGGTGCTAAGTATGCAGCCGCCTCAGAGTGAATAAAGACATTCTATTAATCTCATACGAAGTAGAATGAAGCATAATGTAAAATGAGTTCCTGTTCATGTTGTTTCGTGTAAATATTATTATCAAAACTATTCATTACTTTTGTCGGTTTGATAAATTCTGTTGATGATTCCGTATTGTTCATGCATAATTAATGAAGTCGAGGTATGTAGAAGATGAGTTGTAGCTGTACCGTTCCACAAAGAGGTTGTAGTATAAAGAAGTCACCATCACCCGATAACTGCTTTCAACACTACTGTGCTTCACTAGACATGGTCTTATTACGAACTTCATGCACTTGTCAGTTTACAGTACAAAACCAACAACACAGCAGTGCAACGTAGCTTTTTCTCATACTCTAAGCATTGCGTACGGCGAAACCATGCTACGTGAAACAAGTCGTGTTATTTAACTCTAAACGATACTACCAGTAATCTGACAAACATCTGGGACACTCAGCTAAATTGTTAATTCAAAGAAATGGGAAGCTAGGACGCTCATCACAACAGACATGGCTCTGTCATCGTTTCCACAAATTTTTTGATCTACGCAGGGTGGATTGATATAAATATACAATTTTCTCTCAGAAATTAATAGTTTCTCCAGCTGTCAGCGGTTCTGTCAACCGATTGCTGACAAGATCGGTGGATCGCTTGCTTGTCACCAGTATAACGAAATAATAGCCAAGTTTTTCGTTCATTAATTTGCAACTGACAGGTTATTATTTTCTCGTGCAACCTGCTTTTGATGATGTGATAAAACAAATTAATTATCGGCGATTATATGTAACTGCAGCAGATCGTATCTGTTTTGTGTGGCTTGCTTCATTTGTTTTTCGTTGGAAAAAGGTATTATGATACGCTTGCGGCACCTTCACAAAGAACACTCCGTTTAATCTACTTTGATAGATGTTTTCATCACATAAAATTTATTCAGCAACAGTAAAAATGTTACTTTCTCATCCCGTTGAAGGTGGCGACGCGTCAAAGACAATGGCCACGTCAGCCGCTCAAATAACGTGCCCAGTTTATTTTACGGTCCTGAAGCAAATCCAGGAATTATTAGTTTCTCCGCGGTCGGAGGATGCTGATTCCGCCGCTGACTGTTCAGTTAATTATATTTACTAGTAAGAATTTTATTAAGCCCACGCTCTGTGTCGACATTTACATCACGCCCTTTGAAATGGAAATGAGAACGTCATTTTAACGCATAATATGATGGGTAAACAAATGCTTACGTAATTGGAGGTGAAAAAACAGAGCTTACGTGTGTACAGTGTAAGCAAAAAAAGAATATCTAACTTAGATCGTGCTGTACAGAAGCAAAGTCCCATTATAAAGATAATAAGTTAGGTGGCTTTCAAATATTGTGCAGAAAAACATCGCGACAAACATTTCCGTATTATCGTTATAAAAACTGTTCAAATCGATACACTAAAGTACTGGACTGCTTTAGATTTAAGTAAAGAAATACAATGACGTGTTCAGAATTCCAAACTGCATGCTTTGCCAATAAGACGTTAAAATAAAAGTGTAAAGCAGTGGCAGTAGGTGACGCGTCCATGTATAATGCAAAGTTACGTCCTCTAGCATGGAAAACGTCAAACACAGGCAACTACAGATTACCATTGGCGTAGGTTGGACACATTTATAACTGCCCTCCCGGCTAGCCACGCGGTCTAACGCACTGCGCCGGCCGAAGTGGCCGTGCGGTTCTAGGCGCAGCAGTCTGGAACCGCGAGACCGCTACGATCGCAGGTTCGAAACCTGCCTCTGGCATGGATGTGTGTGATGTCCTTAGGTTAGTTAGGTTTAAGTAGTTCTAAGTTCTAGGGGACTAATGACCTCAGATGTTGAGTCCCATAGTGCTCAGAGCCATTTTTTTAACGTGCTGCTTCCCGATCAGGAAGACGTGCCAGTCCCCGGAACGAATCCGCACGGCGGATTAGTGTCGATGTTGGCCAGTCTTTGGATGGTTTTTAAGGTGGTTCTCCATCTGCCTTGGCGAATGCGGGGTGGTTCCCCTTATTCCGCATCAGTTACAAACATTTGTGTTACACTCGTCTGATATGAGACGTTCCCCGGGGGAGGGACGGAGGGGGGGGGGGGGCACTGGTGGAACGAAAAGCACAATATACGTGGGTTCGGTGTGGGGGGACGGTGAGGTGGGTGGATTGCTGTGGCCTGTTGTGAGGTTGTGAACCACAGAGGGCTACGGCGGGACGAAGCCTCTCCGTCATTTCTAGCTCCCCGGTTCGATACAATACAATACAGTGCAATATTTACAACTACGTACATACTCTGCTAGCCACCGTACGGTAACTTGCGGAGGATATCCTATCTGTATGCCTCCGCATGACCTCTAATTTCTCGTTTCTTATCTTCGTGGTACAAATGGTTCAAATGGCTCTAAGCACTATGGGACTTAGCATCTGAGGTCATCAGTCCCCTAGACTTAGAACTACCTAAACCTAACGAACCTAAGGACATCATACACATCCATGCCCAAGGCATGATTCGAACCTGTAACCGCAGCAGCAGCGCGGTTCCGGACTGAAGCGCCTAGAACCGCTCGGCCACAGCTGCCGGCTATTTTCGTGGTCCCTATGTGAAATGTATGTTACCGGCAGTAGAATAGTTCTTCAGTCAGATTGAAATACCGGTTCTCTAAACTCTCTGTGAAGTGTTCTTGAAATGAATGTCTTTCTTCCCTCCAGGGATTCCCACTTGAGCTCCTGAAGCATATCCGTAACACTTGCATGGTGTTCGAGTTTACTGGTAAAAGGTCTAGCAGCTAGCCTCTGAACTGTTTCGATGTCTTCTTTCAATCTGATCTGGTGCGGATCCCAAACACTCGAGCAGTATTCAATAATATGTCGCACAAGCGTCCTATATGCGGTATTCTTCACAGATGAACTACACTTTCCCAAAATATTCCCAATAAACGAAAATCGGCCATTCGCCTTCCCTACCACAATCTTCACATACTCGTTCCGTTTCATATCACTTAGCAACGTTACGGCCAGATATTTCAAAGTCGTGACTGTGTCAAGCAGGAGAGTACTAATGCTGTACTCAAACATTACGTGTTTGTGTTTCCTATTGATCCGCATTAATTTACATTTTTCCATATTAAGAGCCAGCTGCCATTCATCACACCAACTAGAATATCCGCCTGGGTCATCTTGTATCAAACTACAGTCACTGATCTTCGACATCTTCCTGTAAACCACAGCATCATCAACGAAAAACCGCAGATTGCTGCCCACACTATCTGACAGATCATTTAAACATATGAAAAACAGCCAGGCTCCTATCACATTTACCTGGTGCACGCCTCATTTTACCCCTGTCTCCGATGAACGCTCACCGTCGGGGACAAATGTTGGGTTCTATTATTTAGAAGGTCATCGAGCCAACCTATTCCGTATGCACGTCGTACCTTCGTTAACAGTCTGCAGTGGGGCACCGTGACGAATGGTTTTCGGAAATGTAGAAATATGGAATCTATCTATTGCCCTTCATCCATAGTTCACAACACATCATGTGAGAAAAGAGCAAGCTGGGTTTCGCATGAGCGATGCTTTCCAAAGCCGTGGTGATTCGTTGACATGAGCGAAAAGTTCTGCTAGTAGCTACGACTACAATTTATTCTCTGAGACGCTGGGCAGAACAGGTAATTGGATTGTGGAAAGGGCCAAGGGTTGAGGTCAGTTTCTGCTTCAAATTGTCATTTATTGTAATTAGGCCTCCAACAAGAAATCTTAACAAGATAAAAATCCAATTAAGATAGGAATAAAATAATTCAAAACAACATACGCAAAGTGCAATACGAATGGCTGATGGCTACAATTAATTTCCACAATTTTAGAATATATTACCATAGACCTTTAAAGGCAGAAGGCCAACAAGAAATCTTAAAAAAATTAAAATTTCAATTCAGATAGCAATAAAATAATTAAAAGAAACAACATATGCAAGGTGCAATACCAATGGCTGAGGGCCACAATCAAACTTCAAAACAAACAACTATAAGCCTGAAATTTAAAATAACTGACAGCCGATAATTAAACACCGGTGGCACTCAGAAGGCCCCCAGGGAGATCGGTCTGCCCTCGCTCACTTAGGTGAGACAGGTGGTGAGCTCAACTATACTTGGTTTTAAGCGCGTCAGTTTGGAACCGCGTGACCGCTACGGTCGGAGGTTCGAATCCTGCCTCGGGCATGGATGTGTGTGATGTCCTTAGGTTAGTTAGGTTTAAGTAGTTCTAAGTTCTAGGGGACTGATGACCTCAGTAGTTAAGTCCCATAGTACTCAGAGCCATTTGAACCCAACTGTACTTGATGCGTCGGAACCCAACTAGGGGACAGCCATGGACCGACCGACACACGAGTTGCTTGAAATATGTATTAGCTGTCAAAATTACACACCATGTTGGACAGTGACAACAGGTGAGGAAAGGCCAGCGACCCCAGCCGACTGCACCGCGCGGAGAATTTCCCTCGTCAGCAGCAACCGACCGACTGCACTCAGAATGCCGACAACATCTAAAATCGTCGTCAGTAGATATAACGCTAGCTACACACACAACTTGACAAACACTTGCACGAAAAGCTGAACGATACACAACAGTAACTAAGCATGCACGAAGACAAATCGGGAGTCGATGCACACACACACACACGCACAGCCGACTCATGAACGATCGGCGAGCCAAAGCGACCGACCGACGATCGATCAAGACCGTGGCCCGGCTCAAGTGATGCGTGGCGGCAAAGGTCGATGCAGACCTCACAGCTCCACCCCGACAGCACTAGTGCCGTATTGCAACTCCCCAACTGGCAGGTCCGGACTGCGTTCCCGATGCGTCGCCAACCGACTGGCAGCCCGAACTCGCATCACGAACTCACGACGTGAACTGCGACCAACTGAGCTCGCCTACAACTACCAGGAAGTAATAGCAGTCGAGCAAAGATACTACGAGAGGGGACATATCGATACGCGCTGCTAACGCCGCTCACGGTCAGGCAACGCAGCAACTCTGTGACCGTAGTAATTTAGCTTAACGTAGTGAGGTGGAAGTACGTAAAAATCAGGGTGTAAAATATATGATGGCGGAAACACGACCTACGCACGGCTCATTCTCTAGGAGATATATTATCTTCGAACTCAGAATATGCTCTAGAATTCTGCAGCATACCGATGTTAATATACTGGTCTGTAATTTTGCTGGTTTGTTCTTTTACCATTCTTATGCACAGGAATCACCTACGCTTTTATCCAGTCGCACTTTTCGCTGTTGGAGAGATTCGCGACAAATGCAAACTAAGTAAGTAGGCTATGACGTAGAGTATTCTTCCTAAAACCGAATTATTTGTTTTCAACTCTTTCAGTTGTTTCTCTAGGCCAGGGATGCTTACGACTATGCCATCCATACGGGACTCTGTGCGATGTTCAAACGACGTTAATTTTGCACGATTCTACTGCGTGAAGCCGGCTGCTGTGGCCTACCGGTTTTAGGCGCTTCAGTCCGGAACCGAGTTGCTGCTGCGGTCGCAGGTTCGAATCTTGCCTCGGGCACGGATGTGTGTAATGTCCTTAGGTTCGTTAGGTTTAAGTAGTTGTAAGTCTAAGGGACTTATGACCTCAGATGTTAAGTCCCATAGTGCTTAGAGCTATTTGAACCATCTACTGTGTGAACGGTTTCTTAAATGTGAAATTTAAAACTGCGGCCATTCTTTTGCTACCTTCTGCTGCCAAACCAGACTGGTCAACGAGTGACTGGATGGAAGCCATAGACCTGCTTAGCGATTTTACATGCGACTAGAATTTTTTGGAGCTCTTCGCCAGACCTGTAGGCAATGTGTGATGGTGGTAGCCGTTGGATGTTTCATAGACGCTTGAATCTATACTATTCTTTGCCTGTCGTCATTTTCGCGTCCTATTTTGAATCTAGAGTGTAACAACTATTGCTTCCTCAGGATTTTCCGAATCTGATTATTACACAACGGTGGGTCTTTTCGGTCCTTAATCCACTTACTAGGTACATTCAAGGTAACAGTTATGAATTATATGAAGTAAAATGTAAATTATGAATGTAAATTAATTACAAACTGGGACGTGCAACCAAACACTTGACTCAATATGTAAACGTCACTACAGATATTCGGAATTAGGTAATGACATGTTACATATGTCTGACATTATTGACAGTGATGTGGCAAAGACGAATAGCGAAATTCTGCATGACCCGCTGAAGTGTCGGAACGTCTACGCTGTCGATGACCTCCTGAATGGCTGTTTTCGGCTCAGCAATGGCTTTGAGGTTATCTCTGTAAACCTGGACTTTATATAGTCCCATAAGTAGGATTCGCATGTCTTCAGATCCGGGGAATATGGCGGCCAATCGAGATCCATGCCTCTGGTATTCTAGAGTCAGAATACAGTCCCTAGAGTGCTCCTCCAGGACATCAAATACTCTCCTGCTTCGATGGGGTCGAGCTCCGTCTTGCATGAACCCACACCTTGTCGAAACCAGGGTCACTTTGGATAATGGGGGTGAAATCATCTTCCAAAAACTTCACGAACCGTTCGGTAGTCACCGTGTCATCATGGAATATCGCACCGATTATTTTGTGACTGGACACTGCACGCCACACAGTCATCCGTTGAGGGTGAAGAGACTTCTCGGTCGCGAAATGCGGATTCTCACTCCTCCAAATGCGCCAATTTTGCTTATTGACGAACCCATACAAATGAAAATGCACTTCGTCACTAATCCAAACCATTCACATCAAAGTTTTTCTGTGGCCAATAGTGTTGGCGAAACACAACCGTTGTTCTGTGGCCCTGGGACTTAATGGCTGATTGGTTTGAATTTTGTCTGGAAAAAGATCCAGGTCTTCAACAACAATTTGTTGCAGTGTCCCCCGGTTGATTTCCACTTGCTGTGCAGCTAGCCTGATCAATTTCTGAGGCTGGTTTGAAACAGCGAGTGTCTTCTCGATGTCTTGAGGCGTTTTCACCCTTTTTGGACGACCGATATTGCCAATACTGTCATCACAAACATCACCGTTTCTACCAAACTTGCGAATCAAATTCTTGATTGTTAGAACGCTTGGACCGGTTTTCTTCGGCTTCAACTCGGTCGCAAACGTCCTTTGAGCCGCAGTTGGGCTGTTATTGCTCGCATAGTAGGCCTTCACAAGCGCTATACGCTCAGGCACGCCGCTGTACTGTGAGATTTTCACGTGCAACTGGCCGACGATAACAAGGAAAGTGACATGCGCGCATGCGCATACTAATTCCCATCACGTCCTGCGGCCATATGTGCAGTTTCAACGTCGTAACGCAAACCGTTCCGAAGTTATGATGATTTTATTTTATGTAGCTCAATAACTGTCACCTAGCACTTGTCCCGAGCACGATTTGTAGTGTGTTTAAAATTTGCCCATGATTCCTCTATGTCCATCATTCTGGAACAAAATTATTACAGTTCATTGTCTAAGTGAGATGCTAACAAGTGCTTATAGGCTCTTCCTAGTAGAAACACTATCCTAGACTTATTGATTGACTCTCGTAACCATAGTCACTATGATGACATCATTGCCGGCCTAGGTGGACGAGCGGTTGCAGGTTCGAATCCTGCCTCGGGCATGGATGTGTGTGATGTCCTTAAGTTCGTTAGGTTTAAGTAGTTGTAAGTCTAAGGGACTGACGACCTCAGATGTTAATTCCCGTAGTGCTTAGAGCTATTTGAACCATCTACTGTGTGAACGGTTTCTTAAATTCTAAGTTCTAGGGCTCTGATGACCTCAGAAGTTGAGTCGAATAGTGCTCAGAGCCATTTGAACCGTTTTTTTGATGACATCATTGATCAGTAATCCCTGTCTTGACATCATCGATAAGGTCCGGCGTGTTTGTAGCTACAAGGTCGAAGGTACTCCTCGGCTGCTTACAATAGCTTGTTTGCAAACATGTAGGTACAGATACAGTCTTGCAGAGTAACTGTAAAAAAAGTTAATAACGGGGAGGCAGATGTCTGAGAAATATGTGTTTCTTGATGTTCTTCGCTTGTCGAGCGTCTCTTCCTTGCATTTTTTCAAGTGGGCGTCAGTTTCTTATTCTCTGTAATTTCGTACCTCTACCTGCACGATTGTAAACAGACTTCTGTAAACGACCCAAGACACATCTTAGTTACGCTAACACCCTCTACATTTTTCTGCGTTTTAACTCTTGCATGCTAGAGGACGTAACTATATATTCGACTAGGACACCCCATCTACTGCTACTGCTTTACACTGTTATTAAATCTAAAAATTACTTTAAGTCCTTCATTGGTAAAGCAGACAATCTGAAATTTGGAATATAGCTCATCTTAAAGTCAACTCATGCCAATACCTTTAATGTACCGATATGTACAATTTTATAATCCAAACTTGCTCATTTTTTTTCACGAGACTTTTTTATTTTTTTTATCAGTGGGTGTTGCTTCTGTACAGCAGGATATAAGTCATATATTATTTCTGTACTTGTACTGTAGATATATAAGCTTTGTTTTCCACCTCTTATTACGCAAAGTATGTATTTATCCATTATATTAGGTACTAACAACGGCAGTTTCAGATGCACTTAAAAAATGGTCTAATGTATAGGCCGAAACGGTCGTCGACTTGATAAATTTCTTATTACCTACTGGAGGGGCTTTTTTAAAAATTAATCCAAGACGCATTTCTCGACATTGTTATACCGGGAATGCTCTATATAGACAATTCTATTTAAAAAATGCTAAACATGTTGCATATATTTTTCATTTTCTTGTTTATGATCCGTTATTCACACATTCTGTAACAAGTGCGTTGGTATTTATAAGATAACTGAAAAATATCGGAGCCTTTCAGAGTTTGAAGACTAACGACGCAGAAGCAGAAAAAGCTGAAACACTCGAAGGACAGGCGTACGGCATCAGAAATCCCAACGGATCCGCGTCCCTCGCCCGCCTGCGTACATGCTTTCAACACAAACACAGCTCCGATAATTGTCCCACGGGACTCCCTAACAGGAACAACGGAAGGGGATAATCCGAGGACCAGAGGGAGACCGCTAACAAATATAAAGGCTAAGATGATGCCGGCGAAATTGGTTTCGTCGTGGGCGAGAGCTGCGGCGGGAGGAAGCCGTGGAGCGGAAATCTGACGTGCAGGTGGGGTGAGGGTGGGGGGGGGGGGGGGACAGAGCGGCACGCGGGTGCAGCCCGTCGCGCCTCTGCTCGGCTCGCTGCGGCTATCGATTGCAAGTGGCTCTACGCGAGTCGATGGTAGCGACAAACCACCGTGGGGATTTTACACCTCATACTGGCGACACGCTTCTATCTTCTTTCTCTCAAGCGTTAGAGCCACCGTGGTCGGGCTTGCCACTGATAGGCAACTGCTCATCAATTTGTAGACTATAATCTTCTTGCAAAAGAGATTAAGGGATGATGGGGAGCTATGGTGAACCTAAGGAACTTTTTTATTATTCCAGAATGAGATTTTCACTCTGCAGCGAAGTGTGTGCTGATATGAAACTTCCTGGCAGATTAAAACTGTGTGTGGGACCGAGACTCGAACTCGGGACCTTTGCCTTTCGCGGGCAAGTGCTCTACCATATGAGCTACCCAAGCACGACTCACGCCCCGTCTTCACAGTTTTACTTCTGCCAGTAACTCGTGTCCTACCTTCCAAACTTTGCAGAAGCTCTCCTGCAAAACGGTCGTGAAGGAAGGTAGGAGATGAGGTACTGGCAGAAGTAAAGCTGTGAGGACGGGGCGTGAGTCGTGCTTGGGTAGCTCAGATGGTAGAGCACTTGCCCGCGAAAGGCAAAGGTCCCGAGTTCGAGTCTCGGTCCGCCACACAGTTTTAATCTGCCAGGAAGTTTCTTTTTTATTATTGTTAATGATCGTAAGGCTGTACACTTAACATAATGGAATCTGTCCTTTAACATTCATGGGTTTTTCCATGCCTCAGTGCTGAAACAACATGAGTTTTGTATTTTTTTACATCAAAATTTTGTACTTTGACATTTTACTCTCACGCGACAGGAAAGTGACGCATGGAGTGGGGTCAAATCACATACAAACTGTAGCTAATTTATAGTTTTAAGGATCCTGCTAACTTACTTAAATTAAAGTGCTTTATGTGGTATCGTCAACATGGTACGATGGTGGGTCGATTGGCTCAATCCTCACGGTGATTTTGCCCGATTAGCATAAAGATTCTGAACTGTATGGTCTTCGAACGGAAACTTAACCTCATCATTCCTTACCTTATCAGTCCCTCTAAATTTCAAATTTCGTCTGTAGCACCACGCCTCAGATCCTTCGATTCTCTTCTGGTTCGGTTTTCCCACAGTCCATGTTTCACTACCTTACAATCCTGTGCTCCAAACCTATATTCTCAGAAACTTCTTCCTCAAAATAAGGCCTATGTTTGATACTATGAGACTTCTCTTGGGTAGGAACGCCCTTCGTGTCAGTCCTAGTCTGGTTTTGATGTCCTCCTTGCTCCGTCCATTATTGGTTATTATGCTGCCTAGGCAGCAGAATTCCTTAACTTCATCAACTACGCGACCAACAGGCGTGATGTTCTCACTCCTGATACATCTAACTCCTTTTGTCTTTCTTCGATTTACTCTCAGTCCATATTCTGTAAACATAAGGCTGTCCATTCCATTCAGCAGATTATGTAATACTTCTTCACTTTACTCAGGTGCCGGCCGCGGTGGCCGAGCGGTTCTAGGCGCTTCAGTCCGGAACCGTGCTGCTGCTACGGTCGTAGTTTCGAATCCTCCCTCGGGCATGGATGTGTGTGATGTACTTAGGTTTAAGCAGTTCTTAATTCTAGGGTACTGATGACCTTAGAAGTTAAGTCCCATGGTACTCAGAGCCATTTGAACCATTTGTGTGATGTCCTTAGGTTAGTTAGGTTTAAGTAGTTCTAAGTTCTAGGGGACTGATGATCTCTGATATTAAGTCCAATAGTGCTCAGAGATATTTTTGAACTTCACTCGGGATAACAATGTCATTCAGCGAATCGTGTCATTGATATCCTTTCACCCTTAATTTTAGTTCCAGTCCTGAAACTTTCTTTTACGTCCGTCATTGCTTCTTTGACGTACAGATTGAACAGTAGAGGCTAACGACTACATCCCTATGTTACACCCTTTTTAATCCGAGCATTTAGTCCTTGGCCGTTCCCTCTTATTATTTCCTCTTAGCTCTGGCACATATTGTACATTAACCGTCTCTCCCTATAGCTTACCTCTATTTTTCTCAGAATTTCGAACATATTGCACCAATTTACATTGTCGAACGCTTTGTCTAGGTCGACAAATCCTATGAAAGTGTTTTGATTTTTCCTTAGTCTTGCTTCCTTTATGAACCGTAAACTCAGAATTGCCTCTCTGGTGCCTTTACCTTTCCTAAAGCCAAACTGATCGGAATATAGCATAGGCTCAATTTTATTTTCCATTCTTCTTTGTATTATCTTGTCAGCAACTTGAATGCATGAGCTGTTTTAAGCTGATTGTGTGATAATTCTCGCATTTGTCAGCTCTTGCAGTCTTCGGAATTGTGTGGATGAAATTTTTCCGGAAGTCAGACGGTATACTGCAAGACACATACATTCTACACACCAGCGTGAATAGTCGGTTTCTTGCCACTTCCCCTAATGATTTTACAAATTATGATGAAATGTTATCTTTCCATTCTGCCTTATTTGATCTGAAGTTCTCCAAATCTATCTTAAGTTCTGGTTCTAAAAATGGATCCCCTACCTCTTCTAAATCGACTCCCGTTTCTTCTTCTATCACCTCCGACAAAAGTTCCCCCTCATAGAGGCCTTCAATGAACTCTTTCCACCTATCCGCTCTCTCCCCTTATACAACAATGGAATTCCCGTTGCCCTCTTAATGTTATCATTCTTGCTTTTAATTTCACTGAAGGCGGCTTTTGTCTTTCCTGTGTACTGAGTCAGTCCTTGAGACAATCATTCCTTTTTAGATTTCTTAACATTTTCCATGAAGCTATTTCGTCTTAGATTCTCTGCACTTCCTATTTATTTCATTCCTCAGCGACTTGTATTTCTGTATTCCTGAATTTCCTGGAACATTTTTGTACTTTCTTCTTTCAGCAATCAACTGAAGTATTTCTTCAGTTAACCATGGTTCCTTCGCAGTTACCTTCTTTGTACCTATCTTTTTCTTTCCAACTTCTGTGATTGCCCTTTTTAGACATGTCCATTTCTCTTCAGCTGTGCAGCCTACTGAACTAATAATTATTTCTGTGTCTACAGTCTTGCAGAACCTCAAATTCCTTTGTACTTCCGTTCAAAATGGTTCAAATGGCTCTGAGCACTATGGGACTTGACATCCGAGGTCATCAGTCCCCAAGAACTTAGAACTACTTAAACCTAACCAACCTAAGGACATCACACACATCCATGCCCGAGGAAGGATTCGAACCTGCGACCGTAGCGACTGAAGCGCGTAGAACCGCTTGACAGTACTTTCGTATCCCACCTCTTTGCATATTGAGTCTTTCTGAGTAATCTCATTAACTTCAGCCTACTCTTAAACACCACTACATTTTAATCTGAGTCTATGTCTGCTCCTGGGTACGCTTTACAATCCAATATCAGATTTTGGTATCTCTGTCTGACCATGATGTAATCTAACTGAAATATTCCCGTATCATCCGATCTTTTCCAAGTATACCTCCTCCTCCTGTAATTCGCTATTACTAGCTGAAATTTATAACGGAACTCAATTAGTCTTCCTCCTGTCTCGTTCCTTGTCCTAAGCCCATATCCTCCTGTTACCTTTTCTTGTACTCCTTCCCCTACAACTACATTCCAGTCCCCCATCTCTATTAGATTTTCATCTCCGTTTGCGTATTGTATTACCGTTTCAATATGCTCATATACTTTCTCTATCTTTTCATCTTCAGCTTGCAACTCGGCACGTATACCTGAACTATCGTTGTCGGTATTGGTTTGCCATCGACTCTGATAAGAATAACCGTATTGTTGAATTACTCATAGTAACACACTCTCTGCCCTACCTTCCTATTCATAGCGAATCCTACTCCCGGTATACCATTTTCTGCTGCTGTTGATATTACCCTGTACTCATCTGACTAGAAATTCTTGTCTTCTTTCCATTCACTTGATTAACCCCTACTTATTTGGATTGAGCGTTTCTCTTTCCACATTTTTTAGCTTCCCTGCCGCGTTCAAGCGTTTGACATTCCACGCCACGACTCGTAGAACATTATCCTTTCGTTGATTATTCGATCTCTTTCTCAAGGTCGCCTCCACCTTGACAGTCCTCTCCAGGAGATCCGAATGGGGGACTATTCCGGAATCTTTTGCCAAGGGAGAAATCATCATGACACTTTTTCAATTATAGAGCACATTTCCTATAAATATACGTTATGTGCCTTTAATGCAGTGGTTTCCATTGTCTTCTATATCCTCATGCCGTTGATCAATGCTGATTTTTCCGCCTTAAGGGGCCTTTTCCCACCCCAAGGACAACAGAGTGTCCTGAACGTCTGACCGCTCCTCCACCCTCTTTGACAAGATAGCTGGCAGATTGAGGGTGACTTCTTATGCCGGAAGTCATCAGACGACAATGCTAACAGTTAATCAAAGTTTAAGCAGTGGTCGGTTTTGAAACTAGGACCGAGGCCGTTTTGATTAGGAACCAAAGAAGCTAATCCTAGAGGATCGGGTCAATCATTTTCAATTATGAATAAAAAACAAATCAGTATAAACGACAGATACAACGCATTAATCGAATTTCGAACAATTTCAGTCAAAAGAGAAAAAATTACTTAAACAACTGTCGGACTGTTGCAAGTACCGCATTCTAAACGGCGTCTGTACGCAACTTATCCGCCTTTTTCAAATCTATCAGAGATTAGACAAAATTCTTGTTTCAAATCATTACACTTATGATATTTGATTGTAGCCGCGCTAGTTGGTGAAGCCTACCACTGATTCACATTCAGACGACGAAATTCAACTTGTCCCTTTTGTTTACGTTTTGTCTTAGCAGGACCTGCATTCTTTTTCGGAATTCTTTGTCAGCTTCCAATCTTAGCATTTTATTTGATATTCTGTTCCGATTATTTAATTTTCAACATCATTTTGCATTTCTGAATGTGGTCTTTACCAACATATGCTGCTGACGAAATCTTCTCCAACTTACATCCGGGTGGGTGCCTAAATTCAGGAAGAAGGTGTGCCACTGCAGCCAGAAGTGAACACCAGGAATGCACCCACGTGTGGAGTAGCCAGGAATCTAGCCTCACCTTTGTAACCCATAGTGGAATACTGCAATCGACATGTGAAGAACACTGAATTCGGGATCGAACTAAAACAGGTGCGGCTGCAGATGCACGACCTACCTGTGAGCTTCGGTGTAACATCTCTTTTCACACGAATACAACTTCAAGACGATTTGCTGCTCTTAACAGTCGAACAACACTACTACGAAAAAAAAATTTGTGCACACTTTTAGAGCCCATCGGTGTGGCCGAGCAGTTCTAGGCGCTTCAGTCTGGAACCGCCCGACCACTACTGTCGCAGGTTTGAATCCCGCCTCGGGCATGGATGGGTATGATGTCCTTAGGTTAATTAGGTTTAAGTGGTTCTAAGTTCTAAGGGACTGACGACCTCAGATGTTAAGTCCCATAGTGCTCAGAGCCATTTGAAAACACTTTTAGAGGTTTCCAATTCACTCAAGATTTATTGTTGAAACAGTGCTTATGGAGTACATGAAGCTATTACATTTGCTGACCAGTAGTGCAAGCGGTTTTGATCGACCAGCTATCGACCCATGCTGAAACACCCATATTAGTATTTGAGGTAGCCAGCCTCCACGGGCGTCAGGGCAGGGGCTGACTCTAGCACCAGGCGATCGTACAGATGGCGAATAATGTCCTGAGATACGTTTCGCCACACCTGCTAGACCTTTCCAAGTAGTTCTGTAAGAGTTGTTGGTTGACGAGTCACATGGAACACTTCTCGTCCTATGGTATTACACACGCGCTCGACTGGAGACGATTCCAGAGATTCTGCTGGCCAAGGAAGTAGGTGCATGTCTTGCAGATCACGCCGAGTTTCATGGGCAGTGTGCAGTCGAGCATTATCCTGTTGGAAAAACACATCACTTTCCTGCAGCAAGTATGGAAAAAAGAACGTCTCTAACAACATTCTGCACTTACCGAACGCTACTTAGCGTCCCCTCCAGAAACACCGAAGGTGAACGAGAGTTGTAGGGGAGAGGCCAATGTGTTTTGGACGAGCACACTCTACGAGACAGCGCTCACCAGTTCTACGTCGTACGCAAAAGCAATCATTACTCGACAGCAGGCAGAATCTGCTTTCATCTCTGAATACCACGGCGGGCCATTCCATCATCTAAGTGACCCTCTTACGGTAGCAGTTGACCTGTGCACATTGATGCTGTGGCGTGAGTAGGAGATGGGTTAGAGGTGTGCGTGCTAATAATCGGTTCGCAACAGTTCGTGTTGACACGGCTGGGTTCACAAGATGTAAGATCTGCCACTGCGATCCTGGCGGGTGTCTGTGCTGCGTGGGCTTCCAGAGCCTCGTCTAAGGGTGTAAGAATGTTCACGTGACCAATGGTACTGCATGACAGTTCTCGGGAAGGACCATCCCGCCACTCGGAAGGCCACAATTTAACCCTTATTTTGCTGAAGGAAGCGCTAATTCGTCTCCGTGGCATGGATGCCTGCTTGCTTCCCATGTCTGCATCGCACTAAGCCTTCTAGCTGTGAGCTTTCCCATATAGGTCGGGCTCTGGCAGCTATGCCACTACGCTATCTGTTGGTGGACGACGTTTAAACCATGAAACCATTATGAGTACATATATCGTCCCCGAGGCAGCGTATGTCGTCGTAGGATCAAAATCGACCCGTTTTTCAATAAGCACACTTTTCTTTTCAGAGGTGTGTTTGAATATGTATTCGCCACAACATTCTTAAATATGGTGGAGCTCTAAAAAATTGGTGCAGTTATAATGGGCTCGCCACTTGCCTCTTGCTTTGCCTTTCCCTGTATGGAGCACCTTGAGGAGGCGGTACTGAAAACCGCACAGCTCAAATCTAAACAGTTTTTCCACTCCTTCACTAACTCCTTCGTTGTGTGGAAACAGTGTACAGAGGCCCTGAATGAGATCCTAGACCACCCCAACAACGGCCATCAAAACGTCAGTTTATGATGGAACTAGAACAGAATTGCTGTCTTTCATTATTAAACTTTCTGACAAAATAAGGCATGCAGTTTCATAGCCTTAGAGGTCTGCAGAAAGAAGACACACACTGATCTCTACCTATATACAATGAGTTGTCATTATTCGGCTCAGCTGTATGCTGTTCTAACAACTCGTCTTCAAATAACAGGGAGAGAAAGAGTAACAAGTCGTTATCCCCTATGTTGGTCATCTACGAGAACTATCGAAGAAACGGCATCAAAGCTATCTTTGGACCACCACAAAAAAGACGAAAGATATGCTTGGCTCGGTAAAAACGAACTGCAAGACCCAGTACACACAGCATCCCGTGTAGTGTGACCTCCTGTACATCTGTAAAACACAGCACTGTACGGAATACGTTAGATGCAGAAGTCTTGGGCATAAAAATAAGTCATTAGTGACACAAAACAACCTCAGCGGGGAACGTATGTTCGAATTTCGGAAAATAAAAACATTGTGACGAACTAGTGGTTGTTGGGAGAGTATTATTAAAGAACCAATTGAAATATTGCGCCAGGACAATCTTGTCAACATCTACGAGGGCTACCAGCTATATTCGGCAAGAGCATTACCAGCTATACGCCGAGACCGTGCCCAGCAGTTGATGTTTCTCGAGTCTGTGCTATACTGAATGCACCGAGGGTCGAACAGAGTTCCGTTTCCTATAAGTGGTCGCCGAACACCGCTGGGGCATAGGGGTGGGGTCGGGTGACCGCGTTCAGTCATATATAGGGCGCCTGCGAGATCTTTACACTTCGCCAGAAGATGATGATAGTGACACTCATTGAAATGTCACGGAATTTCATTGCAACCACCCGGAGGGCACTGCACGAAGATTGCATCACTTTATAAGGCGTAGCCGTAAAAACTTTGGAATGTTGCACTTCTTTATTTGTTTATTAACATCATTTACTACATTTGCAACCGCATTATCATAATGAAATGTAAAAATATAACATGTTGCGTTATATGACCCATCCAGCAATTGTGTGCCACATTGTTGGATGTAAGGTCCGCCAGTTATGCAAAACACGGTTTTTACCGAGTTCTCAAATATCTTTCTGCACCCTTGTGACATCATCAGTGGATTTCTGTTTAATTTAATCTGTAATGTTAATATTTTTACTAAATGATTACAAAATTATGTGGATATTTAGTTTAAACAAACAATTCGTTTCTTTTTGTAATACCTTTACACTCGATTTGCGTGATATTTCAAGACCACTTGTGTATTATTTACTACGGGTACCTTGTCATCTGCAACGAAACGATGTTGATGAGAAAATTTGTTAGGAGCTAACCTACCGTTTCCTGCTCTAAACGTAATTTAGTTTGTCGCGATATTTCGCGCCTATATCCGTTTTTGCTTACGTTTTTATGTACCAAGACGTCTTATTCTCAGACTCATGGTGAGGTGTTTTGAAGCGCGCCTGAACATAACACGTATTTTCAAAAATAAGGTCGTAAATGCACATTGCACTTCACCAAAACACACTGTAATTGTGGTTGTTGTATGTCCCAGCCCAGTCAATATTCATGCTTTTAGGTGGTATTCCCTTTGGTGTGTAAAATGGTGAGTCTTTGCAGAGAGTATTGTGTCCATTCATCATGTATGTGTGTGTGTGTGTGTGTGTGTGTGTGTGTGTGTGTGTGTGTGTGTACAGGTAGACTTTTTAGCTGTTTATGTTGTCTTTTTTGTGAAGTTCCAATAATGTGTTAAGTAGTGTGCCCTTGGAGAGTGCAGTGTATTCATTTATGACCTGGTTTCCTTCTGCTATTGCCTTCTGTATGTGGAAGTATTCCTCAGTGGTCAGTTTTCTGTATAGGCAATGACTGGGTTTCAATACTCTTAAGTCTGTTTCTCTTGTAGTTGCGTGGCGACTGCAGGCTATTAGATGGTCAGCAAATGTGTGCCATATTACCCCGGCATGCACTGTATTACTAAATACGTTACAAAAAGTAGGCATCAAATGATATGCATTAACTACTCTGTCTCTGGAAACATATTAAGATTATTCCTACAATACCTGTATTTAGTAATGAATTACACAGTTGTTTTTACCTCTTAAAACTTACAGTAGAAAAATTACAAAAGCTGAAAAAACATCTATCATTTCGCTGCGCTGACAGTCCCAACTGATCGTTTCTTCATCGGGTATGATGAACTGTATGAACTACCACATGTGTGCAGACCATTCATTATCTTACTGTTTTGCAAAATGACAGGACACAGAGAAGCGAAGCGTCATATTCCCCACCCCACAAAATTTTAAAATCCTTCACCACACAGGTTGCATCAGAGATTCTTTTACATGTTTTAGCGGAAGATTCCACACTGAGGACCAAAAGAAACATAAAAAAGTTTAAAATTTCTTCTGCTTCTAGACATAAGAGAAATGTTTCCATTCTGGAAACATCCCCCAGGCTGTGGCTAAGCCAGGTCTCCGCAATATCCTTTCTTTCAGGAGTGCTAGTTCTGCAAGGTTCACCGAGCGGGGTGGCGCAGTGGTTAGACACTGGACTCGCATTCGGGAGGACGACGGTTCAATCCCGCGTCCGGCCATCCTGATTTAGGTTTTCCGTGATTTCCCTAAATCACTCCAGGCAAATGCCGGGATGGTTACTCTGAAAGGGCACGGCCGACTTCCTTCCCAATCCTTCCCTAATCCGATGAGACCGATGACCACGTTGTCTGGTCTCCTTCCCCAAACAAACCAACCAATCTGCAAAGTTCGCAGGAGAGCTTCTGTAAAGTTTGGAAGGTAGGAGACGAAGTACTGGCAGAAGTAAAGCTATGAGTAGCGGGCGTGAGTCGTGATTCGGTAGCTCAGTTGGTAGAGCACTTGCCCGCGAAAGGCAAAGGTCCCGAGTTCGAGTCTCGGTCGGGCACACAGTTTTAATCTGCCAGGAAGTTTCATATCCGCGCACACTCCGCTGCAGAGTGAAAATCTCATTCTGGAAACATCCCCCAGGCTGTGGCTAAGCCATGTCTCCGCAATATCCTTTCTTTCAGGAGTGCTAGTTCTGCAAGGTTCGCAGGAGAGCTTCTGTAAAGTTTGGAAGGTAGGAGACGAGGTACTGGCAGAAGTACAGCTGTGAGTACCGGGCGTGAGTCGTGCTTCGGTAGCTCAGTTGGTAGAGCACTTGCCCGCGAAAGGCAAAGGTCCCGAGTTCGAGTCTCGGTCGGGCACACAGTTTTAATCTGCCAGGAAGTTTCAAGAGAAATGTTACTTACATGGTGTTCAAACGCTCAGGATAAACTACACGGAAGGACGGAACTGGAGTTCATGTGAAACTCATTCATAATTTGTAAAACATTTATTATAAAAGACTGTAAAGTGCAAACATCTGATTTTACAGTACGTAAGCTTTCTGAATTTGCCAAACGGCTGTTGCTGCTCAATAAATTTAAAATGGACTGAATACAAAAAAAAGTCCTTAACAATTTAAGAACAAGCCCACAGGGCACTTATATAAAACTTGAACAACAAATAACGGAATTTACACTGATTTTAAGTTTATACATTTAGGAAAAATTGGAAAAAATTGTAAATGGCAATTACAGCACAATTACTCTGATGACGAGGACCGACTGACCTTCTAGAGCGTCAAATGACAATTCAGATTCACAAACGGGATCCCGACTAATATCAATGCAAGAACGTGATGGGTAATAAGGGCAATTAGTTACTTGTTAATGCTTCCCAATAATACATTGCCTCTATATCTAAGACCTCTTTAGTTAAGAAAAATGGAGAATTTCCAGATAATAAAATCTAAAAAAAATTACAAATTAAGGAACGACCAATCACGAATCTTCAAAAATTTAAACCTGGCCAGCGCCAGATAATAAAATTCAAGGAAATTCAGGAAACTATCGACGGCCCTGCAGAACATTTAACCAGAGTAAAACTCTGAAACTCGCATTTAGTAAAACACGAAATAGGACAATATCTCATTTGAAACAGGAAAAGAAAAAAAATTACATTTATTGCGGCAAAAGCCCGCAAAAAGCTTATGTAACTCAATTCTCTGCAGTGTTAGGTGATGCAGGAGCCGACAGGATCGGCGAAAACGATGTCGGCAGCCTATGCACACAGGTGGACGGTCCACAAGAAAGCTGTGGGGCCAACAGGTTCGGTGTCCATCGCGTCTGCCACAACAGCCGTAAGACTGGAACAAACGCGTCTAAGTTCCAGCACCACTAGCTCTGATGACGTTGTCGGGTGTTCGGTCACTAATGGATTCCATTAGCAGCCAACAGCTCGACAAAAATCAACAGTTCTCTGGACAAGGAATCACCAGTCATCCGTACAATTTTAAATATTTTCACCCTGTCAGGCTTATTGCTCAGCATAAGAACCAATAATACGAATACTAGAACCACATCTCAGGCATTGCAGCCCCTTGATTCTGCCCAGCAGCTGGAGGCAAGATTCCGTGACAGAAAACAAACTCAGACACCACCAAGATGACGAGCTTCCCCAGCAACAAAACTATTGGGCCAACACGATAATCCCATAATCCAGACGCCAAGCACCTAATGAATCAAAGTCTCCAAAACACCACATCCTCTGTGCATTAGTTCATACAAACTGAATCCCCCAAATAAGAGGAAGCTGACTTGAACGTACAAATGAAATAAATTTTGGTGCTCAAGTAATACTCGGGGCCATGATCGCTTACCATATTCCGCACTCGGGAATAACGTAGGTGAACCGCAGTGTCAAGAGGCATCGCACCGAATACTTACGGCCAGGGTGACCAAAACTGGCCCCCACACAGCGCATCACTCCCAGCCGAGCCGATTCCAACTCGATGCCGCAAACTACACAGCCGCTGACAGCAATTACCCGGTCACACCCGGCGGTAGAGCCGCGCCGCTGGTTAGAAAGCGTTCTCTGTGGCGAGGAACCGCTATTCTCTGGTGCACACGGCGGAAGATTTGAAAGAAGGAGGCAGCCACGGCTCACACGTGTTCATCCTGTATCGACGTAAAATCTAAAATCGAAATGTGTAACCTGTAACTAAATCTTTCGTAAGTAATCGATCTCTATTGTCGACACAACTCAACCGACTGATCTGCGCCTTGCATCATTGATGACTACTTGAAAGGAGAGGCAGCATTGGTCGTATGTTTTTGTTTATTATCGCAAAATCGATTTTCGGTCACCTAGTGACCATCTTCAGTGCTGTAATATATAGCTTAAATTAGTAAGCACTGGTGTCAATAAGCTTACGGCGATCACATAGACTATGGAGTAGCCAATCAATATAATTGATGACTACGTTGCTATACATGGTCTTCTGACACACAAGCAAAGTGATAAATAAATGTTTTGTTATATTGCTTGATAAATGTACTGCGTCACGCCTAATTCAGACCCTGAAGCAGGAGCGGATGAGTTAAACATCTGACTTGAAACCATCGTATAATGGAAACGGTACGTTTACGGACAAGGGTTCTTATCAAAATATTCCGTACTCACTTCCCTCTACAAGTCCTAGATGTTCGTAACTGAAATTTCCGAAGGCGCTGTATAAAATGCGGTAGACACTATCCGTATCTTTGAGGGTATAAGCTTGTGCTAGAGATTCGGAGACACTAGTACCATTTAGAAACTAATAGTTAACATCAATGAAAATTATTTAGAAACTTGTGACACCGAAAATGCAGATAAAATACCTTCTACACCATCCAAAATTTTTCAGCATTTAATATCCGTTGATAACTTGTACTATACTTCTCATTCTGAGTAAGCTTTATTACAGAAACTACAGTTAACATGTAATGGATAAAGTAGTGCATTCATTTCTGTCTGTGTATAATTGATCGTAATCATAATGTAAATATTGTAAGTTGTTGGGCAAAAGCTAAGGGTACTTTTTTTATTGTATGGATAGCAACGACGAAATGGCAGTAGCTGTGCCGTTGTTTATCTTTTTGCTTATAGAGAGAGTCTCTGTCGTGCTGCGGGACGAGAGGAAGCAGTTGGGCTTGAGTGATGAAAGAGTGCGGAAGTGATAGTTGGGCGCTCCAGCAGACGCGGTGTGAAGCTATTTACGCGTCAGTGTAAACGTATCCATGAGTAATTCAAATGGCTCTGAGCACTATGGTACTTAACTTCTGAGGTCATGAGTCCCCTAGAACTTAGAACTACTTAAACCTAACTAACCTAAGGACATCGCACACATCCATGCCCGAGGCAGGAGTTGAACCTGCGACCTGAGCAGTCGCGCGGTTCCGGACTGTAGCGCCTATAACGGCTCTGCCGCCCCGGCCGGCACGAGTAATTCGTTAACCCAAGCGTACTGAGAGCACGGTAGGTGTGGATAGGTGGTGGAAGTTTCAGTTCCAACTGTTGCCTGTTCCATAATTATCCGTGGTTCTGGAGACGACTTAGGCGTCTCAACCAGCAGCAGTAGCAGCAGCAGCAACAGCGGCAGCTCAGCACCATCGGTAGGCTACATTCTTCGTCATCCACACAGCTACGACGTCATAAGACCGTATAGTCATAAATATACTACTGTAGAGGCATTACACAGTGACATTCCTTTGTTGTTGTTATGGGCTTCAGTCCTGAGACTGGTTTGATGCAGCTCTCCATGCTACTCTATCCTGTGCAAGCTTCTTCATCTCCCAGTACTTACTGCAACCTACATACTTCTGAATCTCCTTAGTGTATTCATCTCTTGGTCTCCCTCTACGATTTTTACCCTCCACGCTGCCCTCCAATGCTAAATTTGTGATCCCTTGATGCCTCAGAACATGTCCTACCAACCGGTCCCTTCTTCTAGTTAAGTTGTGCCACAAACTCCTCTTCTCCCCAATTCTGTTCAATATCCGTGGTCTAGGGGTAGCGTCTTTGATTCATAATCAAAACGTCTTCGGTCCCGGGTTCGATCCCCGCCACTGCCTAAATTTTGATAAATAATCAGCATTGGCGGCCGAAGACTTCCGGCATAAGAAGTCAGCCTCATTCTGCCAACGGCCTTGTCAAAGAGGGCGGAGGAGCGGATAGAGGTTCAGGGCACTCTCTTGTCCTAGGGGTGGGAAATTGCCCCTAAAGGCGGAAGAATCAGCAATGATCAACCACATGAGGACGCAGAAGGTAATGGAAATCACTGCGTTAAAGACACGTAACGTGTATCCACAGGACATGTGGCCTGTAATTGAAGAAGTGTCATGATGATCTCTCCATTGGCAAAAGATTCCGGAATAGTCCCCCATTCGGATCTCCGGGAGGGGACTGCCAAGGGGGAGGTTACCATGAGAAAAAGATTGAATAATCGACGAAAGGATAACGTTCTACGAGTCGGGGCGTGGAATGTCAGAAGCTTGAACGTGGTAGGGAAACTAGAAAATCTGAAAAGGGAAATGCAAAGGCTCAATCTAGATACAGTAGGGGTCAGTGAAGTGAAGTTGAAGGAAGACAAGGATTTCTGGTCAGATGAGTATCGGGTAATATCAACAGCAGCAGAAAATGGTATGACAGGTGTAGGATTCGTTATGAATAGGAAGGTAGGGCAGAGGGTGTGTTACTGTGAACAGTTCAGTGACTGGGTTGTTCTAATCAGAATCGACAGCAGACCAACACCGACAACGATAGTTCAGGTATACATGCCGACGTCGCAAGCTGGAGATGAACAGATAGAGAAAGTGTATGAGGATATTGAAAGGGTAATGCAGTATGTAAAGGGGGACGAAAATGTAATAGTCATGGGCGACTGGAATGCAGTTGTAGGGGAAGGAGTAGAAGAAAAGGTTAGAGGAGAATTTGGGCTTGGTACAAGGAACGAAAGAGAAGAAAGACTAATTGAGTTCTCTAACAAGTTTCAGCTAGTAATAGCGAATACCCTGTTCAAGAATCACAAGAGGAGGAGGTATACTTGGAAAAGGCCGGGAGATACGGGAAGATTTCAATTAGATTACATCATGGTCAGACAGAGATTTCCGAAATCAGATACTGGATTGTAAGGTGTACCCAGGAGCAGATATAGACTCAGATCACAATATAGTAGTGACGAAGAGTAGGCTGAAGTTCAAGTTCAGGAAGAATCAATACGCAAAGAAGTGGGATACGGAAGTACAAAGGAATGACGAGATACGTTTGAAGTTCTCTAACGCTATAGATACAGCAATAAGGAATAGCGCAGTAAGCAGTACAGTCGAAGAGGAATGGACATCTCTCAAAAGGGCCATCACAGATGTTGGGAAGGAAAACATAGGTACAAAGAAGGTAGCTGCGAAGAAGCCATGGGTAACAGAAGAAATACTTCAGATGATTGATGAAAGGAGGAAGTACAAACATGTTCCGGGAAAATCAGGAATACACAAATACAAGTCGCTGAGGAATGAAATAAATAGGAAGTGCAGGGAAGCTAAGACGTAATGGCTGCAGGAAAAATGTGAAGACATCGAAAAAGATGTGATTGTCGGAAAGACAGACTCAGCATACAGGAAAGTCAAAACAACCTTTGGTGACATTAAAAGGAGTCGATTTAGAAGAGATAGGGGATCCAGTACTAGAATCGGATTTTAAAAGAGCTTTGGAGGACTTACGGTCAAATAAGGCAGAAGGGATAGATAACATTCCATCAGAATTTCTAAAATCATTGGAGGAAGTGGCAACAAAACGACTATTCACGTTGGTGTGTAGAATGTATGAGTCTGGCGATATACCATCTGACTTCCGGAAAAGCATCATCCACACAATTCCGAAGACGGCAAGAGCTGACAAGTGCGAGAATTATCGCACAATCAGCTTAACAGCTCATGCATCGAAGCTGCTTACAAGAATAATATACAGAAGAATGGAAACGAAAATTGAGAATGCGCTAGGTGACGATCAGTTTGGCTTTAGGAAAAGTAAAGGGACGAGAGAGGCAATTCTGACGTTAAGGCTAATAATGGAAGCAAGGCTAAAGAAAAATCAAGACACTTTCATAGGATTTGTCGACCTGGAAAAAGCGTTCGACAATATAAAATGGTGCAAGCTGTTCGAGATTCTGAAAAAAGTAGGGGTAAGCTATAGGGAGAGACGGGTAATATACAATATGTACAATAACCAAGAGGGAATAATAAGAGTGGACAATCAAGAACGAAGTGTTCATATTAAGAAGGGTGTAAGACAAGGCTGTAGCTTTTCGCCCCTACTCTTCAATCTGTACATCGAGGAAGCAATGATGGAAATAAAAGAAAGATTCAGGAGTGGAATTAAAATACAAGATGAAAGGATATCAGTGATACGATTCGCTGATGACATTGCTATCCTGAGTGAAAGTGAAGAAGAATTAAATGATCTGCTGAACGGAATGAACAGTCTAATGAGTACACAGTATGGTTTGAGAGTAAATCGGAGAAAGACGAAGGTAATGAGAAGTAGTAGAAATGAGAACAGCGAGAAACTTAACATCAGGATTGATGGTCACGAAGTCAACGAAGTTAAGGAATTCTGCTACCTAGGCAGTAAAATAACCAATGACGGACGGAGCAATGAGGGCATCAAAAGCAGACTCGCTATGGCAAAAAAGGCATTTCTGGCCAAGAGAAGTCTACTAATATCAAATACCTGCCTTAATTTGAGGAAGAAATTTCTGAGGATGTACGTCTGGAGTACAGCATTGTATGGTGGACTGTGGGAAAACCGGAACAGAAGAGATTCGAAGCATTTGAGATGTGGTGCTATAGACGAATGTTGAAAATTAGGTGGACTGATAAGGTAAGGAATGAGGAGGTTCTACGCAGAATCGGAGAGGAAAGGAATATGTGGAAAACACTGATAATGAGAAGGGACAGGATGATAGGACATCTGCTAAGACATGAGGGAATGTCTGCCATGGTACTAGAGGAAGCTATAGAGGGCAAAAACTGTAGAGGAAGACAGAGATTGGAATGTGGTGTCACCGTCAGACACCACACTTGCTAGGTGGTAGCCTTTAAATCGGCCGCGGTCCGATAGTATACGTCGGACCCGCGTGTCGCCACTATCAGTGATTGCAGACCGAGCGCGGACACACGGCAGGTCTAGAGAGACTTTCTAGCCCTCGCCCCAGTTGTACAACCGACTTTGCTAGCGATGGTTCACTGACAAAATACGCTTTCATTTGCCGAGACGATAGTTAGCATAGCAATCAGCTACGCCATTTGCTACGACCTAGCAAGGCGCCATTATCAGTTGCTATTGATCTTGCTAATCATGTACCATCAGACCGACGTTCACCTTTAACGGATTAAAGTTAAGTATTCCACCAGCTACGTCCGTTTTTTTCTAAAGTCTAATTTCCTTATCCTGTTCCAGACCTCACACCAGCCTGCGTGAGCTAAAACGCGTGGCTTTCGGCTTCCTCTATTAATACGGGTTGGCTCTCCTGCCAATCCACAACATTTGGCGACGAGGCCCCTACGTTCTTATCGATATTGCCCTGATTTACTTGTGTAATGGCTTCGCCACAATCTCCAGATGTACTGTCCGAATTTTATCGCTTACAGAATCAGCAGACGCAGGCCTTACTGGATGCCCTTGGACAGCTCGTCCAGGGTCAACGTACAATGCAAAACGATGCGGCAGCCGCCGCTCCACCGCTAACGCAGCCACAACACGCTGTTGCACCAACTTTTCGATCTTTTGATGCTGCACTGGAAAGCTGGACGGAGTGGTCACGCCAATTTGGATTCCATCTCGCCGCCTACAGAATTCAAGGTAATGAGTGGCAGCATTTTCTCCTTTCCTCCGTAGGGGTGCACACATGTGTGATAGTCAAATTATTTCCCCGACGGTACGTAGCAACTCTGTCCTACGACGAAATTTTGTCTGCATTAGATGCATATTTCAAAGAATCAGTCAATGTAGTTGCAAAACGGTATACCTTCTTTCGTACAAAACGTACAGCAGGTCAGACTAATAGGGAGTGGGTTGCAACCTCGCAAGGCCTTACTAGGGTTTGTGCTTTTGAGTGTCAATGTGGACTCCCTTATTCAGATACTATGGTACGTGATGCAATTGCACAGAACGTTTCTGATGTTCGTATAAGGGAACAGATTTTGAAACTAGTCAATCCCTCCCTTCAACAAGTGATAGACATATTGGATCGGCAGGACACACTTGACTTTGCCCAGGAATCATTTGAAACTTCGCCACCCGTGTGTCAGGTTAACCGGCCCGCCGGGCGTGCTGCACAGAACAGTAAACAGTCCTCGCGCCCAGCCAGGTTCTCAACCACATGTGCCGCGCAGGCAAGCAAATGCAGTGCTAAAATCATGCCCGCAGTGTGCTACTAGACATTCGCGTGAGAATTGTCCGTCACGCCAGGCTATTTGCTTTTTCTGTAATAAAAAAGACATGTTCAGAGTGTTTGCCAGAAAAAGCTCAAATCGGACACTCACAACCATTCCAGGCCCTTTGCTTCGCGCCGAATTCGAACCAAGGATACTCAGGCTCGTGAAACTGCGCCCATGGAAATTCATGTAGTTCACTCCACTCCGCCCAGTGCCATTCTAACAGTGACTGTGTTCGTCCCACAAATAGTGTGCGTCGACATTGCCAGAAATCCCGTCAAGTCGCAAGTGATTATGTACCAGTGTCAGTTCACATTCCACGAGACAGTCGCTCTTGTCGTCAGCAGGACAAACTTTTTGTAGATTTGGACATTAACGGCAAAGTGATACCATTCCAGCTCGATACCGGAGCTGCAGTTTCACTGATCAATCAAGACATGTACAAACAGCTGGGCACACCTCCGTTGCGTGCCGCAAATGTTAAGTAGTTATTCCGGACAAGATATCCCTGTATTACGACAGTGCAGTCTTCTTGCAACATACAAAGGACAAACAAAACTTGTGTCATTTTACATCCTTCATTCTTCTTCTGTGGTGAACTTGTTTAGTTTCGATTTATTTCAGTTGTTTAACTTGTCTATAGTGAATCAAGTCCTATCGGTGAACCAGACTGTGCCTTCAGACAGTGTTTCTCGTCTATGTGAAGAATTTGCAGACATTTTTGCACCGGGCCTTGGTTGCGCTAAGAACTATAATGCACATTTGGAACTGAAAGTCAACGCGCAACCGAAATTTTTCAGAGCGCGCAATGTTCCCCACGCATTGCGTGATGAGGTCGCAAAAACATTACGCGATTTGGAATCACAAGGTGTGATTGATCATGTGCAGGCGTCTATCTGGGCATCACCCTTAGTAATTTTGCGAAAACCTTCCGGAAAATTGAGACTTTGTGTGGACTTCAAGGCAACAGTGAACCCACAACTAGTGATTGCAACTTTTCCTTTACCCCGCCCGGAAGATCTTTTTGACAAACTGTGCCCAGGTAAATATTTTTCGAAGTTGGACCTAGCAGATGCGTACTTGCAAATACCGGTGGACGAAGACTCCCAGAGCGTTTTGGTGGTTAACACGCATCTTGGTTTGTATCGATTCAAACGACTGCCATTCGGGTGTGCATCCGCCCCTGCATTGTTTCAGCAATATCTACAAACTGTTTGAGCGTCGGTCCCTACTGCAGCAAACTATCTGGACGATATTGTGATCTCCGGAAAGACGGAAGAAGAACATTTAGCCAATCTCAGAACATTATTTCAGGTCTTGCGACAACATGGTCTTCGCTTGCGGAAGGACAAATGTGTGGTTTTTGCTCGTGACTTACCCTACCTGGGACATGTACTCAATGCCCATGGCATACATCCCAGTCCCGAGCACCTCCGTGCCATACAAGACTTGCCTTCGCCGCAGAATTTGAAGCAGCTACAGAGTGTGCTGGGAAAAATCAACTATTATCATAAATATATCCCACACGCCTCTTCCATTTCAGCTCCGCTTCATCGTTTACGCCGTAAAGGTGTTCCGTTCGTCTGGACGACGGAATGCGAACGCGCCTCTCGCCAGTTGAAATCGGCGTTGCTTTCCAATACTTGCCTTACGCCATTCGATCCCCGGAAGCCCCTTTTGTTGATGGTGGATGCATCGGATTTCGGGATCGGTGCGGTGCCTGCGCACAAAGATGGATCGCACGATCGCCCTATTGCCTTTGCGTCCAAATTGCTCTCATCTGCGCAAAGAAATTATTCACAGATCGAGAAAGAAGCATTGGCTCTCGTATTTGGTATTACAAAGTTTCATGATTTCTTGTATGGTCATCACTTTACCATCATCACAGACGACAAACCTTTGACATCGCTTTTTCATCCGAACAAGCCTGTACCTCACGTACAGCGCAGAAATTCATTCGCTGGTCTACTTTCCTCGCGCAGTACCGCTACAGTATTTTGTATCGGCCCACTGCTAAGCACGGAAACGCCGATGCGTTGTCCCGTTTGCCTGTTGCTGAGGATAGAGCATTCGATTCCTCCGAACTTGCTTGCATGTTCATTGATGCGGAAACCGATGACGTGGTCGAATCGTTTCCGATTGATTTTCGTCATGTAGCTCCTGCACAGCTGCCGACCCTGTCCTTGCTACAGTTCTGAGTTTTGTTGCTACGCAATGGCCCTTGTCAAAGTTACGGATCAGGGATCCGTTGGTTCGCCGATTTTTTGCTCATCAGCAGAGACTTTTGTTCGACGTGGTGTTTTGCTGTTGCGTTCTGATAATGATCAGTCCAGGGTCGTGGTTCCACGTTCGTTACAGTCCTCTGTATTACAGCTTCTCCACCAAGGACATTAGGGTATAGTGAGAACGAAACAACTTGCTCGTCAGCACTGTACTTGGTTTGGAATCGATGCTGCGATTGCGAATATGTGCTCTTCTTGCATGGTGTGTGCCGAACAACAATCAGCACCACCGCGGAAATTCTTTGCATGGCCAAAAGCCACTTCCCCTTGGCAACGCTTGCATATCGATCTTGCTGGTCCATTCTGGAATGCTCGATGGTTGGTTGTGGTAGATTCATTCACTAATTTTCCTTTTGTTGTCCGGATGTCTTCCACGACGTCATCTGCCACCATCCAAGCGTTATCTGCTATCTTCTGCATTGAAAGTCTTCCACAGACTATTGTTTCCGACAATGGCCCACAATTCATGTCCGCAGAATTTCAGTCATTCTGCAAGGCCAATGGTATTCAACATCTGACGTCTGCGCCGTTTTCGCCACAGTCAAACGGTGCCTGTGAACGATTGGTCAGGACTTTCAAGTCACAGATGTTGAAGTTAAAAGAGTCGCATTGTCGGGAGGACACGTTATTGCTCTTTTTGTCCTCGTATCGCTCTCAGCCCCGAGATGGTCGCTCGCCGGCTGAGTTGCTCCATGGTCGTCATCATCGAACCTTGATGTCTTTGCTACATCCGCCGCATCAGGTTCCTGTGCAGCGGCAGACACCTGCTTTTGCTCCAGGCGACGTTGTCTACTATCGTCACTACCGAGGTTCACGGCGTTATACGAGGATATGCATTTCCGGCGTTACAAGTTGCTCATTCGCTTAAAGTGAATTCAATTCAGTCTTTCAATAATCAAAACTAAATTGCTTGCCTTTTTCTAAATTTTCCACTACGTTACACTGAGGTTACTGGAAGTAACTTTTTTGCATAACATTTATTTAATCAGTAACTTTATTTAACATTTCAAAATTTAGTGTTTGGGAATAAGTAACTGCAAACTCAGTTCATTCTGGTTTATTTATTTTCTCGTGAACAGTTTTGCTGTCGAAAAGCATGGCAACCATCTGTTGCCACGCCAGTGATTATTTGTTTAAATTTCTTTGCCATTACCTTTCTTAAGATTCTGGAAATTCACAGCCCTACTGGGCTGGCGACCGTTTAACTATTGCATTTTTAGCTAATAAGCATGTTTTTGTATTATTAGTATTTTTGGTATTAAATATAACATTGTACCGTTTAACCTGTGTGCTTCGTGAGTGATTGTACTATTTTCCACCCATTTCAACATTATCATCAGTGTTTATTAGGTTTAGATTCTTCCTTTAGAAGGATCTGTAGTACACTTTCCTCCTACTAATCGGTACTATTTTCCTTCGGTAGCGATAGCCTTACTCACTGTAAAATTTCTATAGGCACACGCGATCACAGTCTATTATATTGCAACCCAGCAGGTCGAGTAGGAAGGGGGAGGTTAGAAACTGACGGTTAACATTAATGAAGATACTGTTCGACTAGCATCTGACATTTGGCTACCAATGTTCTTTTTTTGCCGTTTCTTATTTTCAAGATGTAAAAATGAGAAAAACCTGTGTAACATTCTTCTTTACAAACAATCGTTTTGAGTGGGATTTTCTTTCTTTTGCAGTATTAAAATTTACTATGTTTCCTTGCTTTGTAAACATGACATAACTTCTACTCTGATCCTACAGTTTACATTCTTTCTTATAAAGAAATAAAAGATCTTAGCCTCTAAGATTTTTAAAATTCAGTTTTCCTGTACTAAGAACTATTAGCCAAGACTTTGCTGGAAACACTGTGGTTATTTTCACAATGGTGCTTGAGATTACTGTTCTTGAACTACGAGAAATTCATTCGACACAAGACACATTCATTTACAGTTTTTCTCTATAAGAGAGATAGTCCCATTCCACTTTTTATTAAACACGCTATTCTTCATACAGGATCTACTTAGACAACACTGAAACAGAGCACTAGCAATAACTGCAATTTTCCTTGAAGTATGTTGCTTTACTGAGAGTAATGATCACGTTACTTGCTACGAGAGTGAGTGACTGACTAATGAACACCATATGCAGCGTATCAAGGCGAGAACAAGGTTTCCACGCGTACAACATTGCAAAGGTAAAAAGCGCAACTTAGACTGAGGAACAGGCCTACTGAGTAGCTATCTCTACATTAAACATTCATGTGTGGACTTTTATCCGAGCTTCAGATCGTTCCTTGTACAAATAGATCCTCCTCTGTACAAATACCAACCAAAAGCTCTCGCTGCTTGCGGATGAGTATCTGTGCCCATTTCTGTTGCCTCATTTACCTCTCTACGGACAACGAAGTCGATATTCGGAGATCATCGCTACCATGGGCTGCCCAGGCAGCCATGAGACGGCCGTCACGTGGTCAGAGCCACTGTCATCACACGGATAACACGCGGTACCATGCCATCCTGGACAGCACCATCGTGTCGGACCGCGTTATGCTTGCTTGTCAATGACTCACTGACGAAGTACTTTCCTAAACCTGGCTGCGACAATTGCGCCTCGAACACATATCAATAAAGCAGAAAAATTTCTCGCTTTCGACGTCAAGTCTCAGGATTCCATGTACGTGGACAACGTTTGACGTAACTAAATAACACAAAACACCGGAATGTGGAATGGATACAGAGAACCTGAATAGTCGCTCATAGAGGTTTGAAAAGAAGATACGGTTCCACAAAACCCTCTAGTATTTATCAGCTTCAATATTGAGACAACAGTTCAATTTATTTTGCACAGGCAAGCAGAAATTTCAATATTAGGTACACATAAAACATAGAAGCACTAAAAAGTAACAACTGTAACTCTACATTTCCAGAACACCTTATGAACATGAACTACAGGCCAACAGACATAAACCATCAGCAAAAAATTGTCAAATGTAGTAGCAGCCTCTCACAGAAATTAAAAACTGAAATATTTATGAAGATGGTGTCTGTTCTTTCAGACATGTCCGAAAGAACAGGTACCATCTTCACGTATATATAGTTAAGGCTCACCGGCCATTTGACCATCTTCTTCTGTGCTGATGCACAAACAGTGCCCGAACTCTTACGGGAATCGGCTATAAAGCCGCGAGTAATGAGTGTAATGGGCAGGGGCACTATGAATATAGTACTGCGGGACAATAAGTTGCGAATGAGTGTCTCACGGGAGGCGTGCCAGAGATAAGTCCCTGCAGGCTCGCTATATTTTGTGTCGTCGGTGGCTCAGATGGATAGAGCGTCTACCATGTAAGTAGGAGATCCCTGGTTCGAGCCCCGGTCGGGGCACATATTTTCATCTGTCCCCGTTCACTTATATCAACGCCTGTATGCAGCTAGGGGTATTCATTTCATTGTAACTTCATAATAACTTAAAAGCTACCAAATGTCGAACACACACACGAGTACTACACCCACAGAAAGGGATACATTTCACAATGTCTAAGATGAAAGCAAGAGTAAACATTTCCATGCAGAACACATTCAGCTGTTCAGCAACTCGTTTTCGTATCCTGTAAACAGTGAGGCAAAACAAGTGTAAAGTACAATTTGACAGTGCAGGCAATGTGAAGGGTAAGCGTATACTTACTGCTCGCGCAAATACACACACACACACACACACACACACACACACACACACACATGCACGAGCACAAATAAGATCTTTCACCTAAGGCAAAGTAATGTAAACCACAACAATGGAACACTCCCAAACATAATTTTCCCCAGTCTCCTTACCAAGATAGCTATTCATTAGATAATAAATTTGGTGATGTAATACATATCATAGTATTTGTCATTTAAAACTACATTCATCAATCAATTTTATCAGTACTTCCGTGTTTCAAAGGTAATAGTTTCATCAGTGACGTATGTTTCAACAGCAAGGAATCTAGTCCAAAGAAGCTACCATCATTGCTTGCGTTAGTTAAAATTTTATGTCTTCAAATACAGAAATACTAACATAACTGATTAATAAAATGTAGTTTTAAAAGACAAATAACGTACTGTCATATCTATTAAGTCACCCAGTTTATTATCTAAAAATATCCAAATCCTCTGAGACGGAGCGGCTATTGGGCGCACTTTAACAGCTTTCAGATGTCTTAACCACGCTTTTTGTTCTATCCGACATCGCCTTACGCGATTCGACATCCCATCTCTTTTTAAAGGTTTAGAATACAATTCAAAACACGTATCAAAAGGTACAAATTACGATTACATTTTCGCTTCTAATTAGAGAGATAGTATATTGAGTAGATTATAATTTCTCAGATTACCAAATGTTATCTGATTATGTGAAACATTGACAAATAGATACATAGTACCTCGTCGCCATTCTTAACCGAGAGCAAAGTGCAAATTGCTGTCAAAGACCAGCAGTGAAAAGAAATAGACGAAACCACTAGGCGACTTTAGGCAAGTGGCACACGATACATTTCTTTATTCACAACAAAGTTTTTCATCAGTACATCGTATGAATAATTCACTTTACATTGCCTTACAAAAGCTCTTTTTCTTTAAAAAAACATGGTCGAAAAACGGGAGAAGCCACTAGAGAACGAGGAAAAATGTCTTTTAACAAGCATAATTTTTAATTAATTACAGCTTAAAAATAGTTGCATCAGAGTAAGTTCATAAACACCATCATACTTGTATAATAATTTACAAAATATTGAAATATCCGCCGAGGAGTACAACAAATACGTTTGAAGAACAGGCGGCGCATATGTGTTGCCATTACCACCAGTAAGAACAAAATTCAGTGAAATAGTGAGCAAGCGCATAAGCGCCGCACAGGAAGGATACTTAACAATTTGAGAAGACGCAAACATCAAAATTCGATACATCAGTATCAAACATAGCACATGGTGCCCATCCAGACTGCCTCATCTAACTGAGACACACTCCTCATTTACCAAAGGTCAGTCTAACCGATAACACCATCAAGAATTACGGCCATATAAAACCAGTGCAACATTGATGATAATAATGGTGCAATGACAATTGTGCAAACATATATAGCTGATTCCCATAATCATATAGTGTACATTACCGCTTTCATTCCTTAGGAATCCAGGATCATTCTTTTACAATGGACATTGTGGACATAATCATACAATACATTTTTTTTTAATTCCTCTCATGCGGCAACCTCTTCATCTCAGAGTAGCACTTGCAACGTATGTCCTCAATTATCCGCTGGATGTATTCCAATATCTGTCTCCGCTACAGTTTTTACCCTCCACAGCTCCCTTTAGTACCATGGAAGTTATTCCCTGATGTGTTAACTGGTGTCTTATAATCCTGTGCCTTCTTCTTGTCAGAGGTTTCCGTACATTCCTTTCCTCACCGATTTTGCTGAAAAATCTCCTCGTTTCTTACCTTATCAGTCCACCCAATGTTCAACATTCTTCTACACCGCCATACCTCAAAGGCTTCGATTTTCTTTTCTTCCGGTTTTCCCACAGTCTGTGTCTCACTACCAATAATGTTGTGCTCCAAACATATATACCCAGAAATTTCTTTTTCAAACTGAGGCCTATGTTTGAAGCTAGCAGACTTCTCTTTGCCAGGAATACGCTAGTCTGCTTTGATGTTCTCCTTGTCCCTCCGTCTTGGGTTATTTTGCTACCTGGTTAGTAGAATTTCATCTCTTTGGCTATTTCGTGATCCCCAATTCTTTTTTTGTCATTTCTTCTACTTTCCATTACTTTCGCCTTTCTTCGATTTATTTCAAGTCTATAGTCTGCATTCGTTAGAACGTTCATGTCATTCAAAAGATCCTGTAATTCTTCTTCACTATCATTGAGGATCGCAATGTCACCAGCGAACCTTATCATGATATCCTCCGACCCCAAATTTTAATTCGAGTTGAATCCTTTATTTCCGCCATCGCTTCTTCGTTGCATGGGGGCGAAAAACTATGTCCCTGTCTTACATCTTTTGTAATCCTAGCACTTCGTTCTTTGTCTTTTAGTATTATTGTCTCCTCTTCGCTCTTCAGCATATTATATATACAGAGTGTATCAGAATTAATGGCGTAAACGCATACAGTTGAATCTACACGATACAAGAAGCAAAAAAGTCTCAATAAACACAGGGTCGAAAATGCATACCTTAAGAGCTACGAGCAACTTTTCATCTTCGATACCGTGAAACAAATCTCTTCTACTGCAAGTTCTTTGGTTTCCATATTTTGGGAAGTGGTAGTATGGACGAAAATAAGAACAAAATGTCCAGCTAACATGTGCTCTAAAACGCAAACTTTAGAAGTTACGAGCACTTGATTATTAGAAGAGTTGTTTCAAAGTAGCAAAGATGAACAAGTACTTATAGACCTTCCGGAATGCATTTTAGAGCACATGTTTACTGGACTTTCTTTTAATTGTTTTGGTCCATACTACCAGTTCCCAAAATATGGAAAACAAAGAGCTTGCAGTAGAAGAGATTTGTTTCACAGTATCGAAGATGAAAAATTGCTCGTAGCTCTTAAGGTATGCATTTTCGACCCTACGTTTACTGAGACTTCTATGCTTCTAGTATCAATGTCGAGAAGTCTTATGAACGTGTCTCGATTTTTCTTCAATCTTGCTTCCATTATCAACTGCAACATCAGAACCAAGAGATTGGTGCCTTTTCCTAGAGCCAAACTGATCGTCCTCTAACAGATCCTCACGTTTCCATCTTCGATATACTATTCTTGTCAGCATCTTGATCTGACTGCGCGATAATTCTCGCACTTCTCGGCTCGTACAATCTTCGAAATTTTGTGGATGATGTTTTTCCGAAAGTCTGATGTTATATAGACTGTCTCACAAATTCTACATACCAAAGTGAATAATTTTTTGTTTCCATTTTTCCCGGTGATTTTAGAATTTCCGAAGGAATGTTATTCATCCTTTCTGCCTTATTTGATTCCAGTTCCTCGAATGCTCTTCTAAATTCTGATACTAATACTGGAGTCCGTATCTCTTCCCTATCGGCTCTTGTTTCTTCTTCTATCACTTCATCAATCAACTCCTCTCTGTCATAAAGGCCTTCAGCGTTCTCTTTCCATCTATCCGCTCTCTCCTCTCCATTCAAAAGTGGAATCCCAACTGCATTCTTAATGTAACAAGCCTTTCTTTTAATTTCGGCGCAGGTTGTTTTGACTTTTCTATATTCTGAGTCACTCCTTCAGACAATCATGTATTTTTCGATTTCATGCAACCATTCCCTTTAGCTTTCCTGCACTTCCTGCTTATTTCATTCCTAAGTGACTTGTCTTTCTGTATTCCTACATTTTCCTTAACTTTTTGTACTTCTTTCTTCCGCCGGTCGACTGAAATATTTCTTCTTTTATTATTTCTTCTTTTACCCATGACTTCTTCATAGATATATTTTTTGTAAAGACGGTTTTCTTTCCAGTATCTGTGATTGGCCTTTTTTTAGTGATTTCCATCCTCCTTCAAGTGAACTGCCTACTAAGATATCCCTAATCGCATTGTCTACAGTCTCAGAACTTCAAGCGTTAACACTTAATTCTCTAGCGCTGCCGTATCACACTTGTTTGCCCATTGATTCTTCCTGACAAAACTCTTAAACTTCAGCCTACCTTTAATCACTACCAAATTGTGGTTTGAGTCTATACCGCCCCTGGGTAAGCCTTAACATCCAGTATCTGATTTCGGAATCTCTGCCTGACCATGATAAAATCTAATTGAAATCTTCCCATATCTCCCGACGTTTGACAATATACCTCGATCTCTTGTGATTCTTGAACAAAGTATTCGCTATTACTATCTGAAATTTGTTGCAGAACTCAATATCTCCTCTCTCTCATTGATACTACCAAGCCCATATTCTCCAGTAACCGTTTCTTCTACTCCTCCTCCTATAAACGCATTCCAGTCCCCCGCGATTATTAGATTTTAGTCTCCCTTTAAGTACTGAATTACCCGTTCACTATCCTCATAAATTTTTTTTCCAGCTTCCAAACCATGTTAAAACTTCTGACATTCCGTGCCCCGACTCGCAGAACATTATCCTTCCGCCGGTCATTCAATCATTTTCTCATGTTCACCTCCCTCTTGGCAGTCCCCTTCCAGAGATCCCAACCGGGGACCAGTCTGGAATCTTTTGCCAATGGAGAGATCATCGTGACAACCAAGTACAGGCCATATTCCCTGCTATACGCATTATGTATCTTCAATGCAGTGGTTTGCATTGCCTTGTTCATCCTCATCCCGTTTATCAATACTGATTCTACCACTTTTAGGGGCAGTTTCTTAGCCAAGGGCAAGACAAAGCCCTGAACCTCTTTCCTCTCCTCTGCCCTCTTTGGTAAGAACGTTAGCAGAATGAGTGTGACTTCTCATGCCGGAAGTCTTTGGCCTCCATTTCTAATAGCTTTGTATTCAAATTGCAAGCGGTGGCGGTGTTCGATCCCGGGGAGCGAGGATGTTTTGATTGCTGATCAAAGACGCTAACCCTATACCACGGGTGATGGTATCATTATTATGAGAAGTTAGCATACTTGAAGTTGGAGAAATCAAAGTTGGATGATGTCTGAAAGGCAATGATGGAGGGTATGGAGGGAGTGGGAGAGAAGGAATAGATATCATGTATGGTTCAGAGAATACGAAATTCCTTTCATGTAAATAACGATCATTATTCATTAAAATATGATATTTTAAAATCATTCTAAAATCCCAGAAAGGCAATTAACGGTGTTGGAATGAATTGTTTGGGAAACGTTCGGGGACAGGTCGAAGGGGAAAATAGGATTTAACTTGAGATATTAAAAAATGGTTCAAATAGCTCCGAACGCTATGGGACTTAACATCTGAGGTCATCAGTACCCTAAAACTTAGAACTACTTAAAACTAACTACCTAAGGATGTCACACCTATCCATGCCCCAGGCAGGATTCGGACCTCCGACCGTAGCGGTCCCGCGGTTCCAGAATGAAGCGCCTTGAACCGTTCGGTCACCCCGGCAGGCTGAGACATTAAAAACGAAATACAAAATTCTGTGTAGCAGTCTAACTACAAGTGTTGTTCAAAATGACAACTTTTAATTGAAAATAATGAGTAAGCATTGTGGAACAGCTGTAGCAGTCCTATTAGAAGGGCTTTCGGTTAATGCCACGTAGCATCAATTGGTAAGTAATAACCTACAAACATTTTATGGGTCAGTGACCAAAACGAGCGTACGACGCTACATGTATAGTGCATAATTAAGCTGTACTCGTGTTGGAAACCAGGTTTTAAATTGTAAGACATTTCCAGGGGCAGATGTGGACTCTGACCACAATCTATTGGTTATGAACTGTAGATTAAAACTGAAGAAACTGAAGAAAGGTAGGAATTTAAGGAGATGGGACCTGGATAAACTGAAAGAACCAGAGGTTGTACAGAGCTTCAGGGAGAGCATTAAGGAACGATTGACAGGAATGGGGGAAAGAAATACAGTAGAAGAAGAATGGGTAGCTTTGAGGGATGAAGTAGTGAAGGCAGCGGAGGATCAAGTAGGTAAAAAGACGAGAGATAGTAGAAATCCTTGGCTAACAGAAGAAACACTGAATTTAATTGATGAAAGGAGAAAATATAAAAATGCCGTAAATGAAGTAGGTAAAAAGGAATACAACGCCTCAAAAATGAGATCGACAGGAAGTGTAAAATGCTAAGCAGGGATGGCAATTGGACAAATGTAAGGATGTAGAGGCTTATCTCTCTAGGGGTAAGATAGATACTGCCTACAGGAAAATTAAAGAGACCTTTGGATAAAAGAGAACCGCTTGTATGAATATCAAGAGCTCAGATGGAAACCCAGTTCTCAGCAAAGTAGGGAAAGCAGAAAGGTGGAAGTAGGTTATAGAGGGTCTATACAAGGGCGATGTACTCAGATGAAATGGGAGATATGATACTGCGTGAAGAGTTTGAGAGAGCACCGAAAGACCTGAGTCGAAACAAGGCCCCGGGAGTAGACAACAGTCCATTAGAACTACTGACAGCCTTGGTAGAGCCAGTCCTGACAAAACTCTACCATCTGGTGAGCAAGATGTATGAGATAGGCGAAATACCCTCAGACTTCAAGAAGAATATAATAATTCCAATCCCAAATGAAGCAGGTGTTGACAGATGTGAAAATTACCGAACTCTCGGTTTAATAAGTCACAGCTGCAAAATACTAACGTGAACTCTTTACAGGCGAATGGAAAAACTAGTAGAAGCCGACCTCGGGGAAGATCAGTTTGGATTCCGTAGAAATATCGGGACACGTGAGGCAATACTGACCTTACGACTTATTTTGGAAGCTAGATTACGGAAACGCAAACCTACATTTCTAGCAATTGTAGACTTAGAGAAAGCTTTTGACAATGTTGACTGGAATACTCTCTTTCCAATTCTGAAGGTGGCAAGGGTAAAATACAGGGAGCGAAAGGCTATCTACAATTTGTACAGAAACCAGATGGCAGTTATAAGAGTCGAGGGGCATGAAAGGGAAGTAGTGGTTGGGAAGGGAGTGAGACAGGGTTGTAGCCTATCCCCGATGTTAATTCAATCTGTATACTGAGCAAGCAGTGAAGGAAACAAAAGAAAAATTTGGAGTAGGCCTTGGAAGAGCAGTTGAACGGAATGGATAGTGTCTTGAAAGGAGGATATACGATGAACATCAACAAAGGCAAAACGAGGATAATGGAATGTAGCCCAGTTAAGTCGGGCGATGCTGAGGGAATTAGATTAGGAAATGAGACACTTAAATTAGTAAAGGAGTTTTGCTATTTGGGGAGCAAAATAACTGATGATGATCGAAGTAGAGAGGATATAAAATGTAGACTGACAATGGCAAGGAAAGCGTTTCTGAAGAAGAGAAGTTTGTTAACATCGAGTGTAGATTTAAGTACCAGGAACTCGTTTCTGAAAGTATTTGTATGGAGTGTAGCCATGTATGGGAGTGAAACATGGACAATAAATAGCTTGGACAAGAGGATAATATAAGCTTTCGAAATGTGGTGCTACAGAAGAATGATGAAGATTGGATGGGTAGATGACATAACTAATTAGGAGGTATTGAATAGGATTGGGGAGAAATTTGTGGCACAACTTGAGTAGAAGAAGGGATCGGTTGGTAGGACATGTTCTGAGGCATCAAGGGATCATCAATATAGTATTGGAGGGCAGCGTGGAGGGTAAAGATCGTAGAGGGAGACCAAAAGATAAATACACTAAGCAGTTTCAGAAGGATGTAGGTTGCAGCAGATACTGGGCGATGAAGAGGCTTGCACAGTATAGAGTAGTATGGAGAGCTGCAACAAACCAGTGTCAGGACTGAAGACTACAACAACAACATGTTGGAAAGCTAGTGTGTCAATGGGTGTCAGATTTATAGCACTTCGTAATTAAATAGAACCAATTCAGCTGTACAGACCTCGGGTAAGGCAGGCCGAGTTGTACATCAGGAATGGTTAGACCCAAATAGGACAACCATCATGGCGTAGAGATATGATGTTACTACGAATGTCTTTTTCCGAATAGAAATGTTTCTTATTTTCAAAAATACAGGGTGAAAATGATTTAACTATATGCATAATAAGTATATTAGGTACGAAATGCAGACTTTACTCAACATGTAAATGTCACTACAGTTGTTCGGATTTAGGTTATGGTATGTTTGTGACGCCTGCCAACATTGGCGACGATGTGACGCAGACGAATGGCGAAATTCTGCATGACCAGCTGAAGTGTCGGTTAATCGATGCAGTCGATGACCTCTTGTTGGGTGTTTTCAGATCAGCAGCGGTTTTATGTTTAATGCTGTACACCTTGTCTTTAATATAGTCCCACAAAAAGAGTTGCACGTGTTCAGATCTGGAGAATATGGCCTCTGGGAGCCCCACAGCCAGAATGCGTTTCCCAAAGTCCTCCTCCAGGACATCAAACTCTCTCCTCCTTGGATAGCCTCGAGCTCCGTCTTGTATGAACCACATATTGTCGGAATCAGGGTCACTTCGGATAATAGGGATGAAAATATCTTCAAAGACTTCCACATACCGTTTGGTAGTCAACGAGCCAGGAAGGAATACTGCACCGATTGTTCCGTGAGTACATATTGCACACCACACAGTCACCCGCTGAAGGCGAAGAGACTTGTCGATCGCGAAATGCGGATACTCAGTCCCACAAATGCACCAATTTTGTTGATTGATGAACCCATCAAACTTGAAAGTGGGCTTCGTCGTTAAACCAAACCATAATGCGCACACTAATTCCCTCCACGCCACGCGGCCAACCGTCTCGTTTGAACTTCCTAACGTGAACCGTTCAGAAGTTGATGACGAAGAGGTCCCATACTCCTTGACAGAGCATAGGGGACGATGCGGGAGAGCCGCGGAGGTGGTTTGCCTTGCCACTGCCTTCCTCCGACCGTAATGGGGATGAATGACGATAATGAGGCATCGAACCCGGGACCCGCGCTCGGGAAGCGAAAACGCTACTGCGAGACCACGAGCTGCGGACGTTCGGAAGTTATGACAATTTTATCACGTATAGTTCAATAACTGACATCCCATACGCTCACTTTCTGCTCTCCCTCGTATGTTTTGTTCTTCTGGATAGAAGAAATCTTAATTCTCCACTCAGCCTAATGTTCACTTTGCAGCAAATAGTATCAGCTGCCGTTAAAGGGCCTGGAAGAGCTATTTGTTATAGACTACTATTCACGTATCTTCCATACTTTATCCTTGAACTTCTTACGGATAGTTACACACATGTGTTCAAATTCGGGCAACTTTCTTCCTAGAGCTTTATAAGGACTTGACACTAATAACAATTTTTTTAAGGAAAAGAAAATAATTGCATTTCTAGTTCCTGTTTCCACTGTGGAATCAACGTTTCTTGACACGCTGTTCCGCTGCATATTGAGAGATCCAGTCTAGTAACGAGTGCTTTTCGGAGAAAATTGAGATTCCATCTGGAGAGGAGCCAGAGACGTAGCTGCATTCACGATAAGAGGGAGCCGACGCAGCGGGAGGTAAAGTAAGCGGCGGTCACTCGGGACTGGGTTGAGAGCCCCACCTTCCGCCTGCCACCCACTCCATCCGCATCAATCCCAGCCGTAGTCGCGGCATCGGAAATTTGACTGTCGCCGGCAGACTCGGGACCCAGTGAATCTCTCTGCAGGCATGTCAGCCGAGGGAAAGAGCCGGAGGGGCGGAATACGAACTGGGCGACTTGTTGTTACCGCGTCAGGAGGTCGGGGAGGAGGCGCCCTGAAAGGCGGTGTGTGAGGAAGCATTTCTGCATGCGCGCTCACGCTTCCGCGTCGTGTTAATCGGAAGGGGCGGAGTGGGTGGCAGGGGGGTGAGAGAAGGGGTTGTGGAAGTTGAATTGCTTGGCGGCGCACCCCGTGCCACAGGTGCTGACAACGGCGACTGCGCTGCAGTGTGGGGTGGGGCCGGTCTGTGTCTCTAGGCAGCGGCGCTCATCACCGGAGACAATTTGCATAGTTCTCGCTCCGCGCCAGCACCTCGTATTCAGACAAGCGCGTGTTTGCGTTGTATGAGCTGAATTCATTATCTGCCCCACTGGCAATAACGCAGATGATTTTCACATCCGAAGCTACGTCCGGAAAAATTTTAGCCAGCTGTGAACATTCATGTAGTCACCTACACGTTCTGCAGGCTGCTGTTCACTAAAGAGCGGAAGGTTAATCGAGCACACAACGATGTACTGCAACAAATCAGTCCAGGCACAAGTAGTATGTACATTCACGTCGAAAACCCAATACTTTCGAAACTGAACACTGTGTTCGTGCAAGATTATGAACCTAGCTTCTTACATGAAATACGCTACTGGCCATTAAAATTGCTACACCAAGAAGAAATGCACATGATAAACGGGTATTCATTGGACGGATACATTTTACTAGAACTGACATGTGATTACATTTTCACGCGATTTGGGTACGTAGATCCTGAGAAATCAGTACTCAGTAGGCCTTGATACGCCTAGGCATTGAGTCAAACAGAGCTTGGATGGCGTTTACAGGAACAGCTGCCCATCTAGCTTCAACACGATACCACAGTTCATCAAGAGTAGTGGCTGGCGTATTGCGACGAGCCAGTTGCTCGGCCACCAATGACCAGACGTTTTCAGTTGGCGACAGATCTGGAGAATGTGCTGGTCAGGTCAGCAGTCGAACATTTTCTGTATCCAGAAAGGCCCGTAAAGGACCTGCAACATGCGGTCGTGCATTATCCTGCTGAAATATAGGGTTTCACAAGGATCGAATGAAGGGCAGAGCCACGGGTCGTAACACATCTGAAATGTAACGTCCACTGTCCAAATTGCCGTCAATGCGAACAAGAGGCGACCGAGACGTGTACCCAATGGCACTCCATACCATCACGCCGGGTGATACGCTAGTATGGCGATGACGAATACACGCTTCCAATGTGCGTTCACCACGATGTCACCAAACAAGAATGTGACTATCATGGTGCTGTCAACAGAACCTGGATTCATCCGAAAAAATGACGTTTTGCCATTCGTGCACCCAGGTTCGTCGTTGAGTACACTATCGCAGGCGCTTCTCTCTGTTATGCAACGTCAAGGGTAACCGCAGGCATGGTCTCCGAGCTGATAGTCCATGCTGCTGCTAACGTCGTCGAACTGTTCGTGCAGATGATTGTTGTCTTGTAAACGTCCCCATCTGTTGACTCAGGGATCGAGACGTGGCTGCACAATCCGTTACAGCCTTGCGGATAAGATGCCTGTCATCTTGACTGCTAGTGATACGAGGCCGTTGGGATCCAGCACAGCGTTCCGTATTATCCTCCTGAACCCACCGATTCCATATTCTGCTAACAGTCATTGGATCTCGACCAACGCGAGCAGCAATGTCGCGATACGATAAACCGCAATCGTGATGGGATACAATCTGACCTTTTGAAACGTCCCCTTAGAAAAATTAGTGAATTACTGTGCTGGTAAATCCCTTACGTTATTTGATTTTCAAACAGCTGAGCAGAACTGAACGTACTCAGCCATTTCGCTCTTTACCTATTCTGATCAACACTAAACTGACAACCAATATTTTTAGCGCAACGCAATCTGACTTTCAAAAATCCCTACAAAAGAATGGCCCTGCCTAACCTTAACCTATGCCTTTCACAAATCACTTACCTCACAAAAATCTGCGTTACTCGAACTACTGCAATACAGCGAGCGCCACTACTGCCAGCTAAATAAAAGATTCAAACTACTGAAGGCACTAACTACTGATAGGCATAGTTAGCAAAAGAAAGATTTTGATAGTGAACAAACAATGTATTTACCTTAATAGTGTTCAAAAGTCATAATATATATATCAGTTCATGACATCCATTCTTACAAATGTACTGTTTCTGATGGACACACGTCCAGATCATCCGCTCTCAAAAATCCGCCATCTCACTTCCCCACATCCACCACTGCTGGCGGCTCACCTCCATCTGCGCAACGCTACGCGCTGTTAACAGCCAACAGCCCAACACTGCAATAGCGAATATTACAACAATGCCACCCAGCCACAGACTGCACACAGCACAACCAATGATTTTCATACAGAGCGCTACATGGCGTTACCAATATAAAAACCTAAATAGCCTACTTACACTTATCAAAGTCGGAAACGGATGGTACGCATTTCTCCTCCCTACAGGAGGCATCACAACAACGTTCCACCAGGCAACGCCACGCCGGTCAACTGCTGTTTGTGTATGAGAAATCGGTCAGCACGTTGAAGGCGTCGTCACCGGCACCAACCTTGCGTGATTGCTCTGAAAAGCTAATCATTTGCATATCCCCGCATCTTCTTCCTATCGGTTAAGTTTCGTGTCTGTAGCACGTCATCTTAGTGGTTTAGCAATTTTAATGGCCTGTATCGTAAATATCTTCAGACACTAAACATGACCCATTAAAACAATATGGCTAGTGTCATAAACGTTTGGAGCGCAACGAATGGGACGATACTCGAAAAAAAAGCCAAGACTCGGTGTACCCATCTGTACCGACCGACATGTCATCCTCTGGCAACAGCACTACTGGATGCACTATGGAGGCCGTATGGTCAGCACACCGCTCTCCCGGCTGTCGTCAGTTGTTATAATCTAGAGAAGCTACTCAATTGGCTCCACCAGGTGGAGTGTACTCCGTTGAAGTCCTCACCCAAGGAAAAATCCATGGTAGTCCCTGGAACAGAGCGCGCGTCATCCGCATGGCACTCATGCTGAACACTCAGCTATGGAGGCGGCCGTAACACAGACAAAAGTTACAGGGTGGTTATAATTACACTCTCGCTGCTTGAGACAATGTAGACGGAAAACCACCAGTATGTACTGTATGCGTGCCCAATGTTACACTGAGGTGATAGAAGTTATGGGATACCTCCTAATATAGTTTCTGACATTCTTTTGCCCGACATAGTGGCATGGGCTGAGCAATTTTTTGGGAGTCCTGTGCAGATTTATTGAGCCATGCCCTCATTGTAGTACCCCATAATTGCGAGAGTGTCGACAGCGTCGTATTTTGTACACGAACTGACCACTCGATTATGTCCCAAAAATGTTCTATGGAATTCATGTCAGGTGATCTGGGTGGTAAATCATTTGCTCGTATTGTCCAGAATGTTCTTCAAAGCAGTCGCGAACAATTGTCATCCATAAAGCTTCCATCGCTGTCTAGGAACATTAAGTTCATCAATGGCTGCAAATGGTCTCCAAGCCGGCCGGAGTGGCCATGCGGTTCTAGGCGCTACAGTCTGGAGCCGAGCGACCGCTCCGGTCGCAGGTTCGAATCCTTCCCCGGGCATGGATGTATGTCATGTCCTTAGGTTAGTTAGGTTTAATTAGTTCTAAGTTCTAGGCGACTGTTGACCGCAGAAGTTAAGTCGCATAGTGCTCAGAGCCATTTGAACCCAAATGGTCTCCAAGAAACCGAACAGAATCATTTCCAGTCAATGATTGGTTCAGTTGCATTATGGAGCCAACATCAGCTTGCACAGTGCGTTTTTGACAATTTGGGTACCCGCATCGTGGGGTGTGCGCCACACTCCAGTCCTACAATCAGCTCTTACCAATTGAAATCGGGACTCATTCGACCAGGTCCGGTCTTCAAGTCGTAAAGCGTCCAACTGACACGCTCACGAGCCCACGAGAGGCGGTGCAGTCGATGCCTTGCTGTTAACAAAGGCACACTATCACAGTCAATTAACGCCAGATTTCGCCGCACTGTCCAAACCAATACGTTCGTCATACCTCCCACATTGATTACAGCGATTACTTCATGCAATGTTGCTTGACATTTAGCACTGGCAACTCTATGCAAACGCCGCTGCTCTCGGTCGTTAAGTGAAGGCAGTCGGTCACTGTGTTGTCCTTAGTGAGACGTAGCGCCTGGAATTTGATATTCTCGGCACATTCTTCACACCGTGGATCACTGAATATAGAATTCCTTAACGATATCCGAAGTGGAATGTCCCATGCGTGTATCTCAAACTACCATTCAGCGTTCAAAGTCTGTTAGTTAACCATCGTGCGGCCATTACTCTTCACGTTGGAAATCTTATCACATAAATGACCGATAACAAATGACAGCTCCGCCAATCCACAGCCTTGTTATACCCGCCGCCTGTATATGTGCATTGCTATTCAACAACTCTCGTCACTTCACTTTTTGCGAATAATGCTCAAACTGTCCGCTGTAGGACTTGAGTTATTAGGAATTTTAGTGTCATGACTTGCCATTAGGCACCTGCACTGGAAGCATCAATGTGCAATACATTTGCAGGCAACCAACATGGGTCTGGACAGGGCGAGCAGGGCGTTTCTCTTGCAGCTGTTCTGAGCTCATAGGCAGCACACTGCGCCTGGTACACGTGGCGCTCGGGGACCATAACACAGCTACGACACCTGAGGATGGGCTTATAACAGTCCGAAACCGGTCGTGTGAAAATAAAGAAATTTACAACTGAAGCGGTATTTTCAACCTCTGCTATAATGCTCATAAGTTCTTCCAACAGGATTGTTTGTAGCAAAAGTTTAATTATACTCAGCGTATACGTAAGAACATCGACTGCAAACACCGTCTTACAAGGTCTCGAAGTGTAATAAACTGTGCGTGGAGGACGAATTTTCGACATTTGTAAGCTAAACAGCCTTATAAACCGAAAAACTATGAGCTTGTTTGGTGGAACAAATAAGTCTCTAAGACACCATGTCTGCTGCTATGTGTCTCGGAAGTACTGCATTTTCGTCAGCTTACTTCATGTGCTTTGAAGCTCTTACGGAAGGTAATTGGTCACACGATAATCAGTCTGGTCTGCCAGTAAAAATAGCAAAAAGAAAAGCTTAATTTTTAAATTTCACGTTTAAGAAAACGTTTGCGCAGGAGAATCTAGCAAACATGCTGGCAATGGCAGAGACTTCACTACGGAATACATCGTAATAGGCATCCCAGGCGTAAAAAAAAAAAAAAAAAAAACTTAAGCAGTTGAAAACAAATAAGTTGTCAGATCCGGATGGAATCGCAGTTCCGTTCTAAAAAGAACACTCCAAGACTTTGACATCGTACTTAGCTTGCATTTATCGCAAATGTCTCGCCCAGCGCGAAGTCCCAAGCGACTGGAATAAAACTTAGGTGACCACTATATATGAGAAGAGCGAGAGAACGAAACCGCAAAACTATAGATCAATATCCTCAACAGCTGTTTGCTCTAGAATTATTGAACATTCGAATATAATAAACTTCCTTGAAACGGAAAATCTTCTTTCCACAAATCGGCACTGTTTTCGAAAGCAAAAAAATGGTTCAAATGGCTCTGAGCACTATGGGACTTAACATCTGAGGTCATCAGTCCCCTAGAACTTAGAACTACTTAAACCTAACTAACCTAAGGACATCACACACATCCATGCCCGAGGCAGGATTCGAACTTGCGAACGTAGCGGTCGCGCGGTTCCAGACTGTTTCGAAAGCATCACCCGTACAGAACTCAATTTGCCCTTCCCTCATATTACATACTGCGAGCTATGGATAAAAGGCAATAGACAGATCCGATATTTCTAATTTTCTGAAAAGCATTTGGCTCGGTGCACCATTGCTGACTGTTAACTAAGGTACGAGCATATGAAATAGTTCCCAGATGTGTGAGTGGCACGAAGACTTCTCAAGTAATAGAAGCCAGTACGTTGTCGTCGGTAGAAACTGTTCACCAGAGACAAAGTTGTCGTCAGGAGTGCCTCCAGGGAATGTGATAGGATCGCTATTATTTTCTCCATACGTAAAAGATGTGGCTGACAGGGTGGCTAGCAAATTGTGGCTGTCTGCTTTTGATGACATGGTGAATGATAGTAGTGGGATAATGCGGATTCTGGCCCACTTTTCATATCAAACTGGTATAGAACTAATTAGATATGTTAATTAATTAACCAATTAATCACCCCACACCCCCTGGTGATGTAATAGGTTTTAACCAGTTGGCACGTGGGTCCCATTCAGTTAACTCCCATCCCAGTCGCCTCGCCCTCCCCTCCCCCTCCCCAAACCGAACCCTCCCCCTCCCAACCTATGACATAATCCAAGATGGCGACCCAGGGAAAAAATTGCGTGAAATTCGCTTGGGGTTTGTCGAGCTGCTGGATTGGCAGGACCTCATGATAGTAAGCTAGTATAGCGTGCACAAGGTATTGTTTGAACAATTCCTTTAAGAATATTCTTTATTTATTTCTGAAAGCATTACACCTCCAAATTGACACTGATGATTAGACAATGTAGACGATGTTAAACAGTTGTGGAGCTTGTTTCATTCCGGTAGTGAAAAGAAGCACAATTTACACTGTCAAAGATCGCGCTAAATACTTCCGGCGATCCACCCATCAGCGTCACATCGCAGGAAGGAGCCACCTGCCAGGCTTGCAGTGTCAGACAGTTGTAGCCACAGGGCAGCACTAAGCAGGTCCCGTCTTGCTGAAAATACCTGCAGTCTTCCTCCTCCACCTTGGCACACTTTCTTTGTGGTATACAAATACCTCTTGTCATTGCTTCAGGAGTAATTAAATCTGGTGGTTAAGCAGTGTGGGGAATAATGTCACCCACATATCTTGAAGATGTCACAAAACTGTGTAAATACCGCTGCTTAAGAAGACGTGACAAAGGAAATATTAATGTCATAGTTTTCTTCACAAAACTGCTACTCGAAACACAACTGCATACAAAACACTGAAAACACTAGAAACTTAAACAAATAGCAGGGATATAGTATATTGTAAATTGTTTAAACAATGTGAGCATTGTGTGGAATATTTCACATGATTTGTAAATTAAAGATGTCACAGGAAGTAAATGGAACACTGCACAAACAGAGAGAGAGCTTTGTAGATGAAACAAGAATATGTAAACAATTTGAGATGTAATTATAGTTCTTATTCTTAGGAATACCGAGACACTATAACACAGAGTCTAGAAAGATCGCGGCGGGTTCTGGTGTACTTGTGAAATCGCCAAGTCTTCATCTAGCCTTGCTCTCTGTGACAACTCACGAGTTTTCGTGACGATCCAGGCCGTCGTAGTAGTTGGAGATCGCTATCAATCGGGGATTTATCCTAGCGGTTTGGTTTATAAAGAACTCTGAAATTCCTAAATGGTTCTCTCCTCTAGCTTTGGAAGGAAGAGGAGGAGGAGGAGGAGGAGGAGGAGTTGTAGTAGGAGGACCTACTGTGTGATAGTGTAGAGACACAGCAAATACCACTGCAAGGCAGAGTCCTCCACGATGCACTGACAAGGGGAGGCCGCCAATTGTGAAATTCAGATTCGATTCATACTGCGCATAATAAAAGCTCATGGCCAGAGGTGTAATGTGGCAAAGTACCAAGATGCACATCTCAGCCGTTGTCGAGAAAATCGACAGTTAAAAGAAACCGTTGCGGTGAAATACTCTCTACGATTAATAATTTTTCACAGCGTTGTGGCGCAGCCGTAAGTGCTCGGGTTTGTAATCCGAAGGTCGCCGAATCGAATCTCGCACCATGCAACTCTTTTTTTTTTTGTAATTCAAATGTGTATACACACACACACACACACACACACATATATATATATATATATGTGTAATTCCCGGCAATCAGTTGCAACAATTATGCATATAATAAGTTGTTGAAAGTCGTTTGTCGTGGGAACACTGGCGACTTCGAACATCATTATGTTTTCCGCAAACAAAGTTGTATTTCACAAATGTTATTAGTTGTCTTCATAATGTTAACCACATATAGTTAACGGAAGACGTAGAAACGATATTCCGAAACGAATACGTATAGCGTAAGTCAAACGTTCGAATTAGAATAGAGACCCCACGAACACAAATTCGCTGTCGCAGGTATGAAATATAAACTCCGTTACTCGCTCGTTACACTTGAAGGACAGATGTTGAATGGGCCGAAACGAGCCGCCGCATAACAGCGTAGTTGCTTGCTAACTTCGAAAGAAGGTAGATGCGGTCCCTAGCGCAACTTATAACATCGTCGAAAATCAGTGCGGACGGGAAAGCTCTGGTACACCCTGTTAAAAAAACGGAAAAATGGAGGCGGTACAATTGGAGAGCGATCCGCCTTCACCAACATGCATAAGCAATTCATTAATATATATATATATATATATATATATATATATATATATATATATATATATATATATGTATATATATATATATGTATATATATGTATATTTGAATTACAAAAAATAAATAATAAAAAAATTGCATGGCGCGAGATTCGATCCGGCGGCCTTCGGATTACGAACCCGAGTGCTTACCGCTGCGCTACGACGCCGTAGATAATTGTTAGTCGTAGAGAGTATTTCACCACAACGGTTTCTTTTAACTGTCGATTTTCTCGACAACGGCTGAGAAGTGCATCTTGTTGCTTTGCCACGTTACACCTCTGGCCATGAGCTTTTATTATGCGCAGTATGAATCGAATCTGAATTTCACAATTGGCGGCCTCCCCTTGTGAGAAGCACTAAATATGTCACAGTTAAATCACGATCCAGTCCGTGGCTAGATGTTGGAGATCGCTGAAACACTCGTAAATTCTGTGTACTCATGTCCCGATACCGACAAACAACGCGCCATTCCCCTCATATGCCGCAGCACGGTCGCTATGAGGTCAGTGAATAAAACTACATTTGCAACAGCAGGTGCAGTCGTGGACGAATGTCTATATCAGAGTGCACCAGCCCTGCCATGAAGGGCATCCAGGGCTGATTGGAGTGGTGGGAATTTAGGTGTTATCAATACAATCAGCGCCACCACTTGGCAGTGATCGATACTGAATTGCTCAGTTTTCCAAGAACACATGCCACACATGTGATCGCGAAGTTATCTCAACACATGCTGTGTATTAGTTTGCTATTCAGCAATCGAGAGAGAATTGCACTGGGACCTGCTCGTGCAGCTGCAGGCAAGAACCGACTGGCTGGTCAGCCAAAACTCTTCTTTGTACCTGCCACTTGCGGCGGCCTTAAGTCTGAAATGCCCATGTGTTCCAGCCACAGACTACCCTCAGCGCGCGCCCTGCACGTCGAACGGTGTCGGCCTAGGAAACCAATCACATTTTATCACTGCAATTACAATTAAATATTAAAATAGCAGTCCCAGTCTGATGACATTTGACAATGAGCTAAGTATCGGAAATTCAGCCTCCAGAAAGATGTGCCTCTGGAAATATCAGTTCTATAGCGCTCTTATGACTGGAAATAACTTTCCATGAAAATTGCTCATACCCCTTGCGGCTATTGGTGCACTGAAATTGCAATCTCCCTAGTCAAATCCTTTCCTACGACCGGATATACCCATTTTCTTCGTATACGTCGGTACAATGACCACAATAACATTATATCCGATCAGAAATTTTATAAGCGTGCTCATCGCAGTAGATCTATCTCACATCCCCAACTAAGTATAATACTTCACTAATAACTGAATGCTGCTGGAACCAAACAATACTGAGCGAAAATGCGCAATGGTGGCTCACTCCTCATTTGTTTTTCTTACGAGTGGTACCAGTGTCTCATAGGGAGAGAGACATAATTGTCTTATACGCGATCAGATGTTAAAAACACGATTGCAAAGACCATGTTATTATCACCATGCATAAAAAGAGAAATTAGTGTTCACAGGGAACCATACGGGTAATGTTTTGCCCTCGCTGCATTTCCGTGTGGAATAGGAAAGGGAATGATTGGTTGTAGTACAGGATACACTGTGCCACACACCGTACAAGGTCTGTGAAGTTAGCATATTTGTAGATGTAGTCCATCCATTGATAGACACCCAAAACTCACGGAAGAAAGCTATCATTTATTGAGATAAAAAAAGACAGAAGTTCTGCAGCTGATTGTCTCTCTGTAGAAATCTTCGCATTTGTCATTAATTTTATCACTGCAGTCACGTTGCGAGACGAATGTGAGAGATTGTAATATGTATGCCCACAAAACTTAAAAGGAACGCTATAGCTCTCACTTCTGAACTCCCCTTTTGTCACAGTATCAGTTACCAACCATATTCTCCAAACTTTGACGTACACAAATTGAATCCATCTGATTTCGCAAGCAAGAGATGTCTCCCGCCAAGTTACGGACCGCTGCCAAGTCTCTCAAAATCCCATCATGTTGCTATAGCACTAATCCATTAGTTAGAAGGCTGACAGGTAGAGAGCAACCACGACGAGATAAATGGCAGCTAACCTACAACAGGAAATTCACAACCAAGCGGCGTATACACGGACTGCACACAGAAATTCAGTAGCATATTACCGACAATTCATCAATATCGAATGACAGTCTGTAAATATTGTTCTGTACAGGTCCTAATCTCCTTAATCGTGTTCCTTTGGATACTACACTTGAAATAGGACCGTTTAATGGTGATCGAGTCTTCATTGACAAGACAGAGTCTCTCTCTCCTCCGTTATGTTTGTAACAGCCAATGGTGTAAACGTACGAGCTGTAAAATCTTCGATCACGCCTCCTGGTAGAGAACTCAATAAAATGTTACTGCCGGTCTGTCTTCTGATATATCGGAAAACAAATACCCAAATAACGTTTGCGTGTTACACTGACCACATGTGATGATGTCATTAAATACACATGTATCGGTTCACTGGAGAAGACGACCAGTAATCGAAGTCGCCTCCATGGACCTGTGTAAAATTTTGTCGCTTGTACTGGAGGAAGACCACATCCACTGTCAGTCACAGAAAGAGGGTTCTTGTGTTGTTATTTGATACATCTGCCATTTGCTGTAACACTTTGAAGCAGTATATGACTACAGCTGCGTACACAGCCATACATTTTGTTTCTCTACCATGACTTAGAGGCCTGTGTTAGGTACTAAAGTGCCAAAAATTGTTCAAAGGCTCTGAGCACTATGGGGCTTAACATCTGAGGTCATCAGTCCCCTAGAACTTAGAACTACTTAAACTTCACTGACCTAAGGACATCACACACATCCATGCCCGAGGTAGGATTCGAACCTGCGACCGTAGCGGTCGCGCGGTTCCAGACTGAAGCGCTTAGAACCGCTCGGTTACATCAGCAGGCGCTAAAGTGACATTAACAATTTTCGATTAATTGGCTATGAATGAAAGCTGGAAATCACACGATGTAAATAATGCTGCTGCTGCTCTCACAACGCACAGGAGGATTGAAGTGACAGGGAGAGGCTGTGTTTCTTATTGACGAAACATGTGGAAGAGATCACAACGTACAGAAACTGGAAGAGATTGCGGCATTGTGGAGCGTTTCCAAGCAGCCGTACATTACACTTAATCTCATAGTCCACAGTGTCCCAGCGTTCCATTTCGACTGATTAATCACACTGCAGTCATTATGCGATCACTCAAACAAGTGATGTTAGTCAATCATTATATGATAATCAACAGCGTATCTGTGGATGGATAGGATGGAAAAAATACTTTCGAAATGGTGTGATGTACTGAAACAAGCAGTGTAGTTTATACTACGATCAGTTTTAGAAATTCTACCATCTTTTCTGTAATTCCAGCACCAATGACACGGCTGCATGATACCCAATGTCTATATCGCCACTAATCAACCTCTCCACTACTTTGCGAGAATGTAGCTAGATGACTATGCAGAACATCCATCTTGTAAAAGAGTCCTGTTTCATCAGAGTTGCACAAGGCGTCATCAGTTAAACCTTCTTCTTCTATTATCTTCAGTATCTTGCTTACAAACTCATCAGCATACTTATCGTTTGCTGAGCGACTTTCCCTGGTGATTGTCAGCTGCTGAATGACATGTTTTTTCCAGTTTGATAGCCGACCTTCGCTCGCTGGAAACAAGTTACTACCACCAAGTTGTTTGTTAAATGCAGCTGCTTTTTCGCTTATAATCGGAATTCCCTTACTGCGTTGTCGTATGAACCATCTATAGACAGCTACGTCCAATTCTTATTCTCACTCTTTCACATATCCTTCTGATTTCCCAACTCACTATCCATTTGTGCTGAGTACTGTCGAATAACATTTTCTTTCTTTTTGATGTCACAAATCGATGCTCGTCCAACATTGAACTCAGCAGCAATGGCTTTCTGCGAAGAACCAAGATTTAACTTATCTAAAATTTCGAGTTTCTGCTTGAGGTCTAGCGTAACGCGTTTCCTTTTAGAAGACATGATTCCGAACTGTAAAGAAAGCTACAATTTCAAATACAGTATATAAAGCCTTTTTTAACTAAGCATTTTTGTGTACAACAATTCATTGTGCACGAGTTTCTGGATGTGCGCCGAACTACTAAGGGCCGGATTAGAGAGTCTAGTGCATTTCCGAGGTATCGGGGAAGTGGGGATTTTCCCGTGCGACCGTTTCACGATTGTACCATGAATATCAGGAATCCGAGAAAGCATCAAATCTGCTCCATCGCTGCGGCCAGAAAAAGATCCTGCAAGAATAGGGCCAACGACGATTGAAGAGAATCTTTCAGCGTGACAGAAGTGCAATGCTTCGACCAGTTTCTGCAGATTTCAATACTGGGCCATCAACAAGTGTCAGCGTGCAGACTACTCGACGAAACATCGTCGATATGGGTTTTCGGAGCCAATGTCCTGCTCATGTAACCCTGATGACTGCACTACACAAAGTTTCACACCTCGCCTGGTCCCGTAAACAACGATGTAGGACTGTTTATGACTGTAAACATGTTTCCTGATCGGACGAGTCTCGCTTCAAATTGTACCGAGTGGATGGAAGTCTGTGGGTATGGAGACAACCTAATGAATCCATGGAACTTGCATGCCAGCAGGGGACTGTTCACGCTGGTGGCGGCTCTGTAATGGTTTGGGGTGTATGCTGTTGGAGTGATATGGGACGCCTGATACGTCTAGATACGACTCTAACAGGTGATACGTACGTAAGCATCCTGTCTGATCACCTGCAATCATTCATGGCGGTTGCGCATTCCGACAGACTTGGGCAATTCCAGCAGGACAATGAGACACACCACACGTTCAGAATTGCTTCAGAGTGGCTCCAGGAACACTATTCTGAGTTTAAACACATCCGCTGGCCAAAAACTCCCAACAAATTAACATAATTGAGCGTATCTGGGATGCCTTGCAATGTGCTGTTCAGAAGAGGTCTCCACTGACCTCGAACTCTTAGGGAATTATTGACAGCCCTGCAGTACTCATGGTGTCACTTCCTTCCAGCAGTACTTCAGACATATTCTAGGCCATGCCCTGTCCCATTGTGGCACTTCTGCATGCTCATAGGCCCCTTCATGATATTACATAGGTGTACCAGTTTCCTTCGCTCCTCAGTTTAGTATATAGTACTAGTATGCCGTTGATTACCAGATAATGATTGACTGACATTACTTGTTTGAGTGAAAGCCTACATGACTGCAAGATAAGGAATCAATCAAAACGGAACCCCAGACATCTGCTACCCCATGACTGTGGAAGATGAGATTAAATAAAGAGGTGATCACTCTTGGATAGCTTCTTGGTAACACTCCACAATGCCACAGTCCCTTCCATTTTCTATATGTTGTGATGTTTTCCACATTTTTTGTCAATAAGGAACACAGCCTCTCTCTTTTATATCAGTCGTTCTGTTCTTTGTGAGAGGAACAGCAGCATAATTTGCACCATGCAGTAGTCATCTTTCAGTCTGAGCTAATGGATCGAAATGTGTTAACATCAGTTTAGTACCTGACACAGACCTCGAAGTCATAGTATAAAAACAACATATTTGGCTCTGTACACAGCTGAAGTCATACAATGCTTCGATGTATTACAGCAAAAAGCAAATGTATCGAACAACAGCACAAGAACTCTCTTCTTGTGACTGTAGTCAATATGCTATTTAGTACAGGCAACAAAATTTTACACAGGTCTGTGGAAGCGACTTTAATCACTGGTCGCATGCTCCAGTTGACGAATACAGGTATTTATTCCCGATATGTTGGAAGAGAGAGACGCGCTACCATCTTATTGAGTTCTCTACCAGGTGATGTGAGCGAAGTTTTTGTAGTTCGTAGATTTACTCCGATGGATGTTACAAAAATGACAAAGGGAGGGAGAGACTCTGTACTGTTAACGAAGACTCAGACACCTTTGCACAGTCGTATTTCAAGTGTGGTAATCATAGTAACACTATTAAGGACCTGTACAGAGTGATTTTTACCGTCTGTCATTCGATATCGATGAATTGTAGGTGTTATGCTACTGAATTTCTGTGTGCAGAACACATTACTCTGCATGGCTGAATTTCCTCCTGTATGTTAGTATGCTAATTTTCTCGTTGTGATAGCTCTCTGTCCATCAGCCTTCTAACTAACAGTACTGTGGGAGCATGATGGGATTTTGAGAAAATTAGCATGGTTCTGTAACTTGGTGGGAGACATCTTTCACTTGTCGAAATCAGGTGGATTCTATTTATGTATATCGAAGGCTGGAGAATATGGTTGGTGAACGATACTGTGACGAAAGGGGAGTTGATAGGTGAGATGTTTACCGTTTCTTTTAAGTATTTTGGAGAAACTTGTTAGAATCTCTCACATACATTTCGCGAAGTGACTGCAATGAGGAAATTCGCGGTTAATGTGAAGGTTTCCACAGAGAAAGAATCAGCAACAGAAGTTCTATCTTTTTTTCTCAATAAATAACGACAAAAGTTTTCCGTGAGTTTTGTGTGTCTATAAATATATGGACTGACATTTTAGTAGGAAGACTAAATTTACATTTACATCTATATGCTTATTTTGCAGACCATTGTAGGGTGTGTAGCGGAGAGTATCCTGTATTCATTCTCTTTAGTATTCAATTCGCAAATACAGCGAGGGAAAAAGCATACCTATATACTTCCCTATCAACGCTAATTTCTCCTTTTATGCATGGTGTCAGTAACATAGTCGTTGCGATAGTGTTTTTAACATCTGATCGCTTAAAAGACGATTACGTGTCTCTTCCTATGAGACACTGGTACCACTGGCCAGAAAAACAAATGAGGATTTTCGGTCAGTATTGTCTGGTGCCAGCAGCTTTCAGTTATGGGCGAAATATTATTCTTAATGGTGGATGTGCGATAGATTTACATTGATCGGTAGTTTTACAAAGTTCATTTGGGGTGAGTAGTTACTGCAGTCGTTGTTCTCACATGTGCAAAGAAAGTGGCTACGTCTGGTTGTAAGGGAGGTATGGAATTGACTTGGGAGATTGCGATTTTATCGCAACGATAGCCAAAATTGAGATGGAAGATTTTCGTTGAAAATGATGCCGAGTCAATTAGAGGGATATAAATATTGATATTCCCTGGAGGACATACTTCCCTCATTGTCGAAAGTCATCAGATTGTGGCTGCAATCATAACACATAATTGTAATATTACAGTGATACATATGAGAATGGTTTCCTAGGACGACACTGTCTCTCATGTGGTGCACGTAACTGAGCTAGCTTGTGGCCAGAATGCATTTCTGGTGTAAGGCTTTCGCAAGTGACAGGTACAAAGAAAAGTTTTGGCTAGCTGGCTACTCAGTTCTCCAGGGGCCTGTCGCAGCAGCGGTGGCCTCTGGATTGCTGAATAGCGAACTGATACACAGTATGCATTGGACTTTCTCCATGATCGCGTGTGTTGCATGTATTCTTCGTGGAAAATGGAGTGATTTAATATCAATCACTGCCAAGTGTTGGTGCTGGACGCACTGATAACGTCCGAAATCCTACCACTCCAATCATTCCCAGCATGCCCTCTGGGCAGGGGTGGTGCACTCTGACATACACTTGCATCCGTGACTGGGTCTGCTACAACAGTGGTAGCTTTTTCTCAGATCTTTGAGAGTTAGCACTATCAGCATATGTGGGGATTGGCATACTGCATTTGGGGATTGGGGCATGGCTGCATGGTATGTGTGAGTGTTTCAGGGATATCCCACATCTAGCCATGGCAGCTATTGCTATGGAATGGTTTGTGGTTTAAGTTTGTCTTGTTTGGTACTTCTCAATAGATTGCTGTGGACTCTGTCTTGCAGTGGTATTTGCAGTTGTCTGTATCCTAGCACGCTGCGGGCCATTTCTCCCCCTCCTCCACCTAATCCTTCCAGAAGTAGCAGAGAGCACCTATTTAGGAAATCCATAATGGTTTAGACACCCAATCGCTATGACAAATTCCCAATTGATAGCGATCGTCGACATGCAGCCATGACAGCTACCACTATGATTGGGTGGTTGGATCGTCACAAAAGCGCATGACTTGGCTCAGGGAGGAAGGCTATATGAAGACTGGGAGGTATGCCAGAACCCGCCGCAATCTTTTTAGACTCTGGGTCCAATTGTCGCAGTATTTCTCAGAATGAAAAGTGTAATTACAGTGCAATTTTTTAAAATATTCTTGCATCACCTGCTTTTTGCTCTCTCTCTCTCTCTCTCTCTCTCTCTCTCTCTCTCTCTCTCTCAGTGCTGTGTTCCATTTATTTCCTGTGACAATGCCCAAATTGTTTAAACAATATACAATATTCCATAAAGAATATTCCCAGTAGTTGTTTAAATATTTCATCTATGGCTTTCACAGTGATTTTTGTGCAAGTGTATTTTAAGTAGCAGTTTTGAGATAAATGTTCAGTTTGTGAAATGAATTGTTTAGTTATTATTTCCTGTGTCACAACTTCTGAAGCAACAGCATTTGCAGTGTTTTGTGACATATGAAGATATGTATGTGAAAATATTCCGCTCATTGCTTGAACAGCAGATTTAATCATTTCTGAAGTGGTTCATGTTCAACAATAAGTGGTATCTGTGTGGCACAAAGAAAGTATTCCAGGGTACTGGAGGAAGACGGTGGGTATTTCCAGGGTTACACGAAAGACCTTGTGTGGCCCTGCAGCTACCAAGAGTCAGATCCTGGCCAGTGCAGCAATCCAAGCACAAGGCCCCTTCCAGCAGGCAAGATGCAATCACCAGATGTATTAGGTGCGATCTGTGACAGCGTAATTTCATGGATCCTTTGGCTACTGGAATAAAAAAAGGACAACAACTGTTAAACATCGTCCAAATTGTTTAGCATCAATTTCGATGTGTATTACAATTTCAGAAATAAATAAACAATATTCTCAAATAAATTGTCTAAACAACGCTTTGTGCATGCTTTATTCACCTACTGTCATGAAGTCCTCCCAGTCCAGCAGTCCAACAGACTGAGCGAATATCCCACCTCTTTTCCCTGGGCCACTATCTTCGCTAGTGCCACATGGAGGGAGAGGGACTTGGGAGACGAGAGGTAAGAGAATGGAGGGGGTGGACTGGGCTGCTAATTCCCTGAAGGAGACCATGTACCAACTGCAGAGAACCCATGACATCATCAGAAGGTGGGGGATAATTAATTAATTAATTATTTAATTTGCATCATCAATTTGATATCAGTTTGGTATCAACAGTGGGCCAGGACCTACTTTTTCCTACTACTTCAAAAAATGTGTCGTCGTTTAGTGACCATAAAAAGATACTAAATATATAGTTGGGCAGCTGAGCGACATCTAGTTCTAAATGTTGAAAAACGTACATAAATGCAGATGATTAGCATAAATATACCAATAATGTTCGAGTACAACATTTGTAGTGCGCTTTTTGACACAGTCACATCGTTTAGCCATCTAGTCTTAACGTTGCAAAGTGAACAAGCGTGTAAGTTATGTAATAGGGAAGGCTAATGGTTGACTTTGGTTTATTATAAGAATTTTAGAAAAGTGTGGTTCACCTGTAAATAAGAACACATACGAGACATAAGTGCAACCCGTTCTTGAGTATTACTCGAGTGTTTTGGATCCCTATCAGGTCGGATTAAAGTAAAACTTCGAGCAGTTCTGTAGGGTCTGCTCCGCCTGTTACCGGAAGTTTCGAACAATACACGAGTACTACCGAGATGCTCCAGGAAATCGGATCAAATGTTTTAACAACACAACCGAACATCGTAGAGCAAGAACATCCAAAATAAGTTGAGAAACTTATGAAACGTATCATCATTGTAAATCACTTCAGTTAACGCATAGTTGACTCTGGAGTTGATAACAATCACGACATGTTCTAATGATCTCAAAAGCGACAGCAAAGGCATGTTGTTTCCCACACGAAGCTCGAATGCAAAATGCAAGACAAAAAGGAAGCAAGATTTTTCTGAACGATATTAACTACAGCACTAAAAATGAGTGGTCAAGTAGGTTTTCAAGTACAGACTAACCATTTTGCGTCCACACATCCACACTTCAACACCTAACCTGTTGCCCAAGGAAAAATAAGTGTTAATGGCATTCTCTTGTCACGTTTACTTGCAGTCACTAACCAACCTAAAAACTACAGCTGATAGCTACAATTATTAGTCTTTAATTAAATAAATACTGAAGTAATGTTGCTCGGTAAATTGTTCTCAGTTACAAATAAAAATATATGCACTTATACCCTTTACTCCCTCTACAATTTCAGTTAACACAGTGCTGTGAAATGACTGATGAGTTTCAACTACGTAATGCTACCAAATTATAGCATGAAGTGAAAACATGGTGCTTTAAAAATGAGTTTGGCGGCAAATATCATTAACGCTCCTAAATGATGCCATTCGTAATTATGATGCTTCAATGCAACAATTTGATATTTTAATCACTGCTGTCCCTAAACAGGTTGATTTTATCTTGCTCGACAAAATAGTCACTAAATCTCTGAATTACATTTTTATCACTCACCATTGTTTATCTTTAAAATTAAAATCAGCTTCCTCCTTTTTTTCAATATATTCCAGTTTTCTTTACAGCGTGCCACATTTTTCCTACTGAACACTGCCATTACATAGCAGTGCTTATCACACGCACTGTGGCATACTAATTAACTTTGTATGGTTCTGTACTCATCAATAAGTAATGCCTTTGCCTTACCTGATGCTACTCTGTCTCCAGTGTTAAGAAAATGTTTACAAATAAATATTATTTGTCACGCTATATATTCTAGAGTTTTGCACATCATTCAAATTTTTAGAAAAACATTGAAAATGCATAACCGAAAAATAATAAAAAATAAAATTACTGTTTTGCACAAGCAGTGAAAAAATATAAATTCTTTCACAAACCACGAACATCAGGCACCAGATCTTACTTTTAACTTATGGCACACATATTGAGATATTTCATACTAAATTAAATGAGAAGCATAGACGAAATGACTTTGTGAAATCTGTGAAGAAATCAGAAAGGAAATCATAGTTGGAACAACTGACTCAGAATATGGAAAAGTTGAAACAACCTTCGGTGAAATTAAAAGCAAGGGTGCCAACATTGAGAGTGCAATGCGATTCCCACTGTTAAATGCAGAGGAGAGAGAGGGGATAGGTGGAAAGATTTTTATGATGTGATTGAAGAAACAGGGGATTAAATATTAGAATCAGAATTTAAAATAGCTTCAGAACACTTAAGATCAGTTAAGGTAGAAGGGATAGATTACATTCCATCAGAATTTCTATAATCATTGAGGGACATGCAACAAAGCGACTATTCACATTGCATAGAATGTGTGTGTCTGGCGACATACTATCTGGCCTCGAAAAAGTATGCTCCACACAATTAAAGAGACGTGAGTAAGAGAAATATCGCACAATAAGCTTAACAGCTCATAAATCCAAGTTGCTGACAAGAAAACACATATAAGAATGGAAAATAAAGTTGAGTATCTCTTAGACGACGATGAGTTTATCTTGCTGCTGATGACAGGAGTTTTCACCTGAAAAATGCGCACGACAATGTAAAATGGTGCAAGATGTTCGAAATTCCTAGGAAATCTGGTATAAGCTATATGGATAGACGGGTAATACACAACATGTACAAGAACTAAGAGGGAATAATAAGAGTGATGACGAAGTGCTCGGAATAAAAGGGTGTTAGTTGGTGATGTAGTCTTTCGCCCCTCCTGTTAAATCTGTTCATTGAAGAAGCAATGGTGGAAATAAAAGAGATGTTCCTGAGTAGAATTAAATTTTAAGGTGAAGGTATATCAACGATACGATTCCCGCGATGAAATTGCTATCCTTATTGAAAGTGAAGAATAATTACATGATGGAATGAATGGAATGAACAGTCTAATGAGTACAGAATATGGACTGAGAGTAAATCGAAGAAAGACGAAAGTAATGAAGAGTAGCAGAAATACGAATAACAAGAAACTTGACATCAGGATTAATGATAAAGAAGTAGAAGTAAAGGAATTCTGCTACCTCAGAGGCAAAACAACCACTGGCGGATGGAGCAAGAATGACACCAAGAGCTGACAGCGCTGTCAAAATGGGCATTCCCGGCCAAGAGAAGCTTACTAGTATCAAACATAGGCCTCAGTTTGAGGAAACAATTTATGAGCATATACGTTTGGAGCACAGGTAGTGAAACACAGACTGTGGGCAAACCTGAAAAGAAGAGAATCTACGCATTTGAAATGTGGTGGTACAGACAAATATTGAAAATTAAGTGGACTGATAAGGTAAGGAATGAGGAGTTCCCACGCGGAATCAGAGAGGAAAGGAATATATGGAAAACACCTAAAAGACGTAGGGATTGGATGACACGACATCGGTAAAAAATTTCCATAATTTCCATGATACTCGGGGCAGCTGTAGAGAAGGAGATTGGAATACATCCAGCAAGTAATTGAGGACACAGGTCGCTAACGCTGCTCTAAGATAAAGAGACTGGCACAGGAGAGGAATCCGTGACAGGCCGCTTAAAACCAGTCAGAAGACTGATGACTCACAAAAACGTTAATCAATAAAAATAAACGAAAATTGGATCAGTGTTCTAGGACGAGAAGAAAGTGTGGGAAGTGGATGAGTCAGTACAGGAAGGGATTTGGGGATGGTAGGTGGATTCGGAAGGCGAGGCGGGATACATGCCTTTCCAGAATTTCAAGGCAGTTATAGAATTTAGGCGAGGCAGAGATCCAGACAACGTTTAGGACAGGGCGGATGAGGGATTTATAGTTGAGGATAATGGTAGAAGGATGTAGTCCCTAGGTCTATTTGTAGCTTTAGTCAGTTTCGGGGCTCTGTTGTGAACTGCTGGGTACCGAGGCTGGTACGGATTCCGCATATGTAGTCACGACTGCAGCATCTGTCACCAGAAAGAGAGGGGTTGAATAGACACGTGCGCAGAAGGTGGGTTGGGCAGCTCATAGAGCAGCCCCAGCCCAGCGCGGGGACAAACTTTAATCGAGGGTTCGGCGCCACGTATGAAACTGCCGTTCCCACCTCCCTACTGTCAAGCATTCGTGGTTTTTGGGATTGAAGGGACCAGACTGCTAGGGTCATCGGTCGTCAAGCATTCGTCTTTGTTCTCTTTCGATATCCAAAGGCCGCCCTCACGCCCTACTGTGTACTCCTGGTCTTCGTTAAATTTGTTGCTGCTTATTCAATCTCAGCCGCCTGCTTTATATCGGAATCACAATGTACCGATGCGTGAACTAAGATCCTGTCTTTTCGAAATGTGTATTGTGTCAGATTTCCAGGAAATTCTCATCTATGGCCTACTTCTCAAGCATCCTTTGTTGAAATGTCGCTCGTGCTCGCTATAACGCTTCGTAATTGTGCAATTGTTTGATCTACGTAAACTGATTGGAACAAAATCGCGACACCGAGAAGGAGTTGTGCGACTTCAACGAAGATGGTAGGGCGTGTTTCTACATCTAAAAGATTATGTCTGCACAAATTTCACTCGAGTCGGATAAGAGTGGCGCTTATACGACCCAATGAGGATGCAAATCAGGTTTGCTGTAAATACATGCTGCAATGGTCGTGAGCGCTGGTTACCTTTGAGATTGGAGGTTGTGTGTTGATTTTAGTGAAGAATGCCTTTAAGGCACGTACCCCACGAAAATTGAAGGAGGTCTCGTGTAGTAGGGCTACTAGAAGCTGGATGTTCCTTCTGTGGTACTGCAGAAAGACATGGCAGGAATGTAGCCACCGTACTTCGTTGCTCGCATCAGTGGTCACCAAAATGTACAGTCGCGGTAAGGCCGGGCTACGGACGGCCGCCTGGCACTACCGAGAGCGAAGACCATCGTGTTCGGCCTATAGCTCTGGCGTATCGTACTGCGTCTGCAGCAGCAGTTTGAGCAGCAGTTGGCGTCACAGTGACACAGCGAACTGTTGCACATCAAGTCATCTGTCGTGAAATCGTCAGTAACGCGTGGTACATCATGGATGGAGGATGGAACGCATGGAATGGAAGATGAAATGGAGGTGCATTCTGTGCTCTGGCGATCTCACATCCGACTTGCGCAACAGATGGTCGTATTATCGTTTGGTGTCTGCCGCAACAACGCATTAAAGCGGCATCGAATACAGGTAGTAAAATCACAGAGGTGGTAGTGGTATTTGAAAAATAGGATGATGGAGAGGTCTTGATAGCAAAACCTGCACACCACCGTGTTTCCTGAGATAACAGACAGCACTGCCATCTGTGGACCGACCGACACTGGTGCACTTCCCGATGAAGTACGTCGGACCACAAGATTCTTCTACGAATTGACATAGTAGTAGAACTGAATGACAATTTGAAAGGTACTGAAGCAGTATCAGTTTGGATACAGAAGACGCGCAAGAAAAACCTTTGTTAATTACCTAACGGGCAGAAAAAAAAATTAGATTATCCTCATAACTTCTATCGATCTAGAAAAACCTTCTGTCAACATACAGTACAACAGAATATAACAGACATATCATGGAAATGTTAGAGACACACCTAATCTGCAATATCTACAAACTAGGAGAAACAAAACTAGATGATCAAGGAACACCAATTGATTAAGATATGAAAATAAAATTACAGATACCTCCAACACCCCCCCCCCCTCCCATGAACCATGGACCTTGCCGTTGGTGGGGAGGCTTGCGTGCCTCAGCGATACAGATAGCCGTACCGTAGGTGCAACCACAACGGAGGGGTGTTTGTTGAGAGGCCAGACAAACGTGTGGTTCCTGAAGAGGGGCAGCAGCCTTTTCAGTAGTTGCAAGGGCAACAGTCTGGATGATTGACTGATCTGGCCTTGTAACAATAACCAAAACGGCCTTGCTGTGCTGGTACTGCGAACGGCTGAAAGCAAGGGGAAACTACAGCCGTAATTTTTCCCGAGGGCATGCAGCTTTACTGTATGATTACATGATGATGGCGTCCTCTTGGGTAAAATATTCCGGAGGTAAAATAGTCCCCCATTCGGATCTCCGGGCGGGGACTACTCAAGAGGATGTCGTTATCAGGAGAAAGAAAACTGGCGTTCTACGGATCGGAGCGTGGAATGTCAGATCCCTTAATCGGGCAGGTAGGTTAGAAAATTTAAGAAGGGAAATGGGTAGGTTGAAGTTAGATATAGTGGGAATTAGTGAAGTTCGGTGGCAGGAGGAACAAGACTTCTGGTCAGGTGAATACAGGGTTATAAACACAAAATCAAATAGGGGTAATGCAGGAGTAGGTTTAATAATGAATAGGAAAATAGAAATGCGGGTAAGCTACTACAAACAGCATAGTGAACGCATTATTGTGGCCAAGATAGATACGAAGCCCACACCTACTACAGTAGTACAAGTTTATATGCCAACTAGCTCTGCAGATGACGAAGAAATTGGAGAAATGTATGATGAAATAGAAGAAATTATTCAGATTGTGAAGGGAGACGAAAATTTAATAGTCATGGGTGACTGGAATTCGAGTGTAGGAAAAGCGAGAGAAGGAAACATAGTAGGTGAATATGGATTGGGGGACAGAAATGAAAGAGGAAGCCGCCTGGTAGAATTTTGCACAGAGCACAACATAATCATAACTAACACTTGGTTCAAGAATCATAAAAGAAGGTTGTATACATGGAAGAACCCTGGAGATACTAAAAGGTATCAGATAGATTATATAATGGTAAGACAGAGATTTAGGAACCAGGTTTTAAATTGTAAGACATTTCCAGGGGCAGATGTGGACTCTGACCACAATCTATTGGTTATGACCTGTAGATTAAAACTGAAGAAACTGCAAAAAGGTGGGAATTTAAGGAGATGGGACCTGGACAAACTAAAAGAACCAGAGGTTGTACAGAGATTCAGGGAGAGCATAAGGGAGCAATTGACAGGAATGAGGGAAATAAATACAGTAGAAGAAGAATGGGTAGCTTTGAGGGATGAAGTAGTGAAGGCAGCAGAGGATCAAGTAGGTAAAAAGACGAGGGCTAGTAGAAATCCTTGGGTAACAGAAGAAATATTGAATTTAATTGATGAAAGGAGAAAATATAAAAATGCAGTAAGTGAAACAGGCAAAAAGGAATACAAACGTCTCAAAAATGAGATCGACAGGAAGTGCAAAATGGCTAAGCAGGGATGGCTAGAGGACAAATGTAAGGATGTAGAGGCCTATCTCACTAGAGGTAAGGTAGATACCGCCTACAGGAAAATTAAAGAGACCTTTGGAGATAAGAGAACGACTTGTATGAATATCAAGAGCTCAGATGGAAACCCGGTTCTAAGCAAAGAAGGGAAAGCAGAAAGGTGGAAGGAGTATATAGAGGGTCTATACAAGGGCGATGTACTTGAGGACAATATTATGGAAATGGAAGAGGATGTAGATGAAGATGAAATGGGAGATATGATACTGCGTGAAGAGTTCGACAGAGCACTGAAAGACCTGAGTCGAAACAAGGCCCCCGGAGTAGACAATATTCCATTGGAACTACTGACGGCCGTGGGAGAGCCAGTCCTGACAAAACTCTACCATCTGGTGAGCAAGATGTATGAAACAGGCGAAATACCCTCAGACGTCAAGAAGAATATAATAATTCCAATCCCAAAGAAAGCAGGTGTTGACAGATGTGAGAATTACCGAACAATCAGTTTAATAAGTCACAGCTGCAAAATACTAACATGAATTGTTTACAGACGAATGGAAAAACTAGTAGAAGCCAACCTCGGGGAAGATCAGTTTGGATTCCGTAGAAACACTGGAACACGTGAGGCAATACTGACCTTACGACTTATCTTAGAAGAAAGATTAAGGAAAGGCAAACCTACGTTTCTAGCATTTGTAGACTTAAAGAAAGCTTTTGACAATGTTGACTGGAATACTCTCTTTCAAATTCTAAAGGTGGCAGGAGTAAAATACAGGGAGCGAAAGGCTATTTACAATTTGTACAGAAACCAGATGGCAGTTATAAGAGTCGAGGGGCATGAAAGGGAAGTAGTGGTTGGGAAGGGAGTGAGACAGGGTTGTAGCCTATCCCCGATGTTAATTCAATCTGTATACTGAGCAAGCAGTGAAGGAAACAAAAGAAAAATTTGGAGTAGGACTTGGAAGAGCAGTTGAACGGAATGGATGGTGTCTTGAAAGGAGGATATACGATGAACATCAACAAAGGCAAAACGAGGATAATGGAATGTAGCCCAATTAAGTCGGGCGATACTGAGGGAATTAGATTAGGAAATGAGACACTTAAATTAGTAAAGGAGTTTTGCTATTTGGGGAGCAAAATAACTGATGATGATCGAAGTAGAGAGGATATAAAATGTAGGCTGGCAATGGCAAGGAAAGCGTTTCTGAAGAAGAGAAATTTGTTAACATCGAGTATAGATTTAAGTGTCAGGAAGTCCTTTCTGAAAGTATTTGTATGGAGTGTAGCCATGTATGGAAGTGAAACATGGACGATAAATAGTTTGGACAAGAAGAGAACAGAAGCTTTCGAAATGTGGTGCTACAGAAGAATGCTGAAGATTAGATGGGTAGATCACATAACTAATGAGGAAGTATTGAATAGGATTGGGGAGAACAGAAGTTTGTGACACAATTTGACCAGAAGAAGGGATCGGTTGGTAGGACATGTTCTGAGGCATCAAGGGATCACCAATTTAGTATTGGAGTGCAGCGTGGAGGGTAAAAATCGTAGAGGGAGACCAAGAGATGAATACACTAAGCAGGTTCAGAAGGATGTAGGTTGCAGTAGGTACTGGGAGATGAAAAAGCTTGCACAGGATAGAGTAGCATGGAGAGCTGCATCAAACCAGTCTCAGGACTGAAGACCACAACAACAACAACCTTCAACACTGAACTCTTGTGCGGAATAATTAAATAATGATTTGAATGAACTTTCAGAAGAGGACTACAGGGCTAAAGTGTGCAGACGGAGGACTATTAAAGCGAAAGAAGTTTCACGAAATTCGTTATGAGAAGAAGGTACATCAAATTATAGGAGATATATCTAATCTATCCGCGAGCGTTAACTTCATGCAAGAAGAAGTAACAGAGAGAAAAAGTTGTGGATATAGGACACGTTATCGAAGGGATATTATAACGGGGGATTCATGCTTTGTGTGCATTTCGTTTAATTAATATGTTGTTAGTATTTATAAGGTATTCCCTTGTTTTTCCATTTTATTGTATATAGCGTTGTCTGCGTTGATTAAAAGTTGGCAATAAACAAGAATATAATATGTGTGGTGTCCGTATTCCCGTAATTTTTTTGTGATTGAATGTAATGTATGATGCAAAGACTTTACTGTGTATTTAATGATATGCAATGATGGCTACTGCAAGCGTCGTCGAACTGTTCATGCAGATGGTTGTTGTCTTGCAAACGTCCTCATCTGTTGACTCAGGGATCGAGACGTGGCTGCACGATCCCTTACAGCCATGCGGATAGGATGCCTTCCATCTTGACTGCTAGTGATACGAGGCCGTTGGGATCCAGCACGGTATTCCGTATTACCATCCTGAACCTACCGATTCCATATTCTGCTAACAGTCATTGGGTCTCGACCAACGCAAGCAGCAAGTCGCGATACGTTGAACCGCAATCGCGATAGGCTACATTCCGACCTTTATCAAAGTTGGAAACATGATGGTATGCATTTCTCCTCCTTACACTAGGCATCACAACAACGTTTCACCAGGCAACTCCGGTCAACTGCTGTTTGTGTATGAGAAATCGGTTGGAAACTTTCCTCATGTCAGCACGTTGTAGGTGTCGCCACCGGCGCCAACCTTCTTTGAATGCTCTGAAAAGCTAATCATTTGCATATCACAGCATCTTAAATTTCGCCTCTGTAGCACGTCATCTTCGTGGTGTAGCAATTTTAATGGCCAGTAGTGTATATCAGTGGAATTGCGACTATTCGTTGATGGACCCAAAAAAATAGACTCCAAGCGTCACTACTTCGCAGTAGCAATGTGTGCCCTCTGGTTCCCGTGGCTTACGGCACTATACTGAAGGAAACTTACAGCTGTATGGAACGTTTATTGAATAAAACTCAATATAACATCCACAAGTGGCAAATCTAGACTGTTTTCAAAGTAATTGGTAAGCTTGCAGACTTACAATGCGGGCAATTAAAGTACTGTTGTTGTCTTTGAGAATGGCATAGCCGTGATCAGAATTGCAGTTCGGATTTGGCCTGCCCGTACCCAAATGGAACTTGGTTGGAAGAACGTAGCAAACGTTCCATTGGTGAATTTGAAAGACATTTTGCTACCACCACTTCACATAAAACTTGGCCTTATGAAGTAGTTCGTTGTTGCACTGGACAAAGGGGGATCTGGTTTTATGTACTGAGTGAAGCCAAAGTCAAAGTAGATATGTTTGTTGGATCTCAAATTAGCCAGTTTATTCACGATCCTGATTTTGTCACAGCTTCGAGCCCTCTTGAATTGCACTGCTGGGATTATTTAAAAACTGTGTTCTGATATCTCTGGAAACATGAGTGTAGACAACAGTGATGTGTTGGTCAACGAACTACTGCAGCTTTACCGTAACTTCGGTTGTAACATGTCGATGAAACTCACACTTGGATTCTTTTTCCGCTGGGGCTCTTAAAGAAGTCTCCGAGGAACATCGGGAAAGATTTCATCAGCAACGCTATCAGGGGCAATGTGCAACACCTATGATGGCTGACTACTGTTGGAAACTACTGCAGGGTAGTAATCCCTCACATAAGGGGCGCAGAAAACGTCAGAAAATGATTTAGGTATGCGTGAAAAAATGTGTCATTAGCATTTCATATTCTTCATGCTGATGAATTAGCATTCACAGGCGAAATCATATTGTTTAAGCAACGCAAAAAACAAATACAATTAGGTTTGTTTATAAATAAATCTTCTGCTACCAGTCAAGATTTTCTTTATTTTACTATTTGCACGACGCGTTTCGAGAAATAATTCCCATTTTCAAGTGCGTTTTTATGATGTGTGTTAAGCCATTTCTTTTGATGTTGTCAGTGTGTGTGAGTCTGCTTCGTTTTGTTGACTTACTGTAATACATAAGAAACGCGATTTTTAGTTGGGTATCAATATTTTCTGTGAGGTTAGTGGCTAAGGTTTGAAAACAATTTGTACTTACAATTTTCTAATGGTCCATTTGTGTAGAGAGTCACACACACTTAACATCACACACAACTTGTACATTTTACACATCGAAAATATCTTATATAAGCAAAACAGTTACAAAGATCTTCTTATAGGTAGTTCACAGAGATAACATTATAGGTCTTCCACAGATTATGATATGCTTTTGTACAGAGGTTAATTTATCTTTACAATTTGGCTCATGAATTACTTATACTGATTTTACAATTGTGCTTATTTCTATGTTTTACTATTTTTATTTAAGTATATTATCGAAACATCTGAAGAAATTCACTGATTCACTTTCAAGTTTTTCATTTAATATTTTATCTTCATATTTTCTGTAATGTGAATATATCTCCAGTTCTTCAAGCAAATCCATTTTATGTCCTTTATCTAGTCGGTGGAGTACTTTGACATTTTGCTCTATTTTTCCAAATGGGTGTCCTGTATTATGTATGTGTGTTGCTATTGCTGATGTAGCGTGTTTGTTGTGGGTGTATGATCTAATGTGCTCTGTGTACCTGGTGTTGATATTTCGGCCTGTTTGTCCTATGTAGAACTTGGAGCATTCCTGGGATGTTACCTTGTATATTCCAGAGTCTGAATATGGATCATGATTACACTTTATATTATGTATTAGTTTTTGGTGTAGTTTATTGGATGTAGAAAACCCAATTTTTACTCCGTGATTTTTGAAAATATTTGCAATCTTCTGTGATACATTGCCTATGTACATAAGGATGAAATATTTTCGTGCTCGAAAATTTTACTAACTTGGATTTTGAAGACCAGTCCTATCGACAATATTCTGCAGGATAGGAGACTTTTTTGTATAGATTGAATACAAGAAGTGAGAATTCATATTCACGGTATGTATACCACCAGGATCTCTGATATCTTCTCTATTCTTTAGTGTAAGAGTAGATTTCATTGACCTGCTAACTATTCAGCACATCAACGGAGCCTACGCGGCGACGGCACGTCGTCTGTAATGACAGGAAGGAAACGTTACACAAACAATCACAAGGGTGGAACTACAGCGTGTGAGGACAGTGCAATGGTCGGAAATAAACAACACAATGAAACTAAGACAGCGGTCCTCTTCACAGAAAAAGAGACCAATAGTCAGGCCGAACTTGGCACTCCTAAGCTAACGGGTACCATGGTCTATAAGGTGAAATATCAAGGAATTGTAGTAGACAAAGGACTTACTTATACTACACACATTCAGGAACCCAAATAAAATTCAGCAGAGATGATCAGAGCATCGATACCTTTCTTCACTCTTAAGGGCTTGAACCTTGGCACATAGCTAAAACCTCACAATAGCGTCAACAGTGCTACTGTATATCGAGCGCCATCATGGGGAGCAAACGTGCCTTGAAGATTAAAAATTTACAATTCGTACAGGACAAATACCTGAAGTGGTGCGACCTAGGGACATTCAGGAAGTACTGGGAACAGATATTTTGCCGAAAATGTTATAGAACACGTGAAAAGATTTTTCAACAAAACAGAAGCAAGCTGATGCGTTGTTCGTCAACTGGAAAGCGTAGGAAGTCATGCCACGAACATGGCACAAAAACAGTGCCGAGAGCAGTTATTGCAGAGATAGAGTAGGTCCCACATTAGGAAAGTTAAAAAAGTGCTTTAATAACCTACTGTAAAAAGGACTAGACAACATAAATACGGTAATTCACAAGGAAAAAAGAATAAACTCTCACGAACCAAAGTTCAAGTCACCCAACAAGACGAAAAATCCACATAAGCGATAAATCTTCAGACACAAAAATACTTCGCACAATTCATCCACGCTGACACACATGTAATCACATAAAACACACTTATAACCAGCATATACAATAAACTTTAGTTTTTGTCTGAGAAAAATGACAACTTCATCCCAAAAATAAAATATTGCCAATTTCCGTTTTCGACAAAGTTTGCGCGGTTTCCCTTGGTTGATAGGTGAATGCCGGAAGTGAAAGGCCACGTCCAAATATTTCCAACCGGAATTTCCTCTGCGCCATGGCATATTTGCCTGAAAAGAGCCGCGACTGCTTCAGTTCTTAATGGGAAAGATTTGAATCAATCCGCACAATTACTTGGATTAGAGAAAAACATTGGAAGAAATGACAATGGAGCACGGATGAATGCCTCCAGCAGCCTCCATTACTCAGGCGTTGGGAATGAAAGATGAGAAAATCTAATCACAAGTGACGTTGACCCTCATGCGTATAGCAAATGAATGGGTTGTTCCATACACGCCCAATATTACCGTGCAGTAGGGCTACGAGGGGCTGAATGTTCCTTGTGTGATACTGCTGAAAGACTTGCCAGCAATGTAGCCACGGTTCATGACTGCTGTGACTGGAATGTATGGACGCACGAAAACCGGGCTACGGACGGATACATAGCATTAACTAGAGGGAAGCCCATCGTGTTCGGCGTATGGCTCTGGCGCACCGCTCTGTATCTCCACCAGCAGTTCGAGCAGCAACTGACACCACAGTGACACAAGACGATTACTTCAAGGACAGCTTCGATCCAGACGCCCTGTAGCGTACATTCCAATGATCCAAAACTACCGCCATTTGCCATTTAATTGGTGTGAAGCGAGAGCTCTTTGGAGGGCAGGGTGGAGGACTGTTGTGTTTTATAATAAAAGCTGGTTCTGCCTCGGAGCCAATGGTGCCCGTCTGTTGGTTGGAAGCAGGCCAGTTGACATCTGCAACCAACCTGTCTGCGTGCTAGACGGACCGGACGTACACCTGGAGTTATGGTCTGAAGTGCGATTTCTTACGACGGCAGGGGCGCTTTTGTGGTTATTACATGCACCCTGACTGCAAATTAGTTCGTCAGTGGTGCTGCTATTCATTAATAGCACTCCAGGTGGTATTTTCCAGCAGGATAACGCTGACCCAGATACCGCTGTTGTAATCCAATATGCTCAACAGATTCTCTACTTGTTCTCCTGGCCTGCTCGATCACCAGATCTGTCTCCAGTCGAGGACATATGAGACATCATCGGACGACAACTCCAGCCTCATCCACAACCAGCATTAATCGTCGCTTCACTGACCGACCAAGTTCTACAGGCATATAACTCCATCCCACAAACTGACATTCGCTACCTGTACGACACAATGCATTCACGTTTGCATGCTTCCATTTAATATTCTGGTGCTTACACCGGTTTTTTCTTGCATCGGACTTTCACTTTTTCAGCGGCTTATCTCGTGCTTACATTATCCTGTGCTCTTGAAATGTTAGTCACTTGAATACGTTACCTATGTAAATGTACTCCAGAAATTTCATTACTCTATACTGTAATGTTAATCACTTGAATACGTTACGTATGTAAACATACTCCCGAAATTTCATTACACTATATTAAATATTGTTTGGTGTTGCAATTTTTCTTTCCGTCAATGTATTCCCAACTGGGACGCTGTGCTCCATCACAAGCTCCTCTGGTATTTCACTCAAAAGTACCTGAAGTCGTGGACAGCCCGCTCTACTTTTATGAAAAGAAGGGAACCTCGCTAGGGGGCCCCAAAGACCACGCGATAGCCGATCGATCGCTATGAGACCCTCAGCCATTTATCATCGGATGCCATACGGAGTGGTGTGGGGTCATCACATCGCACTCCCGGCCATTGACGACGATTCGACCTTGGAGCCGTTACCTCTCAATCAGTTGCCGCCACGAGGATAAGTGCACACCCGTTCAGTCCTCCCACCAGGAAAAAATTCCTGACAGTGTCGGGAACCGATTGCGGATCCCCATAGGAGGATCTGTCGTGTTGATCATCGGCTGCGGAGGCGGACGCCATTAAGAGAAGTGAATGATAAGAAAAATTTAAAAAGTAATTAATACCTATGTTGGATTTCCCTAATACAATATTTTTTTTAAGAAAGTGCATCGCCGCACCACGTAAACTAATAGTGGACAATTCATCTACCTGATCTTGAAAGAATACATACTATCTGTCGACTTTAATAGCAATCAGCAATCCGAAAGAGTAATGGGTGAGGGTTTAGTATGATTCAGGTTACCGCACTGCAGTATGAAGTGATCAATGCTCGAATTCACTGTAGGCATTTACACGGTCAACAAATGGTCCCTTTGTTTAATACTGATTAAAGTGTGTAATATTTTTAAGAGCGATTTTGTTAAACACTGTCACCTTACTAACCTTCGTTTCAATATCTGTTGAAATTGAAATAATAACACAAAATCCTTAGGGAGATAACAGTGTAATATTATACTCGTATAATACTAGCGTGCACATAGTAATAATATAAGAGACAGTCAGTTGAAAACGGGACAGACGACCTCGTTGTTTGATCCTCTCGCCCCAAATCAACCGATCAAATGAAAACGAGACAGATAGAAAAAAAGAAAATTGTTTATCGTTTCAAAAGAAATCACTGTAAATACCAACACATTAATCCTACTGTGAAATAAGAGGGTCAATGCTTTCACGAAGAAAAGCGGTTGCTTACGGAACGGTGATTGTTGACCGAAGGAAATCGACAGCCATTATTTTGTTTCTTCAAGGCTCCAAAACTATAGGTATCGCATGGGGAAGGATCGGGGCTGTTTGGAGGATGTGTAAGGGCTTCCCAGATAAACTTCTGCAGGATATTAATACAACCTTAGCAGCTTGTGAGCGAGAAACATTGTTCCGTAGGCAACTGAAAACGTTTTGTCATGAAGGCATGGACAGTCTTGTCTCTCAGCTGGATAAATTTATTAATGTTGTTGTGATCACTTTTCAAATAATAAACAGTTTAGTTACTATTTTCCCACGTGTGTAGTTTTCATTTGACTGACTCTTATAGTAATAATAATAATAATAATAACAAAGCTAAAACTAAACAAAGGTCGCTACACTATGCATACATTGATTACTAAAAAGCTTTTGATAGTGTACCCCACTCATGGGTACTACAATTATTGGAAATATACAAAGTATATCCTAAATTGATACAGTTCCTAAATATATTAATGTAAAATTGGAAAACCACACTTAATATCCAAACAAATTCAAATAATATCAAATCAGAGCCAACACAGATTAAGAGTCGAATATACCAAGGAGACTCATTAAGTCCTTTCTGGTTCTGCCTTGCTCTGAACCCACTATCCGACATGCTAAATAATACAAATTATGGATATAATATTACAAAATCATACATTTGCTATACATGGATCATCTAAAACTACTGGCAGCAACAAATCAACAACTCAACCAATTACTAAAGATAACAGAACTATTCAGCAATGATATAAATATGGCTTTTGGAACAGACAAATGTAAGAAAAATAGCATAGTCAAGGGAAAACACACTAAAAAAGAAGATTATATATTGGATAACCACAGCGACTGCATAGAAGCGATGGAGAAAACAGATGACTATGAATATCTAGGATACAGGCAAAAAATAGGAATAGATAATACAAATATTAAAGAAGAACTAAAAGAAAAATATAGACAAAGACTAACAAAAATACTGAAAACAGAATTGACAGCAAGAAACAAGACAAAAGCTATAAATACTTGTGCTATACCAATATTGACCTATTCATTTGGAGTAGTGAAATGGAGTAACAGAACTAGAAGAACTCAATACACTTACACAATCACAATTCCACAAATATAGAATACATCACATACATTCAGCAACAGAAAGATTCACATTAAGCAGAGAGGAAGGAGGAAGGGGATTTATAGACATAAAAATACCTACATTATGGAGAGGTAGACAATTTAAGAAAATTCTTTCTAGAATGAGCAGAAACTAGCAAAATACACAAAGCAATCACTCATATAAATACATTGGCTGCACCATTGCAATTTCATAACCACTTCTACAACCCTTTAGATCACATAACATCAACAGATGCAAAAAAAAGTAAATTGGAAAAAGAAAACACTACATGGCAAGCACCTGTATCATCTAACACAGCCACACATCGACCAAGACGCATCCAACACATGGCTAAGAAAAGGCAATATATACAGTGAGATGGAAGGATTCACGATTGCAATACAGGATCAAACAATAAACACCAGATATTACAGTAAGCATATTATTAAAGATCCCAATACCACAACAGATAAATGCAGACTTTGCAATCAACAAATAGAAACAGTATATCACACCACAAGCAGATTTACAATACTAGCAAATACAGAATACACCAGGTTGGGATGGCTTTATCCGATGTTTATGTTCATGGCAGTATTGACTTAGAAACGAACTCGAGAACGTATTTCATGCTATTGCTCCACAGGTTATAGAAAAAGCTCGAAATGCCATTTTAACGGAATGCTGTAACTGAATCGAAATATTCATAGATCAGTCATAAAAAGTAGAAAATATATTACGTACCCTTGACGATGTTTCAGGAAGAATGATGAGCTTTACGTCATTCAGGAGTGTTTTTTGGAGAACCTTTTCAGATGGTTGAGCGTCCGTTACCGGAAAATAAACATCTTACGTAGAGGCGTCATCCAAATAAAAACTCTGTAGTCTTACGCGTAAGTTAAAGTTCACTCCACGTAAGAGATATATACTTCTGATATCAGATGAAACGTTTTGAAGCAGCCTTTATTTTAGTTACACATGGTGCCCAGTGTAATGCTCTCCTTCATTCTCGATTTAAAAGAATGGCAGGAGAGGATCAATGCAAGTACGAGAAAGCAATTCGCTGACACGAGAGTCAACAATCCCTGAACTGATTATATCAGCATCAGCATTTCGATAAATGATAGCGCCAGCAGCTGGTGCTCAGACAGATTTACTCATTATATGTTTCTGAAGTCACCATCAGCATTCGTGGAAATCTGACCACATCACATCCCGACAATAGCACCTAGGTCACGACATCATGAGGTCACTGCCCCATGAAAGCCATGCCCGGCCCCAGTGCCATTGCGCGAGTGTTATAATTCAGCAGGAGAAACATATTTTATGCCACAATACTATCAAATACGGATACAACCGAATTATGATTGAATCCTACGGTGATGATACTTGGTAGGTCTTAAGAAAACGACTGGTGTATCTAATGCTAACTATTACCTACATACCGATTTTTATTACTTAAGAAGTCTTTGAGCTAGTCACATATATGGGAGCCTACTTCGTATACACACAGCTTCGTTAACAGTCTGCGTTGAGGTACCGTCTCGAATGCTTTTCGGAAATCTAGGTATATGGAATCTGCCTGTTGCCCTTCATCCATAGTTCGCTGTACATGTGATAAAAGAGTAAGCTGGGTTTCACAAGAGCGACGTTTTCTAAAGCCGTGGTGATTCATGGACATGAGCTTTTCGGTCTCCAGGAAATTTGTTATATTTGAACTCAGAATATGCTCTAAAATTCTGCACCAAACCGATGTTGAGGATATTGGTCTGTAATTTCGCGGGTCCGTTCTTTTACCCTTCTTAGTCGGAGGAGTCGCTTTGCACTTTCCGCTAGTGGAGATATTCGTGATGACTGCGAGCTAAGTAAGGCCACAATGACGTAGAGTACTCTTTGTACAAGAGAACTGAGATTCCATTAAACTCTGGCCATAATTACTCCATCATTATGGAACTCAGTCTAAGTGAGATGCTAATAACTGCTTATCTGCTCTTCCTAGCAGAAGCAATCTCCTAGCCCTCTTGACTGATACATTAACTTTCGTAACCACAGTCGCTATGATGGCATCCTGATAGCTAATCCTCGTCTCTATATGGACGTCATCGATAAGGCAGGCCTGTTTGTAGTCCAAGATAATTCCATTGTGTTTCGGCTGCCTAACTTTCTGCACAAGGCAGTTTTCTGAAATTATGTCGAAAGTACTTCACAGATTGTCAGCCTGCACGTCCTGCAGTAAATCCATAAACGTTCCAATCTAAACTAACCATCAAATAATGTCCGCCTTCTTAGCTGAGTGGCAACGTATTTGCCTACAGTGCAACAGCTCCGGGCTCGATTCCCAGCTGGTTCAGAGATTTTCGCCGCCCATGGACATGGTGTTGTGCTGTGCTCATCACCAAACCGCAAATCGCCCAATGTGGCGTCACCTGCAATAAGACTTGCAATCCGACGGCCGAACGTCCCTGGATAGGGGCCTCCCGGCCAACAATGCCACGCAATCAATCCATTCTTTATACCACCAACCAGTATTGGAAGATTTGGGTATTGACGCACAACTGATCATAGACTTTCTTTAAATTACTCTAAGACTGTCGAGTGGTCGGTTGCTCTTCCTCTTCACAATTAAGAAAATATTCTGGGCTATTATACCGTGGACTAATGAATTTCACTTCAGAACCCGAAGTTTCGTCCCCATCTGTGGAGGACATTTTCAAGGGGTATCGTAGATTTGTTGAAAGTCCGATTCACACCCTGGCTCGCTACTGACTACAATCCCCCCTGAAAATGGGGAGAAAACATCGGGTTTTGAAGTGAAATCCCTTTGACCACAGTATAATAACCCAGAATTTTTATTACTTGTGGAAATTCCTGCCGTGAAAGTTTACATGTTAAAGCTCTTCCTCATGATTGTTGAATGGAGTGCTCGTTATTACTAGCTGGAATGGAAGCAGAATTCAGTTACTCTTCCATCTCTCTCATTCCTGCTACCAAGCACATATTCTCTCATAATCCTTCTTTCTCTTCCCCTACTACTGCATTCCAATCCCCATAACTATTGAACTACATCAAGCAAAGAATTGAAGGTGGAGGTTGTAATTGCTACTCTTAGATGAAAATGTAGGTACAGGAGAAGAATTCGTGGCAGGCCCAATCAAACCAGTCAGAACAATGATATATTTAAAAAAAAAAAACTCTTTTCTTTCTCTCTCACTTCACCTTGAGAGACACCTATTTTTCGCATATGGAAAATTACTAAGGATTTTATTACAACCTGACCCACCTTGAAAGAGACTCTAGAAATTTAATAGCCTGAGCAGACGCTGATGGAGCCTGGTAGGATGCTAAAAGCATGAGGTATTTTTATGATTCTTAGCTCATACAAACAGGATGCGGGGAGCTGAAAGCAAATGGCAGCGAGCCCATCCCTCAGCAAATTTTGCTGGACAGGCCCAGAGTCGTAGAGGGCAAACAGAGCAGCCCCTCATCGAGACAGGACTTTAGCAGAACACTGCCGCGCTACGTAACGTGGCGCCAGCAGAAGCCTGGGCTGGGGCGACAGTCTAAAGGAACGTGTCTACACAGTGGAGTCGTAAACTGGACATTGTGTGCAGAGCCACGTGTGACCAAAGTTCACAAGCTTTCGTGTTCGCCGATAGCGCAAATAGTCTAGTGAACCACTTCCCCCAGCTGCCTCCGTTGTATAAGAAAAATCCAGATCAGAGAAACGTTTGGAGATAGAATCTTTATTACTCTTCATTGCTAGGACTAACAAGCTCCAAGGCGCAGGCGATTTAGATAAAGATTTTTGAGATTGTATCTGTTCGTTTGTTGCGGTGGCAAGAGGTATGACTTAGGAAAAAAAAATCATCGCTTCCCCTCTGCGAAAACTTAAAAAAGCAAGTAACTGGCGGTTTCATTTTTTTTTTTTTTCCAGAGACGCAGGTTTCTTAACTCTTGCTCTGGTTCGACACGTTTCTGCTGTCGTCTGGGAGGGGAGATTTAGCGCCTCTAGATCTCTGTGATTGGCTCAAGACAGTGTGAAGGCGATGTCGTTCATGCACTTTTTGAGTAAACGGCTCTTTTTCTGGAGAGGAGAGAAGCACTCGAGTGCAGGACTTTGGTCTGGTAATCACTTCTGGTCGAAGCTCTGGCATCTGTGGTTGCTACTTGCGACCTATCCTGAGACTGACTTCACTTGCATGTAGTTAACACTGGGGAGCCCGAGGTGAAGCTCTTACTGTATCGACAGCGTGACTTCAAACATGTCGGACAACTCGTTTGCTGAGCGCAAACTCATTCGTTTTTGGTTTAGCAGTCTTGACGTTTGGTATCCTTGTGCCCTTTGTAGTATAAGTGAGCCAAATTGGTCCCTGGTATGACCAGTGAACTGGTGTGTCACACAGTGAAATCTACCACGATTTCACTGCTCTGATAGAGAGTAAATTGCGATCCGTCTGCCTGATCGCTAAACTGTGAGATTTTTGCATTTGTTTCGTGGCTGCGGTCGATTCACAGGTGCCGCCTCTACGTCTCACCGCCGTCTCACACATCTCGTCAGCTGCAAGTTACATCATCGCACGAAGTAAAGAGGGTAACGTACTGCCGCTCTGGCATTATCTGGGTGTACAGATTTTGACCGCCACTTGCTCACAGCTGCACCTATGTCGAGAAACTTTAGTAGATTTGATTAATCAAAGTCTTCTCAGCTCAGATCAATTAAGCTTGCGTTATCCAAATATTTAGGGCCAGAGTACTTGACTCACTGTTCACCTAGTTAAACTGTCTCCGCCACCGAGGATACACACAGTGAAGTAGCAAATAACCTGTTAGATGTATAGAGTATATAAAATTAATAAAATAAATTAAATAAAAATATTAATTATTTTTATCTGTATGATTGTCTCTCCTATGAGTCGTCAGGTTTTAATTATTCGGTATCAGACGCTTGACAATGGCTTTTTCGTAAAGGCAATGTTACTCGTAGTTGACCGTGAAATAAAACTGAAATAATCGGACTTCGTAATTAAATCGTTTCCAAAGACTGCTGCGGTAGGTGCGGACTCATAATCTAAATCTCAATATTTCAATAATTTGCCAGCCATGCCAAAACGTCGTACAGAGGTGATTGTCTACTAAACATAAAAAAGTTACACAGTTAGTTAAATCAGATATATTCAATGAATAAGCCTACAGTTCATAATCCTACTTACTTTCATAAATATAAATTCTTTACAGAATCGAGTGCCTAGTGTGGTTGCAACTCGCAGTAATTTTCTATAACATGAAATATGGCGGTGTGCCAGACAATAAACTAAAATACGTGCTTCTCGCACCACTTCAACCAGAGCTCTCTTTTCTTAATCAAACATACGAGTAACGTAATTGTGCTTTTGTTTTATCAGCGACACAGCGCTGCAGTTGTGTGCCATAGGCTTTATTTATTTGTCACTGATTATTTATTTAATTAATATCTCGCGTTTCCGAGGAAACTCACGCTCGGCATGCAAATGTGCCTTTATATTGCCCCCTGAATTGCGAGGCGAAAGGACACACCTGCAGGCGAGCAATTCACCTAAAGGCACAAGAAAATCTAAGTTATCTACAACTATTTACATGACCTACATTATACACATTATATACAAAATTTGAATGACGCGGGTGCGCCGTAAAAGTTCTTATGTTGGCAGATAGAGTGCGCGCATGCGCAGAAGCGTCTGTGTGACTGCCGTTATGTCGTACAGTTAGATCGCGCGGCACAGTATTGCAGTTCATATTGTTCGTGTGCGCGCGTTTCTCAGTCGTTGCACAAAGAAAATATTCAACCAAGATTACATATGAAGACTACATTCTATGACAGGTAACTTAGTTTTAAATTTACAATATTCGTTATAACACAATACAACTTAGATTGTTGAATGTTCTTAGTTACATAGTATTGTTTTGAAATACTTCAAAGAGAAATGTCCGTATGTTTCAGGTGCGTTGACCTATACACATCGTGTCGTTATCACAGTTCATATTCATCTGCTGCACAATAATTTTTTTTACAGGTTAGTATCGTCGTGGTAAAGTTTTTTTTTGATCAGAGTAACATCGTTGTATAACAACGTGATTAATACATAAGCGTGTCCATTTCCTATTTCCATTATAGTCGTTGTGATGCAGTTCGTAGTGAGCTTATTACAGATCAGACGTGACCCGTCGAGTAATTGGTCTACGTGCAGTTCGTTTTTTACATTCCGTGGAAGCTTGGTTGCAGATCCTCGGATGGCACATAGCTGGCGTCGATCCTTGGACAGGCCAGGTAAGAGTGTCCGTCACATTTCGAGAACATTTCATTCCCTGAAGTTCCAACCAAAATTCTTCCACCCGTCGTGTTGTTTTCTGGACAGGCACTTTGTGTCCATTTAATCCAGTTAACATCTTGAAGTTGGGTACTGTAGTAATGTCACTAGACGATGCACGAATTATGCACTTCACATTTTCAGTTTTTTGCTGAATATAGCTCACCTAAATGTTCGTAGTTATTAATCAAGGAAATCGTTCATCGCGTTTACATAGGTACGATGCATAATGAATGACATTAACCGTTTCCTTCACATAGGTTTCTGCGTAGTTGCAGAGTTAGTAATGTTCGTTAATGTCCGTGAACAGAGGTTCACTATGCAATGTCTTTTTGGCACTCGTTTTGTTCAAATTTTTACATGATACATCAGTTAAAAAAATAAGTAATTATACATACACACGTCACATATTTTCTTAGTATAAACATAATACAGTTGCACATAAACACGTTTACATCATCATTACATAGCTATAGGTTATTACATTGTGTCACATTTGATTACATGAATCGCAGATATTTACGTCCTCTTTATCGGTTTCGTGATGTCATCTGAAATTAAGATAGGTTAGACACAACATTCATTACATCAGTAGGCAAGACCAGGCGTTTTCACTACTCAATAAATATTCAAAATAGTAAGAGAGAGAAAATGTTCGATTCCTCGCGTTTTGTGCGTGTGTGTAGAGTGTCTGTGTGGCCTTGACTACTGATAGATGCTTTTCGTGTTAAGAGATGTGCGTCTAATCTATTTCTCAAAGTAAAAGACCGCTTCACAGATGACGTCTGTCAGTTCGTCAGGTGTCATACCAAGTCTGTGGTACCTACAATAACAAATGTTCCGTGAAAAATTAATATGTCATTCACTGCTACGTAATCATAAATTTTACTTTAATATTCAGTCTTCTCGGTGGAGCCGCGGCGTTGAAAGAAAAGTTCTTCTGTCTTCAACTGCGACTGTGGAACGCTGAAATGAAAATTTCTATACTACTTATTATCTGTGTTGTAGCAACAGAGTTTTTCGAGTTGCTTAGCAATATTTTGATGGGTATGACTTTGACATTATTCAGCATGAAATGCTCTAAGATCTCGGTGTGCATATAGCCCAATAATTTTGTTAGTTCTACGATGTTGTAACAGATACGCACCAGGGTGCGGTATGTTAACAATTATATAAGGTCCTTCATATAGCAGACGCCACTTAGCGTTGCGTCGTTTCAGTGCAACAGATTTATGATGAGTACGAAGTAGTACAAGCATTCCTACTTCGAATTTTTGTTTTCTTTTTATTATGTTTCTGTAATGTTTGTTTCGTATTTGTGCGTGATGTGTCAATGTAGTCAATACTTCTTTTATTTTCTGTTCAGGTGTGATTTCCTTGTCTGACAACTTAGGTAATGGTTCTATCCACTGATCGTTCTGTTTGCAATTGAACATGATCTCGTTAGGTGTGTAATTTGTATCGTAAATATTTAAGTTATTGTGTACGTCTTCGAAAAGACTTAGGTAGGACACCCAATTAGTATGTTTTGATGAAATATAGGTCCTCATGAAACGATTTAATTCTCGGAAAAGTCTCTCGGTCGCGTTACATTGTGGACTAAACCTCGAAATAAATATACTTTTAATGTTATTGTCCTTCAAGAAATTTCTCCATTTGTACCCAGAGTAGTATGCCGCATTATCTGACAGAATTGCTTTAGGTTTTCCCACATGCGTCAGGTAATCACTTGAGAATCTTCGTATTATAGCACTTGCAGTGGCGGATTTTAAAGCATAAAGTTTAACATGTTTAGAAAATATATCGTAAAAAGCTAAGATATATTTGACGCCTCCAGAGCTTGCTGGATGCGGTCCACTGATGTCAGTACACAGAATTTCCAGGGGTTTACTGGGTAAAATAGAATGTAAATCTGTTTTTGTGGATAAATTCTGAGGTTTTGATTTTTGACATATGACACATGTTTTCAGTTCCCTGTAAATTTTTCTTCTCATATTGCTAAAATAACAGTATGTACTGAGCTTCGCTAAACATTTTTTTATCCCATAATGACCCCAAACTAAGTGTGTGTGCCAAATTAAATTACGTTCAGACTCTTTGGGAATGCATACACACCAGTTAGTAGCATTTGGATGTCGGCGGTAAAATAGCACATCATTGTGTAACTTGTAATACTTAGTCAAAGGATGATTGTGTTTTTCTACCAGTAATGTTATTATTTTATACCAGTGAGGATCAGATTTTTGTAATTCAGCCATGTTTCTGCACATATCAATATAATATTGGTGATACTGCTTGTCTTGCATTAAGAGAATCCTGTAGTCATTTATATTTTCTAAGTCACTGTTGGTATCATTCATACCTTGTGGAAGTCTAGACAAAGTGTCTGCAATGGTGTTGTCCTTACCTCTTATGTACTTAATTTCAAAAGAGTAGTTCTGAAGTGTAACTGCCCATCGTGATAGTCTAGGATGTACAAGTTTACAAGTTAACAAAAATGTCAGGGCCTGGTGATCGGTGTAAATTACTGTATGTTTTCCAAATAAATAATAATTGAATTTCTTGAATGCCCATACTATGGAAAGTGTTTCTAACTCAGTAGTGGAGTATGTACGCTCACATTCAGTTAGAGTGCGACTCGCAAACCCAATAATTCTTATCTGTTTCTCCTCTTTATTCTTTACAACTTGAAATAAGCAACAGCCCAAGCCAGTACGTGAAGCGTCACAAGTCATACAAAAATCTAAATTGAAATCTGGATGGCTCAATATGTTAGCATTCACTAAAGCATGTTTAATTGTATTAAAGTCATTCTGGCACTGTTCCGACCAGATCCAAACTTGATTCTTTCTGAGTAGATTTAGCAGATGTTTACTGTTCAAAAGTGGTTGTGGCAAAAAACGTCTGAAAAATGAACATAGCCCAAGGAATGATTTTAACTGCTTTTTAGTTCGAGGGCTAGGAAAGTTTCTGATAGCATCTAATTTACTGGGATCCGGACGTATGCCCTGTGAATTAATGATATGTCCTAAATACTTTATCTCACTGCAACCAAACTTTGATTTTCTAAGATTGGCTGTGACTCCAGCTTGTGCAAATTTTTCTAAAATTCTTTGAAGTGTGTCAACGTGTTCATTCCAGGATTGTGTAGCTATCAGTATATCATCTACATAGTGTGTGACTGTCTCAACTAAATCGTCGCCAAGCACGGTATCCAGGGCTGTAATGAATACCCCAGAGCTGACATTCAGTCCGAAGGGTAGAACACAAAACTGATAGGTTCGCCCCCCGAACATAAATGCAGTATATTTCCGAGAATCAGGAGTGATACCCACCTGCCAAAACGAATTAGCGAGATCTATTGTGGAAAAATATTTTGCATCTAGAAATTTCTGTAATTGCTCTTCTAAATTTTCAGGTTTTGTGTGAACCGGTAAAATTATTTCATTAATAGCTCGTGCGTCTAACACTAACCTAATGCTTCCACTTGATTTTTTGACAACAAGTAGAGGACTACAGTAAGGTGAGGTGGATGGTTCAATGACCTTCCAGTCTAACATTTGTTTTAATTCTTGCCACACAGCAGGTCGTTGAGATAACGGTACGTTATATGTCTTATGGTAGAAGATCTTGTGAGGCTTAACTTCAATCTTGTACACATACGTGTTGATAACACCTAATCGTTTGGTAAAAACTTGTAAATATTTGGATAACACTTCCTGTAGTTTTATACGTTCATGTACACTGAGAGCTGTAGCTTCACTTATCTTATGATCAAGCAATGTTTTCAAGTCCATTACCTCTGCGTCAGATGAGTGTGTTTGCATGTCTTGAATGTCTTTGTCAAGTACTAACTGAACCTTGTACCCTGTACAGTGTTTGTCATGCTTTAGAGTTCTCCTGTCCAAATCAATAATAATTACACTGCCTTTATCATTTAAAATACATTTACCTTTGGAGAAGTCTATAATGCAGTCCTTCTCGCTCATAATATCTATTCCTAATATGCAATTAGTCACAAGGTTTTGTACAACCAGGAATGGCCATTGTACGGTTCCATTACCTATTTTAACGTTTACAAAAACTTGCTTCGTAACCCTACATGACTTATTACCTAGTGCAGTAGTTATTTTACAGTTTTGGGCAGGAAACTCAGGCACAGGTTCCAATTCACACATCTTTTTATAAAAATTAAAAGATAAAACGCTCACAGCTGCACCTGTATCTAGGATAATAGTAGTTGGAATCCCACCTACTACACCAGTAGTGGATGCTAAAACAATTTCATTTGTGTTTAAACGACATTGTGTACTGTCTTGTAAAAGTTCATCTGATATATTGTTATTGTGGTTGTATCTTATAAATAAAACAGGTAGTTTTTGTTTAGAATTACTCGGCATATCATTATTCTGTTGTTCAAGTGTGGTGTCAAATAACTGATTAACATTGAAGCCGCCCCCCAAGGATTCTTCAGCCACGACCTGGGGCAAAGTAGTGACTGTTTCTAGTTTGTTGGATTAGCATTTGTACTAGGTACTGACACAGATTGAGGTTGTGCATCAGGTGTCATTTCTATTATATTCACATTCGGATATTGCCTATTATGATCTCCAAACTTTTGCGGTTGTTGTTGCTGTTGCGCATTATAACTTACCTGTCGGTCGTAAGGTATGCTCCAATTTTGACCTGGTGGCTGCTGTGGTAAAGCAGAGTTTGAATGAAAGTACTGATCGTTACGAGTCCAACCTTGATGCTGTCTTGGCTCGTAGTTATTATTATTTCTATTTCTGTTTGTGTTTTTGTTATTACCTTTGTATCCGTTGTTACCGTTGTAGTTATTACCGAGGTGCCTTTTGTATGGATTGCCGCATGAAATGTTATTACTGTTGTAACTATTGTTTGTATTGGAATACGCGTGTTGATTTTGATTTCCGTACTGAGACGGCATGTGAGTTTGCTGTTTTTGTTGTACCGCGTATCCAACTGTGGGCGCGCCAGAATTGTGTTGGCAAGCCTGCATGTTTTGCATACCACTAGTGTAAACATTGTGGCTGCTGTTTTGCCGCGCGAAGCGCTGATCTTCAAGTAACATGTCAACCGAATCTAAAGCTGTTAAAAAATAATCTGAATCGTCATCCGGGATATGTAGGAGTTTTTCTTTAATGTTGAAAGGCAATTTGGCCTTCAACGTACGGAGTATATCTCGCGTTGCGACTGGTTCGTCTAAAAAGTGTCCCATGTTCAAGTATTTTTCAAAATATCTGCGTAAGTTACCATTTTTACTGTTAAAAGTTTCAGGTTCTAAAATTTGTCTTCTGAGTCGCTCCTGAACGGATTGCGACCAGAATTTGTTCAGAAAAGCACGCTCAAACTCACTGTACGTGGTACATACGTCAGCTTGACTGTATGCCCAGACAGCTGCATCGCCTTGGATGTAACCGACAATATATGAAATCTTTTTCCGGTCACTCCAAGTGCGTGGAAATGCGTTACTAAAAGATTTGAGAAAAATCACCGGATGAATAGTTCGTTTTTCTGGGATAAAAATCTGAAATTGCCTGTGTTTCATTAAGCTTTCGTCTTCCTTTGCATTATGATATGGATTTGTCCCACTGTAATTACTGCTATGTCCAGCTGGCGAGTATTTACGATAATGTTGCTGTGGTTTACCATGATAATAGCTTGTGTTTGTGTTTGCACATCGTGGTATGTGTTGTAGTTGTGGTGTGTTTTGTTCTTGTGTGTTTGTCGTGTGCGGTATGTGTGTGTCATACTCGAATGTGTATTGGTTCCTGAACTGTGCATTTTGACTGATATTTTCGTTACATTCAGACTGTGGTCGATCGGTGAATTGTCTCATGGGTGCAGTGACGGATTGTACTGCGTCACTGATCAGCTGTTTGTTATTAGTAATGTATTGCGCTACGGAGTCGTGCACAATTGTTGGTAAATTTTCACGTAAGCATCTATCAAAATGTTTGTCTTTGTTGACTACCCAATCATGAAATTCTTTATTAATATTTTGAAAATGAGCTGTGGCATCAGATTGTAAGATGTCAGTCAGGTGTTGTTCAACATTGTCAAATTTATTCTGTACGTCAGTAATTCGTTTTTCAAGGTTGTCATGTACTGAAGGATATGTTTGAATTTGTTCAGTAAGAACTTCACACGTGACATTAAGGTTTTTTACTTGTGTCTGTAAAAGTGCTACGTCAGTTGTAGTCTTTTCTTGTCTCGTATTAAGCTGGGAAAATTTAGCACTGAGTTCAGTCATCTGTTTGGTCAATGTGGCGTCTATAAGTTCCACACGCTTACATAAAGTGTCATTACCTGTCTTGAGTGCTATGAGATCAGATTTGATTCCGTCATTTTGTGTCTTTAACTGTTTATTTTGTGTCTTTAAGGTTGCCATGTTTTCGGCGTTCTGTTTCATTAGCTTTTGTAACATGTTGGCAATATTTACCGTTTGCAAGGTCTCTGCCCCCGCCGCGTCATTAGACGTGACGTCATGCATTAACATGGGCTCTGATTGAGACTTTGAAATTTTTGTGGTGGAAGGCCTATTGTCAAAATTTTCGGCAACACTTGCGTCAATGTTTGATGAATCGTCACTACCGGTTGCTGTCGTAAAGTCATTTTCTAACATTTGTCTCTCGTCCGAGTCGGATTGCGTCTGAATAGTACGTCTTTGCTGTTCCATTTTTGCGTATTGTTTTCTAGTTATTACCATGCCACACGTGATATATGTTTCAAGAAAATATTTGACACTGATTTTAAAATAAAATGCAGTTGAGCCTGAATCGCTCGTAGCAACAATGGCTGTCTGTTAATTTAAAAATATAAACTGAATTTGAGATTATTGGTAATGGCTGCTGACCATGTTACATGATATCGTACAGAATTGTTGCATACGTTATTGTTTAGGGAAAAGTACTGAGAATGAAATTTATCACTGAAACTGTTATGCGGAAAAGAAACACTACAGAGTTTTACTGAAAAGCTAATACACTGAATTATACGTCTGGTCAAGCCTGCTAATGCAAAGATGCTGCGTCTTACCTTATTTTGCTGGAAGCTTCTTTGCGTCTTCCCGCAAAATTTTATAATTGGCAAATATCTTCTGATTTTTGTTATTTCTCATATAGTCAAGTACAGGTCCAGAAAGTTGATTTTTCACATGAAACAAAGAGAACAATGTAACAAATGACAAAATAACAAGTCCGACACGCAGTCGCCAATATAAAATTAATAAAATAAATTAAATAAAAATATTAATTATTTTTATCTGTATGATTGTCTCTCCTATGAGTCGTCAGGTTTTAATTATTCGGTATCAGACGCTTGACAATGGCTTTTTCGTAAAGGCAATGTTACTCGTAGTTGACCGTGAAATAAAACTGAAATTATCGGACTTCGTAATTAAATCGTTTCCAAAGACTGCTGCGGTAGGTGCGGACTCATAATCTAAATCTCAATATTTCAATAATTTGCCAGCCATGCCAAAACGTCGTACAGAGGTGATTGTCTACTAAACATAAAGAAGTTACACAGTTAGTTAAATCAGATATATTCAATGAATAAGCCTACAGTTCATAATCCTACTTACTTTCATAAATATAAATTCTTTACAGAATCGAGTGCCTAGTGTGGTTGCAACTCGCAGTAATTTTCTATAACATGAAATATGGCGGTGTGCCAGACAATAAACTAAAATACGTGCTTCTCGCACCACTTCAACCAGAGCTCTCTTTTCTTAATCAAACATACGAGTAACGTAATTGTGCTTTTGTTTTATCAGCGACACAGCGCTGCAGTTGTGTGCCATAGGCTTTATTTATTTGTCACTGATTATTTATTTAATTAATTTCTCGCGTTTCCGAGGAAACTCACGCTCGGCATGCAAATGTGCCTTTATAAGTATTCAATCGATAACTTGTTTAGTGTAATTTATGACTTGTTTTGGGATAAAAACATGTTATTAGGACACTAACGTTTGCCTACATTCTCAAACATTTAAATAGCCCCACCAGAGTTACCTTTCAACCTTCTGCTTGCGACGTCGGTGTCTACGAGGGTTGTTCGGAAAGTAAGGAACGATCGGTCGCGAAATGGAAACCACAGTGAAAATCAAAACTGTTTTCTTTGCACATTTAGCTACACCTTCCAGGTACTTCTCTACATAGTTGCCGCTCCGACTTATACATTTGTCGGAGAGTTATACCAAATTTCCAACACCATCGTCATAGAAGGCATCCGCCTGTGCTTTCCGATAATTCTCTACACTGGTCTACAACACATAGCCTGCGCCCAAGTGTTGTCTTCATATCTAGCCATGCAATGAATGATTTCACGACCGGGTGTTCCAGCTGCCAAGAATTCTTCTGGGTTGTAAGGCCATAATCCAGGGAACTAAAAGAGTTCGTATATACCGTTTCATGTGCACAGAAATGATACTCACGACGACCTAATTAGGGCTGTGTTGTGCGTGATCGAACACTTCCCGTCGAAAAGGCTGCAGGAGCACCTTCACTGCCCCTGCAGAGTGCGGCTGATAATTCCCATGAAGAAGGAAGTGCGTGGCAGTTGTGTTAAGTGGGCTGCATTCTTTAATTCGAAGCCTCTCAGCGGGCCCTCCTGCTCGGCGGGAGACATTGTTGTTCTAGGCACCTTTACTCGCCCACTGCGGGCTCACAACTGAAAAGAGCGTCTTGATATGATCGACTGGCCTACTAGAGACACTGCCCAAAACGTCTGTGAAAAGCCTCGTGTCGGATTTTCACAGTCGTATCCATTTAGCGACCGATCGTTCCTGACTTTCCTAACAGCCCTAGCGTAACTGAATTATTGTTGCCGATATTGGTTTTCTGTCTATTCTGCTGAGAATGACTCTATTACCGAAATGTCCTTAGTAAATCACTCTCTGCCCTACCTCCCTGTTCATAAGGAATCCTACTCCAGGTATACCATTTCTTCTGCTTTTGGTATTACTGTATATTTGTCTGATTAGGTATCCTCTCCCTTCTTCCCATTTCACTATACTGACCCCCACTGTATCCAAATTAAGCCTCAGCATTTTCCCCTTTAGATTTTCTAGCTTCCCCATCAAGTTCAAACATCTGATATTCCACGCCCGTTTCGTAAAACGTTACCCTTTCGTTGGTTAATCAATTTCTCATAGTCATCTCTCCCTTCCTGGATATCCGAACGAGAGCTAGTCTTGAGTTTATTGCCATTGGAGAGATCATCACGATATCGCATCAAGTACACGCCTATGGATTTACAAGGTATGTCTTTCATGCAGTTGTTTCCATTTCCTTCTGCATCCTCATGCCGTGGATCGTTGTTGATTCTTCCGCCTTTTGAGGGAGTTTACCACCCCAAGGGTAAGAGAGTGCCCCGAACCTCTGTCCACTCCTCCATACTCTTTGACAAGGCCTTTGGCGGAACAGGTGAGCTCTTATGCCGAAAGTCTGCGGCCGCCAGCTACTGCGAGACATGAAACCCTAAATGACAACGAGGACGAGAGAATACAACTGAAAAGATGTGATTTTGCATTAGAATAATATCTGCTCTTACGCAGTGGGGAAAACAATCCAGTGCATTAACAATCTTGGTTTTGAGTATTTGGAACATCCAATGTACAATGCTGATCTAGGTGCAAGTGACTTTCACATTTTTGGGCCGATGAAGGGTCACCTACGTCAATTTACCGCAGGAAGAGGTTGAGAAAAGTGTGGATGCGCACGATGCGACGAAGATTCTCCCACGATGGAATTAGGAAGCTTGTCAAGAGACAGGTCAAATGCGTAGTGCTTGAGAGAGATCACAGAACTATTGTTACACGCAATGGTTTCTTAATTATCTATACTTTTCGACTTGTCCTCTTATGTTTTACTATGTGGTAGGAAGTATAACATCCCAGCACAATAAGAACTAAAAGTTTATAATTTTTTATGCTTTTCGTTTATCTGAGTAAATCCGTGACTCTCACCTCAACACTGTTTAAAACGCCCGCCTTCCTCTAAAAATACGGCATCACTTTTGGCAAGTAAGCAGGTACACGTGGCACAGACAGCGGCTGAGCGAATTAATCTCAATTATATCCTGACGACACAGCCGCAGTCGCTCATTTATCTTTGTTACGACAGCAACAAGGCCGCGTGTGCATATTTAAACAAATCAAGTGCCCGCCTCGACGCTAATTTTGACTTGTGGCCATGCATAAGCGATGTAGTCAGCTGCAATGGTGCGCTGCAGTGGTGTCTGACCTGTTTCACACTTCTAAAGCGGCATAAGAGGCCGCACACTCATAAAGAACAAGGGATGTTGCAGAGATTTTTTTGTCTAGATGCATGTAAAGAAGAGTTCTCACATTAAAAAAATCAAAGGCATTATTTTTCAGCATGCCCTCGTAGCTAACTCATTGTAACTAATCACTAACCTAGTCATATAATACATATTAATTCTAATTTGTTTCATCGAATTTGCTCCATCACCATAGGACTAGGTATTAATTCCGGTTCTTAACTCAGTAGCATTGCTCCCAGTAAAGTAAGCGTGATTGAATTTTTGCTTTTACTTATCGCCTTCGTTCTGAAGTTTCGGATGGAGGTCGATTTGTAATTGTAGAATCTGTTTGGAAATTTGTGGTAAGTTCTATGGGACCAAACTGCTGAGGTCATCGTCCCCTACGCTTACACACTACTTGAGCTAACTTAAACTAACTTACGCTAAGGACAACACACACACATCCATGCCCGATGGAGGACTTGAGCCTCCGACGGGGAGAGCCTCGGGAACCGCGACAAGACGCCAAAGACCGTGCGGCTACCCCACGCAGTGTAGAATTTATACTCTCCAGAACTATGTACAAGACGTTCCCACAAGATTCGCGAGGTTTTCCTGCACGGAAGCAATAAGTTGACAGTTCTGTGAAGTTAACAGTGTACCATACCGTCTACTTGTAGCTTCTGCCTCTGCAGCCGAATGGGCATCTCCTTGAAGCATTCGTGATCACTAAACAAACCCTGCGTTTCTTGTATCATCCAAAGGACTATTCAGGATGGTGTATAGAATATATGAGTCTGGAAACATATCCTCATATGTGTGTTTGCAAGTGAGATATTCAGCTGCAAATAATTGTTAAAATTTATGCTGAGCCTTCAACTGTCATTTATTTTCCTCAATTCGCTTCGCTACTAGATTCGGTCAAATGACCATTATGAAGCATAAGCTGGCATAAACGGCTGGAAAGTTATACCATAGCATAATTTTCTCCTTTACGCCTACCATAGTTCGAGCCTACCATAGTAGCAAAAAATTTTGTACAATAACAGCTGTGTACAATAGTTTACGTGAAGAAGCAAAGTTCACAACGACAGCTAGTAACAAACTGACCTGTTGTTGTGAACTTTGCCTCTTCATGTAAACTATTGTCCACAGCTGTTATTGTAAAAAAACTTTTTGCTACTATCGGAGGCGCAAAGGAGAAAATTACTCTTATTGTGGTAGAACTTTCCCACCGTTTATGCCAGCTTATGCTTGAGAATGGTCATTTGACCGAAATTAGTAGCGAAGCGAATTGTCCAAATTAAAGGACGGCTGAAGGTTCACCATGAATTTTGACGTAGCATCAAATTCAGGATAAATGACATCCTTAAAATCTCGAAGGTATCAAGATCAGGTGTCGATAGGTGCGAGAATTTTCGTACAATCTGCTTAATAGCTCATGCATCCAAGTGGCTCGCAAGAATAATTAACAGAAGAGTGAGAAAGAAAACTAAAGATGTGTTGGATAACCATCAGTTTGGCTTTAAGAAAGGTAGGGGCATCAGACAGGTAGTTATAACTTTGCGTTTGGTAATCGCAGGAGGGAAAGAAGATCAGAGTTTGTCCCGTCGGCAGCACGATCGTTAGAGACGGAGCACACGCTCGGATTACGAAAGGATGGGTCAGCAATACGGCTGTGCTCTTGCCTCGAACGATTTAGGAAGATCGTGGAAAATATTAATTTGGATGGCCAGATGAGAATTGAACCTCCGTCCTCTTCAATGCAAGTCCGATTTGCCCGATCCAGCTCAGTTTGATAATGGGAGCAAGACTTAAGAAAAAAATTATGATACCTTCATGGGATTTGAGAAACTAGAAGAAAGAAAGTTCAGTAAAGTAAAAGGTGCAAAATTTTTGCAGTTGTCAGGAAAATAGACGCAAGCTATATGGAAACATTGGTAATATATTCACAAAATAAGTACGAAACCACGTTTTACCCTTGGTAACGACGATGTTGTCGCTGAAATTCTGCTTACGAAATATCTGTTTATGGAGCATGTTCTGAGTTACCCTTAACAGCCCGCCCGGCTTGCCGCGCGGTCTAACGTGCTGCTTTCCGAGCGGGAAAGCGTGCCGGTCCCCAGCAAGAATCCGGCCAGCGGATCATTGTCGAGGTCTGGTGTGCCGGCCAGCCTGTAAATAGTTTTTAAGGCGGTTTTCCATCTGCTTGGGCGAATACGGGCTGGTTCCCCTTATTCAACCTCAGTTACACTATGTAGACGACTGCTGCGCAAACACTGTCTCCACATACGTGTACACCATAATTACTCTACCACGCAAACATTTGGGGCTACACTCGTCTGGTATGAGGTATGAAACGTTCCTGCGGGGGGGGGGGGGGGGGGGGGGGGCGCGGAGAAGTTCCGCACCACAATAACCATGGGTTCGGTGTGGGGCGGCAGTGAGCTGGGTGGGCTGCTGTGGCCTGTTTTGGGGTTGGAAAATGGTTCTGAATCAACCGGAACCGATTACCAGAAAATTGTAATTTTATCCTTTATCATACTCAAGACCTTTAAAAAAAAACGAATCTACGTCATCCGACGATGTCTGGTCCTCCAAATGGTAAAATGTTGGTCATGAGAGGGCAGTGTCCGTCTAGAGTTCCAGCCGGTTATACAGCTTCAATCAGCAGGAACACTTGGTCGTTAGGATTGCCAGACGCTGGTTTGAACCATCATCCTCCCGAATGCGAGTCCAGTGTGATAACCAATGAGCCAAATGAGTCAGCAGGTACATTCTGTATTCAATAAGTCGAATGTTCATCGAACCAGGCACATGTTTGCTAAAATACTCCGTATGATAATATATTCGTTAGAACTCGACGATGTGATATTGTGCCGAAGCTAGTAGGACTCATCCACCTGCTGACTTGCATCTCCAGCTTACAAGGTCCTGTATATGAAGAAGCAAGTCGGATGGTCTCATAAAATACACTTAGGTGACAAGTCATGGGATACCTATTAATACTGTACCGGACCTCCTTTTACCCGACATACTGCAGCATCCTTGGTCTAGGGGTGGCGTCTTTGATTTATAATCAAAATGTAATCGGTTATGGGTGGGAAAACCCTCACCACATATATTTCGATTAATAATCAGCACTGGCGACGGAAGACTTCCGGCATCCTCATTCAGCCAACGGCCTTATGAAAGAACGCTGAAGAGCGGACAGAGGTTCAGGGCAATCTCTTGTCCTTGCGGTCGGAAACTGCTCCTAAAAGTGAAAGAATCAGAATTGATCAACGGCGTGAGGATGCAGAAGGCAATGGAAACCACTGAATTAAAGACACATAACATGTATTCACAGGACATTTGGCCTGCAATTGATTAAGTGTCATGATTCTAGAATGAAATTTTCACTCTACAGCGGAGTGTGCGCTATTATGAATCTTCCTGGCAGATTAAAACTGTGCGCCGGACCGAGAATCGAACTCGGGACGTTTGCCTTTCGCGGGCAAGTGCTCTACCAACTGAGCTACTCAAGCACGACTCACGTCCTGTCCTCACAGTTTTAATTCCGCCAGTACCTCTTCTCCTACCTTCCAAACTTCACAGAAGCTCTCCTGCGAACGGGGCGTGAGTCGTGCTTGGGTAGCTCAGTTGGGAGAGCACTTGACCACGAATGGCAAAGGTCCCGAGTTCGAGTCTCAGTCCGGCACACAGTTTTAGTCTGCCAGGAAGTTTCAAGTGTCATGATGATCTCTCCATTCAGTAAAGATCCCGGAATAGTCCCTCACTCGGATCTCATGGAGGGGACTACCAAAGCAGAGGTGACCATGAGAAAAAAAACTGAATAACCAACAAAATAAGAACGTTCTACGAGCCGGGGCGTGGAATGTATGTAGCTTGGATGTGGTAGGGAAGCTATAAAATCTGAAAACGGAAATTCAAAGGCTCAATCCTGAGAGAGTATGGGTCAGTGAAATGAAATGGAAACGAGAATATGAACAGCAGCAGAAACTGTTATAACGAGAGTAGCATTCGTTATGAATACGAAGGTAGGGCAGATAGTGTGTTACTATGAACATTTCAGTGATAGGTTTGTTCTTATCGGAATCGAAAGCATACCAACACTGACAACGATAGTACAGGTATACATGCCGACGTCGAAAGCTGAAAATGAAGAGATAAGGAAAGTATATGACCATATTGTAAGGGTAATAAAGTACGTAAAGGGAGATCAAAATCTAATAGTCATGGGGGACTGTAACGCATTTGTAGGGGAAGCTGAAGAAGAAAAAATAACAGGAGAATATGGGCTTGGCTCAGGTAAAGAGAGAGGAGAATCGCTAATTGAGCTCTGTAATAAATTTCAGATGGTAATAGTGAATATTATGTTCAAGAATCAAAGGAGGACGAGGTATACTTGGAAAAGGCCTGGTGATACGGGAAGATTTCAGTTAGGTTACATCATGGTCGGACAGAGATTCCGAAATCAGATATCGGATTGTAAGACGTACCCAGGAGCAAATATAGATTCAGTTTCACAATGTAGGAGTGATGAACAGTAAACTGAAGTTTATGAGATTAGTCCGGGACAATCATTGCGAAAAGAAGTGGGTTACAGAAGTACTAATGAATGCCGAGTTACGTTTGAAATTCTCTAAGGCTATTCAAACAGCGATAAGGAATAGAGCAGAAGATAGCGCGGCTGAAGAGGAATGGACACCTTCAAAAAGGAAAATCACGGAAGTTAGAAAGTAAAACATAGGTACAAAGAAGATAACTGCGGAAAAGCAATGGGTAACAGAAGAAATACTTCAATTGATCGATTAAAGACGGAAGTACAAAAATGATCAGGAAATTTCAGGAATACAGAAATACAAGTCGCTGAGGAATGATGTAAATAGGAAGTGCAGGGAAGCTAAGACGAAGCAGCTGCATGAAAAATGGGAAAAATTGAATAAGAAATCATTCTCGGATGGACTGACCAGAAAAGTCTAAATAACCTTCGGTGAAATTAAAAGCAATGATGGTAACATAAAGAGTGCAACGGGAATTCGCCTGTCAAATGTAGAGGAGAGAGAGGATAGGTGGCAAGAGGACACTAAAGGCCTCTGTGAGGGGAAATATTTGTCTCATGTGACAAAAGAAGGGCCGGCCGCGGTGGTCTCGCGGTTCTAGGCGCGCAGTTCGGAACCGCGCGACTGCTACGGTCGCAGGTTCGAATCCTGCCTCGGGCATGGATGTTTGTGATGTCCTTAGGTTAGTTAGGTTTAAGTAGTTCTAAGTTCTAGGGGACTGATGACCACAGCTGTTAAGTCCCATAGTGCTCAGAGCCATTTGAACCATTGATAGAAGAAGAAACAAGAGTCGAGTAAGAGGAAATAGGGCATCCAGTATTAGAATCAAAATTTGAGAGAGCTTTGGAGGACGTAAGGCAAAACAAAGCAGAAGGGATAGATAATGTTTCATCAGAATTTCTAAAATCATCGGAGAAAGTGGCAGCAAAACTACTGTTCACTTTGGCGTGTAGAATGTATGAGTGTGGCAGCATACCACCTGACTTTCGGGAAACTATCATCCAGATAATACAGGAAACGCCAACAGGACTGTTGCACAATCAACTTAACAGCTCACGCTTCCAAGTTGCTGACAAGAATAAAATACTGAAGTATGGGAATGAAAACTGAGGTTGTGTTAGATGACGAGCAGTTTGGCCTTAGAAAAGGAAAAGGGACTGGAGAGCAAATTATGACATTGCGGCTGACAGTGGAAGCACGGCAAATGAAAAATCGAGACACGTTCATGGGATTAGGCGACCTGGAAAAAGCGTTCATGTAAAATGGGGCAAGATTTTCGAAATTATAAGAATAATGGGGGTAATCTATAGGGAGAGACGGAATGAGGAGGTCCTTCACAGAATCATCGAGGAAAGGAATGTGTGGAAAACACTGAAAAGAGGAAGACACATAATGATAGGACACGTAGTTAGACTTAAGGATTAACTTCTATGGTACTAGTGGGAGCTGTAGAGGTCAAAACCGTTGAGGAAGGCAGTGATTTGAATACATTCAGAAATTATTGAAAACGTAGTTCGCAATTGCTACTCTGAGATATAACGGTTGGTGCCGGAGAGGAATTCGTGGCGGGCCGCATCAAACCCGTTGAGGGGACTGAGGACACAAAAAGAAGTGCATCAACTCGACGTGGCGTGGACTCAACAAGTCGTTGAGATTCCCTGCAGAGATAATGAGCCATGTTGCCTTTACAGCCATCAATAATTGCGAAAGTGTTGCCGGTGCAGGATTTTGTGTACCAACTGTCTGTTTCCAATAAATGGGCGATGGGTTTCATTGCGGGCCAACTGTGTGGCCAAATTATTCCTCGAATTGTTCTGGATGCTCTTCAAAACGAACGCGAACAACTGTGTCCTCGTGAGTAGGCATTGTCATCCATAAAAGTCCATCATTATCTGGGAACATGAACATGAATGGCCGCATGTGGTCACTAAGCAGCCGAACATAACTATTTCCAGTCAGTGATCGCATCAGTTGGACCAGAGGACCCAGTCCATTCTATGCAAACACAGCCTACACCATAATGGAGCCACAACCAGACTGCATAGTGCGTTGTCGACAACTAAGGTCCATGACTTTGATGGGCTGCGCCACACTCGAACCTTACCATCTTCTCTTACCAACTGAAATCGGGACGTAATTGACCAGGCCATGGTGTTCCAATCGTCTACGTTCCAACTGATATGGTCACTAGCCCAGAGAATTACTGCGGGCAATTTCGTGCTTTTAACAAAGGCACTCGCGTTGGTAGTCTGCTGATTGATGCGGTTTTTTCAAGTATGTTGCTTGTCTGTTAGCACTAACAACTCTACCAAACGCCGCTTCTCACGATCGTTAGTGAAGGCCGTGAACACTGTGTCGCTCGTGGTGAGAGATAATCCCCGAAATTCGTATTCTCGACATACTCTTTACACTGTTGATCTCGGAATATTGAATTCCCTAATGATTTCCGAAATGAAATTTCTTATGCGTCTATCTCCAACTACCATTACGCTTTCAAAGTCTGGTGATTCCCTTCGTGCGGCCATAATGAAGTCTGAAATATTTTCATATGAATCACCTGAGTACAAATGACAAAGGCACTGCCCTTTTATATCTTGTGTACGTGATATTTCCGCAGTCTGTATATGTGCATATCGCTGTCCTATGACTTATCACCTCAGTGTGAAGCACTATGAATTCTCTACCCTTCACGGTAAAATTTATCTCTGTGTTTATCTTCCAGACAGTAGTTTAAGGAAGGCGTAGCGTCAGTACCAGTCAGAACGTTTATCGCTTTCTCTAGAACTCATCCGGACTGGTAATGAAAAATGGCGAAATAAGGCATAATGCCTTGTCGGAAGGGGGTAATGGATGCCGCACATTAAGCCGTCTGAGGGACCGCGCGGCAAAAACAGGAATCGCGCCTAAGAGGGAGCTGTGGGGATGACAACAGCTGCGCTGGCGGAGCGCCACGACCGCCGGGCTGACCCCAAAGTGCCAGGCTTTGCGCGCTGCGATGGATGTATGGCCGCGCGCTGCGCACGCGCGAGAATTATGGCGGAGAGCAGCCGCACTCAGCCAAGGGGTGCCGTCCGCGTCGGTCGAGACTCGTCCCTCCTCGTTAAATCGGACGTGAATCAGCATCGGATCGCGACCTGCTTTCCTGCTGCCAGTGCACCGCTGTCGGTCGTTTCTTTCGATTAAGGTGCACCGACGGCGCGGTGGAAGGGTCCCATATGTTAAACGTGACGTCACTTTGCCGGGCGCTTCACCTCGGCTGCATTAAAACTTGAGTGGTTGTGATGTTCTCCGTAATAAGTTTGTTCCCAAATGTAAACAAACTGCGAGGGGCGTTCAACAAATAATGCAACACTCTTCTGCTACTCCAGTTTTCGTTTTAAGAAATTAGAAATTTCTTGTGGGGCATCGTGGAAAATTCCCGCTTTATCCCCTTCAGATTCATAAAGTTCCCATAGGTGGCAGCGCTATACCTACGCTTCTGGGTTTGTAACGGTAGTGAATTCCTCGCAGAGAGCGGTCGTTGATTTCTTTTGGCGGAAAGTCAGAGCGGCACAGATATTGATAGGGGCTTGCAGAATATCTACGGACACATGGCGGTGAGCAAAAGCTCAGTGAGTCGTTGGGTGAGGTGTCTGTCATCATCGCAACACGGTCGCGCAAACCTGTCCGTCCTTGGACATGCTGGCCGATGGTACACATCTGTGACTCCTGCAGTGTTGCAACGTGCGGACATTCTCATTCTAGGTGACAGACAGATCACATCGAACACCGCGCTGCACAGCTGGTCGTCTCTGTTGGCAGGGCTGACACTCGTCCGCCAGCTGCAGTACTCAAAGGTGTCTGGCCGCTGTGTTCCACGCCGCCTAATAGAAGACCAAAGAAAGCAACGAATGACTATCTGTGCCACATTGTTTGTGCGTTACTAGGTTGATCGTGACAACTTTTTGTCGAAAATCGGCGATGAAACATGAGTTCATCACTTGGAACCGGAAACATTGGGGAATCATGGAATGGCGGCACACCATCTCCCCTCAGAACAAAAAGTTCAAAGCTGCAGACTTAGCTGTTAATGTCATGGCGATGGTGTTCTGGGAGTTCGAATAAGCTATCCTTTTTCATGTTCTCCCTCATGGTGCAACGATGAACTCTGAAATGTATCAGGAAACTGAAGAAATTACATCAACATGTTCGTCGCCACGAAAAATGAAAACTAACATCATCTCCATGACAACACAAGGCCTCATGCAAATCTGTGCACCGAAGAGGACAGTTCTTCGTCATCCGCCCTACAGCTCGGACTTCGCACCTTCCGACTTCCATTTGTTTGGCTCAAGGCGTGCTCGGCGGGAAGTAGTAAGTGGATGATGGTTAGGTTATTGGTGCAGCCAAACGTTGGCTCTGAGGTCGATCGGCAGAGTGATACCACGCGGGCCTGCAGGCCCTCACAGTAATGTGGCCTAAGGCTGTCACACTGAACGAAGATTATTTTGAAAAGTGGGGTTTTCTGGCCAAATGATTGGGGAATAATATGGCGTAGTGAAATCCTGAATGAAACCAATCTGATTTCAGAACAGAAAATATGTTACATTACTGATTCAACGCCCCTCATATAAATTAAAGGGAGTTTAAAAAAGGTGCCTTCCACGTCATCAGCCGGCCCAGCATTTCTCCTAACCTGCAAAGCGTTGATCAGACACATCCTCTCCTACTCGAATGTCTGCTAGACCGGTATCTCCTGGATATCCACATTGCTATGTTTCTACTATCCTGTTGCTTCCAAAGAGCTGAAAATTGGGAACCGCAGCTGCTGTATGTCATATTATGCAGAATAAAGTCTGTTTTCTTATGTTGTTTTCTGCACTCAGCTGCGTTTGTTTTTATTTTGTAACTTTCTATCAATTTCGAATCGACCACATTTTGCCCTTCAGGCATTTCCTGTACACTGTGACATACCACCGCATATACATCAGGTTAACGTCAGAACCGCCTGGTGTAAATATAAGACTGTGTAAAGACAGTCGACAAATTTTATTGTTCTTCTAGGTTGCACACATTTCTAAAGTTATGACCTGTTTTGGCTGCATAGAACCATCTTCAGGAGCGTAGAGATAAAAAATTTAAAATAATTAACCAGCAGATGATCTACAACACACAACGCTGGTGTTATCTTTCTAAGTGGGTCACGTCCTTTCGATTTTTGTGTGTCACCGATGTGCACGGCAGAGAGAGAGAGAGAGAGCAAGAACGCTATCATTAAACATTCTTCGGTCTTCTCGTGGCACACACAGTCTTTGACTCTGCTCAGTCTGATACATTCTTAGCAGAAGTGTGGTAAGTGATTGACGCATTCTGTAGTGCTCTGTTGACTTGCGATTTTGTCAGTTAGAGGAGGAGGGATTTATTGTAAAGGCAACAAAGACGAATATGATGTATATATTGGAAAGCAAAAGAGATAAAAATCTTGATTAATGTTATTATTTTTTGAAGAGAAGCAGTCTGCGATAAGTCTGCAGCACTGCGCACGTAATTTATAGAAATGATTATTGGGAGCTAGTTAACGTGGTTCACTTACTCAGAGCTGAGAGAAACACCGCCCCACTTCCCTGAGGAATGCACTAACTTATTAATTGATTAAACTGTTTGGTTTTCTTAGAAATTATCTGCTAACATTGTACTCTTTTAAAATCATTCTCTTTGTTAAACATTGTACCGTCCTGACATACGTTGTTTGTGAAGATCACGTGAAGTTTTAGTCTGTCATTCTGAATATGTACTTCATATTAAAATCATTGCCTTCGAATATGATTTTATAGGAATAGTTACTCTCACCACCCCGCTGGTTACCGTTACGCATTACCGCATGTGCTATGTAATAATAGTAGGAAATTTTACTTACATTTATAAATCTAGCTTGGAGACTGACTGACAGCTGTTTGCTGCTGTGCTTTCGAGAAATCTGCAACAATGTTGTCAAGTCGCAATTTAAGTAGAAATTTTGATTAGGGATAGACAATTGTGTTACTTCAGTTGCGCATTTAACATAGATAAGTTGTATTCAGACAAGTTACAGATAAATTCAAATTAGGTTCTGTTTAGTCAAAGGTTAGCATTTGAGTTTAAATTGCATGTTTTTGGATACATAGTTCCAGAATTTTATAGAATGTGAGGTAAAGTTGGGCTAAATTTCATAAAGAAACAAATGTGGTGGAGAGGTTACACCATATGCAAAACGAAATGTGCCAAAACTTACCTGATTGTATCACACACACAAATCACCTACTCCAAGTAAATTCTGGGGAGAGGAGTGATGAATTCTGACGCTACATTCAATCATATCCCAGGTGTTTTCGATCGGGTTCGGATATGGCGATCTGGGAGCCAGCAGATTAACTGGAACTCGCCACTGCGTTCCTCAAACCACTCCATCACTCCACTGGAATGACGCATTATCTTGCTACAAAATGCCACTGTATGATACTCCTTGCCTATCATGGTGCCTTGCACGAGCCCCACTAGATGCATGAATGCCAACGTGAATGTTTCCCAGACCATAACGGAGCCACCACTAGTTGCTTATTCCGTCCTACAGTGCAGGTGTTAAGGAACTGTTCGCCTGGAAGACGACAGATTCGCGTCATCCCATCGGCATAATGAAGAAGGTATCGGGATTCGTCAGATCATGAAACACACTGCCACTGGGCCAACATCCAGAGCTGATGGTCAGGTGCCGATTTCAGTCGTAGTTGCCAATGTCTAGTACTAAGAGTGGCACAAGCATGGGTCTTCGGCTGCGGAGGCCCATCGTTAGGAATGCTGGATGCATTGTGTGTTCAGACACATTTGTACTCTACTCAGCATTAAAGCCTGATGTTAGTTGCGTCACAATTCGCCGCCTGTCCTGTTTTACCAGGCTCCCGAACCTACTATGTCTTTCGAGAACAGTTACTGTCTTCATATATATAGTTAAAGGCTACCCAGACATTGACCTTCGTCTGTGCGAATGCGCACAGGTTGCCCAAACTCTTACGGGAATCGCCAAAGGGTGCGCGAGTAATGAGTGGATGGGCAAATGTCTATGAGGTACATTATATATGTAGAATTGTGGACAGTTGGGAATGTGAGTCTCACGGGAGGCGTGCAAGGGATAAGTCCTTGCAGTCGCCCTATTCATCTGTGTCCTCGGTGGCTCAGATGGATAGAGCGTCTGCCTTGTAAGCAGGAGATCCCGGGTTCGAGTCCCGGTCGGGGCACACATTTTCAGCTATCCCCATCGAGGTATATCAACAACACCTTTCGGCAGCTGAGGATTACAGTTAGTCATCATTTATTTCAGGGAAAAGCTGCACGGTCATCAGCAGTATTCTGTTCTTTCGAAAACAGCTACTGTCTTCATACATTTCTATTAGAGCGTTGACAAGGGATTTACGGTCGACTGAGTCATACGCATTCTTGAAGTCGACAAATGTACATATGGTGGGCTTATGTCTAATAGATCTGTATTCCAACGTTATTTTTAAATAAAAAAAAAATGTTAATTATTATGTTTTTGAGTCATCAACTTTCTGACTGGTTTGACGCATCCCGCCACGAATTCCTCTCCTGTGCCAAACTCTTCATCTCAGATTAGCCATTCTAATTTACGTCCTCAGCTATTTGCTGGATGTATTCCAATCTCTGCCCTCCGCCGCAGTTTTTTCGCTCTACGGCTCCCTCTAGTACCACGGAAGTCATTCCCTGATGTCATATTCTTTTCCTCTCTGATTCTGTGCAGAGCCTCCTCATTCCTTACCTTATCAGGCCACTCAATTTTCAACATTCATTCATCTGTAGCACAACGTCTCAAATGCTTCGAGTCTGTTCTGTTTTGCTTTTCCGACATGTTTCACAATGAAGCCACTCTTCCGTAGCATAGTAATTGAAGCAAGTGGTTTATACTGTTTGGGATATGTCTATGATTGTATTGAAATATAGGTCTCCCTTTCATTTCTTACTATATGTTAAAAGACTCATATACTGTCGCCTGTGGAGAGTGAAATGGAACGTCAGGACAACAGTAGATTTGTTTAATTAACCTCTTATTAATTATTCCAGTCCTTGGCCGTGGTACATCAGGAATAGCCCGATAGAGGTGTCGTGTTGCCGCACATGTGAAACAATACATGTCTGGCGTTACTGAGAGCTCAAAGAGTAGAGCCGAGTGTGGCGTCACTTGACTGTCACTTGAATGCCACAGTCAGCAACGTCTCTATCTGTGACCGTGTTGACAGCATGACGTCGCAGCCGACAGTATCGCAGAGGAGGCCATGACCTCCCTCCAGCAAGTGGGTGGCTCTCTGCTCCAATGACGGCTGCTCAGGGCAGGCTGCTTCGACCTGTGCTCGAACAGTGGGCCCTGTATTGCATTCTGCGATGTCGCTCAAAGTGCTGCTCCAGGTGTCCTAGGCTCGTGGTGTGGGCTTTGGTACTGAGATGATAATATTTTAGTACTTTAATGGCTGAACACTTACAGTTCTTATAGCACGTTCGTAAAGGACTTAAGGCACCTACTCTAGACACATGTGGGATGGCAAGTGAGGAAAGGCTTTCGTCCTTCCGCTGGCATATTGCAATATCTGCTGTTGCTAGACCTGGTCACTCCGGTGAACCCAACTGAACTATTTACTACGCTACAGTTTCTGGCGGTTGGCCCTTCTGGCATTGTTTTGCCTCATAAGAATTATTGTAACAATTGTTCAAATGTTCAAATGTATGTGAAATCTCATGGGACTTAACTGATAAGGTCATCAGTCCCTAAGCTTACACACTACTAAACCTAAATTATCCTAAGGCTAAACACACACACCCATGCCCGAGGGAGGACTCGAACTTCCGCCGGGATCAGCCGCACAGTCCATGACTGCAGTGTCTGAGACCGCTCGGCTAATCCCGCGCGGCATTGTAACAATTGGTTTCCTTAACCCTATCACTTAATCTTACAAATTTTTATAGGGCCCCTTGCCCTGCTCCTTAACTCAAGCACCACGTAACTTATTTCATTACTAACCTTCTTGCACAATAGCTTCTAACATTATATTCCAAACATACAACTCAAAATGACTCGATAATTCTTTATACTACCCCCTCGTGCATTCATCTTCCACCTGGTTCTTTTACGCTCGAGATATCCAATCCACTGGAATCCAAACAACGGATGGATTTGATCTCAATCTTATGCTTCACCTTCTATACACCAAATCAAAGACAAAGCTCAGCAGAATAAGTGACACTGTAGTGGTTGGTATGGGAAGCAATAATGTTGTCTCTTTCTGGTACTGAATTTTCTGCTATAAATTTATATGCTGCACTAAGGTTTCCAGGAAAACTCGTCCCTCCTGGTGGTTCAGAAGCATGTTTATTGATTGTATTAATTCTGGCACTAGAGTTTGATTTAAGCTGGTTAGATTTATGGCAGGCAGCACTTCCCTGGGTTCCTCTGGCAAATGCAAACGAGGCTGCTAAATATTCAGGTGAGTTATCTCAGAAACCGCGACGGGAATAAGGAAAGTAAGTCCCTTTATCTTGCACGCTGTTCCATTTAATAACAAACCAGTCCTACTTCATTCTAGCATCTTTGCCGAAGCAAGTTTCCCCAACTCAGCACTACTACCCACTACTGCCATTTTGAAAAAAAGTAGCGAACAATCAATGGGCCTCGACCTTCTGAAAGAACAATTCTGCCTCGATCACTTCTTTATTGCATTCTCTTACCTCTTTTTGTCCCATTAGTAATTTCAATGCGTAGGAATTCTGCCCCTTTCTTATTAGCATATTCGGACAGATTCTGATTTCCCCTCAGTAGCATTTCTGTAACTTAGCTTCCTCCATTTCTACATATCTTCCCCTGTCTTTTGAAATTAATAACAGTCGCTGCGTTTTCACTCTTACAAATTTCACGAATATCCTCTAGTTGACAGGAAACGCGTGAAGTGTGTAGCACTCTAACGTGCTCGTTTCCCTGCTACTGGTATAGAAATGGAAATGTAAACTTTCACGCCATCAGTTCCCATCGATACTGTGGCTGCCTGTGACATAAAAAGGTAAGTATTTATGAACGGGTTATAAAACAGCCCCAACTCCGGCAGTAATTCCTTCTGCACTTCCCTTCCACACTCTAAATTCTGATCTTGCGGCAGCAAGTTTATCCCTAGCTGACCTCTCACAGCTTGATGCGTAGCCTCTTGGAGTTCCATTACTTTCCTATATGCTTCCCAAACAGTATCTTCTCTGGACTGCAAGCATTTTGTCAGCACTGTTTCCTTATCTAAGAGTTCTACTTCGGTTTATAGTTCCCTGATAAGTGATTAATTTGCCTGTTCTGTAGCTCTGGCATACCGCTTTACGTTTCCAGTCCGTTGTCATAATAGTCATTGGTTAGTTAATACGTCGTCCTCTAAACTTTGCATAGTGTGCCAGTCACTCACAGCTTTGTTCATTTTTGTTCACTGCTTAACCTCTGCTACGGTGTCGTTAATCATTCTAATGAATTCTTCATCAGTAGTGTCAAATATTGTTTTCAATAAGCCGACTTCCAGTGTCGATACAAACCCTCTTGCTTCGAGGACCAGAGTCATCCCCTCAATTTTTTGTACGCTCCACGTACTCTCTCACATATCATGGCACTTCCTCTGAGTATGCCATGCCTTTCCGTCCCTTGACGGAATTTGTCGAATGCTTCTTCTAATCTTCTCATCTCGTTACGCATCTCCCATGAGTTGAATACCACCAGCGAATACCCAGCGATGACTAGTGATCAGTAGGTGGTCTTCCTGCTTGACGGTCAGCACTCCCCTTCCAGGTGCTTCATCCATAACGCTTCCATCTGTGGTTCCGCTATGAACCGCATCATCTTGCCTTCTCTGCACCTCACTTATGTGCAGGAAAATGGAACACCTATTAATTTCCTCCCCCTTAAACTCAATGCTGCTGGGTAGATGCCTATACTAATTGAACTCAGTCTAGGCTTAACCTAAAAAAAAAAGTTAAATGGCTATCTTCTAGGTCGTAATTCATACGGTTTCCTCGTTACCGTTTCATTCACTACATCGTCCGCTACCTCACTCCTCACTCTCCCTCCTATCCCTGGAATAACTTCCGGACTCCCTTGGAAAGATTTCAACCAGCGTACATACACAGTTGTCGTTCTCGTAGGCAATTGAGTCTCGACATTTACCGGTGACGTAGTCTACCACTTGGTACGGTCCTGATACTTAAAAAAAAAAAAAAACTTCTTTTTCTGTTCCTTCGGCGTGTACGAAGTTGGTTGCAACACACACTGACCAACCTTATTCTGTGGCATTCTTGCCGTACAGCCCAAGGCTTCTTCCTGTTTCTCCAGTGCTCGTGTATTTGCTCTCTGTACCCTATTCCAGATTACCCTAATCACTCTGACAAATTCCTTAAAAGACTCTCCAGTCTTCCCTTTCTCCCATTTGGTGAGATGTACGTGAACGTAGTATCCAAATTTCTTTGCGATTCTCCTATGCATTACTTCAGTTCTTTCATTGGCTTGCGGATGGGGACGACTCATCCTTCACGTCTTCACATTCAATAACTTAACACAGTTTCTTGAATGGATTTGACATGAAGCTCGTTCCGTGGTCTGTTACTATTGTTTCAGGTACTCCAAACTTCAGTGTCGTATTATTCACAAATGGTTGTACCATTGTTACTGACTGCTAGTTTGACATAGCAACCATTTCTATTTATCTTGAAAAATAATCTATGATTGTACCTACTTATTCCTTACAGGAGTGTTGAACGGAGCTGAAACATAAATTTCTGGAAATTGGAATGTTCAAAAATTTGTGTGAGATCTTATGGGACTTAACTGCTAAGGTCATCAGTCCCTAAGCTTACACACTACTTAACCTAAACACACACACCCATGCCCGAGGGAGGACTCGAACCTCCGTCGGGACCAGCCGCACAGTGCATGACTGCAGCGCCTTAGGCCGCTTGGGGAAATTCGAATATTGCTAATGTTTCATGCAACATCTCAAATGGTACTCTTGTTCGACACAAATCCTCTCACTATGAGTACAGTATGCAATTCCGTACATACTGGCTTGCGACCATTTGCCTGTTCCTTCACCAATATCTTTCTGCTGCTCTTCCGTTGGTACATCTGCAACCTCCATGACCGGCTAATATGTCATCATGAGCTCCTTGTAGCACTCTATTGCTTGGTGTCAGCTTGGTTTCTCTGCATAGCAACCCATCCTGCATACAAAACTATGACTTCTTAAAATACTGCTTACATCCGCTCTCTGTTAAGTTTGCCATTCCTTGTGCTCTTTACCCCCAACACGTAATACTTCTACTTTTGTACTTCATCCATCGGCAGTTCCGCGTTTCTTCCCAGGTTTATCTGTAACTTCGAAATCAAATTCACTTAATCTTATTGCCCATCGCGTCAGCGTACTAGAAGGATGCTTTAACTCCAACAACTAATTTGTTGCTGCATGATCTGTTATTACTCTAAACACTCTACCATACAAATAATATTTGAAATATGTGATTCCATAAATAAGGTTTAATATCTCTTTCTCCATTGTGGAATAATTTATTTTTGCAGGATTTAATTTATTGATGTGCAAATACCGGATGTTCTACGCCTTTTACCTATTGTATCAACACACAGCCAAGTGCTTGGTTTGAAGCATCACATTATAAAACAACTTCTCTATTAAAATCCGGAAATACCAATATCGGACTCGATATTAAGCTTTAGCTCCTCGTAGCACTCTTCTGGCCACACAAATTTAGTACCCGTTTTTAACATCTGGGTCAATGGTTTGGCAATATCCGCAAATCCTTTTACGAAAAATGGTTCAAATGGCTCTGAGCACTATGCGACTTAACTGCTGAGGTCATCAGTCGCCTAGAACTTAGAACTAATTAAACCTAACTAACCTAAGGACATCACACACATCCATGCCCGAGGCAGGATTCGAACCTGCGACCGTAGCGGTCACGCGGTTCCAGACTGAAGCGCCTTTAACCGCACGGCCACACCGGCCGGCAAATCCTTTTACGAGCAAGCGGTATTTATTTAATCGTTTGGCTAGGGCCCCCGCCCGGCAGAGCGTTCGCCGGTTGCCGGTCTTTCAATTTGACGCCACTTCGGCGACCCGCAGTCGATGAGGATGATAGGATGATGATGAGGATAGTATAACACCCAGTCCCTGGGCGGAGAAAATTCCGCGACCCAGCCGGGAATCGTACCCGGGCCCAGAGGATTGACAATCCGTCACGCTGACCATTCATCTACCGGGGGCGGACGCGATTACGCGGTAATAGTTCGTGACTCCTAAGAATGATTGCAACTCCTACGTAGATTCTGGTACAGGAAATTCGCACACCACTCTAATTAATCTTAGGTCTGTCTAACCCCATCTTCATAGCCCCATCTTTACTTATGATATGATCTAGGTATGCTACATCTTCCATCAAAAAATTACACTTCTCTGTACTCAGTGTTATCTTCGCTACTTTTAACCTCGGGAATACATTCCTTAATCGCTGCATATGATGTTCCATGTCACTCCCATAAACGATTATGTCATCGAGATACCCTAAGCATTGCCATAGTTTTAAACCTATGAGTAATCTGTCTAACAATATATGAAACGTTGCAGGTGCATTTTTTTAATCCGTAACGTTTTCTAACAAATTGGTATCGTGCCCAGGGTATCGGAAACGTTGTTTTGTGTCGATCCCGTAGTGTAACCTCTATCTGGTGATAACCAGTCTTCAAATTGTTGAACAATATTTGCGTTGCCCTAAATCGTACAAGGTTCCTGTGATATCTGGCAAAGGGAAGGCGTCCATTACGGTTTTCGTATTTAGATGTCTGTAATCACAAAAAACCTATATTTCCGCATTCCATCCATTACTTCTGGCACAACTACTATTCCTGCCCCACATGCAGTTCCTTCGGTTAGTCTATATTTCAGCTGTTGATGGTAGCTTCCTCCAAAATTGGCAGTAAGTACTTAGGTATTATGTGTGGTTTGCGACAGACTGGTGATTCATTTCCCATTGGTATGCACAGCCTCGTAATGTGTGTAGCTGGTATTGTCCCTTTTGGAAAAAGTGAATCCTTAAATTCCAGAAGTAATGTTTCGATCAGTTCGCTATTGCTTCCCTGTAGATGCTTCACTTTTCCTCGCAATGCAGTTTCAATGGCGTTCGAGATTGTCCACGGCTGATACAGCTCGCAAGCCATTCGTCTTCCTCCAGGATATCCATATTAGTGGTTGACAACCCCTTTGTTAATCCTATGTTCTCTGCGCTAAAATTGTCTATAAATTCAGGTTGTTTCTTTTCAGCCTTTATTTCTTGTACATGTACAATACCTCCTGAGCTTATACTCCGTTCTCTTTTAATTGTTCCGCCATACACATAATTCCTGCCGGTAAGCTAGACACAACATTGACGCAAACTGATTTCCCTGTACTCTTAGGTACACAATAGTGCATATCAAGCCTTAGTGTGATCATTTGTGGTTAAATCTGTTCGTCTTTCATACCAGACCCCCTTGACCCGCTTGCGACATCACTACAATGGCTTCTTTTGACTGAGATTTTTCTATCCAGTTTCACCTTTTGTTTCCGAAGATTGATTATGGAACATTGCTGATACCATAAACCTAATCCTAGAATCATGTCGTAGCTCCCACTTACGTGTAGCACTATCTCCGTACATTGTTTAAATCGACCAACATCCAGATAAAAAGTTTATGTTCAGTCAACCTGATGGTGTGAAATGTTTGTCCCTCACTCCACACAATCTGTGCCGTGGTGAGTCCCATTGCTTACGTTTCACCAGATCACTACCAGCGACCGACACATGCGTCCTTGTCCCACTAATATCCTGCAACCCTTTTTCCCTACTATTCCTCTTATCGCGAAATTCACCTCTGCATAAGATTTCGTAGATTTTAATCGTATCTGGAAAGACCATAAGTGGACCTTAGGCTCCTATTGGCGTTTAACGCCTTATTCTTCCAGTCCTCTATTTCTAAAACTTATTTTCTTTATTCACATTGCCCTGAGACTAGCGACACTGCCTCCTTACATACTGCATTCTTCCACATCTGAAATATTTTATATTAGCTGCAAAGACTGTCTGGTTACCCTGCATTCCAGTCGCACCCTATACCTAACTGCACTGCTCTGCGTAAATCCCTCAGACCCCCTGACCATACACGGCTTGACATTTCTGCATGCAACCTCTTAAGAAAGCACTAAGTACCCTCTGCTCAGATTCTTGCCAATTAATTTCACTGACTGCCTCATCCTGTCCTAATTCACAGGTATATCCATTACTTTTCCTTACCCTATCCGCAAATTTTTCCACAGTTCAAAAATGGTTCAAATGGCTCTGAGGACTATGGGACTTAATTGCTGAGGGCGTCAGTCCCCTAGAACTTAGAACTACTTAAACCTAACTAATTTAAGGACATCACACACATCCATGCCCGAGGCAGGATTCAAACCTTCGACCGCAGCGGTCACGCGGTTGCAGACTGTAGCGCCTAGAACCGCTCGGCCACTCCGCACGGCGTTCTACAGTTTCCGTATTTCTCTTAGTTATTATGCCTCATTGTTCCCTGTAGTGAATGGCGGTATTTAGTTTCATATATCCCTAAATTAACCATTCTTTCAATTCTTCAGATGTTGTGTCTCCTCTAAGAACTTCTGTATACCCTACATAAGTTTAAGCTTCCCCTGTCAGTCTCAGTTTGGCAGCACTCAGGAATTCCTTATCATATCAACCTTCCACCTCGGACAGATTTCCAAGGTTTCCCACAAAGGCCTGCACTTCCTCGGTTGCCTTACCAGAAAAATGATTAATTTAACTTGAGACTGAAAAACCTACATCCCATTGTTCTGAGTCTGATGCTCCAACACATGCAGTTCTGTATTATCCGTTGTAAATTGTGCTACCTTTTCTAACAATATACGCACGGCTTCCAACTCTGAAACATCTTGCGTCTCTGGTTCCGTCGAAGCTTCGTCCTTGACAACACTCATTTTGAGAAGTAGCATTCACAAGACGAGAAAATAAAATACATTAACTTAATTTTTATGTCTAGCCATTAGCCATCTCGACTCCCAGCATTGTCTAGCCATATGCCTCTAACGATTATATATATATATATATATATATATATATATATATATATATATATATACACTACTGGAAATTGAAATAAGAACACCGTGAATTCATTGTCCCAGGAAGGGGAAACTTTATTGACACATTCCTGGGGTCAGATACATCACATGATCACACTGACAGAACCACAGGCACATAGACACAGGCAACAGAGCATGCACAATGTCGGCACTAGTACAGTGTATATCCACCTTTCGCAGCAATGCAGGCTGCTATTCTCCCATGGAGACGATAGTAGAGATGCTGGATGTAGTCCTGTGGAACGGCATGCCATGCCATTTCCACCTGGCGCCTCAGTTGGACCAGCGTTCGTGCTGGACGTGCAGACCGCGTGAGACGACGCTTCATCCAGTCCCAAACATGCTCAATGGGGGACAGATCCGGAGATCTTGCTGGCCAGGGTAGTTGACGTACACCTTCTAGAGCACGTTGGGTGGCACGGGATACATGCGGACGTGCATTGTCCTGTTGGAACAGCAAGTTCCCTTGCCGGTCTAGGAATGGTAGAACGATGGGTTCGATGACGGTTTGGATGTACCGTGCACTATTCAGTGTCCCCTCGACGATCACCAGTGGTGTACGGCCAGTGTAGGAGATCGCTCCCCACACCATGATGCCGGGTGTTGGCCCTGTGTGCCTCGGTCGTATGCAGTCCTGATTGTGGCGCTCACCTGCACAGCGCCAAACACGCATACGACCATCATTGGCACCAAGGCAGAAGCGACTCTCATCGCTGAAGACGACACGTCTCCATTCGTCCCTCCATTCACGCCTGTCGCGACACTACTGGAGGCGGGCTGCACGATGTTGGGGCGTGAGCGGAAGACGGCCTAACGGTGTGCGGTACCGTACCCCAGCTTCATGGAGACGGTTGCGAATGGTCCTCGCCGATACCCCAGGAGCAACAGTGTCCCTAATTTGCTGGGAAGTGGCGGTGCGGTCCCCTACGGCACTGCGTAGGATCCTACAGTCTTGGCGTGCATCCGTGCGTCGCTGCGGTCCGGTCCCAGGTCGACGGGCACGTGCACCTTCCGCCGACCACTGGCGACAACATCTATGTACTGTGGAGACCTCACGCCCCACGTGTTGAGCAATTCGGCGGTACGTCCACCCGGCCTCTTGCATGCCCACTATACGCCCTCGCTCAAAGTCCGTCAACTGCACATACGGTTCACGTCCACGTTGTCGCGGCATGCTACCAGAGTTAAAGACTGCGATGGAGCTCCGTATGCCACGGCAAACTGGCTGATACTGACGGCGGCGGTGCACAAATGCTGCGCAGCTAGCGCCATTCGACGGCCAACACCGCGGTTCCTGGTGTGTCCGCTGTGCCGTGCGTGTTATCATTGCTTGTACAGCCCTCTCGCAGTGTCCGGAGCAAGTATGGTGGGAACTGATTCCATACCGGGTGTGCTCCGTGGCCTTCAAGATTACACTGCGCACCTCTGACAAACACTAACCAATCGTGACTTGCATTAACTCTAAAACTAGACAGATCTGCTGGTTTCCACCTGCAATAAAAAATCTACTTTACAAAATGTACGACCATCAAACCTTTCCACCATGGCCTAAATACAATCAAAAATATTTTGGACTCCCCATACCATAGGCTGTAGTGTCATACGTTGCTGTAAGAAGACTATGTCAGTGATCTGACACCAGTGATAGATGCCCCTTGGATTGTCACCGCTAGAGAGTGAAGTGAGACAAACTGAAAATAGCAGATTTTTTAAATTCTTGATCCTGGCCCTCGTAACACCATGGAACAGTTTGGTGCAGGCGTCCAGTTGTCTCTCATATGAAAATGATAGATATCTGGCATTGCTGACAGTGGAGAGAGTGGGGCCAAGCATAGGATCACTTGAATGTCACTGGCAACGTGACGCCTAGATGACACCATGGCAGTGCAGCTGACGATACCATGAAGGCGTCTGTGACCTCCATCCACCAACAGGGGCCTTCTGCTCTGGTGGCGGCTGTTCTCATGACAGAGCAGGCTGCCCCATCTCGTGGTCAAACAGCGGACCCTGCACTGTATTCAGAGATGTCACTATGGGCATCACAGGCTTGCGACATAGGCTGTGATTCTGAGACAAGACCATTGCATTACAAGAATAGCTGAGTGCTTACATGCTCAAGACTATGTTCGTTTAGGGCTTAAGGCATCCATCTAAACATTGCTGTGGTGACAAGTGAGGAAAGGCTTCCGTTCTTCTGCTTTGGTGTTGCATCATCATATGTTTCGCAACGCCTGTCAGCTCTGGCATACTTTTTGACCGAGTACAGTCTATACACACTAAATAGTGTGTGTCGACTATACTGGGTCAAAAAAAAAATTTATATATATATTGCGTGTTGACTGTACTCGGTCAAAAAAGTATGCCATAGCTGACAGACGTATGCGTTATTACAAGATACAGTAGATACAATTTTAATTATATTTATCTCCTTTTTATGTTCTTCCAGAAATATAGGTGTTGATATCGGACATTTTATGGCTGAGTGATATAGGACACTCTTATGGGACTGGTACTGTGTTGAGTTTGATAGTTTGATTTGATCCCTATTAATTGGTCTGCGAAAAATCTCGAACCCTCTTCTGTCACCTGTAATTGGCATTTGAGATCTAAAAGTCGCACAGGTAAATTTATTTCTTTTTACGTGAACACTGCTAACCATTAAAAAGAGCTGATCAATTTGGTCTTCCATGGCATTACATACAATTAATATCATTAGCATACCTTGAATATAACTAAATATCTAGTTTTGTAGGTGAATGATTGGATAAAATTTTTTTCTAATGTCCTTATAAAAATGTTGGCCAGTATACCATGCTATCGAATTAGCCATTTCAAGGCCCTCTAAGTGTTAACACTTTACGTTAAACTCGATATAATTCTATTTTGCTAACACATTTAAAAGTCATTAATTTTGTAATGTTTTCAGAAGTTATTTCCTTTTTATTATCAATAAGGGTCTCCTCTAATATTTCTAAAGTAGTTTGAATCAACACATTGATGTAAAGATTTGTAATATCGAATGGTACAAGTTTAGTCTCTTGGCTACGTATCCGAATTTTGTTTACCAACTCCTGGCTGTTAATTAATGAAAAATTGTTTTGAAAAATATAAGATACGTTAATCTACAAGTGGAAAAATCTCGTTAACTCACAGTACTCACTCTTAATACCTTGGATGGCCTATTTTGTGCACTTTAAACTGGGATCATAGCTTACGAGCCTCTGAATTCATATTAATCAATTGCTTTACCAAACGGTTAGAATCACCTATAGTGACCGTAATTTTTCTTTATAAGGAAGTGGTCAGATCCACTTCCAATTCGGAAATATTATTCCCATCAAAGAGTTTGATTACATAGTCATCTTTACTAGCGATACTTACGTGTTTACTTTACCTAATTACGTTACAATGGCTTCTTCTTGCCAAAGTTCAATATAATTAATATTTTTCATCTCCCTTAGATCCATATTTTGTGAGCCCTCCCTACTAAGATCGTTTTTACTAATAATGATACAAATATCACAGGCTACTCTGATCTGCTGGGAAGCTTCCATTTTTACATCACCTAGCCCGATTTTAAATTCTGCAACTAAATTTTCGATTACAACTGTATCTTTAACATTAGACATAACGTCATACTTAAGCCGTCTACTCAAAAGGGTATTTTCTTCCAGTGTTAAATCTGTTTCCGTTTTGTTAACAACTCTGTTGCTTGTATGTTTGAAATCTACTGACGTTATGACATTCCACGGCAGGAAAGGAAACCAACTTCTAAGTTTAGCTTGCTTCCTCTCACGTCTTTCGTAAATTTCATCTTTGCATTCACTTAACCATTCGTTAATAAAAGGCCATACCATGTCAATTTGAATGTTAAAATGCACCTGAAAACACTTAATTCTGAAAGCAAATAATACGCCACTTCATTCAGGTTGTCTTTCTTTCTCCGTAGTACATGTATTCTGTTCGATAAGGAAACCCTTGAATGCTAGGTTGCAGAAGGCCAATGACGCTTACGGCATCCGACGTCCGACATATTGTGTATCATGCAACCACAATATTGGCTATAATGGCAACACTTGGCGGGACTGCAGGTATTCAATGGTGAGCATAGCATAAGCTACAGAGTGTAGATGAACTGCTTAGTCAACGAGCAACACAACAGTGCTACAGCGCTAGTGGTGTTGATACAAAGCAGAGCAATGGCAACGATAAACAAAGCAAAAATTGCTTTATATCTGCAACGATTGCCGAAGTTGCTATTTCAACATCAGAAAGGAAGCCGATTGATTTCGAAGAGTAAGAAAAAAATGGCCGATGAAATATTAGCGTTTCTGCAAGATGAGAATGTGTGATGTCGTATACGCTCGACTGTGTGGACAATGTACATGAGGAGCACAATGACGATGATACGTGCTTAACGAGTGAAAGTGATAGCGAAACAGGTGTCGAGCCTTATAGTCCATCATCCTTGTCGGTAGAGAGACACAAATTCCGTTTCCAGTGAAAAGTAGTAAAGCACAATCGTTTCCCAAGGAAAGGATACTATATTTACTTACAGACACGGAACATCATACACAGCAAACTAAAAAAAGTTATGAACAGACTTCAAATTAGCGAGCCCGTAGCAATATGACCGTGTAGCGCATTAGAAAAACTGCGGATATTCAAGGGTGACACAAGGTTCACTTGTTACAAAAACTAGTGTTTGCGCGTTTCAAAGATGTTCGATACAATTAACAGAATGTACGTGATAGTGACCCACTACGTTGCGAACATCAAAGTGCAAGCGACATAGAATAGAGTGATTTCTACGGAAGCAATGGATGGTTGCATATCTTCAAAGAGTGCTGCAGAATTGGAAGATGTAAGATATCGAAGTCTGAAACAAAGGGTCAACTTGACAATGGTCAGCGAAAATTTGAATATGAGATAAAGAAACTTATCCTACCATTAAGTAAGGAATCTGTTTACAACTCGTACCAACCGATGTTTGAAGAGGAGCTGAATATAAAGGGACCCTGCAAACAGAGGGAACAGGAGAGCTGTATCAAGATCAACTTACATCGACGCCTTAACGTATTATACAGTTATGCCGACTATTAGTGTACATGTTAATTGGTTAGAAAGTTATTTATTGTGCTGCGAGAAGTTGTACACGCTACGATTCATTCTTGTGTGTGCTATCTTGCAAAGGCAGTAGGGGCTAATTATATCACACAAAGCAACAGTGTGAAAATGGGTGAAAGAGAACTTCAAGCAAGGTACGAGTACTGTTTTTGGCCAATAGTTTGTCAAGATAACTTGCTTTTGTTTAATTGTTGGAGTACGTATAAAAATACTCCTTTAGAGCAAACTACTCCTTTAGAGCAAACTACCCCTCCTGAAAAACGTGTGACACTGCGTTCATACGACCTGGAACCACCTGAAAAATTCAGCCTCTGGATTTTCTTTTCTCGTGCCTATAATACATATTATCGCACTATTTGCAGCTACGGCTGAAAGTATACCCAATTTCACGATAAGCTCTACGACAAACTGTTTCACATTCGGTTGCATGCCATCATATTCCACCAGTTCTCATCAACCCGTGGCACGAATACGTCTCTATATCCATTCTTTAAGAGAGGATACCTTGCTGAAAGTCATGTTTATACCTCCCAAGGAGTTCGCCTTCGATCTTGATGGCACGAACACTTGTAGTCACTGTGGCACGCCGTTTTTCATTGGCTATTCACGATGCAAGTTTATGTTTTCGTTTGAACATCTTGATTGTCGACGATGTCCATTTTGAGAAGTGTAATATAATCTCTGCACGTACCGGACATTCAATTTCCGCAGGCCGGGGTGGCCGAGCGGTTCTAGGCGCTACAGTCTGGTACCACGCGACCGCTACGGTCGAGGGTTCGACTCCTGCCTGAGGCATGGATGTGCGTGACGTCCTTAGGTTAGTTAGGTTTAAATAAACTCCTGGAAATTGAAATAAGAACACCGTGAATTCATTGTCCCAGGAAGGGGAAACTTTATTGACACATTCCTGGGGTCAGATACATCACATGATCACACTGACAGAACCACAGGCACATAGACACAGGCAACAGAGCATACACAATGTCGGCACTAGTACAGTGTATATCCACCTTTCGCAGCAATGCAGGCTGCTATTCTCCCATGGAGACGATCGTAGAGATGCTGGATGTAGTCCTGTGGAACGGCTTGCCATGCCATTTCCACCTGGCGCCTCAGTTGGACCAGCGTTCATGCTGGACGTGCAGACCGCGTGAGACGACGCTTCATCCAGTCCCAAACATGCTCAATGGGGGACAGATCCGGATATCTTGCTGGCCAGGGTAGTTGACTTACACCTTCTAGAGCACGTTGGGTGGCACGGGATACACGCGGACGTGCATTGTCCTGTTGGAACAGCAAGTTCCCTTACCGGTCTAGGAATTGTAGAACGATGGGTTCGATGACGGCTTGGATGTACCGTGCACTATTCAGTGTCCCCTCGACGATCACCAGTGGTGTACGGCCAGTGTAGGAGATCGCTCCCCACACCATGATGCCGGGTGTTGGCCCTGTGTGCCTAGGTCGTATGCAGTCCTGATTGTGGCGCTCACCTGCACGGCGCCAAACACGCATACGACCATCATTGGCACCAAGGCAGAAGCCACTCTCATCGCTGAAGACGACACGTCTCCATTCGTCCCTCCATTCACGCCTGTCGCGACACCACTGGAGGCGGGCTGCACGATGTTGGGGCGTGAGCGGAAGACGGCCTAACGGTGTGCGGGACCGTAGCCCAGCTTCATGGAGACGGTTGCGAATGGTCCTCGCCGATACCCCAGGAGCAACAGTGTCCCTAATTTGCTGGGAAGTGACGGTGCGGTCCCCTACGGCACTGCGTAGGATCCTACAGTCTTGGCGTGCATCCGTGCGTCGCTGCGGTCCGGTCCCAGGTCGACGGGCACGTGCACCTTCCGCCGACCACTGGCGACAACTTCGATGTACTGTGGAGACCTCACGCCCCACGTGTTGAGCAATTCGGCGGTACGTCCACCCGGCCTCCCGCATGCCCACTATACGCCCTCGCTCAAAGTCCGTCAACTGCACATACGGTTCAAGTCCACGCTGTAGCGGCATGCTACCAGTGTTAAAGACTGCGATGGAGCTCCGTATGCCACGGCAAACTGGCTGATACTGACGGCGGCGGTGCACAAATGCTGCGCAGCTAGCGCCATTCGACGACCAACACCGCGGTTCCTGGTGTGTCCGCTGTGCCGTGCGTGTGATCATTGCTTGTACAGCCCTCTCGCAGTGTCCGGAGCAAGTATGGTGGGTCTGACACACCGGTGTCAATGTGTTCTTTTTTCCATTTCCAGGAGTGTAGTTCTAAGTTCTAGGGGACTGATGACCTCACATGTTAAGTCCCATAGTGCTCAGAGCCATTGGAACCATTCGGTTTTCGTCACCTTCCTGATATAAATGGTGACTCATTAGCAGCTAATAGTTTTCCTGTCATAATTGTTAACGATGAGCCTTACTAAAGATTGACCCTGCGACCTCACACTGAATTGGTCCCTGTAAGATTATTTGCTGAACCAATCTTTTGGATGTATTGGGTTCTTTCGCACACTGTTTAATGTGAACTTAAGATTTTACGTAGCTTGGTAACAGTTCAGTTTCTTCAAAGTGTCTGTTTAAATGGATAGCCGTGCCCGTATTTTTGTTCTGACTTCCAGATATTTTGTTACAGCCTTGGATATTCGGACAGGTAGGTAGTTCACAATCTTGAACATGGCTGCTAGGAGCAACCGTGAGTAAGTTTCCAATAAATGAAGTACACAGCCAATCAGTTGTCCATTATTATTTCTTCTGGACTTGAATCGTTTTCATACCGCTAAAGTAATCCCTTCCAGAAGAACAAGGAGTTAGCTACAAAAATGCTCTTATACTGTTTCATTTTGGTAGCACTTAGATTACTGTTTCGTACGTTCCAACAAAAAGTGGCAGAGGGAAAAGATAAATAATATATAACTGACCATATATTACGCCATTAACCACCGACATTTGGCTCACTCTATGGCAGTCTATCGGAGCGCTGCAGCCGGCTGTTACGCGCTTAAGTAGACGTTGTTCTCTTCAATAGTCAAATCCGTTTTAATCCTACAGTTTAAATGGATTTTAATCAAATTTGCAATTGCGTAGGCTTCTGGACAGAAGCCAGTTGACGTAAAAGTTTCCTGAGCATAGTACAGCGTCATAATGTGAAAAAATCTATATTAAAGAAACCAAAATTTCAGCCACGGTTGGACTGACCATCTTATGGGTCTAATTTTTTTTTAACATTTGAGAACTCTTATAACAGCTTAGTCATATTATGCGTATGTGACCAGAGCGCATCGCATTTAGAAGACGGTGGAAGAAAACATATTTCCTGTTATGAAAAGTATCTCTTCTTTCTGTAAGTATTTTGTTCACAGCAGTGATGATGAAATAACATCACAAATCTAGCAATATTCTGTTTCTTTTTATTGACAATGCATTTCACGGTACGTAGTGTGAAATACAAAATTCATAAACATATGTATTGACATTAAAATGTTGCCTTTAGTTCGCTAGTATGTTTAAGGAAGAAATTTGTGCGTTCTCGTCTGATACAATTGCTCAGACCTCACTTGCTACGGTAATGCTCTCATCAGGGTTTCATTAAGTGCTGTTGCTTTAACAAATGTTCCTTCGTAAACGCAGTGGATATTTCTGGTATCGTAGAACCGTCACGTGAAAGTTCAAAAATTCTTCCTGGACCCTGTTCTGTCTTACCACTGGATAACGGACGAAGCTGCCCGGCAGTTACTTCATGAATAAATATTATTTGTGGCCCAAGAATAACACTGGCGTTGAGAGCGTACTGGGCCCGTAGAAACAGCAATGAAAACATGACGCCGCTACTACCTCAGCGCTGTGATGTTTATTTAACGACATGTTTAATTCTCTTTTTCTCTCTACAGCTTCACGTTGCCAACCTTTAATCGTGCAGTGACATTATTTCCAGTCTCGTTTATATTCGAACACTTGTTGATACATGTTACAGACAAGTTATTTGGCACTACCTCTACGAGCTGGCGACAGGTGGAGTGTCCGGTTTGTTAACATGATGAGCCGCGATGAATTTAGCAGCTTTTTCGTAGTATTAATTCAAAATATCCTTCATTGTCTAGACTGGTCATTCCTGAGGTAGCAATATATTTTAAAATTATTGTACATTTTTATGGTTGTGCGGTATCCACTGTTATATTCAACCGCTACTGCCTAGTATCATTCGATGCACTTTGGAGGAGTGCTCGTATAGCAGCTGACGGAGAGGGTGGAGACACCGTGTGCAAGTGGGAGATGTGGTTGGACTGGGGGTAGAACTGATAAGTAAAAGGAAAACGTTGTCCACCAGATTTTATGTTCTGACAGCTATGCGTGTTTTGGTAAGATGAGTTAAACATTGACAGAAAAATAATGAAGTATTTCAGTCCCGAAACATTTTCTGTGATGGGAACATTGCTTTAAAGCGTGTAGAATGCTATTGAACTGTGAAGATTTAGCAAATAAATTTTAAGTCTTGGCAAAAAATTACTTCGTCAGTGGATATATGGTTTCAGTTTTAATCATACTGGTAGGGACTGTAGAATCCATAGTAAAGATGTGAAGTAAAATCAGATCCCTCTTCAACAGGAGGACCAATCTGTGTTTGTGTAGGCCAGTAATTGCTTGAGTGCTCCGTGTTTCACTATGAATGATCAGCACAAACTTTTAACCCGACTGAAAACTCGCCATCTATTTTGGGCGATGACAGTAAAGCCATTTCTGTTTTTCGTTTTGACTAGCCAACTCCTGAAGTCCTGGGAAGGACATCGAATGCTTTTGCTGGATAAGACCGACTGTTGTATATTTAGTACTCCGTATTTAGTATTTTCTGTTTATACCATTTGTTATTGTAATTACTGTAATGCTGATTTTATTTATTTTGCAGTTTTCTGTCGCTTTGCTCATCAGACATATGGCTCATTAGATGCAGCTCTCGAATTGTGTCGACTGTCAACAATTGTTTTCATTTCATCACCGCTACTGCATCCTACATAATTATCGTTAGGCATTATATAAAGGCACTGTAAAGGGTATTTTTACCACCTTTTGGACACTAGATATTAGCAGCGCCTGAGGTCATAATAACAGTCCAATCATTCTCTTATGTCCATTACGGTCATTATTTGGACTTTATTATCCTTGATAACTCGTAGAACGTCATCTTTTACGAGAGAAATTAATTTGACGGTAAACAGCCTCTTACAAACAACAGGCTTCCAGTAGTATCATGCGTGTGTCATCATTATGGTTCCATGGAACATTCTCATCATTTTATCTTTACCTGTTCGACATCCAAGATAAAACTTCATCCCTTACTTATAGGGTACCAAGTACAGCACTTACATATCAGCCTTATATTGCGAGGATGCTCTCCGTCTTGAAGTTGCTTTCTTACTCGTTTCGGAAGGATCTAATCTTTCATCACATTTTTCCTGTGAAATGACTACTATTACGTAGTAATAGGCGCTGGGAGAGTCGCAAACAGGGCTTATCACAAAACGATTCATACAATCAACTAACAACGTGAACATACTCTCCGGTTTCTGTTTGACAGATCGATCTCTTTACATACCGAATCCCTTTACCCCCAGAATCCGCCAGGAATGGACCTCCATGGCACGCCGCACTGCTCTGCAGATTCAGTCCCCCTGCCTCGTATGACGTCCCAGGAATACCTCTAAAAGAAATCAGCACACCAATCCGATAACAATCTAGTTTCCTTTTACCTCTAACTATTATAACTTATACCAAGTTTTCCGCGAATAAACTCTCAGCCTTATATATTTCTACGAACAGCAACACAGGTTCTCGCAATCTCAGTTCAGCAATAAACGTGCATAACTTCAAATCCCAATGACCACCACGCGCATTTGCATCCTAACATTCTTTCCGAGTCATCAGTTTTGTGACTGATCTGATGCGATCCGCCACGAATTCCTTTCCTGTGCCAGCCTATTCATCTTAGAGCAGCACTTTCTACCAATCAATTGTCTGTACGTCTATCTTTTAAGAGATTCTTGCGGGACATGGCTGCTCGATACAGGATGTCAAGTTAAATACCTTTCAGGAGTCTAGTTCCCAAACTTATTTTATTTGGCTACTAGTTATGCGATTTACTACGCAATCTTCAGGTCCCTGACTGGCATGTAGGAATATTCCTACACGCCAGTCAAGGGCCTGGAGATGACGTAATAAATCGCCGAAACTAATAACCAAATAAAATAAGTTTGGAGACTAGATGGCTGAAAGGTGTTTAATTCGACGTCCTGTAAGTCCCCAATTATTTGTTGTATATATTCCAATCTCTGTTTTCATCTACGGTTTTCACCCCGTACAGCTCCCTCTGATACCATGGAAATTATTCCCTGCCGTCTTAATACATGTCTTGTCATCCTGTCCCTTCTGGTGACTGGTTCACCCGAGTATTCTGTAAGCCATCTTCTGTGTTCTGTTTTCCCTGAGTTTTAATTTCATATATTGCTACTTTCCCTGTTTGTAATATGCTTTAGCGCATGTGAGATGGAGTGACTGTGTGGTCGCTTCGAATGCATGAGTGTGTAAAAATTTTAGAGTTTATCTCCACATTCCTTTGAGAACTTCCTCAATCCTTACCTTATCAGTCCACCTAATCTACAACATTTGTTTGTAGCACCACATCTCAATGGTTGGATTCTCTTCTTTTTCGGTTTCCCTGCAGGCCATGTTTTACTATCATAATGATGTTCTCCAGACGTACAGTTTCAGAAATTTCGTCCTCAAATTATGGCCTATGTTTGATATTAGTAGACTTATATTGCACAGGAGTGCCCTTTCTGCCAGTGCTAGTCTGCTTGTTATGTCCTTGATCCGTACATCACGGGCTATCTTGTGGCCTAGGTAGCAGAATTCCTAAACTTCGTCTCCTTCGTGATGAACAGTTGTGATATTAACTTTCTCACTGTTGTTATTTCTCTCTCTTTTCATTATTTTCGTCGTTCTTAGATTTACTCTCAATGCATATTCTATACCCATTAGACTATTCATTTTACTTCTGCATCTATCTCTACAACTACGTAGATTCTCTGCAAGCCACGGAGCGTGAGTGTAGGGTACCCTGTACCACTACTTGTCATTTCCTTTCCTGCTCCATTTGCAAAAAGACCGAGGGAGAGAAGACTATGTGCCTCCGTATGAGCCCTAATTTCTCACATCTTACCTTAGTGTCCTTGCGCGCAATGTATGTTGGTGGCAGTAAAATCGTTGGGCAGCCACGTTCAAATGTCGGTTCTCTAAGTTTTCCCAAAAGTGTTTCTCGATAAGAACGTCACCTTCCCTGCAAGGATTTCCATTTGTGTTCACGAAGCATCTCCGTATCACTTACGTGTTGTTCGAACCAATCTAGCAGCCCGCCTTTGAATTGCTTCGATGTCTTCCTTCAATCCGACCTGGTGTAGATCCTAACATTCCAGCAATACTTAAGAATAGGCCGCACCAGAGTCCTATATGCGGCCTGCTTTACATGTGAACCACTCTTTCCTAAAATTCTCCCAATAAACCGAAGTCGAACAAGTGCCTTCCCTATCACAATAGTCACATGCTCGTTCCATCTCATATCGCCTTGCAACATAATGTCCAGATACTTAAACGACTTGACTGTGTGAAGCAGGACACTTGTAATACTGTACCCGAACGTTTCGGGTTTGGTTTTCCTACTCATCAACTTACATTTTTCCACATTTTGGGCCGGCTAACATTCATCACATCTACTGTAAATTTTGTCTAAATCGACTTTCATCTTCCTACAGTCATTCAACCTCGACACTTTACCGTACACAACGGCATTATCAGCAAACAACCACAGATTGCTGCCCACACTGTCCGCCTAATCTTTCATGTATACCGTTAACAGCAGCTGTCCTATCCCGCCTCCCTGGGGCATTCCAGACGATACCCTTGAACACTTGCCGTCGAGGACGACATACTGGGTTCTATTGTTTAAGAGGCCTTCGAGATACTCACATATCTGTGAACTTATTCCTTATGCTCGTTGAACCGTGAATTTTACTTTCAAAATCTTTTATTAAAGAATTTACTTTATTTACTAGCGATTCATCAAGAACATCAACACACTATGTGAGCGTGGAAGTAGTTGCCAAGGAGTAACAGATGGAAACAAATTAAGTTTCAACCAATGGAAATTTTGTTCATAAAAGCCTTTTCAAAAACAGATTTTAAAATTTATAAGCAGAAAAGCACCCTCGAAATATCAAGTTACAATTATTCAGAGGCAGAATAATTTTTTTAGAAGCTTCCGCTCCATTTGAACACGGCAAAAACATTTCAGGAATTCGGCGTTTACCCAAATTCTATAAATTCGTTAACACCGGATCCGACAAACATGACAGAGGCATCTATTAACCTACGGCAGACCGACAGACAGACAGTAACTGCCTAACAAACGAGCAAGCTGGAGGCGAGTGACTGACCAAGAAAACAAGTAGAATTTAACAAGTAACTGAAACAACATATCACGGATCACTTAACTTCTAGTAACTGCGATTTCTGGTGAAGACCTGGCGCAGCACCCCCAACGCTCTCCCGAACCGTCCGCTGCCAGCTGCTTCAACGGACGCAGGAAGGCGCGCCGGTCTCCCGTCTCACGGCGTCGCAGCTCGACCCGGCCAGACCGACGTCGTGGGTTGACTCCTGTTGCTCTCGTGTCGGTTTCGAAGTCACTACCCCTCGCTACACGGCGCGGTACACTGGACTGACGTGGCAACCTCACATGCGCCGACGCTCACGACGGACAAGTCATCCTGTGTCCCAGTGCGCGACCGATCGACCGATCAACCGATCGATCCGACCGCCAATGACCATTGCCCTGAGCAACTCGAGCAGACTGGCGGCCTAACACATACTAGCACTCTGGACAACAGACAGGCACTGCCAGCCACACACTGGTCCGGCTGACCAACTAACCATACTCGCCGAGACTGATAGGCTGACACTTCTCAGACTGACTGACTCAGATTCACCAACTGCCGAGCTCATAGCGACCCTTAAATGCACGTTAACAGGCAACTTTTCCCCTTTCCCACCAGAGGGAGACACCAAAGCTGCGATTGCCACAGCGGCGCCACCGCCAGAAACGGAGGGCGACTGCTTCACACTACGCGCTGCGGTGCGCTCTTCAAAACAGCAAATTTTACCACGGCTCACTCGTACTTTCGTTAACAGCCTGCAGTGGGGTATCGTCTCAAATGGTTTTCGGAAATCTAAAAAACTGAATTTGCCTGTTGCCCTTCATTCATATTTCTCGGTATGCCATGTGAGAAAAAAGGACAAGCTCAGTTCCGCATAAACGATGTTTCCAAAAACCATGCTGATTCGTGGCCATAAGTTTGTTATATTCTAACTGAGAAAATATTTGTTATATTCTAAGTGAGAATATGTTCAAGGATTCTACAGCAAATACAAGGTAGGGATATACCAGTGCTTTTGTGGGTCAATTTTTTTATCCTCCTCCTGTACTGGAGTCACTTGCCATTTTTTCCAGTTGCTTGGGACTTTGTGCAGGCCGAAGGTTCAAGATAAATGCAAGGTAGGTTAGGGGCCAATGACGATGAGTACTCTGTAAAATCGAACTGGAATTCCATTCGGACGTGTTGATTTATCCGCTTTCAAATGATTCAGTTGTTTCTCTACGCCAGGTACGGTTTTTGCTATGTCGTCCATACTTAAGTCTGCCCGACGGTCAAATGACGGTATGTTTGTACTATTCTCATGTGTGAGCAATTTCTTGTACGTGAAATTTAAATCTTCGACTTTGGTTTTGCCATCTTCAACTGCCACACCATACTGGTCAACAAGGAAATGAATGGAAGCCTTAGACCCGCTTAGCTATTTTACATGAAAACAGAATTTCCTCCGGTTCTCTACCAGATGTTTTACTAAGGTGTGACGGTGGTAGTTATTGTATGCTTCGCGCATAGATATTTTCACAGATGCATTAATCTCTACTTACCTTCGCTCAACGTCACTTGCGCGTTCCCTTTTGAACCGAGAGTGCAACAGCCTCAGCTTCCTCAGTATCCGCCTAATACCTTTATTAAAGCATAGTGGGTATCTTCCATCCTTTATCTACTTACTGGGTACATAACACTCCAGACCACGAATTACAATCTGCTTAAACTTCCCTATAATTCCCCTATATCCATCTTACTGGAACTAAATGATGGCAACTCATTGTCTAAATGAGATGCTTATAACTGCTTATCTGCTCCAGCTAGCATAAACACTCCCATAGCTCTCTTGACAGATTTATTAACTTTCGTAACCACAGTTGCTATAAAGACATCACGACCGCTAATTCCCATTTCTGTAATGACATTATCGACAAGGTCCGGCCTATTTGTAGCTACAAGATCTAAGATATTTCCACTGACTGTAGGCTGCCAGATAGCTGCTCAAAACAATTTTCCGAAAACGTGTACAGAAGTATTTAGCATGGCTTTCTCTTTATTCCTCGCTACGAATCCCTAGACATCCCAGTTTATACTCGACAGGTTAGTTGCTTGCAACTAGTACTGCATGATCTGTTTTTTTTTTTTTTTTGTTTTGCGCGCTACTGACCGTAGACTTGCTGTAATTATTCTTCACTTTTACTGAGGATAGCAATGTCACCAGCGAATCTTACATCCATTCGCTTTGAATATTAACTCACTCTTGAACCTTTCTTTTATTTATTTCCGTCACTGCTTCTTCATTGTATAAATGGAACAGTACAGATGAAAGACTACATCCCTGAGACTACATCCCCGACTGACACCCTTTTTAATCCGAGCACTTCTTTCTTGGTCTTCCATTCATATTCCTTCTTGGTTCTTGTATATATTGTATACTACCTGTCTTCCCCTATAGCTACTTTTGTTAGAAATTGGAACATTTTGCACCATTTTTTGCTGTCGAAAGATTATCCCAGGTCGACTAAACCATTGAACATATCTTAATTTTTCTTGTCTCTTACTTCCGTAACCGCAACATCAGAAATGTCTCTCTAGTGACTTTACATTTTGTAAGTCCAAACTGACTGTCGTCTAGCAGAATCTCTATTTCCTTTCCTATTCTTTTGTATATTATTGTTGTCAGCTACTTGGATGCATGAGCTGTCAAGCTGATTGTTCGATAATTGTTGCACTTGTTGGCTCTTGCGATCTTCCGAATTTTGGGAATAATATTTTTCCGAAAGTCAGAAGTATATCGCCAGAATCAAACCTACATACCGTCGTGAATACTCGTTTCGTTGCCACTTCCCCGAACGGTTTTAGAAATTCCGATGGTATGTTATCTATCCCTTCTGACTTATTAACTCCTGTCTTCCAAATATCTTTTAAATTCTGTTTCTACATACCTTATCTCTTCTATATCGACTCATTTCTTCTTCTAACACAGAAAATAGATCTCCCCCCTCACAGAGGCCTTCAATGTACTCTTTTCACCTATCCGCTCTCTCCTCTGCATTTGACGGGAGAATTCCCATTACACTCTTAATTTTACCATCTTTGCTTTTAATTTCACCGTAGGTTGATTTGACTTTCCTATATGCTGAGTCAGGCCTTTCAGAGATCCTCTTCCTTCGATTTCCTCGCATTTTTCAAGCTTTCTTAGAGTATGCATGGAAGCCACAATTTTGTTAAAATACGCAGGGAGGAATAGAATATAAAACAGAATGAACTTTCACTTTCTAGCGTGGTGTGTGCAGATATGAAATTTTCTGTCAGGTTAAAAGGGTGTGCCGGAACGGGATTCGAACCTGGGACCTTTGCGGGCAACTGCCCTAGCAGCTGAGGGTCAGAGTACGACACATAACCCGTCCTCCCAGCCTTATTTCCGCCAGTACCTGTGCAGACGTTTAGTCGGATGTGATCTAGGAAGAAAGATGTGCTATAGTATGCATATAAATAACAAAGAAACTCCGGTAATGGTGTACATAGCACCGTGGATACTTAAAGTTAAACGTGGACAAAACACTTTAAGAAAAGGATGAATATTGTTATCTCGGAAGTTGAATGGATAAAAAGAGAGGGTACAAGAAGGACATACTAGCCAGGATTGCAGAAGGCAAAGTAGTATTCCATACATGAAAATTCGAATACTGATATCAATAAGTAAGGATGGGTTCAAAATGTAAATAATGGTGAACAAAAAACTGGTGCTGTTAAAGCCACTGAGATGTGGTGTTTCAGGAGACTTCAATATTGTTCGAGTAAGGAATAAAAACTTTCTCCAGTGTATAATGAAGAACATAGGAAACCGAAAAGATAGAACGTTTAGGTACATTAAGAAAAGAGTTGTTGCTGAAGACTGTATGTGGATGGAAGGTACAAGTAAAGATGTGCAAGGGCAGCCCTAGATACGAGTATGCGGAACGCAGTTGCACACTGCAGTGAGCCAAAAATAATGTGTAGAAGGTACGGAGCAGCAGAATGGGAGGGTTATTCGTAAGTTCCCGCTGGGCTTCAGAAGACGACGCATATCAGTGGACAGAGTTTCTCTCCAAGTGCCAAAACATAATGCGCGCATGGCTTAGTTACATAATGTACCACTACGAGGCAAGCGTCTCAGAACTTTTAGATAAATCATCTGCTCTGTATTGTCACAGTGAATTAGTTAGCGCCTGCAAACAAACAACAACGAACAGATTTGCAAAGTGGGCTGCTGTCTCTGGGCTCTCCTGGCCGGCGGCAGGAGCAACTTCAACGAATTTGCACGCAAGTACTGATGTTTGCGGTAACGCAGATGGTACACATTTTGAGCACCTGTTATAATTAAAGTTAAAAACTTGGAGTGTTTCTCCATGCACTGATGTATGTCTATTTTCTGTGCGTCTAATAGCTTTCTGTCAAAGTAGTATTATGTTTGTGTGATAAATAACACTGTATATCTCGAGCAATGATGAGACTTTTTATAATAATTACAATGCCATTTCACAATGACCCTTCGATTTCAGAATTTAGTTTTTACCTTCTTTAAATACATATCGTACACAAAATGCAAAATTTAATACACAGACTAGGTATACTGCCTTGAGAAAATACAATAACTGTCTTATAAAAATTATTATATGTTTCAGCCTCAGATCACACAAAGGCTTCATTACTGACTTTCACTTGTTAGCAGACCATCTATAGATGTCCTAATGGTGTTTTGCAGGCTGATAACATTAGGACTAACCAGGCACAAATTTTATTCGCTGACTACGAATTGCTTGATATCAGGCCGCCTTCACCATTTCAGCAATCCGTGCGCGGTTCTCGTATCGACTCAAACTTCAGTACGTCACACTGTACACATACTTGTTTCGTAGTTCGCTAAATTCATCACCTAATCCTAACAACATTATTTGGATTCCCGCAACAGGGAGAACGAGACAAGAGCAATGTTGATATCGTCGAGTGCCCGCCTAGTCTTGTAATACATTGATGGAAAAAAATCGCAACATAAAAAAACAGTTTATTGGGAATAATGAAGTTTCTGGAACAGATTTGTGTAGATATTGTAAGACAAGCACGAGATAAGCCATTGCAAACGTGAAATGCTGGTACATCAATAACCGGTCTAGCCACCAGAATGTTGAAAGAAAGTATACAAACATACATGCATTGTGTGGTTCATGTGCCAGACGTCAGTCAGTGGGATGGATTTCCACGCCTGTTGCACTTGGTCGGTCAATGTAGAGATGATTAATGCTGTCTGTGGATGACGCTGCAGTTGTCCGATGATGTCCCATATGTGCCCGACTAGAGACAGAGCTGGTAATCGAGCGGTCAAAGGCAACATGTAGACACACTAAAGTGCATGTTGTGTTACAACATCGGGGTATAGGCGAGCGTTATACTAACACTCCCACGAATACTGTTCATAAATGGCAGCTCAACAGGTCGGATCACCAGACTGACTGACAAATTTACTGCCAGATGCCAGGAATAACCACGAGAGTGCTCCTTCAGGTTGTTTGCAAGCTGTCATCTGGCCTTCTAATGAACACACCACCGTCACTGGCACCAAGGCGGGACCATCTTTCACCAGAAAACACAACAGACCTGCACCCTACCCCCAATGAGCTCTTACTTCACACCAATGATGTCGCAAATGGCGATGGTTTTGGGTCAGTGGAATGGAAGCTACTGGATGGAACTGCCATAGAAATAACCGATTTGGAACACTTCGTTGTGTCAGTGTAGTGCCAACTGAAGTATCTGCGCTAGCACAATACAAATGCAGGAGAACACAAATCCGAAAACAATTTATTGACCTCACCAAAACGAAACAATAATAATACAATCTCCAAAAGCACAACAGACTATCCCAACTGCAGTTCGTCACAAATATAAAATAGCAAATAATAATAGAAAAGACCTGACTCTTCACAGGGAGAGATCACAGTCAAACAACGCTACAATGTCAAGATGTTCGTCGACTGTACCAAGTCCAAATGCAAAGGACCGGCAAGCAGGAATAAGCATCTGGTCTCGGTTGCCAGGGTGGCAGCTCTGTATACTTCTAAGCAGTGCGTCGAACTCCTCTTCGCCTACAGTGCGCCGCCATCTAAACCACATTTGGTGCATGTATCTGCCAGAACTATTTGCAGTCACGTGCCTGGCGTATCAAAGTATTTCCTGGGCTATCTGCGACTCTGGTGAAGCTGTTCTGCACGTTCTGTGAACGTTTAGTGGTCCCTGGTGGCCACTGATGGAGACTGGGTGTTGTGTTGTGGCCTCTGGTAAATATTTGTGTTGACAACACAGACAATGTAGGTTTTCCTGGTGATGCAGGCATCCCCATGTTGGTTGGGTGCGAAGTGGGATGTCAATGCAGTAGGCGCCATGATGTCTGAAGGGGTTGGCCACAGTAGATCCCGCAGGGATGAGTGGAAGGGACATATTGACACCTTGGCCTCAGGGCCGTTGGCGACAGGAGACCTGGGCCAGGGGCAGTCGCCGGTACAGCATCCACCTCCAATGGTGTATGGACCTATGCCAGAGGATTCGCCTGGAGTGTGATGAGTGGCAATGACGAAGGTGGCGGTCAGGCAGGGAGAGGAGCACCATTATCTCTGAGGGCCAACAGCCCTGGAAGCAGCAGAGCATCCAGCTGTGGACCACACCAGGGTGAAGCTGGTTAGTGTGCTTCCGGCACACCATGCTATCATTGGGGGGTGACTGCCACCATAGTGCAGTCGAAGAGCCGTGATACCCTGGTGGGGACACACCGGAGAGTTTTCTGGGTGAGCACCATTGGCCAGACTGGATCCTGCAGAGAATAATAAGGCAATGGCAAATGCAGAGAATCTGGGTTGGGAGAAGGAAAGAGGAGAACAAGGGGGACTGATAAGGGGAGCCATGAAGTTTTCTCACCTGGGGTTGACCCATCCTGAATAGTGGACTGGTAGGAGGAAAGAAAGATGGTAAAGACATTTTCGACATCTGGACTTTAAGTGTATGACAAACCATTAGGCAAATCCGTTAGATGTAGGATGAAAGGGAGTGGTATGAATCAGCTGGATGCCCAGGGTGGTGCAGAAGGAGGAAAATTCAGCTGATATAAACTGGGGGCTGTTGTCAGTCACTAACGACTCTAGCAGGCCCTCAATGGCAAAAATGCAAGAAAGAGCTTGGATGGTATGGGCGGATGTTGTGGAGGACATGCGGGAGATATAAGGAAACCCATCACCTGCGTCCACAAGGATAAGCCAGGAGAACTGGGGAACAGGAATGCGAAATCCAAGAGCAAACAGCACCAAATAGAAGGAGCAGCGTGTTACAGGAATATGCATTGAGGGGGTGATGATTGGTGCCATTGACAAGAGGGACATGAGGCCACCATGCGGGTGTTGGCAGCATTTCTTCTTGTTGCAATGTAAGCTAGCATCCTCAAGAACATTGAAGAGGCGCCAGAGGTTCCATGCCAAGTCTGGGGTCATCAAGGTAGTTAGTCATTCCCGGAATGTCTCTTGTCAATGTTTCCAAATAGCGCTGGAAGATGGCCAGAGTACTGGCGACCATTGATGGGAGGCAGTTGTAGCAGAAGAGCACAAAAGAGGTATTTATTACCAAGATCGTTCTCAACCACTCATCCAAAGGCAGCTGGAGGTAGGCATCCCACAGATGAATTTTGGCAAACACCTTGCTGCCAGCCAACCTAGACAGGATGTCATCAACATTAGGTATGGGACAGGAGTCAATAACAGACCGAGAACTGACAGTGGCCTAAAAATCCTCACAAATGCAAAGAGATCCATTCAGCTTCTCAAGAACCACGATAGGTGTAGCCTAACGACTATGTGGGACCAGGGTCAGGATGCCCTCCGCCTCTAGGCAACAAAGCTATTGCTGTAGTTTGTCACAGAGGGTGAACAGGTACTGAGCGAGCATTGTGGAACTTCAGGCCCTACAAGGGGAGGACTTTGCTATGGCCTTCGAACCTGGAGACCCCCCAGAAATGTGGCAGAGAACATGTCTGGGAAATCATCTTGAAGCTGGTGCAAGTGATTATAAGCTGACAATGAGTAGACAGGTGGAACCACGTTATGTATCTCGAGGCCCAGTAAGTTGGTTGCCTTGGGGGTGATGGGGACCAAAACACAGGTCATCACATTGTGAGTGAGGTACTTGACCCAAGTCAAGGACCACCACTGTAGTTGGATGACGCCGTTGTTGTAGCTCTTCAGAGAAGTGTGTAACGCATGAAGCGGCGGTTAACCCAACTAATGTTGGGAGTCCCCATCGATGATAGTGGCGGAGGACGCTGTATCCTCGTGAAAAGGAAGAGGAGTGCCATCCACCTGCACAGTCAGAGTGATCACTGCTGCCATGTGCAGAAAAACTGACGGCATGAAGGAAATTGGCGTCAGAGGGTCCGTCTCATCCATCACGGAGTCGGAAGGTTCCAAAGCGGTGTGGTCAATGGCCATCAACAATGACGACCTATGGACCACGGCTTTGTGACCCTGCTTTCTGCAGGCCGAACTGGTCATCCTCTGGGAGCGGCTATGTTACCTCTGATATGTGACAAATCATTCACTACAAGAGGGCAACTGTTGTCATTGGTGCTGCTGCTGTTGTTGCTACCACTACGGCTTCCGTTGGCGAAGTTGGGGACCGGCAACCTGGTCCTGGAGGGCGGGGGCGGCCTCAGGAGGGGGCTCTGGAACAGTAGCGGTGACTGTGGTGATGTGAACTGGCGTCGTGGGAGCGGGCGGCGAAGACCTGCATAGGGGACTGCAGCGTGGAAGCGGAGTGAAAGGACTGTTCATGAGCGGGGATAATGGATAACCAGGACTCTTTCAGCTTCAGAAGATCAGTCCACAAGATATCTTCTGGGGAATGGACAAGGATTATATCATTAATGAGTCACGAACCGTAAGACTGCTTGCAATTGGGACTGCTACAGAAAAAACGACAGTCACAGGAGAAACCTTCCAGCGTAGCAATCCATTCCCTACAAGACTGTGCAGGAATCTTCTGACAACAGAAGAACCTGTGACGTGCCAGCGCCATGCGGACCTGTGAGTCAAATAATCCAATAGTCTAGAAGTCAATGCCTCGTAGGAGAGAGCATCAGGTTCCTTATCAAGATGCAACTGTTGCAAAATGTGATAATATTCTGGGCCCACGTAGGCGAGAAAAAATTCCCGACGCTGAACGTTGCTGGTAACATCATGAGCAATAAAGTGTCGCTCCAGATGAGCCGCGTCATTGCCCCAAGGCTCAACGGATTTGTCGAAATTGTGAAACGCAGGGGGCGCGCATGGAGCCCCAGAAGCGGGGAAGCCCCGGGTAGGATCCCTCCATAGTCATCTTTGGGAGGGGGGGGGGGGATGGCCATCGCCTGTAAACGCTGAATAATGAGCTCGTTCGTTTGTTGCATACGTTCCAACAGCGTATGATTGACGCTGTGGTTTCATCAATATCTGGAATACCGTCTGCCATAGCGGACAACAACTGGGCAAACGCGAGAAACTCAAACCTACTCGTCACCACTGAAGTATCTGCGCTAGCAGAATAGAAATGCTGAAAACGCAAATCCGAAAACAATTTATTGGACTCACCAAAACGAAACAATAATACAATCTCCAAAACCACAACAGACTCGATCCCATCTACAGATCGTCACAAATATAAAATACTTACTCACTGGTCATACCGGACTCGAGAGTCCATTACCGCAGCAACGTATTTTCGCCATCTGTCCCTGTCTTGGGCTATTTCCTTCCATTCCCCTTCAATACCTAGGCTCCTCAAATCGTCCTTCACATTGTCCTCCCATCTACGCCTCGGTTTCCCCACAGGACGTTTTCCCTCTAGGTGCCCTACCAGTACTCTGCTCGCTGCCCTGCCCTGCCCTGCCTCATCCATTCGAGCTACGTGACCCGCCCATCACAGCCTACGTGATTTAATAATACTGATTATGTCAGGGCTTGAATAGAGTTCGTGAAGCTCTTCGTTATGCAGTTTTCGCCGCTCTCCGCTAATGTCATCCCTTTTTGCTCCAAAAATTTTCCTCAAAATTTTGTTTTCAAATACTCTAAACGGCTTTTCATTTTGCACAGTGAGAGGCCAAGTCTCACACCCATACAGCATAACTGGTAGCTAATAGTTTTGTATATTCTAATCTTTAAATTCCTAGACAATAGCCGTCATGAAAGTAATCTATTCAGTGAGAAGTAGCACGCATTTCCCGCCCGTAATCTCTTCTTCAGTTCGGATTCAATCTCATTTCTCGAAGTGATGTCCACACCTAGATACTTAAATGTGTTCACTTTTTCAAACTGCATGTCTCCAACTCTTAACATTTCCTGATCTATTGCTATTGGCATTCTAGTAATAACCAGGTATTTAGTTTTGTCTTCACTTATCCTTAGACCTACATCTTCACTAGCCTTGATTAACGCATTCGCATTTGTTGCTACAGATTCTTTCCTATCGCTAATGATGTTTAGATCATCTGCATACACCAACATCTTAATATTTCCATTTTACTCCACACCCTCTGAATTACCTGCTGCCATTCGTGATCATCTGCATACACCAACATCTTAATATTTCCATTTAACTCCACACCCTCTGAATTACCTGCTGCCATTCGTACAATATATTCTAGGACTAAATTAAAAAGTAGCGGAGACAGGTCATCTCCCTGCTTAAGTCCGTTCTTTATTACAAATTCTTCTGACTTCAATTTTCCACGCGTACTCTACCTTTGGTGTTTTCCAAACGCATTTCTACACTCCTGGAAATGGAAAAAAGAACACATTGACACCGGTGTGTCAGACCCACCATACTTGCTCCGGACACTGCGAGAGGGCTGTACAAGCAATGATCACACGCACAGCACAGCGGACACACCAGGAACCGTGGTGTTGGCCGTCGAATGGCGCTAGCTGCGCAGCATTTATGCACCGCCGCCGTCAGTGTCAGCCAGTTTGCCGTGGCATACGGAGCTCCATCGCAGTCTTTAACACTGGTAGCATGCCGCGACAGCGTGGACGTGAACCGTATGTGCAGTTGACGGACTTTGAGCGAGGGCGTATAGTGGGCATGCGGGAGGCCGGGTGGACGTACCGCCGAATTGCTCAACACGTGGGGCGTGAGGTCTCCACAGTACATCGATGTTGTCGCCAGAGGTCGGCGGAAGGTGCACGTGCCCGTCGACCTGGGACCGGACCGCAGCGACGCACGGATGCACGCCAAGACCGTAGGATCCTACGCAGTGCCGTAGGGGACCGCACCGCCACTTCCCAGCAAATTAGGGACACTGTTGCTCCTGGGGTATCGGCGAGGACCATTCGCAACCGTCTCCATGAAGCTGGGCTACGGTCCCGCACACCGTTAGGCCGTCTTCCGCTCACGCCCCAACATCGTGCAGCCCGCCTCCAGTGGTGTCGCGACAGGCGCGAATGGAGGGACGAATGGAGTCGTGTCGTCTTCAGCGATGAGAGTCGCTTCTGCCTTGGTGCCAATGATGGTCGTATGCGTGTTTGGCTCCGTGCAGGTGAGCGCCACAATCAGGACTGCATACGACCGAGGCACACAGGGCCAACACCCGGCATCATGGTGTGGGGAGCGATCTCCTACACTGGCCGTACACCACTGGTGATCGTCGAGGGGACACTGAATAGTGCACGGTACATCCAAACCGTCATCGAACCCATCGTTCTACCATTCCTAGACCGGCAAGGGAACTTGCTGTTCCAACAGGACAATGCACGTCCGCATGTATCCCGTGCCACCCAACGTGCTCTAGAAGGTGTAAGTCAACTACCCTGGCCAGCAAGATCTCCGGATCTGTCCCCCATTGAGCATGTTTGGGACTGGATGAAGCGTCGTCTCACGCGGTCTGCACGTCCAGCACGAACGCTGGTCCAACTGAGGCACCAGGTGGAAATGGGATGGCAATCCGTTCCACAGGACTACATCCAGCATCTCTACGATCGTCTCCATGGGAGAATAGCAGCCTGCATTGCTGCGAAAGGTGGATATACACTGTACTAGTGCCGACATTGTGCATGCTCTGTTGCCTGTGTCTATGTGCCGGTGGTTCTGTCAGTGTGATCATGTGATGTATCTGACCCCAAGAATGTGTCAATAAAGTTTCCCCTTCCTGGGACAATGAATTCACGGTGTTCTTATTTCAATTTCCAGTAGTGTATGAGTCTAACATACTTCTTCGGTATTCCAAGTTCCAAAAGACTTCTGTACAATTTTTATTGCAATACTGAATCACATGCTTTTGTAAAATCTATGAAGAGATTATGAACTGGTTTACTGTATTCCCATTTCTTTTCCAAAAATTTGACGCAGGGTGAATATTTCGTCTATAGATGATCTGTACCTCCGCAAGCCGGCTTGGTAATCCCCCACAATTTCATCTGCATATGGTTCAAAAATGGTTCAAATGGCTCTGAGCACTATGGGACTTAACATCTGTGGTCATCAGTCCCCTAGAACTTAGAACTACTTAAACCTAACTAACCTAAGGACAGCACACAACACCCAGTCATCACGAGGCAGAAAAAATCCCTGACCCCTGCATATGGTGTAAGCCTGCTTAGCAGAAATGTAAAATAACAAATAATAATAGAAAAGACCCGACTCTCCACAGTAGAGGTCACAATCAAACAATTATACAATATCAATATGTTCTTCCACTATGCCAAGTCCAACTGCAAGAGATCAGCCAGCTAGAAGAGCCAGTGCGCCGCTGCTCTGTATACTTCCTAGCGGTACGTCGAACTGCCCTTTGCTGGCAGTGCGCCGCCCTATAAAACCCATGTGGAGGATGAATCTGCTGGAACTATTTGCGACCACTTGCCTCAGCGAACGAGTAGCGATCCCGGGCAGCCGTTGGTGGAGACCTGGCATTGTGTTGCGGCGCCGGTAAATATTTGTTTTGACAACACAGACGACGTAGGTTTTCTTGGTGAATATATGCCCAGTGATGCAGGCATCCCGTTTTGGTTGGACGTGAAGTGGGATGCCAATGCAGTAGGCGCTACGATGTCTGATGTGGGCGGCCACAGCACCAACTGCTGCTCAGATTGCTGCTGCAGATGCCATACGATGTGCCAAAGTCATACGCGGAAACGGTGGTCTTCCCTCTCGGTATTGTCTCGTAGCCGTCTGGATACCCGTGTTCTTACAACCGTACATTCTCGTGACCACCGCTTCCAGTAATCATGTACAGTGGCTACATTCCCGCCAAGTATTTCTGCAGTATCGCAGAAGGAACATCCAACTTCTCATAGCCCCATTACTGGACCTCATTAAAACTCACTGAGGTGTAGATAATGGCGTCTTTGTCGCCTTAAAGGCATTATATACTGTTATTAACTCATGGAGACCTATCTCAAAAGCATCTGTCCCTCAGGATCGTTACCGCGTGTATTTTAGACAAAACTGATTAGTATCCTCATAGTAGAGCTAGTAGGACCACTCTTAGGCGACCGGCAGGAAATTTGTATAGACGTCTTTCAGATGTAGGAACACACCTACCAACTTTCGTTTATGTCGCCATAGGTCCTTCTGGTGTAGCGATTTTTCCCTTTACGTACATGCCTTACAGAGCAATAGGAAAGGACTCAGTATATCAATATGTATTTAAAATTCTCCTGAACAGATACAAATTTCCTAATTGCATAGTTGTTAGCTGGAGTACTAAATTAACAGCTAACCAGACAAAAAAAGAGGTCTGCCCACGGTACAGTTCCGGGTTTACCTGTTAAATGGCTTACGGTTTAGTGTGAACTGTCTTGGTCTGCAACGTTGTTCAGTTACGTTAGTTAGCAATAACGAAGCAACAGTTAAATATTACGTTAGTTAGCAATAACGAAGCAACAGTTAAATACATTATAGATATGTAAGGAACCGGCATCTAGAAAGCAAATCGATATTTTCTGTCGTTTTCATAATTTGTTACGTCTCTATTTTCCGTAATATGTCTGTGAAAGTAATGTGTGTTCCTGAGTCTTGGATCTATCATATCCCGTATTGAAATGTATTTTCATTGTCGTTCTACACCTGTTTTATAGTTTGTTAGTGTAAAGACAGAGATAATATTCAATATAGTTATTTATTTACTAAAAAAATGGTTCAAATGGCCCTGAGCACTATGGGACTCAACTGCTGAGGTCATTAGTCCCCTAGAACTTAGAACTAGTTAAACCTAACTAACCTAAGGACATCACAAACATCCATACCCGAGGCAGGATTCGAACCTGCGACCGTAGCGGTCTTGCGGTTCCAGGCTGCAGCGCTTTTAACCGCACGGCCACTTCGGCCGGCCATTTATTTACTAATGGGTGTTTTTAAGTGTGAAGCTCTCCGAGCCGACAAATTCAACACACGATGTAATTGCATCTAACTAAACTGGAGTGAATTACTGAAAGAGTAACACACGATAAAGAAGACTCACAATAACGTTACAGAACGTTTCAGCGATTTACTGTCGGACGGTTACGTAACTTAGATTCGCTTGCCGCGTTTTTATGAAAGACGTTTCCCTTTAAAAGTCTGTTTCCAGATATATGCCTCAAGCTGAAAGCGAATAAACATTTGAAAAGAAGAAGAAGATAAACACAACTCCGTTTTACTTGGAAGTTAAAGGTCACACAATCGGCGTTGTGGAGATTTCAAACGTGTGGAAGGCCTCTTGATAATGGTTCAGTCATTGAATCACATATAAATAATGGCACATTCTGTTTTACATTGTGTATTTTTAATTATGGTTCGTTTCGCGTTGCACTTTGTACGCTCTAAGTAAGTCTTTGTGTGTGTGTGTGTGTGTGTGTGTGTGTGTGTGTGTGTGTGTGTGTGTGTGTGTTTGTGTGTGTGTGTTTGTGTGTGTGTGTTTGTGTGTGTGTGTTTGTGTGTGTGTGTTTGTGTGTGTGTGTGTTTGTGTTTAGGACACACTGGTACGTTATTTCTGTACTATTCGTCTCCACTATTATGTGCAAGAGTGAAAGATCCTAATTTCATCTTCAGCCTTACCGCTTATTTCGAAATTTATTATCAACTGACATTCGCAGATGAAACAAGTCATATTTTAAGTACTAATGGGATCTATTGTTCAAAAATAATATAACATATCCACGACAGATAAAACCTTTGTCCTGTGCACGGTCAACGATCTGTGGAGCGCATAGCGAACAGTCACGGAATCGAGTGTCGCTGCTGCACGGTTTTAACCTGCCTGCTGCATAATGAATGAGTATTAGACTACTTAACTGTACAGGTAATTAAACGACAGATTTGTTATCATGTGATGTCTAGCATCAAAACCATTAATTCGCAAGTGTTTCAAAACATTCCTGTTGTTTGCACATGAATCTGTTCAGATGCATTAAATGGGTTCCAGATGCAGGAAGTATTCTGCTTTCAACAACGAAGCCTTTCATGTAACTGTCCTATCAGTACAAACACAACAGCGTTGGAGGAAAAAGAAGTTATTCCAGCTATGGAACTGGAAGGTTTCGCTTGATTTGTAACGGAAAGGGAAAAAATACATCCAATTTCCCTTTGGAGATATTTTTCAGTATGCAGTGACAGTTTCTACAGTGAAATTGTGCCATTACGGTCTGTCACATGTATCGTGTTGCCGTTTCAACTCCCTCATTGCGTCAACCAGATACGTTTCACTTATTCTCATTTAATATCCCATACAGTCCTTACCAGAAATCTTTAGAATATCCTTCCTGGGAGATACTACAATGAAAAACTTCAAGTCTCAAAGCAAAGCAATTGAAATATCGAAGAAAGCGTGTCAGTTTTCGTAGGACATGTGTGATTTGCAACATGCTGGCCAATGTCGCTGAAACAGCAAGCAATTCCCACGGCAATGGATTCGATGTCGCTGTCGGCTGCCATGTTTTAGGCACACAGTTAATCGTATGCATACAGACTGCAAACAGTCGTCAAACATTCACAGTAAGCCTGTGGAAGCAGAACAATTGATAGTAATAGTTAGACATTAACCGACTGCAGTGTTCGTTGCATAATGAGCAGAGAACAGGCGAGAATTTATAGCGCACTGGTCTGGCTAAATTTGTTTCCATGCTGAGAGTAACAGGTCTGGAAACGTTGAGTTTTATAAACACAGACTTTAGTTAGGATGGTACAGTACTAAAAATACATCGATGGATAAGACATAGCTACTTAGTTTATTTCTCAGTAAGATTAAATACACAGGGAAGCCTCTAAGTTTTTCAAATAAAACAAACCTCATTAACATTCCACAACTTTATTCTTCACATATGGGCATCTGTTTCAAATCATATTCACGCTGGTGACGAACATGTTTCAACGAGAGACCAGTTTATTGATACCGTCACTGCAGAATGTGTGACTTTTTGGCGGAGCCACGACGTAAACTCTGCTTGCAACGCACATCAGTGTAGTGATGAATACGTGAAGATGTTTTGTAAGTTTTCGAAACAGATAAAATCGGACGGCGTCATGTCGGGACTGTATGGAGGATGATGGATAACAGGGTGCCAAACCAGTCGGTTGTTCCAGATATCGCAGCGCTCGTGTGTGGTCTTGCATTGTCATCCTGAAGGAGAGGGTGCTCCATGTGTGGACTAACTATTGGAACTGTAAACCCGATTACAGCACGCTCTTTCTCAGCCACCGACGCAGTTACGTTGTACACCCTTATATTATACGTTAAATTTTTACATCTACACCTACACAGATTCTCCGCAAGCCACCGTACGGTATATGGTGGAGGGTACCATGTACTACTACTAATCATTTCCTTTCCTGTGCCACTCGCAAACAGAACGAAGGAAAAACGACTGTCTATATACCTCCCTATGAGCCCTAATTTCTCTTATCTTCGTGGTCGTAATGCGAATGCATGTTGGCGGCAGCAGAATCATTTCGCAGTCATGTTCAGATATCGGTTCTCTAAATTTTCTCAATGCCAACGGCCTTGCCGCAGTGGTAACATCTGTTTCCGTCACAACACGTAAGTCTAGCTCTGTGGGGTTTGGCTAGCACTTTGATGGGTCACGGTCCGGGTCTGCCAAGCGCTCTTGGCAAGCGAGGTGCACTCGGCCATTATGAGACTAATTGAGGAGCTACTTGATCGAGAAGTACTGGCATCGGTCACGAAAACTGACAACGGGCGGGAGAGTTGTGTGCTGACCACATGACCTTCTGGATCTGCAACCGGTGACGCCTAAGCGCTGAGGACGACACCCCAGACGGTCGGTACCGTTGGGCCAAGTACTGTTCGGACCGTGATTTTTTTCTTTTTTTGAAATTTTCTCAATGTTCTTCGAAAAGAACGTTGCCTTCCCTCCAGGCATTCGCATGTGAGTTCCCGAAGCGTATCCGTAACAGTTACGTGTCGCTCGAACCAACCGGTAATAAATCTAGCAGCCCGCCTCTGAATAGCTAGGGTGTTATTTCTTCAGTTCGACCTGATACGGATCCAAAACATTCGAGTAGTATTCAAGAATACGTCACACCAGCGTCCTACAAGTGGTCTCCTTTACAGATGAACCTCAAGTTCCCAAGATTCTACAAAGTCAACTGAAGTCAACCATTCTCCTTCCCTACCCCAGTCCTCTCATGCTCCTATTTCATATCACTATGCAACGTTACTCCCGATATTTAAACGACGTATCTGTGTCAAGGAATACACTACTAACGCTGTATCTGAACATTACAGGTTTGTTTTCCCTACTCGTCCGCATTAACCCGAGGCCCTTTAGCGGCAGACGGCTGGAGATATGTAGAGATAATGACTGAAGCAGTACAATGTTAACTTTTATGGTTTAAAAAGCTTTCAGAGCTTTCAAACGAAAAATTCGGGGGCATTATTATTCAGCGCGTCCTCGCAGTTAGGCATCTCTGTACCAACATGTATGTGAGAAGTTACTACAGTAGCTCATATTTCGTTCGTAGCACAAACACACACTTCCATCCAATACTCAGTGACTATAAAGAATACCCCAAGATGCAAACTATTAACTGTTCCCTAGCGAAGTTGTGCCACAACTTCCTTTCTCCTCCAGATCAGTTCATTGCCTTTTCACTAGTCATCCGATCTCTTCCTCATGTAATCTCCAGAATTATCCCATAGCTCCGCAGTTAAAAGGCTTGTTTTCTCTTCGTGTCTGTAATATTTAACACTCTTGTTTCAGTTCCGTGCACACTCAAGACATATCGAGATGCTCGTGTACTGTGTGTCACAGTTAAACTACAAATCATCATCAGACAAACGGTCACCTATACCTTGCAGTTCAGCTGGACAAAAAGAATAACTTCGCGAAACATTTCGGAAATGGCACACAAAACAAGTAACGTTTGACAAGGGGCGGCGATGGGGGTAGGACTAATGGAAACTGCTAGGGATACATTTATTCGCCATGAATGTCGCACAAGATTTTATTGACATTTGTTTGAACGCAACGAGTTTAGTCAAACATCAATAAAAAAAAATAAAACACTAATGAAAAAGAGATCACGTTGAGGACTGTCAAATGAACAAGGAGACAGTGTAGTTCCGATAACAATTACACAAGGAATCATATTTTATCTAGATGTACAATGACGAAGGTTTACAGAAAAGGTGACTTACTGTATTAAAGAGTTATGAATATAACAAATAAATACAGAGGAAATAGATTCTAATTACCTTGTCTCAAATAATGAATACCGTTGGGCAGTAGATGCAACGTATCATCGCAGGAGCTACAAGATAGCCGACATTAAGGTCAAATTTGAATTTTTATACTTTTCTTTAGAGTCCGCAACTGCTCCCGCTGCTTGTATGAAATTTCTATTTCACAGAAGCCTGCGAACCGGAAGGAGATTTTTGTTCACATCAAAGGAAGTAGGTGTAAAATGATTGATTTTTCAGCTAGTCCGGCTAACAACCAAAAAAGACGTAATTTCAAGTCATGTTATAAAGGAAAGGTGTGGGACTACGCACTTTACGGACGCTTACCGTCACGAGATTGTGTTTTTCTTGGTCATAGCTTATGATAGCATTCACACCACACAATCGCAATAAGTAGATGCAAGGCTTAATTCATGATTATGAAAATAAATTTGTATAAGAAATGTATCCTGTAATTTACGTCGCAAACTAAAATGCTAGGCTTAGAACCAATGTAATGTTTTAAGAGCTAATTTCCAAACAATACTGTAGGATTTAATCAAAGGAAAGCATTTAACAAAAAAAAAATTTTAAACTCCAGACACCACAAATTTGGCACCTTACCCTTGTGAAAACAAACTATTTTTTGTACATTCACTTTAGTAATTACTCGACAAAAAGTTCTACACAGCCGCTCTTACCTGTTGTCGATTACTCTTGGATTCGTTGTAATGTATTATATTTCTTTTCCAGCTAATCTTTTCCTGTGGAGATTAGAAGTATCTTCTTGTGATCAGTGTCATACATACTGCACTAAAAAAGGCCATACATACATTTGAGATAATGAAATAGCATATAATACAACACACACACACACAAACACACACAGTTTCAACGTATATTAATTGTATGTCCGTTTCATTATCATGCAGTACGCATGAGACTGATCACAAGAAGATATTTGTAATTCTGAGAGGAAAAGACTAGCCGGAATGTAAATATATTACAATACTATGAATGCAAGAGTATGAAAGAGTGTCAGCAACTAAGAGCGGTAGTCACAGGATCCGAAAACGGTACTTGTGCTCTGATTGTCTCACGGTTAATACGTGCTGTAGAAATGAATGTCACTGCTTCCTGCTTTATAGTGAAATATGCGCGCGGAACACCGTTGATGGCAAGAAACAAGTTGTTTTTCACAAGAGTATAGAGGAATCAGTTGACATTTTTCGATGAAGACTATGTAATAAATAGAAAGTCATGTTCAAATAATATGCCTGGCATAATCTGTATATGGTTCAGGCGGCAGGTCGACTCTCGTTGGGCTCTAAATATTTTTTCTGCTGGATACCTAGATCATTTAAATATGGAATTCGTCAAATATATTTTAATTAACTCGTATGTAACCATCATTTTTCAATAAAAATGCACGTCTTCTATTTTGTAATCACATAACGCATGCAAAATTCTGGTTTTCATTGCAAATATAAATTCTTAAGTGTCGATAATTTAGAAAAGATTGTTGATGTTAAGAATACATCCAGAGTTTTTTGGAGAAAAATGAAAAATCAAACACTTTTTGTTTGAATACGCCCATTGTTTTGTAGTACAGATGTGGTCTCACACTTACCAGAGTGATAAGCGTCGTAGAAACATAGAAAACAATTTCCACGGCGTCGAGCACACTGTTCAAATGCTGCACTTTTACTGTTGTCACGGTACCATTGCTACTGTATCTGAATGCAATAGAGCTGATGTAGAGTCAAGTTAAGGATTTTGTCGCGAGAAATAACAAGACATTTAAGCTGTGAAACGTACTGGAACTAATGCACGAAGCTTGGTGACATCACTGCCGAACGATGGCGAAATGCTGAACAGCACGTCATAAAAGAGGAGGAAATATGGATTTTTTGATGGCTTGAGATTCTGTTGCTGATCGCCTCGTTCTCAACGTAGTTGTACTGAAATGTATTCCTCGGTGTCCGATAGGGAAGGAGCTCAGATTACCAGACGACTGACTAATCACTTCAGCGGCTTTAATACTTAACTACTTGGGAAATGAGCAGTGGGCAGTTACGCCACGTATAGCTGTTGCAGAAAAAATACCATTCTTAAAGTTAGAAATTTTCATCACTATGGTTTTTTTATTACAATACTATGTTAGCTACGATCGAAAACTTGTTATTTTTTCCGTCACGCCACCTAAGAAGTGTATCGTCTAAATTTTTCCATATATAGTTTCCTTCTGTTCAAAAATTAAATGACATTCAAAGCTATATTGTTCTCTGCTTCACATCTTTACTGCTACTGTTCGCATCATTGCAGGTTAGACAGATCACTTGCCAGTTCAGTGTCCAAGTTAAATGTGCCGGTAAAGCTGTTGTCCCATATCATCGCTGAGTCGACGTACGCGTAACGCACAGGATGGAACGAATCCTCATCATGTTTCTTCACCATACCCGAGATACCTACGCTTCCACTCCACGAGAAACGAAATCTAATGAGGTTCCAGCAAACCCGGAAGACTAAATAATGTAATATTTACGTATGATTTGTCGTTGTAGTGAACGGAGTATTGCACGCTAGGCAGTCGAGAAACGTTGCATCACTGGAGCTACAATATAGCCGCCATTACGTGGCAAATTTGAATTCTTATACTTTTCTTTACAGTCGCGCAGCTAGAATAACATTTCTACGTCACAGGAGCCTGAGGACCGTAAGGAGTGTTAAACTGTTATAGTGAGAAATATTTACAACGATAGTCATTTACAGTGGCATAGTTGATTTTGTGGTGCAAAAATAGGTACTTTACGTAGACGTAGTTACAGGCGCCTATCATCACGAGATTGTATTTTTCTTGGTCATTGATAATAACAGCATTTAGGCCACATAACCGCAGTACAAGGTTCATGATTATCAAACTAAATGTGGCTAAGAATAACTGCCCTGTAATTTAGGTCGTAAACGAAAGTGCTAGGCTCAGAACTCATGTAATGTTTTACGAGCTAATTTTCCAACAATACTCGGAATAATTCAAAGAAAGTTATAGGAGCATTTAAATACAAAACCTAAAATATGTTTTTCAAACTCGAGAGAGCACATCCTTGACTACGTTAACTCAATAAGGACGAATAGTATCATTTAGGACCCCAGGCACCATAAATTGCTTTTCCATCGTTACAGACAATCCAACATCTTCAGTCGATTATATGGATCCCGACGAATGGTCTTTCACTAGCTTATCCGCTCTAGCAGCATCAAATTGACTGGACTTCGACGCTGAGCAGCAAGGGCTTCGAAACGACAGTAATCGTAAAGCTAGACAACAGTAACCGACACTACAACAAATAAAACACACAATGAGGCACAGCATTTGTTGTGGACTGGCAAGACAGCCAGTCCACAGTGACGGGTAACCAAAGGCACGCACTTAAACTCACGCAGGCTGGCGTGAGGTCTGAAACAGGATACGTAATGAATGCTATAAAGAAAAGTACGCAGCTGCTGGAATACTTAACTTTAATCCACAATTGGTGAACATTGGTCTTGCTACTGTACATGCTTCATTAGATACATAGCAAAGGATAAATGGCGCCTTGCTAGGTCGTAGCAATTGACTTAGCTGAAGGCTATGCTAACTATCGTCTCGGCAATTGAGAGCGTAATTCTCAGTGAACCATGGCTAGCAACGTCGGCTGTACAACTGGGGCGAGTGCTAGTAAGTCTCTCTAGACCTGCCGTGTGGCGGCGCTCGGTCTGCAATCACTGAGAGTGGCGACACGCGGGTCCGACGTATACTAATGGACCGCGGCCGATTTAAAAGCTACCACCTAGCAAGTGTGGTGTCTGGCGGTGACACCACAGCATTACAATGTAGAATCCTAAACACTACGAAATTTTAAAAGAAATAATAACCTCGGCAAGCACATGCGTCCTGCTAAAATATAACACTCTTAATCAACCATTCGGAGAATATTACAGAATACTACACCTTAGTACAGAGAATAATGGCACAATGAAAAAGGTCCAACTGCAGTGTCTTCCTTTGCTAACTTATCAGCTCGATATTCATACTTGGTCAACAATTATTCCGGTGACGGCGGCTATAGACGTCCGTCATGGCAGACCACTGTAAGTCAGTCTGACTGACCACCTCTGACAGCGCTGAAAGTAAAGTTCACAAACTTTTCACCGTGCCGACACGCAGCTTCACACAGTCACCGACCAAGCTGTCTACCGGTGTTGTGACCAGCCAGGAGGCACGGGGAAAACCGACCTACTCGATGCAGCTCCAGGCTTAATTTTGCGAACAGGCCGAGACGCTTCAATCGCCCTCACCACCAACTCCCCGTCTCGGCAGGCCAGGGAAGTCACACATCTGCCTCCGTAAACATACCTGTGCGTAATGACCATTGATAGGCGTACTCGCACTGATCAACGTTATGCACAATTTGCCGGCGCCGGAACAGCTAAGATAAACCCTTTCCCATATTCACGTCTAGGCTTCGCAGCAAGTATCTCTGCCTACAGACTTCAGTCCGCGCAGAAAAGGCAAACCGTACGTTGTGCACAGAACCAACCGATGCTTTACTGGTGATACTGGGAACCTTCTCTGCAGAAATTGCGGTATGACGTCGTAAGACCATTCACAAAAATCCAACAAATCGTAGAACAAAGGAAATAACTAAGGCCCGACTTCTGAACTGGGTAGAAAACGTGGCAGAACGACAGGGACAACAGTGAAACGAGCTCATGAGTTCAACTTTCCCCGTGTATTCGGGAACGCCTTAACCTTGGTTATTGTTAGTGTATATGTTATTCATATTCTGACTGGACTGAACATCATATGGCGACATACCTGATTGCGAATCTTCAGCCATTGACGTCATGTGTCAATAGGCTGAAGAAACAGGAAGCCTGCATCTATGTCTTTTTAGATGTAAAGGAAGCTTTTGACACTGTCAACTGGACTGTGTGAAATCTTTATGGGAGCTGGGGGAAATGCAGAGAGCAAAATGTTATTTCTGTCTTGTATAGAACTCAGAAAAAAATGGTTCAAATGGGACTCAACTGCTGTGGTCATCAGTCCCCTAGAACTTAGAACTACTTAAACCTAAGGACATCACACACATCCATGCCCGAGGCAGGATTCGAACCTGCGACCGTAGCAGTCGCACGGTTCCGGACTGCGCGCCTAGAACCGCGAGACCACCGCGGCCGGCATAGAACTCAGATCTCAGTTGTTAGAGTCAAGGAACAAGAAAGGCGTGCGTTAATTTAGAAGAGAGTGAACCAGTTATGCAATCTGTACACTGAGTAAGCAGTAAAGGACACCAAGGATAATTTTGGAAAAGGAATTAAAATTCATTAAGAAGAAATAAAAAGCTTGCCGATGAGATTGCAATTGAGCCAGAGACGAAAAAGGACTGGTGAGTTGGGGTCAGCATATCGACTGAAACTCGCTACTGTGTTCCTCGAACCGCTCCATCACACTCCTGGCCTTGTGACATGGAACATTATGCTGCTGAAAAAAGCCTTTGCCGTCGGGAAAAACGATCGTCATGAATCGATGTACGTGATCTGGAACCAATATACGACACTCTCTGACCGTCACGGTGCCTTGCACGAGCTCCACTGGACCCATGGATGACCACGTGAGTGTTCGCTAGAGCATAATGGAGCCGCCACCAGCTTCTATCCATTCCACCGTATAAATGTCAAGAAGATGTACCCGTGGTCTTTGATTCATAATCAAAACGTCTTCGGTCCCGGGCTCGATCCCCGTCACTGCTTAAATTTTGATAAATAATCAGCATTGGCGGCCGAAGAAGTCAGCCTCATTCTGCCAACGGCCTTGTCAAAGAGGGCGGAGGAGCGGATAGAGGTTCAGGGCACTCTCTTGTCCTAGGGGTGGGAAATTGCCCCTGAAGGCGGAAGAATCAACGACATGAGGATGCAGAAGGCAATGGAAACCACCGCATTAAAGACACGTAACGTGTATCATGATGATCTCTCCATTGGCAAAAGATTCCGGAATAGTCCACCATTCGAATCTCCGGGAGGGGACTGCCAAGGGGGAGGTTACCATGAGAAAAAGATTGAATAATCGACGAAAGGATAACGTTCTACGAGTCGGGGCGTGGAATGTCAGAAGCTTGAACGTGATAGGGAAACTAGAAAATCTGAAAAGGGAAATGCAAAGGCTCAATCTATATACAGTAGGGGTCAGTGAAGTGAAGTTGAAGGAAGACAAGGATTTCTGGTCAGATGAGTATCGGGTAATATCAACAGCAGCAGAAAATGGTATGACAGGTGTAGGATTCGTTATGAACAGGAAGGTAGGGCATAGGGTGTGTTACTGTGAATAGTTCAGTGACCGGGTTGTTCTAATCAGAATCGACAGCAGACCAACACCGACAACGATAGTTCAGGTATACATGCGACGTCGCAAGCTGGAGATGAACAGATAGAGAAAGTGTATGAGGATAATGAAAGGGTAATGCAGTATGTAAAGGGGGACGAAAATCTAATAGTCATGGGCGACTGGAATGCAGTTGTAGGGGAAGGAGTAGAAGGAAAGGTTAGAGGAGAATATGGGCTTGGTACAAGAAAGGAAAGAGGAGAAAGACTAATTGAGTTCTGTAACAAGTTTCAGCTGGTAATAGCGAATACCCTGTTCAAGAATCACAAGAGGAGGAGGTATACTTGGAAAAGGCCGGGAGATACGGGAAGATTTCAATTAGATTACATCATGGTCAGACAGAGATTCCGAAATCAGATACTGGGTTGTAAGGTGTACCCAGGAGCAGATATAGACTCAGATCACAATATAGTAGTGGTGAAGAGTAGGCTGAAGTTCAAGACATTAGTCAGGAAGAATCAATACGCAAAGAAGTGGGATACGGAAGTACAAAGGAATGACGAGATACGTTTGAAGTTCCCTAACGCTATAGATACAGCAATAAGGAATAGCGCAGTAGGCAGTACAGTTGAAGAGGAATGGGCATCTCTCAAAAGGGCCATCACAGAAGTTGGGAAGGAAAACATAGGTACAAAGAAGGTAGCTGCGAAGAAACCGTGGGTAACAGAAGAAATACTTCAGTTGATTGATGAAAGGACGAAGTTTAAAAATGTTCCGGGAAAATCAGGAATACAGAAATACAAGTCGCTGAGGAATGAAATAAATAGGAAGTGCAGGGAAGCTTAGACGAAATGGATGCAGGAAAAATGGGAAGACGTCGAAAAAGATATGATTGTCGGAAAGACAGACTCAGCATACAGGAAAGTCAAAACAACCTTTGGTGACATTAAAAGCAACGGTGGTAACATTAAGAGTGCAACGGGAATTCCACTGTTAAATGCAGAGGAGAGAGCGGATAGGTGGAAAGAATACATTGAAAGCCTCTATGAGGGTGAAGATTTGTCTGATGTGATAGTAGAAGAAACAGGAGTCGATTTAGAAGAGATAGGGGATCTAGTATTAGAATCGGAATTTAAAAGAGCTTTGGAGGACTTACGGTCAAATAAGGCAGAAGGGATAGATAACATTCCATCAGAATTTCTAAAATCATTGGGGGAAGTGGCAACAAAACGACTATTCACGTTGGTGTGTAGAATATATGAGTCTGGCGATATACCATCCACACAATTCCGAAAACGGCAAGAGCTGACAAGTGCGAGAATTATCGCACAATCAGCTTAACAGCTCATGCATCGAAGCTGCTTACAAGAATAATATACAGAAGAATGGAAAAGAAAATTGAGAATGCGCTAGGTGACGATCAGTTTGGCTTTAGGAAAAGTAAAGGGACGAGAGAGGCAATTCTGACGTTACGGCTAATAATGGAAGCAAGGCTAAAGAAAAATCAAGACACTTTCATAGGATTTGTCGACCTGGAAAAAGCGTTCGACAATATAAAATGCTGCAAGCTGTTCGAGATTCTGAAAAAAGTGGGGGTAAGCTATAGGGAGAGACGGGTCATATACAATATGTACAACAACCAAGAGGGAATAATAAGAGTGGACGATCAAGAACGAAGTGCTCGTATTAAGAGGGGTGTAAGACAAGGCTGTAGCCCCTACTCTTCAATCTTACATCGAGGAAGCAATGATGGAAATAAAAGAAAGGTTCAGGAGTGGAATTAAAATACAAGGTGAAAGGATATCAATGATACGATTCGCTGATGACATTGCTATCCTGAGTGAAAGTGAAGAAGAATTAAATGATCTGCTGAACGGAATGAACAGTCTAATGAGTACACAGTATGGTTTGAGAGTAAATCGGAGAAAGACGAAGGTAATGAGAAGTAGTCGAAATGAGAACAGCGAGAAACTTAACATCAGGATTGATGGTCACGAAGTCAATGAAGTTAAGGAATTCTGCTACCTAGGCAGTAAAATAACCAATGACGGACGGAGCAAGGAGGACATCAAAAGCAGACTCGCTATGGCAAAAAAGGCATTTCTGGCCAAGAGAAGTCTACTAATATCAAATACCGGCCTTAATTTGAGGAAGAAATTTCTGAGGATTTACGTCTGGAGTACAGCATTGTATGGTAGTGAAACATGGACTGTGGGAAAACCGGAACAGAAGAGAATCGAAGCATTTGAGATGTGGTGCTACAGACGAATGTTGAAAATTAGGTGGACTGATAAGGTAAGGAATGAGGAGGTTCTACGCAGAATCGGAGAGGAAAGGAATATGTGGAAAACACTGATAAGGAGAAGGGACAGGATGATAGGACATCTGCTAAGACATGAGGGAATGACTGCCATGGTACTAGAGGGAGCTGTAGAGGGCAAAAACTGTAGAGGAAGACAGAGATTGGAATACGTCAAGCAAATAATTGAGGACGTAGGTTGCAAGTGCTACTCTGAGATGAAGAGGTTAGCGCAGGAAAGGAATTCGTGGCGGGCCGCATCATACCAGTCAGTAGACTGATGACCAAAAAAAAAAGTCGAGGAACTGTTCCATTGGAAGACGACGAATTCCCCCCCCCCCCCCCCCCCAATCGGCTTGATAGTGAAACTATTAGGATTCCTCAGAAAATGCAACGCTCTGCCACGATGCCAACCCTCAACGCCGATGTCCAATGCCTATTTCAGTCGTAGTTGGAATCAACATTGGTACATACCAGTGGTGTCTGCTGCGGAGGCACATCGTTAGCAGTGTTTGGGGCACAGTGTGTTCAAGTATTAAAGTGTGATGTTAGTTCCCCCACAGTTCGCCACCTGTCCCGTTCTACCAGTCTGCCCACCCTACGATGTTCGACACCTCTAATGAGGGGTGGCCGCCCAACTCCACGACGTCTGGACGTGGTCTGACCTTGGTTTCGCCACGTGTTGAAGACACTCACCACAGCGCTCCTCGAACACCCGACAGGTCATGAACTTTCCGAAATGCTCGTGACGGTCCTCCGGGCCATCACAATCTGCCCTTTATCAAACTCAGACAGATCGCGCGCCTTCCCCACTCTACACACGGACAGCACACTCACAGATATTACATGCATCGTGTATGTTTCTGACTAGCAGTAATTCCTCGCCACGTGACGTTGCTATCGCCTGGACGTGTTTATATCAATAGCAGGTAGGTGGCCATAATGTTCTGGCTGATCAGTGTACACAAAACGGAAAATTTTGATAACAACGTTATGGTTAACCTAATAATGTCCGTCTACCCGGGAAATCGAATGAGCCCAGTAAATCGAATGAACTCTATGCGGAAAGAAAAATAACTGAAAGTCAATTAAAGCCATGTCTACATCACAACTCCCTCTCCTCAGAAAAGTTCTGTAACAATAACAGTATTCACGTATTCACAAATGACAACACACAGCCAGAATTATTAGGATTAAAAGGGTTAACGCTGAAAAAAGACACAGCTCCGAAAAACTTGCTGTTAGACACATCCCGGTAAGAACGTAAAATCAAGCAAAAAATTGTGTCAGGGATCAAAAAGTTTAAACATTTGCATGGTTATGAAATCAATGTAAAACGGGTATCGTTTCTCATGAAAGTAATGACATTGGAGTACGATAATACATAAATCTATTGGAGCTGTGAAAGCATCTATATGACTGTCTCAATAGCAATGGTTAAACCTGGAGTAGAAACAATACAAAGAAACTTACTAAATTATTAACAGAATTTCTTGTGAAGGAACAGAATTAAAGAAAATGATAATTTGTCAATACAGAGGAATAGAGACAAGAATAAGAAGACCGTACAACTATGAGCCTCAATGAAATGTATAGTGTTTAAATGTGACAATTATGGCGTCGTAATTCAGCCAGCAAGAAAGACGGGGAAGGGCTGAACCAACAGGGATTTTACATGCTTCAAAAAATGGCTCTGAACACTATAGGACTTAACATCTGAGGTCACCAGTCCCCTAGAACTTAGAACTACTTAAACCTAACTAACCTAAGGACATGACACACATCCATACCCAAGGAGGATTGGAACCTGCGACCGTAGTGGTCGCACGGTTCCTGACTGAAGCGCCTATAACCGCTCGGCCGCACCGGCCGGCTTATACGTTTCAATTACTGGTAGACTACAAATTAATTTACATAGTTTCAGTCGGAGAGTATTAAATTAAGCTTGTATTTCGATTTTTAAAAAATTAATTAAAAGGACAAATAATGAGAAACTCATTTAAATTTAAATGTCAGTTTAAATGATTTACAAAAAATGTAAAGTTAACTTTAAATCAAGATGAATTCATCTTCTTTGAACAAGACGTGCCCTGTGCATGGCACAGAATGTAATAAGGCTAAAGCCATAATAAAGGCAGATTTACGTAAGTCTAGACAGACACAAAAGTCAGTACCTGAACAGATTAGAACGGCCGTAATTACTCGTATGGTAAGAATAATACGTGACTTAAGCTTGACTGATTAAAAAAGAAAACCTGAAACCATATTTAAAACTATGAAAATCAATTTCATACCAATATCTACACAAGATAATTTTGAACCCAGGAAAATACATCAACTGAAGACTTAACACATTTTCCAATAACAAGAATAATTCAGGTGCAACAGATTCAGGTATGTGTTGAGATCCCAACCCATATTAAAATTTTCTGAAGGTGAAGCCCACAAGCTAACATACATATTCATAATAACTTCAAGTATAAGCTTAACTCGGAGAGAAATATTAAGTACAACGGCTGCGGCTGGAGAAAACAGCGCAAAAGACATAATGGTGAAAACTCTCAAGCATACTCACTCCAAATGACGTAAACAGCTGGCTAAGCAAGCCGATGAGGCGTGAGTAAGTAGGGCCCAATCCTGGGTAACACGTATCAGCAATGGAGTAAAAGAGACTATTAACGTCAGTTTCCCGCAGACAAACTATTTTAATTAGATTTCCATCACACAGCTGTATATCAAATAAATAACCCTTACGGTGCATTGAAATAATCTGAGCTCTTTCCAAAAACTATGACAACTCAACAGATTTTTGTATTAGTTAACCAAAAGCTTCAGCAAACCAGCTACAAATATTTGAAAAATTGATTTCAGCAATAAAACTGGTATATCAGAAAAATTTTCCTTTTTAGCAAACCATTAAAGCAGCCGCATGACGTTCAGAAATCATCCGTACACATTTTTAGTCCACAGCAGTTCGGAGACAACAAATGCTTCCTGGAAAAAAAAAATTATCTGAGCCACCTGCATATAATGGGCGCACTACATAATTTCTTAGACAGAATAGTCCTTTAGCATTAGATTCAAGGAAACCAGAAAAACAAAAACAAAAATATAAATAGTCCAATAAGATCGTAAAACCGACACACATTCTGAAATTAACAATTAATAGCGGTCTCTGTCATGTTTGTCGGATTCGGTGTTAACGAATTTATTGCTTAAGGTGTAAAGGCCGAATTCCTGAAATATGTTTTTGTCTTGCCTATCATCTTGAGAGGCGGTATATGTGTAATGTAGAGCATGTTTGTATATTTTATGTAAGACTGCATTTCATGGGTTTTTATTTAAATGGTCATTTTAGTATAAAAGTTGCCACCCTTCCACCGTAAGAATTTTCTTTTAAAAACAAGTTGCACTTTCGGTGGCAAGTAATTTTTTTAATGTGAGTGTTTTGTACCATTTCTATCCCTCCTACAGGGTCCATAGTTTATGTGTTTGTGTGAGTTGTTAAAATTTTTAGTTTAAGGTAATCTGGTGTGTTGCAGATTTGCACCAGTGAAGTCTTTCTGAGGTTGTTGCGAGCGGTCGTGACTACGGCTGTGTTAAAAGGGAGCTGCAAGCTTCTCAGCCCGATACCTCGTACCGTCAACAAAAAAAATTGTAACTTGATATTTAGAGGGTGCTTTCTGATTAAAATTTTTAAATCTGTTTTTTTTTAAGAAAGGGTTTTTAGGAATAAAATTTCCATTTGTTGAAAGAAATTTGTTTTCATCAGTTACCCACTGGCAACTAATTCCACGCTCATATAGTGTTATTAAATGTGTTAATGTTCTTGATGTAGTCGTGCGGTAGCGTTCTCGCTTCCCACGCCCGGGTTCCCGGGTTCTATTCCCGGCGGGGTCAGGAATTTTCTCTGCCTCGTGATGACTGGGTGTTGTGTGATGTCCTTACGTTAGTTAGGTTTAAGTAGTTCTAAGTTCTAGGGGACTGATGACCATAGATGTTAAGTCCCATAGTGCTCAGAGCCATTTTTAATGTTCTTGATGAATCGCTAGTAAATAAAGTAAATTCGTAAAAAAAAGGTTTTGAAAGTAAATTCACGGTTCAACCATACTCCGTAAGTTTAGAAAGCCCGCATTTGCAACAGACTGTGCAATGTTTCTTTGGCCATCAACGTACGTCTCGCGTAAGGACGACGAAGACAATATAATGAAGTCAGGACCCTTACGGAAGCGTAGAGACAGTCGCTTCCTATCGCTCCTTTTCCAAGTGAAATGCGTTGGTACGAGTCACCCTCCGACACGCACCGTATGGTGGATTGCATAGTATGTGCATTGGTGTGCAAAATTTATAAACTATATTTGCAGGCGTGTCACTCTGAAGTAGCACAACTCGACGAACTTCTATAGTATAGCACAGTACAATATGGTAGAGTACATTATAGTACAGAAGGTAGATGAAAGAAATACACAATGAGACGAACAGAAATGACGCTTTTATTCAAAGACAATAATTACACTGAAGTCACGACCATTTTTGATGCTCGATGTACAACGTGTACCCATGTTGCCGACAAGGTTGGTAAAGGCTTCCGTTGGTAGGGCGTTCCACTCCTCCACCAGCTCGATTGATAGCTGCTGGCGGGTCGTTGGTGCCAGCAGACGTGCGATAGTTTGTGTCCTACCGGTGCTCGATAGCATTTAAGTGGGGGATCTTGCAGACAAGTCCATTTGCCGGATATCCTCTCGTTGCTAGAGCTCCTAAACCTATACTGTTCCAAAATGGTCTTGTTCGACAATGTTCCTGGGTGTATTACTCCATCCCACCTCTCGCCATACGAATTACTACTTACAAGAAATCAGCTCTCACCCGAGAAGTGCATGCAACTACACTCCTCTCTGGTCCGTTCCCTACTCTCTTGGCAGCGTCGCAACCGGTGCCCACCGATGTGCGGGTCAGTGGAACACAGTGTACTGGTCTTGAGGCAAAGAGATCATCCACTTGTAGTCGCCGTGCTACTGTAGAGTGTGAGACTGCGTACCTTGTAGTCCTGTTAAACGTGGCTACAATTGGACCCGCTGTTTGAGGTGAGTTCCTTCGTGTCTGTTGTACACTGTGCATGGGGGCTTAATTAAATACAATGCAAATAATTTTAACTTTCGTAGCTGACTGTCCGATTACGAAGTCTCGTAACCGGTTGGCCCTCACTAGTATTAGCACGCAATCTGACTGCATAGAATAACAAGAAAGAATGAAAGGAAATTTCCGTTACCACAATTAATTAATTAAGTCCCCAGCAACTATAAAAGCTATGAAACAACAACTACGAACAACAAAGCACAAGTGTAACTGTTCTGTGTGGGGAAGTGTGATTCAACGTACACATCTCAATAAGACAAGGTATTTTAAATACCATTTACACTGAATTAATTAAATAAAACTGAAATACTATAATTGCACATAGAAACCCGAATTACAGTCTAATACATGAACACAAGCCAGATGCTTTGTTGACTGAACCTGTGACCAAGAGGCATTGTTAGTTAGGAAATTAAAAAAAAAAATAAAAAATGTTTTTTACCTTCATATATATTGACTAAAAATACACTCTGATCATTACAACGTCTCCATTCGAACAACATCTGCTGTCTAGCCCATCAAAACAACTGCACACGACATGGCCTCAAATAATACAGCTATCAACATCCTCTCAGCAAAGCACTAACCACCACAACTTCTGAACAAGCACTGCCAGTGGAGGCGGCGGAATAAAACTCTTTGGCGCGATCTCTGGCGCTGTGACTCAGTGTAGCCACCTTTCAACTGTAGAGGTCATCTGCTATTGTGGTGGACCGTAGTCGCCCATCTCCTGACCTTCGGACAGCAGTGCCCGTGATTCGTATTGCTTCCCATGAATGTGAAACAATGCTGTGAGCAATACCAAAATCCTAGGGTACTCTAGTCACGCTTCGCCCTTCTTCCAGTTTCCCTGCGTGACGTCATTCAGATGTTGTCTCCTGGTCATTTTTTAATGAAAAATGCCGTCAAAATGCATCCTAACTACTCGTTGATCGACACACACTATCTTTTCCTCTTCATTCAAATCCCGCACCATTTGGCGATAAGTTAAGGTGATCTCACGCCATATTAACGTCCAACTACCTGTAGACGACTGGGAGAATTCCGGCAGCATCCTTCCGCAGTTTCATTCATTTCCATCTCATAGATATTAAGTTAATCATTTAATCTAGCTCACCCTTAAGTTTTCAGAGTAGTCTGTGTATGAAGGGCCGTCAAATGAAAACGAGAGAAATGGAAAAAATGGATGTAAACTGTAAAAAGTAATCGCCGCAACGCATAATATTTGCTTATCCTATTGTGAGACAAGACGGTGAGTGCTTTCACGGAAAAATACACACATCAAAAAAAGGTTTGCATACTTCGGTTCCGAGAGTCCTGGAACCTGTACAGTAAACTGGAATAGAGAACAACATAAACATCATTTCCGCCCTTTTTATTGCTCATGAAAACCATACATTGCATGTTGTACCACCATACAGCGAGACCTTCCGAGGTGGTGGTCCAGATTGCTGTACACACCGGTACCTCTAATAGCCAGTAGAAAGTCCTATTGCACTGATGCATGCCTGTATTCGCCGTGTCATTCACCAGTTCTTCAAGGCACCGTTGTTCCAGATTGTCCCACTGCCCAACGGCGATTCGGCGTAGATCCATCAGAGTGGTTGGTGGGTCACGTTGTCCATAAACAGCCCTTTTCAATCTATCCCAGGCATGATCGATAGGGTTCATGTCTGGAGAACATGCTGACCACTCTAGTCGAGCTATGTCGTTACCCTGAAGGAAGTCATTTACAAGACGTGCACGAAGAGGGTGCGAATTGTCCATGAAGACGAATGCCTCGCCAGTATGCTGCGGATATGGTTGCACTATCGGTCGAAGAATGGCATTCACGTATCGTACAGCCGTTACGACGCCTTCCTTGACCACCAGTGGCGTACGTCGGCCCCACATAACGTCACCCCAAAGAAGTAGGGAACCTCCAACTTGCTGCACTCGCTGGACAGTGTGTAAGGCTTTCAACCTGACCGAGTAACCTCCAATCACGTCTCCGACGGTTGTCTGGTTGAAGGCATACGCGACAGTCATCGGTGAAGAGAACGCGATGCCAATCCTAAGCGGTCCATTTGGCGTTTTGTTGGACCAATCTGTACCGCGCTGCATGGTGTTGTGGTTCCAAAGATGGACCTCTCCATGGACGTCGGGAGTGAAGTTGCGCAGCTTGCAGCCTATTGTGCACAGTTTGAATCGTAATACGACGTCCTGTGGCTGTACGAAAAGCATTATTCATCATTGTGGCGTTGATGTCAGGGTTCCTTCGAGCCATAATCCTTAGGTAGCGGTCACTCACTGCAATAGTAGCCCTTGGGAAGTCTGGGTGAGGCATGTCATCGACAGTTCCTGTCTCTCTGTATCTCTTCGATGAGCAAATAACATCGCTTTGGTTCACTCTGAGACGCCTGGACGCTTCCCTTGTTGAGAGCCCTTCCTGGCACAAAGTAAGAATGCGGCCGCGATCGAACCGCGGTATTGAGCGTCTAGGCATGGTTGAACTACAGACAACACGAGCCGTGTACCTCCTTCCTGGTGAAATGTCTGAAACTGATCGGCTGTCGGACCCCCTCTGTCTAATAGGCGCTGTTCATGCATGGTTGTTTACATCTTTGGGCGGGTTTAGTGACATCTCTGAACAGTCAAACGGACTGTCTGTGATACAATATCCACGATCAACGTCTGTCTTCAGGAGTTCTGGGAACTGGGGTCATATAAACCTTTTTTTGATTGGTGTATTTGCGGTTGTGTGCGGGCAAACATGGAAATCGCATAGAGAGGGATCGGAATTGTATGGAGGACCTTTAAGGGCTACCAAGCGAAACTTATGCAATATTTTCGATACATCATTGGCAACATATAGTCAAACCCTTATATTTGGAACCTTGAAGACAGACGTTCGTGACCGGTGATTTGCTTCGGGCGAATAGGTGCACGACTGTGTACAATCATGGTCCCGTGTCAACGGCAAACACTATTCCATGACGGAACTAGCCGTCTTACCTCACAGTGGAATAAATGTATTAACAGTTAAGGCGATTACTTTTGAAATACGAAACAGTTTACTTACTTTTCCATCTCTCTCGTTTGAATTTTACTGCTTCTTATAGACGTGGCGTGGCTAATGTATGACAGAGGGATAAAGGGATTTCTTTGCTGGAAATTCATCAAATTAATTGTCTTGTATGTGAGCCATGGAAGAATCAACAAAGTAAAGTAAAACCGAGGATAAGGAAATTTAAAAAATTGTTACAAGTGTTTACTGTGCGGAGCACAAAAGGTTTGATAAAAAATCATTTTTCCTGATGGATGAAATCCAATTAATAGAAGAACTTTAAGAGTCTACGTAGTTTTACTGTGTAATATGCCAAACTGTGTGTGTGTGTGTGTGTGTTTTTGTGTGGATGTGTGTCTGAGCATGTATACAACATATGAAATATTTAACCCTGTAACACATTCCCCCATTTTTTCTAACGTAATTAAATAGTGTTGTGTCCACCGATCTTATCCCATGCATGAAACACACATCTTTCATCCTTTTCCCCTGATCGGCCCAGCCGTTTGCAGTACGTTTGCTGGTTTCTTGCATTCTACTTCTCTTCGATATCGTCATCTTTCCCGTGAATGTAGACGAAAACTGTAACTTTTAGAAAATTTATTGGTGGATGTCCTTAAACAAATCAGTTATTTATATCACCTTTCTTATGTCTTAAACATTTATCCTTTATTTCATGATATCAAAAATCTTTCTCGAAATGTGGTTTACTTGGTAAAATACATATTACGGTTTACTTTTTTAAAGTCTCTTTTCGCTTGGACATAGACTTTCTGTAGCGACCTGTTATGACTGTCTTCTGTATTACTTTTATCACATTTTAGTTCCAGATGATCATATGTAATTATATTTCAAATGGTTTCAAACTAAAAACCGATATAACCATCACTTTGTTCCAGTAATAAAGAATATGTGGACTATTATAAAAGGGAAAGCCTACGAGTTACAAGTGTTTTGATGGCTTTCTTAAATCTGAATCGGCCTTAAATACGCAATGGGTGCCGTTCAAATCATGCGGAGTATTCAGAATCTGCGTGAAACATTGGAAATATAAATTGGCGGTGAACCGTTGTGGGATCGCTAGCTCGCACCACGTCTTCCAGAACACAGTGTTTGGCTTTCAGCGGTTGTCCGGAGAGAAGCAGTTAGTGAAGCAGCACGCACAGCACAGGTCTGCGGGGCATCGGGTCTACCCCCCACCCACAACCACCCCAACGAGTGGCTTCAAAGTTGGTCTAGCTGAGCATTATCCGGACACAAGGGCCGTCCAGTGGCAACGGGAGCGGATACGTTATTCCTCTGGCCGACCAGATCTGGAGGCGAATAGTGGGTCGTCGTCATGCACAAATATCGTGGCGGCTTCAAGATTTTCCACTGTTTGTCATCGCACAGCGGCTTTGTATGCTCGGCGAGATACTTTTAGTTCGTTGCTTCGGTGCCGAGGCCACGCCACATTCATAAAGACCGAACTTCCTCACCTCTGTGAGCGTGATAATTGTGATTGGTTCGGTTCCTGCGACTGTTTCTGTCTTGCTGCTTCTGTAACGGACTCGGATTAGCCTCCTGTTCTTCTTGTTCCCCCTGTTCCTGGGTCTGGCCAGGCGATATGAGGAGTGTGTCGCTCTTATCATAACGTAACATCTTCCATTTGGTAATTCTCATCGAGTTATAATTTGAATGTGTGTTTGAAATTATTAGGGTTTTGTAAATTTCTATGTTCAGTGTCAATAATCATGAGGTCCAAAACATTTTTCTCATTCGGTATCTTGTGTAGTAAATCACCAAGTCGTTTTCTTTAGATGTTTGGAGCTCGCAAACTTGTGCACCTGACCGGGGCAAATCTTGTTTCTTGTATTTTGCAGGGTTACGCTTCCAAGACAAGCTTGTGTTTACGTAGGTGAGGTTCACCAGGCAACCGTTCGGGTCTGTCCTCCACTTATGTTTTCCTTCCCGTCCGGCGGTGAACTATTTATCGTTTATGCCTCGTGGCGTGATTTCAAGCTGAATCTCGGTTGGCCGCTGAACTTCTTTATTCTCAGGTGTAAGTGAAGGTGATTGCCTTGGCCTGTTTCCTTGTTATCTTTTAGCGTCTTTTCGCAAACGTTTTGTCTACGCTGCTAGCGTGTAATTTGAAGACTTAAATTTTACTCGTTTTCCTTTAAAAAATACTTCTCTGCTCATCAGGCTACCATTTTATGTTTGTGCCTTTTGGCGCTATCCCACTGGTTGCTTAGAAAAGGTGGAGTTTGGTGCGCAGGGTATCTGGCTTCCCCTCAGTAATTTCAGGCCCGTTCGTCAGGACTGCATTGCCCAACGCGTGCTGGTTTCATACCAAGCAGTTTTAACTGTTTCTGTTTGCCTTTAATCAACTTTAGAAGTAATTTTAAAGTAAAACGCGTAAAACTTAAGTCTTCAAATTACACGCTAGCAGTGTAGACAAAACGTTTGCGAAAAGACGCTAAAAGATAACAAGGTAACAGGCCAAACGCAATCACCTTCACTTACACCTGAGAATAAAGAAGGGTACACCTGAATTATTTGTTGTATTTTAGTCAAACACATTCTAAAGATGTTTGTGGCGTACCTATTTGGAGACTGTTTTCTTAGAAACTTTGAAGGGATTGTTACGTAACTTCAAGTAGTGAAATAATATTTTGCTTGTATTATTAAATATTTCAACAATAGTAACCAGTAGCACACAAGATTTGTATATCTTTGGAAAGAGAATAACATTTGTTGTCAATTTAGATTCACATTCCTGTGAATGACTTTTGGAGAGTTGAGAGTAAGTATTTGAATTAACGCTACAAACTTTTGTTATCTGATCTCATCGAAATATTTGATAACATTATTGACACGTTATCAGTAATTGCTCGTATATAATTTTATCTAACTGAATAGTTTTGTCTCAATATGTCAAGTTCCTGTTGGCCTAATTGATAAACTTATTTTGCTGAGAAATGTTGGTTTATCTTGATACTAATAACTTTCAAACCTTCTTTGGCCCGGTCCTTGCACTCCCAGCCAACCTCCGTCAGCAGTGGGTAAAAATGGCAATGAAACACACGTTCAGAAAAAACTGCAAAATTTTCTGTTTCTCTGCGCGAGTAAACGCGGAACACAGCGTAACGTGCGTAAATAAGCAATAACTGAGCCCCAGAAAGATTTATTTTACTAAATCATCTATCGTCTAGTTTTCATTTGCAACAGTCCTCTAACAAATAGCTCGATAGCTATGTTCATCTCAACGAAAGGGCGAGTGGACAAAGTGTGTGTGTGTGTGTGTGTGTGTGTGTGTGTGTGTGTGTGTGTGTGTGTGTGTTAGAGTGCACACGTGCTTCGCATCCATTATTGGTGATAAACGGACAGAATACATTTCGTAATTACACAGTAGCCATTTTGACACCGAACATAGAAACAGAAGGCTACAGTCACGGCTTTTTCCTGTTTAATGTCTTGTCTCTTTGCTACATTAACTGTATCACTGATGATACAGTAATAACATAAATGCTATTGTTCGTAACGTGCCATTTACCGTACTCACTCAGTGATGACAGCTTTATGGGAATTCTCTCATCAGTGTAATGATAGCATATTATTTTTCACAACCGGATTAACTGATAGTGTTTGTTGCAGACGCCTACCGCTACTCAGAAAGTATAATCATATAAAATGCCGTTTATCTTCGGTACATCAAAGAGCCGCAACTTATTTCCAACCTAGTTGGTAATTTCGCCAGGGTATTTTAATGGAAATCTATCTGAAGCGGGTTATCTACACTACTGGCCGTTAAAATTCCTACACCACGAAGATGACGTGCTACAGACGCGAAATTTAACCGACAGGAAGAAGGTGCTGTGATATGCAAATGATAAGCTTTTCAGAGCATTCACACAAGGTTGGCGCCGGTGGCGACACCTACAACTTGCAGACATGAGGAAAGTTTCCAACCCTTTTCTCATTCACAAACAGCAGTTGACCGGCGTTGCCTGGTGAAACGTTGTTGTGATGCCTCGTGTAAGGAGGAGAAATGCGTACCATCACGTTTCCGACTTTGATATAGGTCGGATTGTAGCCTATCGCGATTGCGGTTTATCGTATCGCGACATTGTTGCTCGCATTGGTCGAGATCCAATGACTGTTAGCAGAATAGGAAATCGGTGGGTTCAGGAGGGCAATACGGAACGCCGTGCTGGATCCCAAAGGCCTCGTATCACTAGCAGTCGAGATGACAGGTATCTTATCCGGATGGCTGTAGCGGATCGTTCAGCAACGTCTCAATCCCTGAGTCAACAGATGGAGACGTTTGCAAGACAACAACCATCTGCACGAACAGTTCGACGACGTTTGCAGCAGCATGGACTATCAGCTCGGAGACCATGGCTGCGGCTACTCTTGAAATGTACTCAACGACGAACCTGGGTGCACGAATGGCAAAACGTCATTTTTTCGGATGAATCCAGGTTCTGTTTACAGCATCATTTTGGTCACATCCGTGTTTGACGACATCGCGGTGAACACACATTGGAAGCGTATATTCGTCATTGCCATACTGGCGTATCACCCGGCGTGATGGTGTGGGGTACCATTGGTTACACGTCTCGGTCACCTCTTGTTCGCATTGACGGCACTTTGGGCAGTGGACGTTACATTTCAGATGTGTTACGACCCGTGGCTCTAGCCTTCATTCGACCCTTGCGAAACCCTACATATCAGCAGGATAATGCACGACCGCATGTTGCAGGTCCTGTACGGGCCTTTCTGGATACAGAAAATGTTCGACTGCTACCCTGGCCAGTACATTCTCCAGATCTCTCACCAACTGAAAACGTCTGGTCAATGGTGGCAGAGCAACTGGCTCGTCGCAATACGCCAGCCACTACTCTTGATGAACTGTGGTATCGTGTTGAAGCTGTACCTGTACAAGCTCTGTTGTACTCAATTTCCCGGCGTATCAAGGCCGTAATTACGGCCAAAGGTGTTGTTGTGGGTACTGATTTCGCAGGATCTATGCACCCAAATTGCGTGAAAATGTAATCACATGTCAGTTCTAGTATAATACATTTGTCCAATGAATGCCCGTTTATGATCTACATTTGTTGTTGTGTAGCAATTTTAATGGCCAGTAGTGTAAAATTCCGTGCCTTTCCCGAGAGAAAGCAATGTTTCATCATTGTAGAAAGAGTTTTTTTCTATTTTTGGTATCGAGGTTATGAAGGAATAACAATTTAATACCAAACATTTAATAGTTTGTATGTGAAACAGGAGGACGATTTCATCGATTTCCCTGAAGAGTGATCAGTGATCGACGTATAATGAAGGTTCGTACAAAATCTTTTTAAAAAGTACACTGTTCTGTAACCCATATTCAATATTTTGTCTTAGCTAAAAATTTTTTGATAGGTATTCTCTCATTTTGAGATACTCTTAATAATTTTAATTAATTTATTATTCTCAGTATGAAATCGAAGTGACGATCCTCCACCTCCTCCAGTAAATAATAAACGCTTAATGAAAGTTGTGTCTGTCTACTGTCGGAGGATGCCTCCAGAACTAACTCAAATTTACATTGTCACTAATGTTTTCTCCTATTACCTTCAAACTCTGCAGATGTTGTTTTGACGAGGCGATGACTTACAGGTCCTAAACGTTTCTGAAAAATCATGGCTTGGGCACAGCTGAATTGTCATTTTGTTCGACATGAATTTTCGGTCATAAAGAGACTATCTTCAGGTATATACCTACAGCGATAAGACTAAAATTAAGGACAATGAGGAATTATAAAAACAGTAGTGATATAGTAGATATTCTATCGATTACCTAACTGACGTCCGCAGCCCGTGGTCGTGCGGTGGCGTTCTCGCTTCCCACGCTCGGGTTCCCGGGTTCGATTCCCGGCGGGGTCAGGGATTTTCTCTGCCTCGTGATGACTGGGTGTTGTGTGCTGTCCTTAGGTTAGTTAGGTTTAAGTAGTTCTAAGTTCTAGGGGACTGATGACCATAGATGTTAAGTCCCATAGTGCTCAGAACCATTTGAACCTAACTGACATCATTAGTAGATGCATGACAAGCATAATGTCACAAACCGACATATCAATTTATCTCTAGGCCTGCTGCGCATATAGCACACAGTAGATCGGTGGCGTGAAGCACATGGCAAGACTGAAGACAGGCTTGTGATCTTGAGCACATCGTAAAAGCTGGGAGACTAGCAAGAATAGGCACCAGCGCATTCTAGTGCTTATATCTCAAGTATCAACCCGACATGTGGCTCTTTCCTATCCTTGACACCATCACACATTGAAAAGTAGTAACGAAAAACATGAACACATCGCTGTATCAACTGAATGGTTAAGAGTAACGTTTTTCAACTAATATAAAAATTTTCGTGTGCCCTACGACCATAACAGTAAATCACTGTAGAAAACAAAATGTTTTGGAAGAATGAACACACCACCTAGTGAAACCAGCAACGAACTTTTATAAACAACTCAAAAACATATTACTTTATTTTATTATATAAAACACAGAATGGCAAACGGTGCAGGAACTGAGGATAGTATTTATTCGTGGGCGCCATACTAGCGTACCAACACTGCCGCTGCTTACATCTAATACTTTCCCCTCTTTGGGGAAGTGTGAGGGGGAGTTTGTAACCTTTCGGCTTTTACTCCCCTGTTTACTTGTGTGTGTGATTATTTCTGTACTTTTTTGATGTCTGTGAGATGTGATGTTTGTTCTGTGTGAGTCTGGTACTTGCCAGAGGTTTGGCGAGATAATTGTAGTATTTTGGGTAGGAGTAGGATTTGGGAATGGGTATTGGGATTTTTCTCTTCGACTTAGTCGTCGAAGATCGTCATGGGGCGATTGTGTTTATCGCGGGACATGTCATACCGACCTAGGGAGTGGATGAGGGCGTTTCCCGACCTGGAAGTACCTTCATAGAAGGCCCTTGCCAGGTCTTGGAAACGCTCTCTCAGGAGTGGGATTTCCGCAGCGGCATGTAAATCGTCAATAGGGAATCCAAGGGGTAAACGCAGTGCCCTCCTGAGGGCGCGGTTCTGCAGCCTCTGGAGAGTGTCCAGGTGCTGCTTCGCCGCGTATCCCCAGACAGGACACGCGTATTCCATGACTGGCCGGATCAGGGCCTGGTATACGTTCACTCCTACTGAGCAGGAAAGGGAGCTGGATGAGTTGAGGATTGGGTACAGGATGGACATTCTGGCGCAGACCTTCCTATGGACTTCGTCTATGTGGGGTTTCCACGTAAGACGAGAGTCCAAGGTTACGCCAAGATACTTGGCGGTTCTGCGCCAGGGGAGTTGGAGGGGGGGGGGGGGGCGTTGAGGAGGTTCGCGCCTTCCGAGCCTACGGGTAATCAGCATCGCCTGCGTCTTTTCAGAATTGATGGTGATTCGCCAGCGACGGGCCCAAGTTTCTGTGTCATCTAAAACCCTTTGTAGCCTACGGATGACCAGGTCCTTGTTCGCGTTTCTTGTGTAGAAGGCTGTATCGTCAGCGTACTGAGCGGTGTGCACCAGGGGGGCCGTTGGTGTGTCCGCAGTGTACAGACTGTACAAAACGGGCCCCAGGACCGATCCCTGTGGCACCCCAGCACGAATACGCCTCTTGGTGGAGATGGCTGTTTCTACTTTGACAGAGAAAGTTCTGTTCGAGAGGTAGCTTTTGATCTGCTTAACTATACTCCTGGGGAACCCTTGAGTGTACAACTTGTAGAGTAGCCCTCTATGCCATACCGAGTCAAAGGCTTTGGCTACGTCTAGTAGCACTATCCCGCAGTAGCCTCTGTGGTTGAAGCCCTCTGTGGCTGCTTCAACCACTCTCATGATCTGTTGTGGGGCAGAGTGGTTCTGCCGGAATACGAATTGGAAATCCGGCAGAATTTGCTCTCTGGTAATATGTTCTTGTATGGGTCTTAGCAGGAGGCGCTCATAGATCTTGCTGAGAGTTGGCAAGAGGCTAATCGGCCTGTAGTGCTGCGGGAATAGAGGGTCTTTCCCTGGTTTGTGTATTGCGACCACTTCCGCGTGTTTCCAGCAAGCTGGGAACTCGCGGTTACGAGTAATCTCGTTGAAGACGTTCGCGAGGTGTTCGATCGCCGTGGGTGGGAGGTTTTTGACCAACTGGTTGGTGACATTGTCATGTCCTGGCGCCTTTTTGGAGGGGAGGGACCTAATTACTTTTGCCACGTCTTCAGAGGCAAAAACTGTGGATTCGTCTTCTGGGTCCTCCTCAGCATTGAGGAAGACGGCCAGTTGACGACGGACCACTCTTTCATGCTCATCATCCTGGGGTTCAGCCGCTTGGAACTGCTTCTCGAAAGTGTCGGCGAGGGCGTTCGCCTTTTCAGCATGGCTGTAGGCCATACCCCGCTCGCCGTGCAGTGGCGGCATCCTAGCGCGTCTTTTTGTGAATTGTTTGGTTGCTTGCCAAAGTGTGTGGTCGTCTACTTTGAGGGTTGTGAGGCGGTTTTGCCATTGCTGGTTTCTGTGCTCATTGAGCGCTACCTTCAATTCTCTCTGTAGACGATTGAGCAGCCTCCTTGTGGCCTGGTTTCTGGTTATCTTCCACTCTTTTGCCACTCTGTTCTTATGTCGAATTTGAGCTAGCAAGTGTTCCGGGAGCTGTATTTGCGGCGGCGGGCCATCCCTTTGTGGAGGGGTGGCCTCTTCTGCTGGCTGCAGGATGGTACCTGTTAGATCTTGTAGCGCTTGTTCTACTGTTTCGGCAGTAGGTGGCGGAGCGCGAGCGATATCAGAGGCGACAGTTTCTCGGTATCGCTCCCAGTTTGTACGTTTGTAAGACGTCTGGTACCGTGGGAGTGCTACCCATTCTCCCACGTCGACCTCTAGGATCACTGGGTTGTGGTCGGAGGACATTCTGTTGATCGTCCTCGCGGTCACAAACCCCGTAATCCTCCTAGTGAGAGCTATGTCTAACACGTCGGGCCTGCCTCCATTTTTTGGAAAATGTGTGGGCTCGACTGGACCCCATGTTTCGAAATGGTGGTTGCGCGCTAGTTGTTGCAATCTGGCGCCTGCTCTGGAGGTTACTCTAGAATTCCAATCAGGATGTTTGGCGTTGAAGTCGCCCCCTATTATGAGTTTGCCTTCAATTTGCCCTAGAGTAGCTATGTCTCCCTCATCTATCTGGTCTTGTGGGGGTCGGTAGATTGCAACGATTGTTAGGGGTCCAGTGGCAGTGGCTACTTCCACTGCCACTGCTTCGATTTTATTGGTAGCTGGTAAGAATACCTGGTGGTGGGGGATCCCTCTTTTTTTGTATATGGCCACTCCTCCGCCATGGGTTGGCCTGTCTTTGCGATAGCTAACATAGTTGGGGACTGTCACTTTTGTTCCCGGTTTTAAGTGGGTTTCCCCCATCATGCATATGTCGATGGAGAACTCCTTCATGAGTTCTCTGAACTCGACCTCTTGGTTAACAATGCCGTCTGCGTTAAAAACGCACATTGTCAGGCCATGGATGTTTGGTCGTCTATCCATGATGGGGTTTTGAAACTACTGAGGAAGTCGCAGAGGGGAGCGACTGCTGGACTGTTGCCTGAAGGGCAACGAGGATCTGTGTGTTCTGCTTCTGGGCTTCCCTGAATTCCTTCATCATTTCCATGACGAGGTTCATGGTCTGCACCATAACGCCTAACAACTGGTCCATGGAGGGGGGGGACTGTGTGTGGGGTTCCCTAGAGCTTCCTCTGACTTGGTGGACCTGGTCGCTGTTGTTGTGTGTTTCCCGGTGTGGTTCTTGTGACTGTGATTGGTGTTGTGGTGACGGGGCCACGCTTTCGTGGTTTCTCAGGGGAGAAACCACTTCTGCATATGTTGCCCTGGGTGTGTCCGGTCTTGGTTTTAACCAGGCCTTGTCTGTGTGTGTTGTTGTATTTCGTTTTCTTGTGTGGTTGGTTGGGTTTGTCGTGTTTTGTTTACGTGTGTGGGGGGCGGCCTTTGCGCCCTTTGCCTGCTGTGAGTGTCTTTTGTGGACCTCACAACCTTGGTAACCCGCTGTGTGGTTTTTGCCACACAGCGCGCACCTTATTTGTGGGTCCGTGTGGTTGAGTGTGCATGTCCTGGTGTCGTAGGCCTCGGCGCACTTCCTGCATCTCACTGGCATGGTGCAGTGCGCAGCTATGTGGTTCAGGCCCTGACACCTGAAGCACTGTAGCGTCTTGTTTTTACGGCGCAGCAGCTCCGTGGTGACAGGCACTGCCAGGACCATCTTAATCCCCCTCTTGTTTTGGGGTATGTCAGGGAGTGTTACCTGGTAACCAACACTGCTAAAACCCATTAACTTCTCTGATGGGTAGTTGCTTGGATGCTTTGGGGAAGGGGACCAAACAGCGAGGTCGGATTAGGGAAGGATGGGGAAGGAAGTCGGCAGCGCCCTTCCAAAGATCGTACCGGCATTTGCCTGAAGCTATTTAGGGAAATCACGGGAAATCTCGATCAGAATGGCCGACGCGAGCTTGAACCGTTGTCCATCCGAATGCGAATTCGGTGTGCCAACCACTGCGCCATCTCGCTTTGTGTTTGAAGGGTAGCAAATGTAAACAATACCAAATTTACATTTTAAAATGTTAAATGGTGTAAATATATAATTCTGCTGTAGACGTTCCCATCACAACTGTCCTTTTTCTATGTTATACAAATATTTATCAACACAATCCCACTATGATTCATAAAACAGACACCAATGTGACTTTCAGTCTGAATTCATCTGTATGTACTTACCAAACAAACTTTTGAAACTATCAGATGATATCTTACTGTATGGAAATTGCATCCACAGAAAGTAACTTCCATTATTTTGGTAAATAATCATTACACAAAAGATGATTACCTAAGCCATACTAACAACTAATGTGAAGGTTGGCATCAATATTAGAATATTTAATCATATCAAGCGAGAATATCACCTCCAGGGGAATCGTACCAGCTTTGCAGTAAATTCGGTTTAGAAACATGACAATGAATTGCAGGCTTACCATTTTATTGATGTCACCCCTAATGATTCCATTTATTTGATTCCAGCGAGTTTCGTTCGGTTGCAGTTTCTACAAATGAGCTCTAAGATTGCGTTGTCGAGATGTCACAAGACTCTCTCTTTCTCAACATCACTTTTTGCAGAGTCTTCTATTTTCATGGTTTGGCAAATATAATTAATTTTAACTTCGTGACCGGGTGTCCTTCCTCTCACATTACTCGTCAGTAAGAAAGGGAGCCAAGTGCGTCATCTGACCGTAAATCGTGTAATTTTTTCCACTTGTTATCTTATCTCGGTGTATCATGGTATCATCACATCTCGGTGTATCGTGTTTTCTATGGCAGAAACTGGAGACCAGTCCAGTGTTTGCCTAAACGGGGATGTGAAACCGCCTGCAGGCTATTCAGGGCGACCGATGCAGCAAACGAGTAATCATTAATCCGCTGTAGGAATCGACCTGTGTCTTGTGCACCTCCCCGTACCGCAAGCTATTGAGCTGGACCTTTTACACATGTGGGTCTTAGACGTAACATTACTAACGTTTAAAGATTTGTCGGCTATTTATTAAACACATCATAAGACGGTCGAGTAATTTTCGATGAGTATTTAAGGAAAGAGAGTTTTTGTAACAGGACGTGACAGGTCTTCCTGGCAGACTTCTTTATATTTTCCTTAAGGCCCAAATGAAGAGCATTGCCTCGTGCCATTTAGTTTACCTTTTAGGAATCAATCACTCTGAAACAAGATTTTTTGCCGTTGGTTTCCAGAGTATTATCGTGATTGTGCTTCCAACAGCGCTGTTTTTTGTGAAGGTGAACCAAAAGAAGTTGTTGTTCTGAAAAAAATCGATGCTGAGGACAGCATAACTCAACAGGATCGCCATGTAGTTATCAGTGAAACAGGCATATCTTGCCCAAGCATTTAACTGTGAAAAGGATCTGTTCATGGCTGGCTCTGCATAGTTTCAGCAAAATCAAGAGCAGACTCGTGTAAAGAGCTTCAACGAAATGCTCAAATATTTTACCGACGAACTGCAAACCTCGCGTACAACATCGTAACGTGGAACGGAACTTGGATAAATTCGTACGACAGTTACAATTAGGCGATTCGGGGAAATAACCATCCGAATGGGGCGTCTCCTGCTCTGGCGAAAAGAGTTCCATTTGTGGCAGCCATTCAGGGAGTAATAATTATTTACGTCCGTATTCCAATGGGGGATCGATGCTGACGGCTAAGTTCAAAATGTCCAAATGTGTCTGAAGTCTTATGGGACTTAACTGCTAAGGTCATCAGTCCCTAAGCTTACACACTACTTAACCTAAATTACCCTAAGGACAAACACACACACCCATGCCCGAGGGAGGAGTCGAACCTCCGCCTGGACTAGCCACACAGTCTATGACCGATGGCTAAGTCCATAACTAAACGTTAGCATCAGCTTCACGGTCCCAGATGTTAGGAGCAGAGAATGTGAATGGCAGTCAGACCATAGCAGACTTGTAATACAATCGGCCACTTACGAACAACTTCAACTAGCAGAACTACTTTATCAGGTTAAAAAAAAAGAAAGAGAGAGAGAGAGAGAGAAAGAGAGAGAGAGAGAGCAGCACCAAGAAGGAGCTGAGGAGATTCACTTCTGAAATACGGCCAGTCGCATAAGAGTGGGGCTAGTAGCTCCACTATGAGGATGCAAATCAGGTATGCTTTGAACAAAGGCTGTAACGGTCGTGCACTTTACTTACCTTTGTGAATGGACGTAGTGCGTTAATGTTAGCCAAGTATGCCTTTAAGGAGGCAAAGATGCCATCGTCAACACCTCACTGAGTGTCAATGAGGTCGTGTAATATGGCTACGAGAATATGATTGTTCCTTCAGCGATATTGCAGAAAGACTTGGGAGGAATGTAGCCACTGTACAGGACTGCTGGCAATTTACGGCTGCTTGGTACTACCGAGAGGATAGGCCACTGTGTTCGGCATATGGATCTACGACTACATCTACGTGATTACTCAGCTAGTCACAATAATGTGCCTGGCAGAGCGTTTAATCAACCACCTCCAAGCTGCCTCTCTACCGTTCCACTCCCGAACGGTGCACGGGAAAAACAAGCACTTAAATTTTTCTGTGCGAATCTGATTTCTCTTATTTTATCCTGATGATATTTTCTGCCTATGTAGGTGGGTGCCAACAGAATGTTTACGCAATCGGTGAATAAGACTGATGATTGAAATTTCATGAGAAGATCCCATCGCAACGATAAATGCTTTTGTTTTAATGATTTGCACTCCAATTCACGTATCGTGCCTGTGGCACTATCTCACATATTTCGCAATAGTACTAAAAGAGCAGCCATTATTTGAACTTTTTGATGTCATCCGTCAGTCCCACCTGATGCGGATCCCACACCGCACAGCAATACTCCAGAATACGGCGGACAAGCGTGGTGTAAACAGTCCCTTTTGTAGATCTCTTGCACCTTCAAAGTGTTCTGCCAATTGATCGCAGTCTTTGGTTTTCTCTGCCCACAACATTATCTATGTGATCGCTCCAATTTACGTTATTTGTAATTGTAATCCCTAAGTATGTAGTTGAATTTACAGGTTAAAGATTTGTGTGATTTATCACAATTTAGCGGATTCTGGTGCATCGTACAGCATCTACAGCACTAGCTTGAGCAGCAGCTGGGACTACACTGACACAATGAACTGTTAGAAATCTGTTACTTTAAGGACACCTCCGAGTCTAGCATCCATTCCACCGATCCCAAAGCACAGCCATTTGCGACTTCAGTGGTGTCAAGCGAGAGCTCAAGTAGGGTAGGGTTGAGGTCTGTTGTGTTTTCTGATGAAAGATGATTCTGCTACGGTGCCAGTGATGGCCGCTTGTTACTTGGAAGGAGGTCAAATGAGGACCTGCATCCAACCTCCCTGCATGCTAGACACACACTGGAGTTATGCTCTGCGGTGTGATTTCGTATGACAGAAGGAGCACTCTTGTGGTTGACCTACGCACCCTGACCGCAAATTTGTACGTCAGTTTGCTGATTCAAGGGAGAATTTTCCAAAGGGATAACGCTCTCTCATATTACGCTTTTGTTACGGAGTGTCGACATGTTGCGATGGCCTGCTCGATCACCAGATATACCTCCAATCGAGCTCATATAAACATAATCGGAAGACAACTCGAGCGTAATCCATAAAACAGTATTGACAGTCCCTGTATTGATTGACCAAGTGCAACAGGCATGGAACGCCACAAACTGACACCCGTTGCCACAATGCATGCACGTTTCCATGCTTGTATTCAACTTTCTAGCGGCTACACCGGTTATTAATGTACTGGCATTTGTCAGATGCAATAACTTATCTCGCGTTTATATTAACCTGTGATCTTGCAATGTTAATCACTTAAATATGCTACCTAGACAATACTTTTTGGTGTTGGGATTATTTCCGTCATTGTGTAATGAGAGATCAAAAGGTTAGCGTTCGTTGGTCAGTGCAGAATCGGTGTGCCAATCGGCCAAAATTGCCGTGATGATTGAGGCAATCATCCCGCACCATGTTGAAGAACCTGTTTGATAAGAGACTACTATTCATTCCCGTTGCGTCAAGAAGACCTAACTGTCTTCTGCACATCCTAGTCCTGCAGGAATCTCCGATGCTTCGAGGCCATTTTTAAAGACCGATAGCGTGATAATCGCTCGGGGAGAGATTAGGACTATAGAGGGATGCTCGAGTCTCCTCCACATGACATGGCGTACCTTCTGCGTTATGTTTGCGATAAGTGTGTTCTCACGAAGCAGCAGTACCCCTTGGTGCAGCATTCCAGAATGATGGTTTTCGACAGACAGGCTGCCCCAAACACATTCTTTATTCTTCGACAGATGCCTAACGGTGTTTTACCTTCAGCAGACAGAAAAAGAATACCAGCACGTTGTTCGTGTTTCAATGCATTTGATATTAATGTCTTCGTAGTTTATATTTCCACATTTACGCATGCACAACGAGAAGACACGTATGCCAAAAAAAAAAAAAAAAAAAAAAAATGGTTCAAATGGCTCTGAGCACTATGGGACTCAACTTCTGAGGTCATCAGTCCCCTAGAACTTAGAACTAGTTAAACTTAACTAACCTAAGGACATCACACACATCCATGCCTGAGGCAGGACTCGAACCTGCGACCGTAGCGGTCTCGCGGTTCCAGACTGCAGCGCCCAGAACCGCACGGCCACTTCGGCCGGCACACGTATGCCACTCTAATCTCTTGCGTACATATCGGTGCTTACATACGAGCATCGGAGCCGCACTACGTTGTATATAAGCTGCATCAGCCTCCTCAAACGGACACTTTTTGCTAATGACTGCATTAATATATAAAGGCGTGTGACGAGGGCCTACCCTCGGGTAGACCGCTCGCCTGGCGCAAGTCTTCCGATTTGACGCCACTTCGGCGACTTGCGCGTCGATGGGGATGAAATGATGATGATTAAGACAACACAACACTAGTCCTTCAGCGGAGAAAATCTACGACCCAGCCGGTAATCGAATAGTATATTTTACTAAAGATGATCGATTTCGGTGTAGGATCAGATCGTCATGGGATCAAAAAATATCTGTTTTTGGTCGCCGCTTATTTATTGAGTACCAATGCTGAGACGTTTCGGAGTACCTGATGATGACGAAATAGTGAAAATATGTCCTCATACATTTTCGCTGTTTGTTCTTTTTTTGTCGTCGACGTGTATTTCCGACATATATTCTGAAGTTGATGTGCTGTCAGTTCCAGCGAGAGCAGCTCTGTAAGTGATGTGTTCGTAGCAACTCATTCTCTGCCCTAACTTTCTCTTTACAACGAACTGATCGGTTAAATTGGTATGTAAAAGGAGATGATAAATAATCATGGGGGATTAGGACGTGGTAGCAGGGGAACGAACAGAATTCAGAGAAACAGACAAATGTGGGCTTGTAGCAGGAATGAGATATGAGAAAGCCTAATTGAGTTCTGCAATAAATTTCAGCTAGTAATAACGAACACATAGTTAGAATTTCACAGAAGTAGGAGGTATACTTGTAAAAGGAGTGGAGGCACGGGAAGATTCCAGCTGGCTTACATCGTGGTCAGACAGAAATTCCGTAATTAGACACTGGATGGTAAGGCGTATCCAGAAGCAGAAACAGACGTGAATGACAATTTGATAGTGATGAAGCGTATGCTGAAGTTTCAAAGAATCGTGCGGAAGGATCAACATGGAAGGCAGTAGGATACTGAAGTACCGAGGAATGACTCGTTGGTTTGAAGTCTGCTAATTTACGTTCATTAGAGTGAGAGGGATAAAGTCTCCTATTATACTTTGCAGAAGTGATGTTGGAACGGAGAAGAGATTTTGTTGGTTTCATAGGGAGTGAAGAAGGGTGCAAACACTTGGACATAAAATTTAAAAACACTTTAATGGTTCAACCTTACTCGGGCAGACGTCTTACAGTGATTTCTATCTTTACGCATCAACTATTACCCTCTGTTACTCTATTTGTCAGCCCTATTTCAGGAACTTCGAGTTCCTGCGATCTACGTCTCACACTCACATACGGGTACTTTGTTAGTAACTCGTTTCGACAATACACAGTCAAATACTCTAGCCAGCTTAAGAGACGAGTGCGACGCAGGGTCGTTCCTTCATTATTCTGACACAAAGAAAATAATAATGGCCGGCCGCGGTGGTCTCGCGGTTAAGGCGCTCAGTCCGGAACCGGGCGACTGCTACGGTCGCAGGTTCGAATCCTGCCTCGGGCATGGATGTGTGTGATGTCCTTAGGTTAGTTAGGTTTAAGTAGTTCTAAGTTCTATGGGACTGATGACCACAGAAGGTAAGTCCCATAGTGCTCAGAGCCATTTTGAACCAAAATAATAATGGTCAATCATTGCAGCTCTTGCAACTAGACACCACATTCATATAAGGAAGTAAGAGTAACGCAGCACTTGTTCCTCTGTATATCCTGATGCATAGAAAATACCAAATATTCGTCGTTTCTACTACCACAGCCAAACTCTAACTTTTATTTATTAACAGGCTGCAAACTCAAGGTAATGACTGTTGCTGGGTACCTATCAGAAAATCAGTTTTATTTCGTCAAGTGTGTACAGTCCTCTCGTAGTTTTTACTGCAACAGCAACAAAGTGTCACTTTACAGCGACTCTGAGGCTTGGCTGTAGTACTGCTTCTTCTGCTTCGTGGTGCTGACTCGAACCGAGCCTGTGACTGATTGCTGCTGACCTGATCATGTGCGCTCCTCAATTATATATTGAATTTTTCGGGACTTCTGTATGAGTTTCTCTAACAGTGTTGCATCCCCTGTCAGCTGTCAAAGATGTTTCTATCGATCGAAATGTTTCCAAAACCTTCCAGAAGCGTCTCAGTCAGGAACACCCCACCTCGGTTCGCTTGCACCTTCGTCTTTTGCCTCAGTCAGCTGGCCGCTGTTACATACGGGCCTGAGATTCTAGGGCAGTGATCATGCCCACACTACTTTCGCAAGTGGAAACTGCTATATTCGATCCACTTCGCGGTCACGCACATGGTGTCATCCCAGAACTTTGCTTATGTCTTGTGCTAACATTACTACTTAATCAAGATTCCTTTCTTTTCATAGCGTCCATAACGCTTCTTACATTAGTAACATTTAACAGTCATAACACCTCTTATACTAATAAAACTGGTAGCAGTGACAGTTCTTATTATTAAAATGGCACAGCTATGATACCTCTTACAATAATAACACTTAATAGCCATGACACCAGGTACGTTATTCCTGTAAACGAGCAAACGAACGAGCTACCTGCACCAGAGTTGCCCCTAACGGCACCCAAATAAACTAGGAACAGCTGACACAAAGGAAAATTTCAGTTCTCAATGTGCAACTTTAACCTCACCCCCAATTTCTATCGTCATTTATGTGTAAGGTACTACTTTGAACACCCTGTGTACTATTCATTCTGTCAATATTTAAAATGAGATTAGCGACGTACTTAACATCTAAGTAATTGGGAACAAGTTAATACATTAAATGAAGGAATTTTGCTAGTCTGGGAAGAAAAATAACACTTCACAGACAAAACGCGGACGCAAGGAGGAGACTAACACAGGCAAATAGGGTATTTATTGGGAAAGAAATCTACTAGTATAAAATGTAGATATTAATTTGCGAAAGAAGTGTCTCAGGCAGTACTTAAGTGGCACTGCATTGTGTGAAAGTGAATGGTGGCTTGTGGGATGTGTTACTCAACACTTCCAATTGGTCATAAACATAGATGTGGCTGAAAGAGAAACTTTTGTTTTCTTTTTTTTTTTGAAGAAAACCCAATGTACCGCTACCGCCCCAGTCCGAACACCGTCTCAGGTGTACTTACGGTGTACGCAACGAATGTGACGAGAAGAGTGTAAGAAGATCTTGGCGCCTAACTTTACTGCTATTTACGTCCGGCAAGAGCGTGAATAGAGCACTTATTTGGTGGAGCGGACACAAGAAAGAATCATGATAACAAGGGGGACCGGACTCTATACTTTCGTAAAATAGTTATCTGAGGTCTAATTATTTAACAGCGCGTCACTCACCGCCTCGTTACTATAAGATTGCGTGAGGTGCTTTTAGAATTTGTTAAAACATGTCTACGTGGAGAGTTCTTACTGACAAAAAACGTAGACATAATCTCAGGGATTGTATTTCGTGTTATCACATTAAAATATTGCTGCAGGATATCATAACTGTAGCGAAATTTAATTAAAAGGAACCTTTGAATTAAAGAAAGTATTTCCCTTTTTAAACGTAATAATCTTTGTTTTTCCGGAAGCAGCCAATGTCTGAACTGAACTGAATGTTCTTAGTTTTTACATTAATACGACATAAATTAATGTATCCACTTTCATTTGTATAATAATTATGGTACGAGTCTTTTAAAGGGTCCGTTGATGTCAGAACGCAATGGAATTATAATGAAATTATTTCTCGCAAGATGTCTGCCAAGAACTGTCGATTGTTCGTTCATTCTTGTTAGTTATCCAGCGTGCTGAAAACCGTACAAATAATATTTTTAGTTCTGCATGAAGGCCACTATGCACATGAAAGAAAAAAATACGCAATCAGCATAAATTACCATGTAAAGTTCAGAACTTACAATGCGAAACGGCCGCCTTAGCGTGCGTTATCTTCAAGGCTAGAACAAAGAGAGTAATAACGATGGTCTTTTTAGTTTCTTTCGCCAGCCAGTAAAAGAACAATTAATTACAACAAAGATCCTATAGTTATATTTTAGAGTCTGTTTGTATCATTATTATTTCATTTAATTGTAAATTACTGATATGAGAGATAATTGCTCGGGCATTTTCAGTGCTTTTTATAATTTTCATTTTACTTTGTTCTGTGAATCTGACTTGTCGTCGCACGATTTAATATTTTGTACCGTGTATCGGTACACCACTGCCACCGAAAGTAGAGCCTGTTACTGAGATGGTTTGCTTGCACGCAGTAACTATACAGCCTCGTCACAGGACCAAATAGGGTTAGGAAAACCACGGCAGAAATGGTGGCAACACAGTTTTGCAATAATTTATTTAACCTAGGACGCCTAAGAGCTGAGGATCTGTTGATTCCAAAACTGCTTTTTTTCCCTTAGTCTGTGACCAAGGAAGTATCATACAACGTTTTCCCTTTCATTCATTGTTAACTGAATGTTGTATGAAACTTTAGTGTCAATATGGTTTATACAGAACTCCTCCCTTGCAAGAAAAAATGAAACTTGTAATACGGGTTCAACGACACTTCTTAGGTTTCCATGGAACAGAAAATGTTTCCATATACTATTCTGTATTTCTCTCCTCTGCAACACTGTAAGTCTATGTTTCTTGTTGGTTGGCGTTCTTGAAGTTCTCAACGATCAGTGATTCTTTATGACGTTAGCGGTTATTTATCTTGTATACAGCCAGTTAGTTCAGTTCTCTACATTTCATATCAGGAATGTCTAAAAGAATACGTGAATAATCTTTGAAAAATTTCTGAATGAAGTTTTAGATGAAAATTCCAACTCAAGAAGTGAAATGGAGGAGAGTGCTGTGTAGTAAGATTCAGATTGCGAAAGTGATCTGAACGAGAGAGACGATGAAGATAATGTAGCTTCAGGCAGTGACAATCGGGATTTGACTGTGGCCATGTCTGGGAGAAGTTACGTAATCACACAGAACCAGATTACCTAGTAAGTCTCTTGAAAATGAGGGAGCAGGTATTGTTTGCCATTGTCCTGGAGAAACCTTGATGTTAATTTTTACACCCGACATCATGAGTGTTACAGTGAAACATTCAAGTGAAGAAGTAGTTAGGGTAAATGTTACTTTCATTACTGAGAATGAATGGTACGCCTTTATTGGAAGGCTGATACTTACGGGTGAGAATAAGGACAATTCCGTCAGTGTACACGATTTCTGGTAAAACCTAATCGGCCAGCCTGTTTCCAAGGGCACTGTGTCAAGAGAATATTTCAATCAATTTATCAGAATGAAACTTCTTGGCAGATTAAAACTGTGTGCCCGACCGAGTTCGAGTCTCGGTCGGGCACACAGTTTTAATCTGCCAGGAAGTTTCATATCAGCGCACACTCCGCTGCAGAGTGAAAATCTCATTCTGGAAACTTGTCAGAATCATTAGTTTTGATGACAAAACTACTCACCTGCAAAGAAAGGAATCAGACGGTTCATAGCAGTCCACCACGAAACTTCCAACAAAGAGAACGATATGTTTCCCCTAGGACCTAAACCAGGATTGCATCTAACCACTGATGTCATACCCAGCCTGTTTAGAGTATGCTGCCCCTTCAAAGAATTTATGAAGAGGAAACCGGGCAAGTAGGGCCTATGTCATCCTTAAAGCATGTTGTTAGACATAATAAAGATATGTCATGAATGTGGAACGCTGCACAGATAAAGTGCAGAGTTTGTCTAAGCAAGAAAGAGGTTCAGCAGCTGTCGTTAAACGACTGGCAGTGACTGAGAAAAATACTTGTCGACATGTTACTGCTGACCGAGTGTAAAAGTCAGAGGAATTGGAAGAAGAATTGTACCAAGACTATAAAGTTACTATAGTAACAACACGCCAATCAAATGGGAAGTATATTCCAGAAATACTGAAGGACACATCAATTCGATGGCTATATTCGTCAGTATTCTTATTCACAGAGCCAACAACATGTAGGCCCCCAATTACTTTGGTATTCTACATAGTAAAGACAAGCATAAGTAAGAAGATGTCGCTAATGTTATCAACAATACACCAAGATGTAGGTACTGGAGGAGGAGAGAAAAACAAAATCTACATTAAGACATATTATAATTCCTCTAAAGATAGAATTGATACCACTGAGCAAATGGCTAATACGTATCCCTACAATCGGGGGGTGGGGGGACATAGAGATGGTGTCTGTCAGTATTTACTCTGTCATGCAACCACCATATTCATCCAGAACAACCACAATGACGTGAGAAGAAACTCAGTTAATGGAAACTTTTCTTCTGCAAACTGAGTTCGAATTGGTGAATTGGTGAAACTGCAGGTAGGATAAAGAAGTAATAATATAGAAGGTTATGTAAGGAAATTGTTCAGTCAATAACAAGTATTTTTCAAAAGAAAATCAAGGAAGCGGCTACACACGTAGATCAGACTTGTACAGGTTGGTGCCATGTTTGTGAAAAAGAAGCTAAAACAAAGAAGGAGAAGTAAAGCATTCTAAATAAACCAAAACAGTATTGTGGACAGTATCCCAATCATGTCTGTAACATGCATTCACAAATAACTGTGAAGTGTGTCTCCTAACTTGAAGTTGAGGAATCAGTAGTTTGCATAACATACCAACATGTTTGTATTTTGTATTATAATGTGTTAAATTTTTATTAACTCAGTCTAATATTCATAACTATTAACAACATTTATAAGTTACTCTCTTAGTTAAGGTACACAAACCTTTTTTTAAGTTGTAAACTGTTATCAATAGTCCTCTTTGGATAACTGATGGACAAGACGGTTTGGAAAATCATGGGAGGTTTCATAGAAAACAGACTTAAAATGCAGACTGCTTTGAGATCAAATATGAGAGTGCAACAGAGACAAAACGTTGTTCGGTGTCTTCAATTTTTTACAGTGTTATTATTACTAATGTTGTCATTTCTATTGTTTTTGCTATTTTAATTGTGAGAGAAGCCAATGATATGATTTGGAGCTCACGACTCATTTCATATGTATAGAGGTTAATAACAAAAACTGGAGCCATCACCTTTAGCTACAAAAATTTAACAATTTATTCATATCACTGTCGTATGACATCTTCATTTCATGGCAATACACGTATAGTTGTTGTTCTAGGGAATGCTTCAATCCTGTAGCAATCGTCGCAGTTCTGCTGTTTAATTTCTCTACTTTATATCTAAAAGCAGTTCAAGCGTTTTATAACATAGCATAAAGAAACGAAGAGAAGAACATACAGTAATTTATGCTGTTATAAAATATGTTCATGTGGCCTTTTTGTCGTAACCTTATTATTATTGTCAATTCCTTGCTCAATGTAGATAACTTGAGGGATATAGTGATAACGGCTAAGCTATGAATCAGAGTTTTTAAAATTCAATTTTTTTTTATTTCATTTCAGTAAAAGGTTTAGTTAAATAAAAAAAAGACAGATAAGCCTGTAGAGCACTTGTCCGCGAAAGACAGAGGTCCTAGCTTCATGTCGCGGTCCAGTACCGAGTTTTAATCGGCCAGGAAATATTTTCATATTGTTTGTGCGAGTATAGAACGTAACTGCTTTTTTATATTTTCGCTAGTGTGAAACCGATCGTTAGTAATCCGTTTGAACCGATATCGTTTTCGTGTTAGGACTGATTTCTATGATTAACACCCACATTCTAATCAGGGCATCAAATATATGTTACTCTACATTCTGTAGTTGCATTACTTTTCTGTAGAGGTTACCAACGTCCGGAAATTGCTTGAAATTACGGGCCATAAAGAAACATAAAAGAACAAAATGAGGCATTTGCAAAGAGTGACTTCTTGTTTCACGAAGAACGCGGGTCTTAGCTTGTCGCAGTGTGGTAGCACGGTAGCAGTAGCACTGCCCTCTTACGTCTATTTCCCCCTTCTCGGGAATCAGTTTTCGGGAAAATTCTCGCGCTTCGTAGTAAGTTGAAAAATGGACTCCCGACGGCGCCGATAAGCGATCGGAAATATCCTCCGCAGCCGCTGGTGGCTGAGGCGATGCAAATCATCCGGCACACCGCCCCCACAAGAGGGGTGGGATCAACATACCAGCATCGCTGCGTTGCGGCTGCCCCAGCCCACGACCTAATCTGGTAACGCGGTCCCCAACAGTTGGCGCCTCTGCTGCCCTAACGCCCTACCCTCTGTGAACTGCTGTTCGAGAGCGAACCACAACGCTCTCTCGCTAGTGCGCCAAATTTGGTTCTCTGCCAAAACTTCTGCCGCGAATAAAAAATAAATATGTGGTCATAAACAGAGACGAAATACGGCATCGCTATTAAAAAGCTCCGTCGAAGGAAATACAGAGGGTTTCTAGCGTTATTAACTCAGAGATAAAAAAGTACTTGGCCAGTTTTAACAAAATCTCTGTAATAAACGTGAGTATTCACGTAGAAGGAACTCTGATACCGCTGCAACACCGGCTCTTACATTTCTACGGTAACCAGGACGCTCTCTGTGATAGCTTTTACGTTTCACCTCACAAGGTTTTCTGAATCCGTATTCGATCGACTAGTGTCCGAACTAAATAGTGTATTGTATTCCGTTAGTGTTTTATTTTTAATTTTTATCCTCGTTATCACAGAGAAAACGTTTTTTCACTGTGGTATATTTCAGTACGTTAGTTGCTCAATCGGTTAGTCCTCTCTGAAAATTTCAAGCAACCGATAAATATTTTCTGGGATGTCTTCTTTATTGTAGTGTTCGTCTCAAGTTCGCCAGGAACCCCGTTGCAGAGTTACGAGACAATTTGTGAGCAAGTGTCTCCGAAAGCTATTCACAACAGTAACAAAATAGTTGACATGTAATTTCATAGACGACGTAACCGTCATTATGGAAATCATGAACGTGCTCGAACTTGAGATGGAACCAGCCTGTTACAACTTCTGCACGAAAGCAGACGAGAAGCGTTTCGAGCGAATAGGGCAGCGGGTAACAGAATCTGCCAAAGAGTCAGCACGGCTACGAAGAAAATGGAGGAGGACCTCCTTTCGAATCTTAAAGAATTACTGTGTGGTCCAGGAATCTCTGACTAGAGATATGTATAACTTAAATACAAAAAACAAAAGCAAAAAAAAATTAAAGGCTTTTTCTCGGAACCGTATTTTTCAAACTGGAGACAAACATATCTTGAGGACAGTACATATGATGTTTATCGGAATTTGATGCCGAGATTCTAAATTGAAGTCTCTCTCAGCATGTTTAGCCGTTCTGTGATATCTGCAAAAGTCTATTAGCGGTGTACGTTTTGTCTCGATTTTGTGGACGAAGAAAATGCCATTTGTTTTAACACGTCACCATTTTGCTAGGACCTAATATTTTTCTAAGATTATCCTACGTGTGTTGATAAAAACATGTTGAAAATGACTAATATAAAATTATTTTGTTAAAAGTCCAAACTTTCTTTGTGAATTCTCACTGACCACCGATGTTTAGACTGCAAGGGGTTCATCTAATTGGTGCAACGGTTACACGGAGCATTCGATGTGGACAGAAAAATTATTTCACAAGAACGAAAGTTTAAGGAATGAAACTATATTATCCGATGTGATTCTTTAGTTTCTCCATGCATATTTACTGATCGAACAGTGCACGGGTATACTGCCGATTCAAAGCGTCCAAAGGACACTGTTCGATAAATTATCAGATTTAAGATTACTTCTTATTTTACTTGAAAAAATAACAAATCACGAAAAGCATCTATTTTTTGTGCGTTCAGGGGTAAATAGGACTGTGCTTCCGAAAGAATTTCCTTCTTGCATTGCAGTGTCACTTAGCACACTCATTGTTGTCGTAGGCTTTAAAATTTTCTTACATTTGACCCGAATGAAGATATACGAATGAGCTCCACTATGGTTTGGATATGAGCTCTACTAGATCGAACTTGATTGAACCATCACCAAATGAACGTTGCTTGTGCTCCCTCGAGGTTACAGTGGTTTTCATAATTTTACTGTATTAGCATTTGAAATTACTGGAATTGTGTGAGATACAATTATCACCGCTGGACGTATGGTCAGCTTATAGTAATTTCTAACGTTCCATGCTTCACTCTGCTAAAACGGGGTTCCTATAGAACCGCTTCGTTGTCCGCTGCGTACCTGTTCGACTGTTAACCCTTTTTCTCAGGAGCGGGTGGACGTATCAAAATGTGACTGTGAAAATTTTAAGCTTCTATGTCAGTTCAATCTAAACATACGGCCATTAACTCACACGTTTTGATACTCGAAAACTCACTCATCGAAATGTATAGGGTACTTCCCTTTGACTCATAATAATGAAGTTTGGCAGGAAGCAGGTTTTCACAGTACAAGTAAAGGAAAAAAATCCGAAAAATATCATTTTGTTGTCATATCACACGAAAAAATACTTTTTATCATTTTTACCCAATTATATGTCTGTCCGACTATTGTGACTCTTTTCTCTTGCACAGGTTGCAGTATCAAGTTCAGATTTATGTGCTCTTACTAAAGTCTGTGACCCTTTGGCGCTGTAAGGCATTTAAGCTTCTAAGTCAATACAATAAAAAATGCATCAATTTATGTCACCTATTTGAAACTCGAAAACCCACTCATCCTGAAATCTAAAGGGCACTTCCAGTTGACCTGGAATCATGAAGTTCACTGAGGCTTTTTGCGGATGATGCTGTAGTATATCGAAAGGTTGTAACAATGGAAAATTGTACTGAAATGCAGGAGGATCTGCAACGAATTGACGCATGGTGCAGGGAATGTCAATTAAATCTCAATGTAGACAAGTGTAATGTACTGCGAATACATAGAAAGAAAGATCATTTATCATTTAACTACAATATAGCAGGTCAGCAATTGGAAGTAGTTAATTCCATAAATTATCTGGCTGTAGGCATTAGGAGTGATTTAAAATGGAATGACCATATAAAAATAATCGTCGGTAAAGCATATGCCAGATCGTCATTCATTGGAAGAATCATAAGGAAATGCAATTCGAAAACAAAGGAAGTAGGTTACAGTACACTTGTTCGCCCACTGCTTTGATACCGCTCACCAGTGGGATCCGTACCACATAGGGTTGATAGAAGAGACAGAGAGGATCCAACGGAGAGCAGCGGGCTTCGTTACAGGATCATTTAATAATCGCGAAAGCGTTACGGAGATGATAGATAAACTCCAGTGGAAGACTCTGCAAGAGAGACGCTCAGTAGCTCGGTACGGGCTTTTGTTGAAGTTTCGAGAACATATCTTCACCGAGGAGTCAAGCAGTATATATCTCCCTCCTACGTATATTTCGCGAAGAGAGATTAGAACTCACAGAGAGGCATACCGTCAATCCTTCTTTCCACGAACAATACGAGACTGCAATAGAAGGGAGAACCGATAGAGGTACTGAAGGTACACACCGTCAGGTGGCTTGCGGAGTATGGATGTAGATGTAGATGAAGCAAAGTTCTGCAGTACAGGTAATGAAAAAATCCGAATATTGATGAATGTCCTTATATAACACGAAAATTTTTTTTAATCATTTTTCATTCTTCTGTTTGTTTGTCTACCCACAGTTTAGACCTCTTTTTCTCTTAAACTGTTTACCGTATCAAATTCAATTAAGAACTATGGTCCCTTGGCGTGTAAAACTGCTAAGCTTGTGCTGTTGTCAGGCGGTGTGCACTCACCACTTCTGAGGCCATTGAAGAGCTACTTGAATGACAAGTTCCGCGACCGGTCACGAAAACTGACAACGGCCGGGAGAGCGGTGTGCTGACCACATGACCCTCTGAATCCGCATCCGGTGACGCATAAAGGTCGAGGATGACCCAGTGGCCGGTCGGTACCGTTGGGCCTTCAAGGGTTTCGACGATGTTTGTTTGTTTATTCTACATCAATGCAATTAAAAGATACAGCCATTTATGTCACATATTTTGATACTGGAAATTCATTCATAAAGACGAATGAGTTACTTCCCTTTAACGTAGAATCATGAAATTTGGCACAAAGCACGGTTTCACGGTACAAGTAAAGTAAAATAGAATCTGAAAATTGTAACTTATAATTATATCATATAAAAATATGTTTTTGCCATTATAACATACATTGTAATCATCCGTCAAAAGAATTATAGACGAACTTTTCTGCGATCACACATAAAAATTAATTTGTAGTCATGTTTCAGTAAGTGAATAAAAAATATTTTACTAAATATTCTACATCTACTTGTATAAACTAAAGTCGCCTGCTCTGCTTTTTGTATATCCAGACTAATGTGAGTAACTACTGAAGAGACTTCTTGTCAGTGTCTACACTGATCGACCAGAACTATTGTAAAGACTTCTTGTCAGTGTCTACACTGTCAACCAGAACATTATGACAACCTGTCTAATAGCCGGTATGTCCACCTTAGGCACAGATAACAGCGGCGACGCTTCGTGGCATGGAAAACAATGAGGCCTTGGCAGCTCGCTGGAAGGAGATGGCACCGCATCTCACACAAAAGTCACGTAATTCCCGTAAATTCCTGGGAGGGAGGTGACGAGCTCTGAAGCCACCTCCAAACACAGCGTAGATGTAGTCGATCGGTCCAAATCTGGCGAGTTAGGGGGCCAGCACATCAACTGAAACTCGACACTGTGTTCCTTGAACCACTCCATCATTCTCCTACCCTTGTGACATGAAGCACTGTCTTGTTAAAAAGTGCCGTTGCTGTCGGGAAACATGATCGTTAAGAAGGGATTTGTATGGTCCGCAGCCAGTGTACGATCATGGCGGCCGTCATGGTGCGAGAGCCCCACTAGACGCATGAATTACCATGGGAATGTTCCCCAAAGCATAATGGAGCCGCCACCAGCTCATCTCTGTCCAGCAGTGCACGTGTCAAGAAGCTGTTCGCCTGGAAGGCGACGGATTCGCGCATGATGAAGAAGCTATTGGGCTTCATCAGACCATGCAACGCTTTGCCACTGCGTAAAAGTCCAATGCCGGTGGTCTCATGCCAATTTCACTCGTAGTTGCCAATGTCGTGGTGTTAACATTGCACACTCATGGAGACCCATCGTTCAGTTCAGTGCACAGTGTGTTCAGAAACATTTTTACTCTGCCCAGTATTAAAAGTCCGATGCCTGTCTTGTTTTATCGGTCTGCCCAGCCTACGAAGTCCGCCGCTCAACCCCCTGACGTCTGAACGTGATTTCAGCTTGGCTTCCCCACCTGTTGAAGACACTTACCACAGCACTCGTTGAAAGCCCGACAAGGCGTGCAGTGTCCGAGCCTCCAGGCCATCACAATCTGCGCTCAGTAAAATTCAGATATGTCGCGCGCCTTCTCCATTCTACACACGGACAACACGGTCATTGATACTACATGCACCGTGCGTGTGTCTGACTAGCAGCCATTCTTCACCAGTATTAGAGGCTGAGATTAAAAGAGCTTTGGATTGCTTCAGATCAAACAAATCAGAAGTGATAGATAACATTCCCACAGAGTACCTAGACGTATTTACGTCTTTAGCAGGTTGGTGGTCATAATGTTCTGGCTGATCAGTGGATACTATCGAAAACAGGCAGTTAATTTTGCTCGGAATCCTCAGCGTACGAGTTCTGCCGGCCGCGGTGGTCTAGCGGTTCTAGGCGCGCAGTCGGGAACCGCGCGACTGCTACGGTCGCAGGTTCGAATCCTGCCTCGGGCATGGATGTGTGTGATGTCCTTAGGTTAGTTCGATTTAAGTAGTTCTAAGTTCTAGGGGACTGATGACCACAGATGTTAAGTCCCATAGTGCTCAGAGCCATTTGAACCATTCTTTTGCACGAGTTCTATTCGCACTGCGACTATTTATTTTTTAACTGGTCTTCTGAGGTGTTTGATACGGATTGATACGAATTCTTTTACTGAGAGAATTACTTGATTTCAGAGTAGCGCCACATTTCAAATGCTTCGATTCTCTTCTCTCCAGTTTTCCCACCATACAATGCTGTGCTCAAAAAGTACATTCTCAGAAATTTCTTTCTTCGATTAAGGTCGGTATTTGATACCAGTAGATTTCTCTAGGCCAGTAATGCCCTCATTGTCCATGCTAGTCTGCTTTTATGTGTTCTTTGCCTTCGTCCATCATGGGTTACTTTGATTCCAAGGTAGCAGAATACCATAGTTTCTTCTACTGCTTGACCACTAATTTTGATGCTACGTTTCTCGCTACTCCCTTTTCTGCTACTTCTCATTACTTTTGTCATTATTCGGTTTAGCTGCAACCCATATTATATATTCATTACTGTTCATACCATTCAACAGGCCCTATAATTCCTCTCCGGTTTCACTGGGGATAGCAATGTGACCAGCGAATTTTATAACTGATAGTTTTTCACGCGGAATTTTAATTCTACTCTTGAACCTCTCCTTTACTTACCTCATTACTTCTTCGATGTACAGATTGAAGAGAAGGAGGGGAGCTATGAGCTTATCTTGATTTTTCTTCACTCTTGCTTTTATTACGTAGTGCAGAATCCGAACTGCCTCTCTGGTGCTTCCATCTTTTCTAAAGCCCAGCTGATTGTCATCTAACAGATCTTCAGTGTTCTTTTCCATTCCACTGTATATTATTCTTGTCATCAAATTGGATGCGTGAGATGTTTAGCTAGATTTTAGAAAATTTTCGAACCTTCCTCCCCTTGCTATCTTCGGAATCTTATAGATAATATTTTTTTCGAAAGTGCGGTGGTTCGTCGCTAGTTTCATAAAGTCTACACACCAGTCTAAATAGTCGTTTGGTTACCATTTCCCACAATCGTTCTAGAAATTCCGATGGAATGTCGCCTGTCCTTTCTGATTTATTTGATCTCAAGTATTCCAAAGCCCGTTTAATATCTAATTCTAATACTGGATCCCCTTATCGGCCTTATCGCATTCGGTTTCTTCTTCTATCACGTTAGCCCCCTCATAGGCGACTTCTGTGTACTCTTTCCCCCTTTTCGCTCTTTCCACTGCGTTCAGCTGTGGAAGTCCCACTACACTTTTAATGTTACCACCATTGCTTTTAATTTCACCTAATGCTGTTTTCTACTTTTCTGTGTGCTAAGTCAGTCGTTTCGACAATAATTTCTATTTCCATTTTTCAAATTTTTCCTGCAGCCATTTAGTTTTGTTTGCTCTGCACTCCCTATGTATTTCCTCCCTAAGCGATTTGCGTTGATGTATTTCTGTCTTTACCTGAATATTTTAGTACTTTCTCCTTGAGCCGATCAACTGAAATATTTCACCTGGTACCCAAGATTTCTCCGCAGTTACCTTCCTTGTACCTACATCTGACAGTCGAACATCTGTTGCCAGTTTAGAGATGTCCACTCCTCTTCCGCTGAATTGCCTTGTTGCAGTATTCAAATCCATAGCGAAGTTCAAAAGTTTCTCATCATTCCTCACTTCTTAAGTATCTCACTTCCTTCCATACTCTCGTTCAATATGATTCCCTCATACTCCAATTTACTCTTCGTCGTTACTAAACCTTTATCTATATCCGCTCTTGGGTGTGCCTTACAATCCAGTATCTGATTTCGGAATCTCTGTCTGCCCACGACGTAATTCACTTGGAATCTTCCCGTGTCGTCGGGTCTTTTTGAAGTATACCTCCGTCTCTTGTGACTCTTTCGAAGAGTACTCGCTGTTACCATCTGAAATTTATTGCAGAACTTAGGCTTTCTACTTTCTCATTCCTGCCGCCTAGACCACATTCTTCCGTGACCCTTTCTGTTATTACTTCCCCTACAAGTGCATTCCAATCCTCCGAGATTATTAAATTTTCATTTTGCTTTAAATACTGATTTCTTTATTTGTTTTCTTGAATCATCAGTCTTCTGACTGCCATGATGCGGCCAGCCACGACTTCCTACCGGGCGCTTGCTTACCTCTTCATCTCAGAGCAGCATTTGGACTCTACGTCCTCAGTTCAAAAAGGTGTGTGAATCCCAAGGGGACCAAACTCTTGAGGTCATCGGTCCCTAAACTTACACACTACTTAAACTAACTTATGCTAAGAACAACACACACACCCATGCCCGTGGGGGGACTCGAACCTCCTGCAGGAGGGGCCGCGCAATCCGTGACATTGCGCCTCTAACCGGGCGGCCACTTCGCGCTGCTACGTCATCATTGATTTGTTGAAACTATTCAAATCTCTTCCTTCTCTTATAGTCTCTGATACACGGATTGCCGCACCTTGTTGCCTTGGGACATGAAGGACTGTGCCGAAGGGGTACTAAACTTCATTCTTGGCACCAAAAAATTTTAAAAAGCATTTACTAAACATAAATCAATCAAATCAGTTAAAACACTAAGCTTTCCTTCATAATGATTGTAAGGTTTGACACATGATGGATCTCAAATACAGCATGACGAAAGTTTGTTTCATATCAAATCACAATACCAGTGCTTCGATTTAATAAAGGTATTAAAGAAAAAGTTTTCAAAAAGTTAACACTTGCGTGAGGAACTAGTGTTCTTGAAATGTGCGTAAGGAAAATCACTGAAAACGTTACTGGTCAAATAAATTTATCCTACTCAGCAAAGCATCTAGCAAGAACAGGAGAAATATGTACGTAAGTAAACTCTGCTTACGAGTAAGCCCCCAAACCTCGTACCCAGCCTTCGCCTCTCTAAAACTTAAATACCAATAGTTCACAAACATGAACACTTACAACCATTGCCGGACCAGTCTCGATGTCCAGTTAGCTTTAAGTGGCAAGGAACTGTGGAAGCCGAAACGTCGGAAAGTTTTCTTAAGCTCCAGACCGGGACAAAACAATTATTTCCGACCTAATTAAATGCGTCAAGATATTTACAACGACAAGACTTAGACTCTAAACTTCACGGGACCTTGTAATGACAGAATTAACATAACACTCGCACATAGTAAACGTAAAACAGAATAATAACTATTTCAAAATGTGGTAACTCATTAGAAAAGGGTAAGTTAAAGATCGGAGCCACATCACGCAAGGGGAGATCACTGCATTAATAATTAACTTAAGCCAAGGGACGGATCAGTTACTTTCGCAATTTTAACAGCTGGGAGTTGCACTACAGACCAGAAACCGTTATTAATTCTTGTCGAAGTTTACAGTCTTGAATGGCGACATGATTGCCAGAACAGTCCACCCAAAGGCTTAAAGCGTCTGTTAACTACTTAAAGCGTCTGTTAACTACCTTGCACAAATCCGCGTTAGGCGGCATGCATGACAACCGATCAGTTACAAAACTAGCACGAGAGAACAAAACTCGAGTAGCCATATGCAACTAGCAATTAAGATCAAACCATGTTTACGGAACCATTCTAAAATTTAATTGCCAACAAGATCTCACGAAACTTACGGTACATAGGAAACACCTTCTGAGATCAAATAACCGGTCAGAATACACAAGCCATTTATCAACGGTTCATCTTTTAAAAAAGGAAACTCTAACGTCAACACACTGCAAATATGTACATCAATACCATCTGAGGTTAGGATGGCTGAGTAGTGACTGCATTCGACCGCTGTTGCTCTCACACTCTAGGCAACACGGAATCAACAGTTTCAAAATTAAACGTAAGATAGGCCGTGGTGATGGTACTCCAAACGATCACTTGCAAAGGAATACACACATGTGTACAACGATACCGTGTCAGATGGCTTAACGCAGAACATGAACATCTACACGGAAGAATGTTCTCGAAGTTGCTCAACCAGCGTAATGCAGGCACGTGACGGTTTTATAAAAGAGGGCCTGCTTGTTTTCTGTTTCGGTTGTTCTCCTTAACTGAAGTTGTTGTTATTGAAGTCCTGCCTGTTCGTATTTGGTAATTTTACTTAACTGAACCTGTTACCACTGAAAGCCTGCCTGTTTTCTGTTTGGTAATTTTACTTAACCGAAGCTATTATTAAAGAAAGCCTGCCTGTTCTCTTTTAATTAAATTAAGAACTATTTCATAATTTGGGTGAGCTGGAACTGTTATTAATCATCAGTCTTCTGACTGGCGTGATGCGGCCCGCCACGAATTCCTCTTCTGTGCTAATCTCGTCATCTCATTCCATTTGCAATCTACGTCCTCAATTATTTGCTGGATATATTCCAATCTCTGTCTTCCTCTACAGTTTCTTCCCTCTACAGCTCCCTCATGTCTTAACAGATGCCCTATCTACCTGTCCCATCTCCTTATCAGTGTTTTCCACATGTTCCTTTCCTCTCCGATTCTGCGCAGAACCTCCGCATTCCTTACGTTATCAGTCTACCTAATTTTAAACATTCATCTGTAGCACCACATCTTAAATGCTTCGATTGTCTTCTGTTCCGGTTTTCCCAAAGTCATATTTCACTGCCATAGAATGCTGTACTCCAGACGTACATTCTTAGAAACTCCTTCCTCAAATTAAGGCCGATATTTGATATTAGCAAACTTGGGCAGGAACGCCCTTTTCGTCACTGTTAGTCTACTTTTGATGTCCTCCTTGCTCCGTCCTTCATTGGTAGCCTAGGTAGCTGAATTCCTTAACTTCATCTACTTCGTCACCAACAATCCTGATGTAAAGTTTCTCGCTGTTCTCATTTCTACTACTTCTCATTACCTTCGTCTGTCTTCGATTTACTCTCAATCCATACTCTGTACTCGTCAGACTATTCATTCCGTTCAGCAGATCATGTAATTCTTTCACTCAAGATATTAATGTCATCGTAAAACATATCATTGATATCCTTTCACCTTGAAGTTTAGTTCCACTCCAGAACCTTTCTTTTATTTCCATAAATGCTTCCTCGATGTACGGATTGAACAATAGGAGCGAAAAACAACATTCCTGTATTACACCGCTTTTAATCCGAGCACACCGTTCTTGGTCGTCCATCATTATTTTTCCCACTTTCGAATATCTTGCACTATTTGACAGTGCCGAACGCTTTTGTCAGGCAACAAATTCTGTGAACGTGTCTTGATTCTTCTTAACTCCTCCTTCCATTATCAACTGCAACGTCAGAATTGCCTCTCTGGTGCCTTTACCTTTCCTAAAGCCAAACTGATCGTCATCTAGGGCATGCTTTTATTGTCCTATTATTAAGATCTGATATCTTAATCTGTGTTGTAATTAGCGGAAATTGTGATTGCCAAATATTTTCTGTTTCAGAGGTATTTATGTCAATGAAATAGCACAGCAAATAACACATGATGGTACGTTGGCACTAACGTTTCGCCTCACGCCCATTTATCCACAATTGATGGGTTCAGCTAGCTCGGCAAAATTTGGGGAAAAAAAAATACCAAAGAAATTTACCATGATGATAAAACGAGCTACCCCCTCTTTGGTATTGGGCAAGCGATACATGTAAATTGCTCAGGTCGTTGACTGATCTACTTAGACTTCCTCCGCCGAGATAAGATGACCGAAATAGTAGATTTCCCGTCGTGCTAAGTCAACCTTTGACGACTCGACTGTCAGATCAGTCTCTATGAGCCGCACCAGTACCCCTACAAGTGTTCCAGATGTTCGGAAAACGACTTTCTGTATGTTACTAAGTCATGAATATAGTTGTAGACGCATTTGAATTTACATCACTAGCACAGATTCAAGCAGTCTAGATAGTACCGACGCTCCCTTGGCTAAGGCAAACGGAACCCAATTGAATTCATGTAAGTTCCAGTCCGTTGTCAAGGCGGTAACCGCACGAACTCTATGGCTAATGGAATTTCGTAGTACGCTTGATTTAGTCAGAGTATCGTGAAGAAGCCCGCCCGGTTGGCCGTGCGGTCTAACGCACGGCTTCCCGGGCAGAAGCAGCACCGGTCCACGGTACAAAGCCTCCCGGCGGATTTGTGCCGAGGTCCGGTGAACCGTCCAGTCTGTGGATGGTTTTTAGGTGGTTTTCCATCTGCCTCGGCAAATGCGGGCTGGTTCCCCTTATTCTGCATCAGATACACTATGTCGGCGATTACTGCGCAAACATGTTCTCCACGCCACGTACGCGACGCATACACCACCATTACTCTACCACGCAGACATAGGGCCTACACTCGTGTGGTGTGAGACGTTCCCTGGGGGGGGTCCACAGGGGGGGCCGAACTGCACAATAACCCTGGGTTCGGTGTGGGGCGGCGGAGGGGTGAAGTGGACTGCGGTAGTCGTCGTGGGGTTGCGGACCACTGCGGTTGCGGAGGGGACGGAGCCTCTCCGTAGTTTCTAGGTCCCCGGTTAACATAACATAACATTGTGACGTACGAGGCTCCACAAACCAGATAAAACAATCAAGTATGTCTGGGAGAGGTTCAGATGGTTCAAATGGCTCTGAGCACTATGGGACTTAACATCGATGGTCATCGGTCCCCTAGAACTTAGAACTACTTAAACCTAACTAACCTAAGGAAAGCACACACATCCATGCCCGAGGAAGGATTCGAACCTGCGACCGTAGCGGTCATGCGGTTCCAGACTGAAGTGCCTAGAACCGCACGGCAACACCTGCCTGCTCTGGGAGAGGAACAGACCCGAAGATCACCTTGCGATTTAGCACTCGGTAATCTACAACCGACCTATGACCGCTCCCATTATCTCTAGGAACCAGAAAAATCGGAGATGTGTAAGGTGATGTTGACGGCCGGATAACACCGTTCTTAAACGTCTGGTCTATCAATCCCCGCAATTTAGGTGGGGACAATCGTTAAGGTGATTGCCTAACAGGCAGCTAATCCGCGAGTTGCATACGATACTGCATCCCATTGGTGACCTCTAGTTTATTAGTTAATACATCGACAAGCTCCTGCAAGACTTTATGTAATTCCTTTATTTCACCAAGAGACAAATGCCCTACTTCATACTCACCAGAGTCAACACCTGTCCTACACGCGCCTGACCACCTAGCATACTTGTGTAATCTAAACTTGAATGACGGCCGAAACTAATAATAATAATAATAATAATAATAATTTAAAATTATCCTTTTCATACAATGAAATCGCACCTTAGCAAAAGTTCATTACTCAAACCGTTTACCTCAAACACATCAATAGGCTACGAAAAATCCTTAATTCTACGAGAAACTCTCAACAGTCCCACCAAGGTAAGCACTTGACCACACATAGTTCTACAATTCTTAACTAAAAGTTTAATATTGCAACGTACCTACAACAAATAAAGCCTATGTTCGTCTGTGGAAATGGACTCGCTAAGCAACCTGAGTTATCAGTAATCGGAATCCAACCTGCATAACACTGTGTGTCTGTTGTATTGTAAGTAGGCTGCTTAGGTTTTCTTCTTGTATGAAAATCACTGGCTGTGCTGTGTGCAGTCTGTGGCTAGTTTGCATTGTTGTCTGCCATTGTAGTGTTGGGCAGCGGCAGCTGGATGCGAACAGCGCGTAGCGTTGGGCAGTTGGAAGTGAGCCGCCAGCAGTGGTGGATGTGGGGAGAGAGATGGCGGAGTTTTGTAATTTGTCATGAACTGCTATATATATTATGACTATTAAGGTAAATACATTGTTTGTTCTCTATTAAAATCTTTCATTTGCTAACTATGCGTATCAGTTGTTAGTGCCTTCCGTAGTTTGAATCTTTTATTTAGCTGGCGGTAGTGGCGCTCGCTGTATTGCAGTAGCTTGAGTAACGAAGATTTTTGTGAGGTAAGTGATTTGTGAAAGGTACAGGTTAATGTTAGTAAGGGCCATTCTTTTGTAGGGATTTCTGAAAGTCAGACTGCGTATAAATTTTTCAAAGGGGACGTTTCAGTATGAATGACAGTTTCACTGTCATTTAAACCCTCAATAGTTCGTTACATGAAAAACTTAAAACTAACATTTGGATAAGCAATCTGACTGCATATTTGTATAAGAATTTTTCAAATGATGCAGAATCGGGCTTGTGTAACATAATTTACTGCATTAGAGTACATGACATGTGGTGTGTCAGTGTCTCTGTTTTGGACCTAAGTTTATTGCTCACCTCTTTAGATGACTGCCTTTTTGCAAGTGGTTTACAGCAATTCGCATCAGCATACAGCAGAAGCGGCTAAAGCTACTAAGAATGAATTTAATAAAATGGAGTTTGCTTGGGTCCTGTTAACCACTAAATAACTTGTAAGAAGCGATTTCATAAATTAAGTTTATTTAAAAACTTGAGAAATTATCAAGACCAATAATAGTTCGACAATAATGGCAAAACGCCTGACAGTGGCCTTATACACGGGAGCAGTGATTCCATTTCCACCGTTAATGTTGTTACTCCCAGTCTGTAGGTAACACAGGATTAACAGTTCCAAAATTAAACGGAAGATAAGCCGTGCTGACTCTGCTGCAAACGACCACTTGCGAAGAAATACACTCACGTGTACAACGATACCGTGTCAGATGGCTTTACGCCGAACATGAACATTTACAAGGAAAAATGTTCTGGAAGTTGCTCACCCGGCGTAATGCAGAAACGTGACGGTGCGAACGATGAAGCTCGCACAGGCCAAACGTGCTCCCATGTCCTCGGGATTAAGCTGCTTTCCAAAACGGTATCTCACGGAAGAATTCCGCAAACTAACGGCGGATGTCTTCCTGCAGACAGGACTGCCCCAACTCAGTCCGTTTATGTTGCCTTCTTTTACGCTCCGCATACTCGCGCTAACACCAGGCAACGAAACCAGAGATTTACAGAAGAAGGCTACACGGCCACAACCCTGACCGATTCGATCGCTACTGTCTCCGTTAAGCCACTTCCTCTCTCCCCACCCACCACCCTGGTCACTGCCAAAGTCACACTCAATCTCTCGACTCACTGCCGCCACGCCTGGCGCCCTCTTCTCTGGCCAAAGATAAAGCGTGAGGGAGCGTGACGCGAGATATCGAACGCGGTACGGCTCGTTTTCTATCCTCTACAGCTCCTTCTAACACCAAATAGGTTATTTCAGGATATCGTAGCACATGTGCTTTAACCCACTGTCTTCTTTTATTAAGTTTTTTCCCCATATGTTCCTTCCTCCGCCGATTGTGCAGACAAGTTTCTTACTGCTTTTATTGTTAGTTCACTTAATTCTCAACTTCCTTCTGAAGCACTTCTCAGATGTTCCGATCCTCTTCTGTTTCGGTTTTCCCACTGTCTCTGATGCAAGGCCATACAATGCTATGCTCCAAATGAACGTTCTTGGAAATTCTTTTCTCAAATTAGGACCTATGTTTGATACCAGCAGACTTCTTGACAAAGAAAGACCTTTTTGCCAGTGCTGGCCTCCGTTTTATGTCCCACTTGTGCTACACACTCATGTGTTCTTTTGCTGCCTAGGTAGCAGAGTTCCTTAACTTCGTCTACCTCGTGATGTCTTATTCTGATGTTAAGTTTCTCACAGTTCTTATTCCTGCTACTTATCATTTCTTTCGTCTTTCTTCGAATTACACAAACGACAGCGAGGTGAATGTGTTAGCTCAGACGAAGACTCCACCACAGTTGATTCCTCTGACACTAACACCAATCACAAGACAAATGAACAAAACATGTACAACCTCCTTTGTTGATGGACAACATTTTCTAAGGACTCTACCAGATTGAGATTCATTGGGAGAGTCCTTAGAAAATGTAATCCATCAACAAAAGAGGTGGCTTATAAAACACTCTGTCGACCTATACTTGAGTATTGCTCATCAATGTGGGATCCGTACCAGGTCGGGTTGACAGAGGAGATAGAGAAGATCCAAAGAAGAGCGGCGTGTTTCGTCACACGGTTATTTGGTAAGCGTGATAGCGTTACAGAGATGTTTAGCAAACTCAAGTGGCAGACTCTGCAAGAGAGGCGCTCTGCTTCGTGGTGTAGCATGCTGTCCAGGTTTCGAGAGGGTGCGTTTTTGGATGAGGTATCGAATATATTGCTTCCCCCTGCTTATACCTCCCAAGGAGATCACGAATGTAAAATTATAGAGATTCGAGCGCGCACTGAGGCTTTCCGGCAGTCGTTGTTACCGCGAACCATAGGAATGGAAGGTAATGACAGTGGCACGTCAAGTGCCCTCCGCCAGACACCGTTGGGTAGCTTGTGGAGTATAAATGTAGATGTAGATACGACACTACATAACGAATAGTGATACACAGAAAAATTACCTATTAAGTAAGGTAGTTCGTGTCCGGTTATTGTTCCAGGTGGCACGTAAAATATCTAAATGACTACATTAAAATATAAAAAACTGTAACGTGAGTAATATAGCTAATTAGCACACATATAATGACGAGAGTGAAATAACAATCAACACACTCAACAGACGAAACTAAATGTAGAAATATTAACACACATATAAAATAGAATAGAAACTTGTAAATAGTTTCAGTAGGATAGATCGTGATTGATTATTGTACCAGGCGCCACGTTAAATCTGTAATTAGCCTACATTTAAAGAGAAAAACTGTAACCCAAGTAATGTAGTTAATCAACACACGTACAGTATAAGAACACTAACAAAACGTAAATATTGGAACAGTTCTGCGAAAGATGAATCGACACTGGACATTCGAAACATGAATTATCTCTTGTAATAAAGAACGGGACGCGCTGCTCAGCGCCGTCGGGCTCGAGGACACGAACCGAAACCACCCCCCCGTGCAGCGCCAACGAGGGGATGTCTCCAACATGGCACCATGGCCCTCACAAAGTTTATCAGATGGCGGGCCCTGGTCATCTAAATGCAGCCTGGAAAAAAATTCAGTCTTGTCTTTAAAACCAAAACGAAAATCCGATATATATTCATTCGAAAAGCCATATTAAACCCAGAGTAGATAGTTGTAAGTTGTGTTCCATGTACAAGACCGCAGAGAATTATAAAGTGGGATCTTTGGCGTCTGCACCTGTCGAGAGTCCTCCCCAAAAATTCTTCACTGACTTTGTGGAACCGTTGTTAAAAGAGAGCACCAATACATATTGGTGTGTAATAATGTTTTTACGCGGTACACATGGCTTTACCACACCAAAACAGTGAAAACACAACTTGTGGTACTGAATATAAAAATATTTTTACCACTTTTGGACCACCTCAGTACATTCCCCCTAAGTGGTAATGCGACATGCATTACCTCAGGTGGACTCAAAAACTTTTGCAAAAGCAGGGGCATAAAGAGGGAACCAGACCACCTTACTGTCCTGAAAATGGTGAAACAGAACCTGAAGGCAGTGCTGATAGCCTGCAGTACTAAGGATAGGAAAACTGGGATCATGCGACCACGTGGTTCCGTAAGTGTACTCCTAAAGAGTTACTGCTGAGCTTTAAGCCTGCCACCCAACTGAGCAACCTCTTGTCTATTAGTCTCCTGTTGCCAGAACAAAAATCAGTAGAGAGAAACTGCCTGTTCAGCGGCAAAGACAAATACGAATATTTTGAGATCATATCAGCTTCAGACCAGGCACTACAATATCGGATGATGGCGAAACCCACACCAGGTAGGTGATCAGTTTTTTGTTATCAGTTTTGAGGTGCCTAGTTAAAAGAGCAATAAAGTTATAAAAAGCTCCTACGCCGATTTAGCGGGCCAGTTGAGATCCGGAAATTAATAATGCCGATGACGGAACTCTCTTTGGATCTCGAAAAGGCGAGTGTCATAGGTGCTCACATCCCTCAGATTAAGCTAAATTTCGCCCTGAGCATTAAATATTAATCAAGGGAACTCGAACGGCAATTGAGATAGCAAGAAGTAATATGTGCCAAAGGTTGGCACCATTGTTCTGTAGCATATCTGAAGCAAAGATGTGGATGGCCGGCCAGAGTGGCCGAGCGGTTCTAGGCGCTTCAGTCTGGAACAGCGCGACCGCTATGATCGCTGGTTCGAATCCTGTCTCGGCCATGGATATGTGTGATGTCCTTAAGTCCCATAGTGCTCAGAGCCATTTGAAAGATGTGGATGAGTGTGAAAAGGAAAGTTACTTAATTCTGAACTCACGCGTGCTACGGTTCTCTCTCCCTTGTCTGCGGTAGCTGAGTAGTTGTATATGAGTCGTCTGTGTTTCGGAAGTGTCTGCATGGAACAAAGTTTTAATCCTACGTACTGACAAGGAGTTGCTGTTGACCATTGGGATGGTGCCGCAGACGCGGTCGAATGTGGCGGCTGGGCAGTTGTTTACATGAGTCATCTATGTTTCAGGAATGACTGCATGGTACGGAGTGAAATTTCTTCGAGGTGGAAGCAGTATGACTGTAACACATAACGGTGTGCACGTTAAGCATGAGCGGTGCGTTGAGAGCCTCCGTCGACCGTAAAGTGTGTGTTTAGCATCGCGTGACGGGTGACGATCGCTCCCTACAAGCGTATGTTGTGAGTGTGTTCAACGTGATTCCTTACATTCATGGTGCGTTCTGATTATTAAGGTTGGTGGCATTTTATGGGTGTATATAGGGCAGGTGGAGCGGCGGATTCTATCTATGTGGATACAGGCTCGTTAGACTAGAGTTATGATCATTACTAAAGTGATCTTTTAATGCAATGCGGTGTGATGTTTCGTGACTTCTCTGCCTTTCCCCCCACAATGGCAAGTAACTAACGGAGAATGATGTATGTTAAGAATACATGCTGTGAAACTGTGTTATATTCGTGTATAAGCCAACCATTTGAATTGTTTCTAAAATACTTGTCTTTCGGGGAACACTCTGCACTTAAGTAAGAAAATAATCTCGTTCCTTTGTAAAAGGGGCTTGTCCATGGACCCGTTTCTTGCTAATGGGAATGACAGAAAGTAAAAGATTCCTACCTATTCAGCTCCCGAAGCCATTCGGAGTAATTTCAGTCAGAGGCAGCTGATACGTTTGGGTGGTTAACCATTTATGCTTTAAATAATGGTTTTGATTGTTTTTGGAGGGCTGAGTTGTGATTTAAAAGGTGTTGTCAGACATACATATTGATTACAAATTGTGTATACTGTCTTACTTCGTTGTTTTTTTTTCTTAGAAAAAGGAAAAAAGATCTTAACTGCTACTTATAAAGGTATACTTGGTTAACGTATTAGTTAAATTTAACTACTTGTCATTGAAAATTTAATTCTGGGGTACCTATGACAGTAAGCTGTATTCTTAACGTAATGTGGTAAATGTGAAATGGTAAATTCTGCAGGTGTTGTACTCCAAGAAAAGAGTAAAGCATTTTGTTGTTTTTAAAAATAAATTTGTCTAAACTTGGTAGTGTGTCTAACTTTTTCGTGTTTAGCCACTGCGAATAGGTCGTCTTCTCAGTATACCCACACTAGATAAATACGGAAAGTAATAAAAGATGGCAAACATTTACCTTCATTCAATGGTATCATTAGGAGAATGTTAGGAAAGCAGTCTATATACATCGGTTACAAAACAAAATGTAGTGAAACTGATGAAGAGTTCCCGTAATATGCACAGCCAATGAGCGGATCCAGACCTTTATTCAGTCACTCGTAGATTAGTCTGGCGTTGAAACTGAGGACAGCGAACAGAGAGCGAAAATATTGTATTACACATTTCATTGTGTAATCCTGTTCGATTCTCCGCTCAGGGATTAGGTGTTGTGTTGTGCTTATCATCATCATTTCATCCCCATCGACACGCAAATCGCCGAAGTGGCGTCAACTCGAAAGACTTGCAGCAGGCGAACGGTCTACGCGACGGGAGGCCCTAGCCACACGGCATTTCCATTTCCAGTATATATTCACAGATGCGGATGATATCATACCAATAGTCGAATACTGTACCGACTCCCCGAGGTGAGATACTGACAAGAGCGCCTACAGTATCGAAACGGTATTACGAGGTGTGATCAAGTTTCTTAAATTATCTTTATTTATTCATCAGTGTCAACTTTGGACCCTTCAAAGTAATCTCCCTCAGATTTGATAGACTTGTACAAGCGCTTTTTTCAATCTTGGAAACACTTCTGGAACTCACTTTTGGTTATGGTGTTGAGCTCCTTCACCAGTTCTATTTATCTTATCAATGGTGGCAAAATGACGTCCATTCATGGATCTCTTCAGCCACGGGAATAGAAAAACTTGGAGGAAGCCATATCAGGCTTATACGTTGGTTAAGGCAACACAGCGGTTTTACTTTTTTGCCGATAAGTCACAAACAAACATCGAGGTGAGAGCGTGTGCATTATTGCCGTATTTCTGGTCGTTTTCTTTGGACTGCTTCGCGCAAACGGCGCATAACTTCCAGGTAGTATACGTGATTTAGCGTACAAAAGTAAGGGAGGACACACGATGAACTATCCCATTGTAATCTAAGGAAGAGGTAAGAAGAACTCTCACCTGTGATCGAACTAGTACAATTTTCGATCTTTGTGCTTCAGGCAGTTTCCATTTGGACTTTTGGGCCTTGGTTTCGACGTCATACCCGTATACCAATGTTTCGTCACCTTTTATAACCTTCTTTGGAAGTTCTCTCTTGTTGTCGACTCCATTCAGCAATTCCTGAGCGATGTCTGCGCGACGTACCTTCTAGTCGAAATTCAACAATTATTGAACAAACTTCGCTGCAACACATTTCACGCCACAAACATTTGAAAAAATTGCTTTGCGTGAGGCGAAAGATATCCCGACATCTTCAGTAGCCTCTCCGATGACGATTCGGCGAATTTTGAGGATCATTTTCTTTACTTTATCCCCACTGTCGTCAGTAATTGATGTGCAAGGACGTTGAGGGCGATCGCCGTCTTCAGCGTCTTCTCTATCCTCTTTGAAAGGTTCTTAAAAATCTTGTATTATTCATAGAAGACTCACCAAAAGCCACAGTCAACATTTCGGATGCGCTGCTGGACTTTATTCCATTTTGCAAGCAAAACCGAGTGTAAATTCTTTGTTTCATCTTCTCCGAAAGTAAAATTCGCACTCCAAAACACGTATAACCTTTTCGACTGTTAGCAATAAACTAAATATTCAAAACAGCTTTAAGTTCAAACATACGTCGTGAACATGAGTAACAACAAGATAAAAAAGTGTAAAACCTACGCATAAAGCTCGCGAAATGAAAAAAATAAATGTTCGTTCCTTTTTGATCACACCTCGTATATGCAATCGCTTTATTTAAAAACAAGTCCTCTAAAAGTGAACTAGTGATTCTGGTTTGATTTTATGCTGAATATGCAACGGAATTAGCCACAACAGTAGCATTTCAGAAGATACACTTACCTCCTGAATGGTTAGTCAGACTCACATCTGTTTCGTCATTTTTGAAAGTATGAATGCTGGCAAGCTCTGGTATTACAAAATGTAGCGTCCTTTTCTCCTGAGGAGCTGCTAGAACTCCACTTCAAAAGGTACATAACTGGAATTATGCGTATTATTAATATTAAAAGGGTGAGCGTAGAATAAGAAATACACATTACGGAATTAAAAACGGACTTGATGAAGATGATTTCGTTGTTCTGTGCGGGATGATAAGGAGACGTGAGTTCATACTTCCGGATGTACAGGTTAAATTCGTTATGTGCCCCATCTCATGCATCATATGAGTTTCTCTTTTACGTATTATCATTATAGTCATTCCGTTATTATCAATGAATTAGTAATATTACGGACTATATCAGTATTTTATTCCGATTTCGCCGGATGCAAAAATTTTCGTGGTGTTTAAATCTATGGAACATCTTTTGCTTTGCTTGTTTTTCTTGTTAACGATATGAACGTAACCTACAAGGTGGGAGCTCTGCTGAATACAAAACCGGAAGACCCTGGCCACGAAGTTTAATAGCATCCTTTTTATAACCGTTCACGTCTGTATGACCAGATCTCGTTTTACAGCGTGCGGGTTTGATGTCCCTCAAGGGCAGGTGTGGGGTACGAACGAGATGAGCTCCGGAAATAGCGGTGGGCTCTGAGAACGCTGTACTGGAATACAGAATTGTCTACTCGACGGACTTGCTCGTGTGTGGTACTAACTGCGAATTTTACCGGTGGGAAATATGTCCAATACCTGACGGCATTAGAATCCGAATTGGAATTCAGCTACGAAGACAATGGTACCAAGTCATATTTTGTAACTGAAGTTTTAATGGGATTCGTTTCGCACGCGTCCCAGCAGGAATTGCAGACTAGTAATATACGGCTAATGACTGTCATGCGTGGTTCTGCGCTGCTCTCGGGGTTGCACGTTCAGAGACAGAATTGCGTCCAAGCAGGTAATCCCACAGATACTAGGGAAATCCTCGTTTCAGATTTTTCTGTGCTAGTACGTTTCGTCATTTCTCCGTGTAATGTAGTTAATTCCTTCACAGTGAAGTGCTTTGATTGTATGCCCATAGATCGATATGGTGCAACACCTGAAAGAAGTTTTTACTTAGTTTACAAAGTATTCTGTGCCACTGATGATTAAAAATGAGTAGACTAGAAACGCATACGTGTGAGATCAATACGATACAAGAAATGAAAGAATTGATGTCAGTTAGGTTGTGAACAAGAAAGACTAATTAAAGGAAGACTGATTAAAACTGAAGAGCTCGAAATGCCTGCATTTGAATTATATTGTCAGTACATGGCCTCTATTGGGCACAATTATTCCGCTTGCTACTTTTATTATTACCATGTAAATACTTTTGTAAATGAACATTTGGTCTCACGCTTTTGTTTTAAAGAAGTTCATTCCATTTTATATTCGCACTTGCGGTGTAAGCTGACCCTCTGTACTATGTATTGATTTATACTTTATTGTTACCTGCTGTAGTCTGCCTGATTCGAAAAATTCCCGTCAGACGTTCATAAGTAGCCAGTTTTGGAAGGAGAACTTAGTCTCAAGGTACATGAACCTACGAAACGTGCCCTATCTATTCGCCCACACTGTTCTATAATTCCTTCGCTTCCAAACTACTGTAATATGTGAAAACTTTTGTTCGACACATTTAATTAATTACTCCTTAAATTCAAGTGCCACGTTCTTACATGTTCTAATCGCTTTCACATTACAATTAAAGTCATTCATCAACCACGAGCTTACATGTTTACCACTGCCAATTCCCTACTGTACGACCATCTTTTAATTCTGTAACAACTGTCTCGGTACGAAATTAAACCTGAAATTAAAAATTATTATTTTAACCACGATCGCTTTACTCACACACGCATATGCATCCTACCACGCTATGGTTCTGAAGCGACAGACTCACTCCTTCGTTCCAAACGATCTGCAGAAGCCAGTCTGTCCCTTCTAGTGCTACGGAGCGTCCCCACGAACGATGCCGTTGCACTGTAGCAAAGAAGAATAAGGATGGTTTCGATACGTCAAGCACAGGACCGAATCTGTATCCTCGCATCCGGTAACTAACCGTTTCCAAATCCTTTTGAAACAAGGACTTGTGAAACAAACAAAAAAAAAAAAAAAAAAAAAAAATCCCCTCCATGACTGAAAAGGAATTCCCCAGTAATTGGAAACAATCGCAAATGGCAATGGTAGCCTGATATCTTGGCAACGTTATCTTATCTTCCTTTTTATAAAAATTTATACTTTTCACGTATCACATCCATTTATACCTATTATTTTTTATATTTACAAACATATATTCAGTTTCACATAACATTGTTTAGGCAGGAAAAGATCAAACTGAAAATATCACTACGGTCGCAGGTTCGAATCCTGCCTCGGGCATGGATGTGTGTGATGTCCTTGGGTTAGTTAGGTTTAAGTAGTTCTAAGTTCTAGGGGACTGATGACCACAGCTGTTAAGTCCCATAGTGCTCAGAGCCATTTGAACCATTTTTTTGAAAATTTCAGTTACATTTCGTTCAGCCCATTTCAAACTTCATGAAATGTAAAAGTCCATACTGAAAACAGTATGTATAGAAGCACTGAGAAAAATTCTTCACTGACAAGTGAGTGTTTTCAACGCCAGCACGGACGAGAGTGTTCCACGCCAGGCATTACTCTTACCACTATAGGATGTAGATCTGATGACGATTTCTGCAGTAGATCGAAAACGGTCACACACAAATAAAAAACAACTTGTGCGTGACCACGACTATGTTTGCTAAATAAATTATACTGTGTATTATACTTCTATCTTGTAATGCGGCTACATGTCTGTGAAATCCTCTTAAAGGAAGCAATAGGTAAGTCAAGTGGACTAGTAACTATAAATGTGAGACTCGGATGTTGGAAGTTTCCAATTTTAATGAAAATTTGTAATGTCTTATTGCCTCAAACAAGCTGTGCAAGGAACTGTTCATGTAATTACACGTTGAGCAAAGCCGATAACATTAGGAAACTACGAACAGTACCTCAGCATCAAATAGCTAAACACAGAAACTTCTGTGAGATATGTCTTATTCAGACACCACTTAAAAGAAAGAATGCTGCATGAGCTACTACATTTATTCAACATCTACATTACGAATCCTTTCTGACTTCAGTCCGTTGCCGCGGTGCCCCCAGAAACTCTGTAGTAATCTCTCTTGAAGTTGGAGCTCAAGCTTCTTGACATGTAAATGGCTTGCAAACATCTGCTGAAGTTCGCCATACTTCTGCGCATTGTTGTTTCCTATGCGGCGTTACTTTTTATCTTGTGGTCCCTGTTTGGCGATTTAGAAGATACTATCCAGTGAAGAGCGTTGCTGTTTCTTTGATAGACTACGCGATAAAAAAAGGCAAGAATTTCCAGCACCGAAGATTGAGAACTCATAAAAATAATTTTAGTTGCTTACTACAAAACATAGCGTCTCCTTATTACAGGAACTTTGAACCTGAGGCCTGTGAGAGGGTCTTAGGGTAATATGACGAAGGGGGTAAGATGACGAATAAGATAATTAAGGTTGAAAGCCACAGGTCTTATCGCTACTTATCATGGACCTCCAGCGTCAAGGAAGATGTATCCAGCCTTGAGTATTGCTAATAATTAACAATAGAGTGTTTTGGAGTTCACTGAATGTAACTTTTGGAAGCCACTTCGTAAGCTACAGCGATTGTAAGGTAAGCATTTCTTATTTCTTCCTGTAAATTGCATGAAATAGTGCTGAATAGGCAACTTAAGAATAATTTTAGTTTCCTGGTAAACTGATATCCTGAAATGTTGTTTGATTTAAAAATGGCGATGTCTGCTGACGAATTGAACAGAGGCTTCCACAAGTTTGTAAACTTATTTGAGGAATTATTATGCCTCTCATATTTAACAGGTTTTTGAAGTATTATTGCGTTCTAATTTAAATTTTTGATGACTACACAATTCCAGTCTAGTTATTACAGCAAAATATTAACTTTGATGCACTCAAGGCGCCTTGTCATCTGCTTCTACTTGTTGGAACAGCGACAAGTGGCGTTTTGTAGATGGTAAAATAGTCTTCATTAAACTCTAAACTTCCAAATCCGCAATAGCTGTCAATTGTGTTTTCACTGTGTGACGACCGCTTTGATACCCTGAAGGTATATCTTCAGGTCATATAACACTAATACTTCAAATGCCACAACTTCCAAGGTGCAAGTGCGCATAAAAACATGTCATCCCTCAGTAAAATCTTGGGTGAAACGGGAGGTGGACATCCGATCCAATCCATGCATGATCATTTCGGATCCTAATCCAATCTGCCGTTTCATCCAAGGTTTTACCGAGGAGTGACATGTTTTATGTCCACTTGCGCCGTGAAAATCGTGGTACATGAAGTATTAGTGTTATATGACCTGAAGATATACCTCCAGGCTATCAAACCGATCGTCATACTGTGGGAACACAATAAACAGCTACTGCGGCTTTGGACATTCACTCAGTTTAATGTAGACAATTTTCCCACCTCTGATTTTAAATTGATTGGTTGTCCTTCACATTACGTGGAAGGTTTTACCTGTGATTGTCCGACCTGTAAGGTTGTTTATAATATTTTTAGTATTTATTATTTACTACTGAACCTGGTTCAGAATTGCTAAATACGTGTGAGGACTGGATATCCATCCTAATTTCCTTCTACTTCCTCTCTCTCTCTGTCCATCACCCTGTTCCCCCTAACTCTCTCCGGGTCCTCCTCCACCACCATCGGTCCATCTCCTCCTTCCTCTTTTCTATGTCCGTTACGACCCACTCTGTCCATCTCCTCTTCTATCCTCTCTAAGACTCTCTGACCTTGAGCCGCGTTTCGAGTTACTGCAAACAAAACCTCGACTGAAAACTGAAGTTGCTTAAAATGATTCGGTAGATCAGTTGATATCATTGGTATAAGCTGTATGAAATAGGCCTCTCCAGCTTTTGGGTCTGTGAGGACAGGAGCTTCATTAACAGTAGTTCGCTTAGTTTCAATCTGCGAACGGTTAGAATTACAAAGTTTCGGACGATTGAGATTTTTTGCAGTAGTTTAATCATAAGCCAGCAAGCCATAAACACTACTTTTGCGATTTATATTAAAATCGATTATGAGGATGAAAATAAAAAAGCACATTGCTGGGTACTCAATTTTTGCATAAAATTATATATAAGGAGAAAAAAATGTATTCGGCAGAAACCATTTCTTTAATCATTTAAATGCCCTGCTATGATAGTTAAAACTGACTGAGAAAGAAGACGAAACCACACATTTTCACAGCACAATACAACAAAGCGTTTTCTTTCTCGCAGTTAAATTTAACATAAAACCTTCGTATTGTTGTTCAAAACACACACTGGCAGAATAAAATCATAACACCAAAAATTTAGAGTAATTAAATTTCAGAATGAATTTGTGTATGTAACATGTTTAAGTTCCAAGATCATAGGTTAACGTAAGAGCGAATTAAACAAATGTAAAGATGGAATGCTGGTACATTAATGACCGTACATTAATGCTGGGAATAATTGCCAGAAAGTTGAATGCAAGCATGCAGACGTGCATACATTGTGTTGTATAGGTGCCGGATGTCAGTCTGTGGGATAGAGCTCCATCCCCCTTGCAAATGGTCCGTCAATATAGGGACGGTTAACGCTGTTTGTGGATGACGCGAGAGTTGTTCTATGATGAAGTCCAATATGTGCTCGTTTGAAGACAGATTTGGTAATCGAGAAGGCCAAGTTAATATGTCGAAACTCTCTAGAGCATGTTAGTATACAACAGCGGTATGTGAGTGAGCGTTATCCTGTTGGAAACATTCCCTGGGTTGCAGTTCATGAATGGTAACACAACAGGTCGATTCACCAGACTGATTTACAAATTTTCAGTCAGGGTGTGTCAGGATGTGTAGGATAACAACAAGAATAGTCCAGCTGCCAGACGAAATCGTACCCCACACCATAATTCCAGGTTTAGGTAGAGTTATTTCGCCTGCAGAGAGGGTGGTTTGCAGACCCCAACTGACTTCCTCCTAATGAACACGTGGACATCATTGGCACCGAGGCAGAACCAGACTTCATCGGAAAACACAACAGACACTCGTCCTGTCCTCCAATCAGCACCCACACTGAAGTCGCAAACGGCGTTGGTTTGGAGTCAATGAATCGCAGGCTATGGGGCGTTTAGCTCGGAACTGTTCTTGAAGTAACCGAGTTGTAACAGTTTTTCGTGTCACTGTAGTGCAAACTGCTGCTCAGATGTCTGCTGCACATGCAGTGCGATGCACCAGAGCCATGCATCCAAAACGATTGTCTTCCCACTCGGTAGTGTTGCATGGCAGTCTGGATCCCAATTTTTTTGTGACCGAACATTCTCGTCATTACCTTACCAGCACTCCTGCCAAGTCTTATTGCAACATCGCAGAAGCAACTCCCAGCTTCTCGCAGCTCTATTATACGTCCTCGTTGAAACTCAGTAAGGTGATGACAATGGCGTCTTCATCGGCTTAAAGGCATCTTTGATTGACATCAAATCACCACGTCCAAACTCAACGGTAACTAACTCTCACGGCCGTTACAGCTTGTATTTATATTAAACCTGATTCGCGTCTTCTTAGTGGGGCTACGAGCGCCACTCTTATGCTACTGGCGCGAAATCTCAATAGACATCATGTTTTAGATGCAGAAACAGGCCTACCAACTTTCTTTTACATCGCACAATGTCTTCTCATTGCTCCCACGTTTTCCGTCAATGTACATAGCCTACGTCCGCCCGATTGTGTAATAGAGTAAAGTGCAAAAATCTGAAGTAAATCGGTCAAGAAATTTTCCAGATATGTGCTAACAACGTTTACCTTTTATATATTATACATTGCTTACCATCCTTGTTAACGAAACCTTTATTTAGTATTAAAGCCACTTAAAATGATTGCGTAAATCGGTTCGTATCACTGGTATTATTATATATTATAAAAATAAATAAAGCGAAATCCTTCCCATGGTCTAAAAAATTTATGTTGGTTGGGAGGTTTGTCTCTCTCAGTGGTTCACGGAGCTATGCCGGATGGAGCAATGTTCCTGGTAGGGTCACCTATACCAGACTGATCACTAGGTCAGATATCAGACAAAGAATGTTCCCCACTTGGGGGCTCCCTTCTTGAGAGAATGTAGCGGCAACCACTTGGGCCTTTAGCTGAGCTTGACATTGCTTCCACTTGCTAGTGTTTTCTTTTTTGTCAGCCACAGCGACAATATTAGGTTGCGAGACCCGAGGGTGTCCTTCATTTTCATTCTTCGATGAGGGAGGAATGGCTCCTCAGGGGTGTTGAGGTCAGTCTTCCTAGCGGAGCAAACCCCTTAAGAAGAAAATTGGTCCTCCAGGTTGTGGATTATGCGAAAAGGCTAGTAACGTATACATATAAAAGTTTTCATACTCGAAAGCCTCAAAATAAGCCTTGGATAAAAAACCGAGATAATGGACAACGAGCAGGTAAGGAGAAGGTTAATTATGGACCAAGAGACATGCTCATTCATGCCACATGGAAAGTACAGGGTCTGTCGACACATGTGATTGAAGGGAACAAAATACCCAAAGGTTAAGATATCAAATTGGCGGTCATTAATGAAATCAAAAAGAAGTTAAAAGTATCAAATATCAAGAAGATTACATTATACAGTAGAGTAGCATCTGAGCGAAGAGCATGTGGTGAAGTGGCAGTATTGTCAGGCAAAAAAGGGGTAGGTAGCATAGAGCAGTATGCACTAGTAAAGGAAAGGATCATTATAGTGAGAGTGAAATTTGATAGAGGATATGTAACAGTTATAGGAATATACACACCATAAGAAGGAAAGTAGGATGAAACAGATCTATACTACACAGATAAATATGTAGAAACACTTGAATAAAACGAACAATTCTGATCATGCAAGCGGCCATCGTCAAGTCAATAAAATTCCTCTGGGCTGTTGAACACATTGTCAATATATATGACTATCTGACGTTTCGGCCACTATTGGAAGTGGCTTTCCCCAGGGCTTTGTGCTGAGTGAGTCAGCACATTGTCTGAACTAGGTCATAGATCTCTTATTGGTTACATAAAGCTAAATAAAAATTTAGCTTCAGGGGTGGTAGACAAACAATACAGGGGGAAAACCATGGGTATGAACCACTATCTTGTTAAATGAAAGAGGCATTGTCAATACATAAAACTATCGAAAATTTCGGCCACTATTGCAAGTGGTCTTCCTCAGGGTTTTGTGCTGAGCTGACTGAGTCAGCGCAGTACACAGCCCTGAGGAAGGCCACTTCCAATAATGGCTGAAACGTCGGACAATGTGGTCATCTACCCAGAAGAATTTAATTGACCAACACTTTAATACAAGAGTAGGTGAAGAACCCATCCCCTAGTTGACCGGCAATGAAGATAAGATACTATTAATAACAGTGGAATAAAATTGACAAAATTTGCCACCTTTAATGAACTGTAAGTAATCAATATTTTTTTAAGAAGTAAGACATATGTAAATACACATAGTATGTATGAAGCCACAGAGCTCTTATTGATTACATAATAGTAAATAACAATTTAGCTTCAAGGGTGATGGACACACAAATATAAAGCGATAAAATCATGAGTATGAACGACAACCTTGGTAAATCAAAGATCCAGCTGTTTGGAAAATGGAAGAAACAGAACAACAGGAAAAATTGAAGAAACCAAAACAAAACTTTTAAGGTGCTCCAACAAGAGAATATCATCCATTTCTGCCTAGAGTGACATATATATCACGTAATATTCTACCATTGTTTTCCCTTCTTGCCCACAATTAACGTATTGAAAATTCCTATAGTCGTATGTCTCTCAGGTAAGGAAGTTCAATTGCCGATAGTTAAGAGGGTTTCTGGATAGAAAGCAGGAAGAGGACAGTGTCTGGTTGTTCATTTTCTGAAGACGTTTTCTGAATAAGGTTATGTCTTGGAATAAGAAGTATGTATTATTTTCTGAAGCAATGTACCACACAATGTTAAAGGTGCTGAAATTTATATCATAGATTATTCAGAATATGCAATTCATTATTATCGTTCCATATCCTGTTTTTAATTTGAATGGCATATATGTTACACTAGGCAGTATAATGTTTCCTTCATTCTCAGAGTCCTGTCTGAGCATGAAATCCAGGTTGTTATTGAGGAGGAGAAAGGAGATTCAGTGGGTATATTTATTGAACCCTCTGAAGTTAATATAGAGTCGGATGAAGATTCAAGTTAAGAAGATTGGGGTGGCAAGATAGATGAGCTTGGACCAAGGTAACGTCATGCTCGTGCAGAAGCAGTACTGACCAACAAAAACAGGTTATGTAGCGAACCTGAGACTGACTGCTGCTGTCATGATGATAAAGTAGAAAATGTCATTTCAAATGAAACGGAAATGCTACAGATCTGAAAAACTGCAATAGAAGATTGGAGAAAGGGGGTTATGGAAAGTGATAACTCTTTAGTTCCTGAGAGTAATCACAGTAAATACTGAAGCTTGTCTCCATTTCAGTGCCTTGAACTATTTTGGAATGATGAAATAATTAAATTTCTGAATACTGAATCTAATCTACAAAATACACATTGTTCAAGAACTTCCCAGATCCCGAAGTAACACACAAGAGATAAAAGGATTTTAGGAATTCCAATTCTGTCGAACTGTAGTCCTGTACCGAGCAAAACATGTTACCGGGATTCGAGGTTGGACTTAAGAAATGAAATGGTACACAACATGGTGAAAAGAGACAGTTCTGAAGGAATTGTTGGATTCATTCACTCATGTAATTAAACACAAATCAATATAAACGATAAAATCTGGAAACTTTGTCCTTTAACAGATATGTTATGAAACGTGTTTTGTCTGCACTTTCAGAATGAACAAAATTTGGATTATGTTGAAAGCATGATAATGTATTTCGGCTGGCATGAGCGCAAACAATTTCTGAAAGGTAAACACATTATATTTGGGTAAAAAGCAAGGTGCGTAAATGCAAACATGGTTTACCTAGTGGATTTTCAAATATGCCAAGAAACTGATCGATAAAGGAATGATGTGTACGAGAAAGCATTTGGAAAATGTGTGGCACCTCTGGTTCAGATGATTGATTCACTTCCTGATCTGTCCTTCTGGTTTTATTTTGACAATATCTTTGGTTCATCTAAAAGAACCAGTTTGTGCTGCGACTGGTACAGTTTGTGAGAATCGTCTGCCTATAAGATGCCAGCTTATAGCCTCTAAAACATTGTCCAAAAGGAATAAAAGAGGAGATTTTGATTACAAAAGTAGCAAGGAAAGTGGAATCATTATTACCAGATGGCTAGATAATTCTGCAGAAACAATTGATTCGACCATCCATGGGATCTATCCAGTGAGCTTTGTGACCCGATATTCAAGACAAGAGAAGAGAAGAATATTTGTACAGCGACCACATGCCACTGGAGAATACAACAAAAATAAGGGGGTAACTCACCGAATCGATGAACACGTAGTGCTATATAGAAGGAGTATCACTAGAAACAAATGATGGTGGCAAATGTTTACGTGACTGCTGGATGATTCTGTACATAATGTGTGGATTCTCTACAGAAAGATAGGTATGAATACGTCACAATTGAAATTTCTGCAGTACATTGTGAAATGTTACCTGTCTTCTAATGTAACAATCCCTAGAGGTCCTGGTCACCCTGCAGGTAATCCTTGTCAAAGTAGAGTGCTCTATGACATGAGATACGATGAAAAACATCATATGGTAGCTATGGTGTCATAGAAAAAGGAAGACACTTTGGTGCAGAAAATTGACAAAGAACACCAAGAACAATTCGCAGCAAATGTGACGTTGATTTGTGCATAGAGTGTTTCGTATCATATCACAGAAAATGAATACTGTTGCCTAAACATAATGTAAATGTCATACACTGCTTTATTTTATTTACTGTGAGGTATTTCACTTAAAATGTATGCTATGCCCAGCGTGAAATGTGTGCTACACCCTCTTTTGCTTAAATAATTAATTACCTTTTCCTTTAGCTTGTTGAAGTACTTTTAAGTAATGACAATGAACAAATAAATATCTGATTTGTAAAATTCAGAAGTGAAAATTAACTAGGGCAGATGTTGGTTAAGGAATCTGTCTCAGTGCAGACTAACTTTGCTACTCTAACGAATGCCTTCTAGCGAAGCTCTGATTGAAGAATGGACAAACATTAAAAATATCGCTAAAGAAGTACTAGATGACAAACTCAGAACGAATCGAAAAGGGGGACTTAATGATTCAAATGAAGAGGTAGTGGAAGCTATAGAAAAGGAAAACTAAGCATATATGGAGTTTTTACAGAATCAGACTGTGAAAGATAAAGAAAAATATAATTTCAGATTAAAAACAGTCTTTGTTGGGAAATTATTTAAAATTAATGACGCGTTTCACCCTTTTGGGAATCATCAGGTTGTCTATAAAAACAAGAAACCAATCAGTTACAAACAAATAGTGGCAGGATTATAGCGCATATACAGATGGAGATACTCCAAACATCAGCTAAAAACAACAAACAAAGATACTGCAAATATAAATATAATTCCTTCTGAAGACAGGATAAATCACTATATGAAATTTTTATGTAATCCAGATGCGGAAGAGCTAATGGAAGAAGAAACAGAGCAAGGGACAGAGTTAAAACAAGCAATAACGAAAGCAAAAAATAGTAAAGAACCTGGATTAGATGGTGTTAGCTCTAAGAAATAATAGTATGTTTTGGAATAGTGATAGATTTCAGAATGCTTCATCTATATAATATGTGTTAACACACAGGTGAAATACCAGAAGAACAGAGATGAACTAAAGTTATTTCACTGTTTAGAAAAGGAGAAGTAATTAATTGCAGGGAAATCCAATTTTCTGAATGCTTCTTATAAATTCTACAGCAAAATAATTAGTGAAAGGCCTTAAAACATCCCTAATTCAATTTTACTAGAACAGCAAGCAGGCTTCTGTAACTGAAGATCTTGGGCTAACGTTATTTTCATTCTGAAACAAATTATACAAAAAGACAAGAATTCAATCTGGAGGAACACCTAGCATTTATCGACTTTGAGAAAGCGTTGACCACAGCCACAGAAAAAATCTCTAGCAATAATGGAGAAAAAGGGGTTTTCCAGGCACCTGATGAAATCATGTCTAGGTTTACACAAGAAACACCAAATTGAAAATAGAAACTGACAAAGAGCTGACACCTGAATCAGCGATAAACCTCCGAGTAATGCAAAGTTTTAGTATGACATCAACACTGTTCAATATTTACATCGACAGCCTATTCAGCGAATGCATGACGGACAGAATACCTCAAGGTATAAGCATTAGGAGAGATAAATTTCTAAATCAATGCTTTTTGCTAACGACCAGGTAATAATACAGGACAGTGAAGACAAATTAAAAATAGTGGTAGACAGATTAAACAATATAAGCCTAAATTGAAACCTAAAGATATCAACAACAAAAACAAAAACAATACTCTCTTGAAAAAACACCCGATAGCACTAACACAGGAGCCAATAACGTAATAACAAAACATATGTCCCATTTATAATATCTAGGATTTGACATAAGTTTTAAAGAAGTGAAAGATATAAGTAAGGAATTGACAACCTATCAACATGTATGTGGAACGATAAGAAGAACATTAAATGATAAAACGAGAAGAGGAACCCCCAACGAAATTTTACAAATATAAAGTTGTGGCGGTACCCACGGAAGTATATGGAGCAGAAAGCTAGATATTTAGATCAAAGACGTAAGACAACTTGAAACATCAGAAATGAGGTTCCTTAGATCAGCGAAATGCTGCACAAGACAAAACACAATACGAAATTAATAAATAACCACTGAAACTGCTGTAAAGCCATTAACTGAAAAGGTAATAAGAACATGTACTGAGTACATCAGCTCAGAGAATACCTCGACAGGCACTGGAATGCAATTAAATTGGAAGAGGGGGTGTAGGATACCAGAGGAAGGGATAGTGAGAGCTGAACATGCCATAAGGCTTAATCCTGGATTGGCAGTGGAAGAAGAAAGAGAAATATAATAAGTATGTAGCCTATGTCCGTCCAAACGTTTACTAGAGTGTCTTGTAAAAATCTGAAGAAAATCGATCGAGAACTTTCGAGATTTTTCCCAACAACCCGTCCTCTTTATATATTATATGGATTACTCGGAAGTCACCGTTACAAACTTGTAGGACTTGTGGGGGTGAGTGAGTACATAATATTTTGAACAGGAACTCTTGTCCGGAGACGTACCGTTTCCGTTGAACGACGGTTTCAGTTTAGATGTTTAACTCATCCACTTCTGCTTGAGGAAATGAATTAGGTGTAACACAGTACAATTATTTGTAAACAATTCGAAAGGAAACGTAACGAAACGCACATCTATCACTAAAGTACATTTGTTTGTACCAACACTTAAACACTGCATGTTTACATTATTCCAAAACAAAAAAGAACAGTGGATCGATGCGGCGTCCACGAACGTAGTTACAGACATCGTACCTACGAAGCTTGTTGCGGTACACACTCTCCATCCCACCTGGTGTCTATTCGGTTTCTAGTGCAGCGACCTGAGCTCGTGGCAGCAGATCGTCCTCTGTCTCTACAGGAGTCTCGTTAAAAAAATGCTTCAAATGGCTCTGAGCACTATGGGACTTAACATCTATGGTCATCAGTCCCCTAGAACTTAGAACTACTTAAACCTACCTAACCTAAGGACATCACACAACACCCAGTCATCACGAGGCAGAGAAAATCCCTGACCCCTCCGGGAATCGAACCCGGGATCCCGGGCGTGGGAAGCGAGAACGCTACCGCACGACCACGAGCTGCGGACCAGGAGTCTCGTAAATCGAACTTCGTATACCTCAAGACGTAGTGCAAAGAAGATAAATACGGAGTTCCCGCCGGCCACCAGTTGGACCCTATCATCTGTTGAGATGTCTCCGAAACACACGTGGGGAGTGAGGTGGTGCACTATCATGCTGAAACCACATTTCTTAACGGTCATTCACTGGCACAGCTTCCAAGAACAGGTACAATACGTTTAGTAGGAAGATAAATTATCAGGTTCAGTGGAAAGATACGTGGATGAGTCAGACATCTCAACTGAATCCATACCCACAGGGTGATTCAAAATTCGTGCCGCAAGGGATAAAGTCAGTGTTAGTGGAGATAGTGAGTGCTGCAACGAGAGGAACGACCCACTACGACTGCACCACCGAAATTATTAATCGTGTGCCGGGCGTAACACCACATGGCCGATTGTGTGTGAGGCAACTGATTAATGTAGTCCAGCGGCAGGGAAATAACAGGGCGCTGCTGATAGCAGCAGTATAGAGTGGTGCTGTTCTGCAGTGTAGTAACTCGTACAGCGCTGAACATAAATCGGGAGAATACAGAAATCGTTCTCATCCATGCATGAGGCATGTGCCAACAGGAACCAGCGACGGAATACAACAGGTGACATCCAAACAACAGCCTAATCAGCCTAATCACAGAATGAGTGGCCGTTTATTGGAATGATTCAAGTCTACAGGCAGTGTTCATAACAAAAGACGTACTGGACTAACACGCAGAGCATCAGGCGATACATAATCAGCAGCCGGACTAACTAAGGCGATAATGAGTCCATCTCGCTCGACAAGGATGGTAGCACAGCAACGCGGCGTCAGTGAAGCCCCGTAGTCCAGGCTGTTGTCCTCCAGTCGTTTCCATCCCTATCGAATGCACGTTGTGCGAGAACCGTCGAGCAAGAATTTCAGAAGTCTCCAGATACCGACAGCGTGAACAGCTCCACCGATACCAGATCTCAATTACTCTTTGTGGATCTGTTACTCTTTTTGTAAGAAATTTTCTCTCCACTCCGGTTTGCCAGTCAGTATCATGAAACAGAAGACTAAATGTATTAGTATACATGAAATATGCAGCATATTCAGTTTTCAAATGACCTAGAACAGGCGGCTAATCATAGTATGCCTCGCTTCCCCCACGCTATCTGGATCGAATAATGGTTCAGAAATGTTGAGTCTCTTAGTGATATTAAGAAACTTGACTACCCACTTCGTAAATGAAATGCAGGCTGTAATTTGTTTCACGAAACCAATCTTGAAATTAGATTGTATCACTGAGTAAGCAAACATGACAAGAGCACTACCGAGCGAGGTGGCGCAGTGGTTAGACACTGGACTCGCATTCGGAAGGACGACGGTTCACTCCCGCGTCCGGCCATCCTGATTTAGGTTTTCCGTGATTTCCCTAAATCACTCCAGGCAAATGCCGGGATGGTTCCTCTGAAAGGGCACGGCCGACTTCCTTCCCTAATCCGATGAGACCTATGACCACGCTGTCTGGTCTTCCCCAAACCAACCAACCAACCAAGAGCACTAAGCCGGCCGGTGTGGCCGAGCGGTTCTAGGCGCTTCAGTCTGGAACCGCGCGACCGCTGCTGTCGCAGGTTCGAATCCTGCCTCGGGTATGGATGTGTGTGATGTCCTTAGGTTAGTTAGGTTTAAGTAGTTCTAAGTTCTAGGGGACTGATGACCTCAGATGTTAAGTCCCATAGTGCTCAGAGCCAAGAGCACTAAGCTGAGCATATCACAATATTAGCTGCAAACAGAGCTGAAGCCTCTTAATTTAATTTGCAATTATAGAACTGAAGGCTCTTTAATTAACTTTACGCGTCAAGTAAGGTGATGTGTAGTTAATATTTTAATTACAGGTCGAGTTTTATTATGAATACTGTTAGAGAACACGTACATATGATATCATTTTAAAAACTCATCGCACCTGAACAGAAGGAGCAATCAGTAATCATCAGTGGTCTGAGAGAGAGGATCAGAAGAGAGTGCGCTCTTAAGCTACGTTAGAATTCGTTTTGATACGCACTAATCCAGTGAGTGGATACTAGAAGTGGCACAGAACATTATAATAGCAAGTGGTGTAGCTTCTCCAGATTGCTGTCAAATCAAACGAGGTGCTCATCAATAAATTCCCCTCGGAAAAATTAGTTTGTTCAAATGATATACTACCACACTCTTTCCCCTCTTTACAGGCCTTCAGTGTAGGGCAGAGTGTTTTACCTTTGTGTAATTTTCTGACTTTCACCTCTAGTCGACCCTGTAATAGAAGTTAAACATATTTTCTTATTCCATTTTTTAATGACAGAATTTCATTTTGAAGTACTACGCTCTTTTTCTGATATGCTACAATTATTCTGGAAAAATAAGGTTTTTTCCAGACGCGGAAACATTTTCAACATATGTACCTAGGAAAAAATACTCCATTAAAATTTAAAAAAACATTGAAATCGAGAAAATCTTGTCAATACTGTATTTCATATGTACATTCCATAAATAATAATTGATTAATAATCGCTAAGAAAAATCAAATTAAGCATGAGTATTATCAAAATCCTGTTAGAAGTTAAATACATTTTGAAACAGAGCTACTGGAATCTAACACAGATCTCTATTTTCAATAAAAGTAATATTGTTAAGACATTAAAGAAACTGAGCGCATCATACGTTGCATTGTGACAGAAGTTCTTTCGTTTCAAAGTACAAGATGGAGTACGAAAAATGAAGTGTGGCTGAACTGATCACATGCTGTATAAATAGATTTAAATATATATATATATATATATATATATATATATATATATATATATATATATATAGCATTTTATTCGCCAAGAGATTCTGTACCTAAGGAATTAACAGTATAATCGAAATAACTTTAATTTGTTGTACAATAATTGAATGTGGAGAACTGTAAATGTTTATGAATGCTGTGCAAAACACAACCACATGTCTGACAGAAACTGCAGAAAATTGAGGAAATGTCTTATGAAGGTCTCAAGTGTGCATTCCTTCATCTAGTTTTAAGGTCAGCCACTAGACTGAAGCACCGACCGAAACCCATCGTGTGTTCCCAGGTTCACTTTACTACAGGTAAAACACTCTCCCATACTACTTCCAGCTATAAGCTCTCGCCTCTGAGCTTGTTAATGGAACACTAATGATTTCTTAATACCGAGGCCCTTGTTCGCAAATGCTGAGGAATTTATTTTTACTTTTGTGTTTGGTGAATGTAGCGTTCATAGGATCATTTTTTTTTTTTTAACGTTTCCCTGCACTTTCCTTGCAGATCCTATGCGTTTTATTCCAACATGTACCGTTCTCCTTTCTTTTCCGGAACATTTTTGTACATCCTCCTTACGCACGACCAGACAATAGTAACATTCATTCCGTACTTGGCGAACATGCATGGAGCCATCCTTTCACTCTCGTTTCTTTGCGGCGTCGCTTTGGAAGGGGCCATACATATCGGAGTCTTTCACAAACCACTACTAAAGAATCACATACCGTGAGACCAGGGATCCATGGAGGCCAACGGTGTAGTGTGAGATCCGTTTGCCCCTTGCAGCCGATCTGTCGTTGATGCTGCTTTTTATTATAAACATTTGGCCGTGTAGTGGTATTTTGTCCTGTTTGCAAATTAAAGTTACAGCATTTTCTAGTAATTTTGGAAATGCCATGTCTACAACGTATCTCGGTAACCAGAGTTGGCCAAAAAAAGAAGTCGGACTTTAATCTTTTCTAGGGAAACAGCGCAAAACACGTACGACGAGTCTCTCGTGTTCGACTATGTGATGTGGCTAGTGTGCAGCCCATAGTCTTGTCACAATTCACTTTTCCACTTAAATGCAATGCAGTCGCATTTCAGAACATTAAATGAGCATAGAATTTTTTTTCTATTTACCAGGCCATAACAATTTGCAGTGTGTCAAAGTCACTAATGACAGCGGGTTCCCTGATAACTTTGCTACCCTCAGTGAAAGTGAAGAAGAATTACAGGATCCATTGAATGGAACGAACAGTCTGGTGAGTATGGGATATGGATTGAGAGCAAACCGGAGAAAGACAAAGGTAGTGAGTAGTAGCAGAAACGTGAATAGTAAGAAACTTAAGATAAAAATTGGTGATCTTGAAACAGACGAAGTAATTCTGCTGCATTGGTAGCAAAATAAAGCATGGCATCCGAAGCAAAGAAGACATAAAATGAAGACTACTACAGGCAAAGAGAAGTCTACTGGTATCACACATAGGCCTTAATTTGAGGAAGAAATTTCTGAAAATGTTCGTTTGGAGCACAACATTGTTTGGCAGTGCATCATAGACAGTGGGAAAATCGGAACAGAAGAGAATCGAAGCTCTTGACATTTGGTGTTACGGAAGAATGTTAAAAAGAAGGTGAGGTATGAAGAGGTTCTCCTCGCAGCGGGCCCGGAAAGGATAGCAGGGTCACCTGGCGAGGACGACTGCTAATCAGATAAATGCGCGGAAAATGTAGTATCAGAGGGCGTGCTGTCCGCGCGTAGAATGGGGAGAGCGCGCGATCTGTCTGAGGTTGACCGATAGCAGAATGTGATGGCCCGGAGGCTTGTCACGAACATTTCGGAAACTGCACGACTTGTCGGGTGTTCGAGGGGTGGTGTGGTGAGTGTCTTCAACACATGCTGATATCGAGGTCAAACCACGCCCACACGTCGCAGTGTGGGGTGGACACCCCTCATTACAGGCGTCGGACGTCGTAGGCTAGGCAGACAGGTAAAACAGGACAGGCTGCGAACTGCGGCCGTACTAACATCAGACTTCATTGCTGGGCAGAGAACAAGTTTGTCTGAACACACAGTGCATAGAATACTCCTAACGATGGGCCTCCGCAGGCGACTACATATGCGTGTGCCATTGTTAACACAATGACATCGGCAACTACGACTGAAACGTGCATGTGACCATCGACATTGGATGCTGGCACAGTGGCAGAGCGTTGTATTGTCTTATGAATCGCGGTACCTTCTTCATCATGCATTTGGGAGACGGTAGCGCTGGGGAACAGCTCTTTGGCATCTGTACTGCGGGACGGAGACAAGCTCATCACCCCGCTCCCCGGAATTTGCGGGAATGAAGTGTGTGAAGATGTGGTGTCAACCCGCTCCAGCAACCGGCTAAGGCCTCATTGCTTCCATATCACGATGCGTCACCGCTGTTAGCCGTGCCAAAGGTAGACATACTGGCTATCAGGCAGGGGGTCATAATGTTCTGACTGATCACTAAACACTCAGATTTTGCTTTGTTAGAAGGCGTGATACTGATGTAAGCGTTCTGAATCTAATCAAACCTACCACAGTAGACGAAGACTCAATACTCTAATCTACACTCCTGGAAATGGAAAAAAGAACACATTGACACCGGTGTGTCAGACCCACCATACTTGCTCCGGACACTACGAGAGGGCTGTACAAGCAATGATCACACGCACGGCACAGCGGACACACCAGGAACCGCGGTGTTGGCCGTCGAATGGCGCTAGCTGCGCAGCATTTGTGCACCGCCGCCGTCAGTGTCACCCAGTTTGCCGTGGCATACGGAGCTCCATCGCAGTCTTTAACACTGGTAGCATGCCGCGACAGCGTGGACGTGAACCGTATGTGCAGTTGACGGACTTCGAGCGAGGGCGTATAGTGGGCATGCGGGAGGCCGGGTGGACGTACCGCCGAATTGCTCAACACGTGGGGCGTGAGGTCTCCACAGTACATCGATGTTGTCGCCAGTGGTCGGCGGAAGGTGCACGTGCCCGTCGACCTGGGACCGGACCGCAGCCACGCACGGATGCACGCCAAGACCGTAGGATCCTACGCAGTGCCGTAGGGGACCGCACCGCCACTTCCCAGCAAATTAGGGACACTGTTGCTCCTGGGGTATCGGCGAGGACCATTCGCAACCGTCTCCAAGAAGCTGGGCTACGGTCCCGCACACCGTTAGGCCGTCTTCCGCTCACGCCCCAACATCGTGCAGCCCGCCTCCAGTGGTGTCGCGACAGGCGTGAATGGAGGGACGAATGGAGACGTGTCGTCTTCAGCGATGAGAGTCGCTTCTGCCTTGGTGCCAATGATGGTCGTATGCGTGTTTGGCGCCGTGCAGGTGAGCGCCACAATCAGGACTGCATACGACCGAGGCACACAGGGCCAACACCCGGCATCATGGTGTGGGGAGCGATCTCCTACACTGGCCGTACATCACTGGTGATCGTCGAGGGGACACTGAATAATGCATGGTACATCCAAACCGTCATCGAACCCATCGTTCTACCATTCATAGACCGGCAAGGGAACTTGCTGTTCCAACAGGACAATGCACGTCTGCATGTATCCCGTGCCACCCAACGTGTTCTAGATGGTGTAAGTCAACTACCCTGGCCAGCAAGATCTCCGGATCTGTCCCCCATTGAGCATGTTTGGGACTGGATGAAGCGTCGTCTCACGCGGTCTGCACGTCCAGCACGAACGCTGGTCCAACTGAGGCGCCAGGTGGAAATGGCATGGCAAGCCGTTCCACAGGACTACATCCAGCATCTCTACGATCGTCTCCATGGGAGAATAGCAGCCTGCATTGCTGCGAAAGGTGGATATACACTGTACTAGTGCCGACATTGTGCATGCTCTGTTGCCTGTGTCTATGTGCCTGTGGTTCTGTCAGTGTGATCATGTGATGTATCTGACCCCAGGAATGTGTCAAGAAAGTTTCCCCTTCCTGGGACAATGAATTCACGGTGTTCTTATTTCAATTTCCAGGAGTGTAGTTATGTCCCTCAACAGACACTCTGTCACTGAGACTAGTCTTTGGCACTCGGTGCTAATTGTCCGACAATTGGAACTGGTCGGCAGCTATAGATAACTTGCTCGCAAGTGGAGGCAACTGAAGAGAGGATAATACACAGAAGAAATATGCAGGCAACTGACCGAGAATCAGCTTGCGGTCGCTTTTATCTTGTGCTCGACTTATTAATTTACTACTCAGAACTATTTAGGAAATACAGAAAAATAGTTTCCGGTTTCAGGGCTTGCTGTTGCAGCAGATGTAACTATCGGCGGATGACTGTCCTATTAGAATGTCTTGTAGCGGAAGCCATCTAGTAGGCGACTGACCAAACTACGCTGAGACTTCCTTTTGTGATACCCTCTGGTACTAAACGATGTGGTTGGTGGAGACACAGGACTTTGCAAAAGGGGCTGGGGTTGATGATTGTAAAAGGGTGCTTGAGGGGAAATGACATAAAGGAGGAGTGGGAAGGTTCTCGGAAATCAGCTATCGAATTAATTTCGAAAAACCTGAAATTTGTTCTTTTTTTCATAACTGTACAACCAGATGTGAATTTGCAGAATCGTATGTTACAGTAATAATTGAGGTCAATTATGTGATAGAACGGGAAAAACTACTTTTTCCGCTTACAGTGTTTAGTCCCTTTTGTCCAAGAAGACTCCTTTGCTTTTTTTTATCTTTCTTCTAACAGCAATATGGGCTGCTGTAGAACATTCCTTTCTCACAATTTATAATTTAGTAAATATTTCTTTAAAAACGACATAACCATTACGCTATGACACGTAAGCCACAATTGTAACGTTTTTCAGAATAAGCAAAAGCTCATCGTCATTACACCTACAGATGTTGCATGCATGCTGCAGTCACTTTGTAATCAGTTCACCTGGCTGACCTTCTACTGTTAGTTTCTAATAGAGTACCCTCGACTCTTGCAGATGTTGGTGTTCTTGTTTCCAGTTTAATTTCTTTCTGATAGTACTGAGAATTCGTGGCTAGATAAATGAATGGTAGCCCGAAAATATTTATGTCTGTACAGTTGATGAAAGAAGAATCAAGCAATAGATAGTTAGCCCATGTAATGGCTCGATACTGATAACATTATACGTGTGTGTGTTTCGCATATATTGAAGGACAAAACATTATTAGATTGTACCTAGTGAAGCAAAAGAAATAAAATTTATGTTGGCGTTGCGCCATTAGCTGCTTATGCAGACAGACGAAACTGCATTAAGAGAAGTGGGGTAAGACGTTATTACACTCATAATTAAGCATCAGATTTTAATATATCGTTCAATGCAGACTTTTCGGAAATGTGTATCTCAACTGGAAATATGTATTACAACGTTGATAGATTACTAAAACATCATTAGTTTAACCTGCAAGATGAAATACGAACGCGGGCCGTTACTGCAGCTAACGAAACGAGAGCGAAACCTTCCAAAGCCGCGTGCGAAAAAGTGTTAACGAATTTATCGCCAGTGAAAGTTTTGTTCTTCGGGAATGAGGTTTTTAATACATTTTCCTGTCTCCGAGGCTCTTTTTGATTAATGAAAAAGGAAACTCACTCCTTTGTTCTTGTAAAACGTAAATATCACGTTACGGTAGCGGGTTTTCCGCGGGCGGGAAGCGCATCTGTGTAGTTTATTGGACGAATCTCACTTTGAAGCGTTCCGACCTGTCAGCCTGTCGGTCATTTTCCGAACACTGCTGGTGGAAAACGGACGACGAGATTGTAAATTGAGAATGCACACTGTGTGCTGCAGCTACGGTTGCGGATTAGTGTAATTGTTCATTGCTTAAAGGAATAAACTCGTTGATCTCATATTTGTTCAGAACAGGTTCGGCTTTCCCTTACCGAGATTTGTACTAAAAAGGAGATGAAGTAAACATATATAATGCTATGCGAGAAGTAATGACATGAGGAAAGAATCCGATTCAAAGTTGTCGAGAGTCACTGCCGGATGTCGCAGAAACTCATATTATCTTTCAGTACTTAATTAACGTTTTTAAAAATTCAACAGAAGATGAATCGGACATAACCGAACTTTCTTATTACAACACGGGAGTAATAAAGAATAAATGTGTCCTACGTAGCCCATTAGCTACACTTTATTCTAAGAAAACCAAAGACACACCATGTCTCAATCATTCCTTGTCAAAGAGGGCTAAAATAAGCTTAGACCTAGCCGCCGACATGTTACTATTACTACATGTCTAATCTGGCGACAGTATCATCTCTAAGGGAAAGTATTTAACTAAAAGCCTAGAATATTCATATATAGTGAAGCAGTTCTAATACTCCTCCCGAGCGGGTACCTACGCACATTGAAGCCCTGTTTCCAGGACGGGGAAATTCGCCGGCCGCGGATCGAATCTGTCCAGTGGATTAACGACGAGGGACCGTGTGCCGACTAGCCCGGATGTGATTTTTAGGCGGTTTTCCACGTCCCACTGGGTGAATACCGGGCTGGTATGGATGGAGAACATAAAGTTCGATATGTCTTCGAGGAAGTAGTAGGCCAACAGCACTTACCTGCTTATTAACTAATTCCATAATTATTGGCAACAGTGAAGTGCTTCACTACGCAACTAATCATCACAGAAATCCAGTCGTCACAGTTACGTTACTACACCAGGCTGAGGAACAAGGATGGAATATGTCAGAATGTCTCATCTACATCCATTAAAATCGGTCACATCTTATTTGAACGAAGCCAGCACTGAAGATGAGCTATCCAGTGGAAACAAAGCTACATAAAAAATAAAGAGAACGACAATAAATACAGTTTAGAGCACGAACTGGCTACCGGCGGACCACGGGTTAAATTCGGACCGCGACTGGTTTCATTCCGGCCCACGGAGGAAATTCGTGGGAGAGAGAGCGCGTAAAACGCCCCTCAAACTTTCGTTATTCTTGCAAAACGTCTACAAACTGATCGTAAGAGGGAGAATATTAAGGTATTGTCGGTATGAGAAGCACTAACGAACAGTATTGATGCCGACCAAAATATACTGAGGGGAAAAAAGTCATAGGTACCTCTTAAGACCCCATTTTGACCAGCTTAGTGTAGGAACTCGACGTGGCATGGACTCTGAAAGTCGTTGGAAGTCCCCTGCAGAAATGTTGAGCCATGCTGTCTCATAGCCATCCATAATTGCGAAAGTGTTGCCCGTACAGGATTTTGTGCATGAACTGACCTCTCGATTACATCGCATAAATGATCGATGGGATTCATGTCGGGGTGGCAAAATTATTTCCTCTAATAGTCGGAATATCCTTGAAACCAATAGCGAAAAATTGCGTACCGATAGCATGGCTTGCGGTCATCCACAAAAATCATATCGTTGTTTGGGAACATGAAGTCCATGAATAGCTGCAAATGGTCTCAAAGATGTCGCGCAAAACCATTTCCAGTTAATGAAGCATGAAACACAGCACACACGATTACGGAGCCACTGCCAGCTTGCACAGTGCCTGTTGACAACTAGGGTCCATGTTTCCGTCGGGCCTGCGGCACACTCGAACCAAAAATGGTTCAAAGGGCTCTGAGCACTATGGGACTTAACATTTGAGGTCATCAGTCCCCTAGAACTTGGAACTGCTCAAACTAACTAATCTAAGGATACCACACTCACCCATGTCCGAGGAAGGATTCGAACCTGCGACCGTAGAGGTCGCGCGGTTCCAGACTGTAGCGCCTAGAACCGCTTGGCCACAGCGGCCGGCCACTCGAACCCTACCGTCAGGTCTTACCAACTGAAATCGGGACTAATGTCACCAGACCATGGTTTTCCAGTCGCCTGGGGTCCAACCGATGTCGTCACGAGTCCAACAGAGGCGCTGCAGGCAATGCTGTGTTCTTAGCAAAAATATTCGTGCCATTCGTCTGCTACCATAGCCCGCGAACGCTAGATTTTGGCATTAAACGGTCGTAACTGATACGTTCGTCTTATGTTGCACTTTGATTTCTGCGGTTGTTCACGCAGTTTTGTTTGTGTGTTAGCGCTGACAACTCTACGCAGAGGCCGCTGCTCTAGATTGTGATGTTAAGGCCGCAGACCACTGCTTTGTCCATGATAAGAGGTATTGCCTGAAATTTGGTATAATCGGCACACTCTTGACACTGGATCTCGTAATACTGAATTCCCTAATGATTTCCGTCACATATCTAACTACCGTTCCGCATTAAGATTCAGTTAGTTCCTGTCGTGCAGCCATAACCACATCGGAAACTTTCTCACATGGATCACCTCAGTACAGATGACGGCCTCTGTTACTGTCGCTTCTTTGGTGAGCTTTCCTTGCTCGGCATGTTGAGCAGTGTATGCATGAAAACGCTGTTCCTGCTGCTCCTGTGGGCAAGAAAAGCCGTACACATACGAACTGGTCTTTGGTGATGTGGTGATGATTTACTGCGTCTTCTGCAAGAAAATTATTCTCCCAACAGGTCATGCCAACGTCTGCTTATTTGCCCAGTTCACGGACGAGACTGCTGCGGAATAGCCCCGCTTTATCGTAAACGGTGCTGCTCTCTGTCCTGTAGCAGCAGAAAACCTGTGTCTTCATGTGGTAGACGAGTGGAGTATTCACTCAGAAGATACAGACTGGTCTTCAGAGATCGGTTCTGCTTCCTTTGCTGCGTCGCGATGAGTGAATCTGCGGCCTTTCCCCCACACCACAGCTGGTACTGTAACACTGGTCGAACCACTGTTATGCACAGTATGATGCCGTGTTGTGATGTGACGCCGTCTGCCGGTTGAGAAGCGGGTATAGAGATAGAAGGCGCCCTGTGGCTCTGATTTTGACGTCTCGGACAGCAGGCACCCAGGAGAGGCTTCTGTCTAGGGTTACCCTTAGGTAATTCGCCGGCTTGCTCCATGGGACCGAAGCGCACAGATTTCGACGTGGGAAATCTGGCGGCAGCGTTCCTCGAGTGAAGATCACTGCCTGGTTCTTCACTGCGTTGAATTTCAGCTGCAATTTCGTTGAACATGAACCCATAGTGTGGCACTCGAGTTGGAGACGGTGACGCATAGTGCGCACGTTCATGCCGCGGGTATACAAAGCTGTAGAGCGCCAATTCGACGTGCCGCCCGCGGAAATTCGGCAGTACAGCAAGAGGCTCAGTATCGACCCCTGTGGCACTTCCGCAAGTACCTGTCGGCCTGTGGACGAGCCATCGTCTGCCCTAATGCGGAAGGTTCACTCCGACAGGTAGAATCTGACGACGACTGCTTGCTCTCATCGCTGCTTTCGAAGCGGCCGTTCAACCTCTCACCACCTGTCCGTTCTCTTTCCCCACGTACTTGGACAGCTACCTGTCGCCCGCGGTTGACGCGGCGTTTAGTGTCTCGTCGGCGAGTGAACTGCCATTCGCGGAAGAGTGCGTTCTTTTCCGTGACAGCTGACAGGATGTGCAGTGGTAACTGACTGGAGAAGTCTCGTCGTCTCAGTTGTCGTCTTGGAATAGCACCATTTGCTCCTCGGAGTCTTCTTCAGCTGAAGAAGTCTAGGGCTGCGTCGGCCCCGATTTCTTCGAGGTTTGCCGTGACTTTGAGTGACTCAGGCATTCCCGTGTGGAGATGTCTGCAGCCTAAGTTTCACTGACCAGATGAAGGGAGGCGCCGATCACACCCATCTCATGAATGACTGGGACATGGTCAGATGAAAGGAAGTTCCATGTTTCAGTGTACTTGAACTGTTTGATGGCCTTCAGATGTGCAAAATCAATCACGTCTGGTCGGCCCCAGGTGGATATGTCCATGGGGTCAATGAACAATGCAGGAGAATCGGAGCCCATTGGTAACGATGAGACGAGAGTTCCATTCCAGGTTATTAGCACTGAAATCCCCTTCAAGAAAAGTCGCCCCTCCAGCGACAGCAGAGCACTGAAATATGCTTTCGAGGACACTGCAGCGACCTAACGTAGATGGCAATGGCGCCCATGGAGATGGCTCTGTCGCCTCGGTAAAAGCAGTAGTTCGGTGCCCATATGTTCAGGGATTTGAGAAATGTTTCCTGCATCAGACAGACGTCTACATCCTCATACCATAGGAAATGATGGAATTCATCCTGCTGGAGACACAGTCAGTTGAGGCTGAATCTGCGTGTCGACAAGCCGTCGAAATGGTCATTATCCATGATGACGGTATTTGCCTAGCGGGCTGCCCTTACTGCTTCGACGAGTGTCGGAATTTGTCGCATGAGCTGGCTGAGTGCCAGTAGGAGTGTACTGAGTTCGCTGGCGTCTGATCCCGCGGCTGCGACATTGTTCTTTGTCGCTGGGGTGCTGTCCACCGGCTGCTGTCTGTGTTATGTACGCTGCGAGGTTGCGTGTTGCCTTCTGACGGCGCAGGTGTGTTGTTGGTGGATGACGCTTTTCCTTGGCGGCGTCAGCGAAGCTGCGTCCTGGCTGGACATGTCCAGTGGTTGTCTTGCGGTGAAAGGCGTTGTGGCCATTGTAGCTTGCCACATGTGACTCGCCACAGTTGCAGCAAGTCGGAGGGTCTTCTTGCTTCAGTCCCTTGTCTGCTGCGGTCTGGCGCACTGGGCGCAGCGAGCTGGCATGTGACAGTAGCGCGCCACATGGTCCACACCTTGGCGTGAGTAGCACTGTGCTCTCCTGCCTTTTGAACGAAAGGGCACCACAATCACTGAAAAGTCCGCGGCCTCGTCCATCTCGAACATTTTTCGAGTTTCGACATTATCAACCAGGACAACCAGGAACAAGAACAGGTTCCTATATGTGCTAGGTGATTTTCTCAGGTTGGTGGAGTGCAGAGGGAAGCATCGAGCTGAAGGCTGCTGCTTCAGGAACTGTGGCTCCATCTCGACGGGAGGGTGGCGGAAGACCACGTTCAACAGCTTCTGCGGCTCTGCGTTGAGAGTAAAATAATGCCACTTTTCTTCTTCCACAAGCTTCATGAGCTTACGGCAGTTCCTGATGTCGGAGCCTCCCCCGTAAATGCCGGGGCTTTGGGATGGAGTGGATCTTCATGTGGAACGTCTCGTGGCCTTCTGACCACCGAATGGTGATCGCTGGTGGGCAAGGCGGTTTCTTCAGCCATGGCAGCATCTTCCCATCCTCTTGGGCTGCTGTCAGTATGTCTCCATACCGGTTTGCAGTCCCAGTCCCCACACCAGCCGGTCGCATCTGCTGGAGCTCAGCAACTCTAGGAGTGGGTCGATGAAACCATCTTCGTCTGGTTGACACAGGGATGCGCCACACTACCTCTCCGCCCTCTTCATTTGCTGTTTCGGCCTACACTCTGGACAGGGTGGAAGAGGATTCCTCTACTCCTGTGGCAGGGCGCTTCCGTGAGGTTCGGGACACATTCCACCCCTTGATCGGTTGGGTTCGTCTCATCTACCTTCGGTGCTTCTGCTGCTGCCGCTTCGACCACGGCTGCGGCCGATGTCGCTGCTGCTGTCTCATCTGGATAGGTTGCGGCTCGTAAAGCAGGCTCGTTTCCGACCACACCACAGGCACCTATTTGCTCCCAGGTGTCGCCAGAATTAGCAGCATCAGTCTGCGAAGATATGTGAACAGTACACCAAGTGGAAACAATGGTCTTGCCCCCCTCATGTCGATAGGGGTGTCCGCCAGTAGCAAGGTGATGCATAATGTCTGCCATGTCTGCAAACCCTAGCGCCTTGTTCTGTCTAAGCATTGCCTCTTCGGTCTGACGATCCCGCGAAATTTTCACCGTTTCTGTCTTCAGTTGGGCGGTAAGGTCTTCTATGGACAGGCACTTCCTTCTTCTCTCTCGGGAGTCAATGCGGTGTTGAATCAGAGTCTTAATGCGTGAGTCCAACGCGTTGTCCGAATCGTAGTCTGTGCCAGGATCAGCGTCCATCGAAAATGGAGACCAGGTACTGCCCGATGGCAGTCGAGGCACGAAAAATCCTGGTCGACCGCTTTGCCATGGCAAGACTCCGGAAACACCACAATTCGCTTCGAAAGCGCACACCAGTTTTCTTTCTAAGAGCAGGAAGCCTTGCCAAGCAGACCTTGCCACTCAGGGTGTCCTACCAGAGAGCGAGTAGGTCTGGACCACAGCGCTGCTCGTGCAGGAATATGAAATGATAGCTCTGCCAATGCACTGCTCTTTTACAGCTTATTAACACGATACTATCGCCATCTATACATGTCCATATCGCTAGCCTATGATTTTTGCCACCTCAGTGTATTCTCAGTGTTACCAGTACGAACTAAGCGTGTGAGGGACGGTGTTATTGGTTTGACAACTAACCATTCTGTTGTGTGTATTTTTGCGGTTTGGATTCTGTATAATACATCATATGTATGCTAAGGCCAAGCTATTTATTCTCTTTAAACTTTTTTAAGTGAAAGGAAAGATTATGGTTTAATTTATTTAATGGTACAGAAGTAACTCATGTCTATGCGATTATTCATCAAAAGAATTTTTGGACAAATATTTAGAAAATGCTTGCTTATAGTGTTTCTCAATATTAACATACTTGAATGATTTGCCTGTGTCTAAAAGGCGCCGATTACTTGCTTACCTCATTGCTGTATTTTGTTTTTATATTCTTTCTCGTACGATAATATATAATTCTTGTGTATCACTATGGAAGTATTAGAACACCGCAGCTTTTGAAACTCAAGCGAATTTATAATGAATTAGCTGCAACGAGTTTCTTTTATAGGCGTTATTTTTCACGATGACGTTTCAAGATGCCTGGCATTTCATCTTCAGATATTTGCGTTTATTTACTTGCCGTGAACATTGTTTGTTTAGCATCAGCGTTGCAGAATTTTGCAGCGTAAGTTTTTATGATGCCTCTTGAAAACCTCATAACTAAAGAAGCAGTGTTTACATCGCATAAGTAAATGTAAAGGTCAGAGGATGGGGTGAACATAAAGTTAATATACCCTCAAAAACGCTGCGATCGAGACACATTTTGTTGGCATGACATGTCGGGATATGGGTGCCACTCATATCGATGTGTTACACAATGAAAATTAACGTCAAGGACGCTGTAGTTTCTGTGCTAGGAGCATTGTTGTCGCGTCACGTGACGGGGCAGTCCGTGAGCTTGAATAAGCGCGTGAATCAGGCCCGCGGATTATCAGAGGTTGCCCATGTCTGGTAGAGTATACGTGCGTTGCGTATCAAAATTGTAGATATACTCGTATTAAATGATCACCTTCTCTTAATCAGATATCGTAAAAAGCAGTTAATTGAAAACACAGATTTAGCGTGTAGCAGGCATCAAAATTCGGATATTGGATAAACGACAGGCAAACGTTATTTTGAGTACGGGAAATTCCCATATCTTTGACCGAATATTGACAAAATATTAGAAGCCAAACTCGTACGTATCTAGTATTTAAGTAGAAAACAACTCGCAAATAATGGGAGCTAATACTGCAGCAAGGAAATGCATTTCACTCCTCGTTTACCTAATGCTGCTTAAGGTCTATAGTTTCTGAGGGTGGCTAATATAAGACGGAGATCTCTGTCAAAAGAGCGTCATTCCAATTGTGTCAAAAATAAATAAAAGGAACGTACTAGTATATGTTAATAAAGTTTTTCGTTTGACTGAACGTGCATTTTTCCACAAACAGACACGGTTGCTGCGCTCGTACTGTGGTTACTAACATAGTTTAACTTATAGCTGTATAACCAATGATGAGATGATAAATACAAAGCCTTATCACCCTTAATGAGAGACATGTAGAAACAACATGTTTGCAAATAATTATTCCTCCTGTCACCTGTCCTTTGGTAACGTGATATACGTGTTAGCGGTGTCATGTTTTGCGAATGTAATTACAGCTCTGTTTAGTAAACTTAGCAGGTATTTGCAGAAATTACTCACGGTGCCACGGGTAAGCAACACAGTACGATCTAATTTCGCAATTGCTGCCAGTGGACGCGTGATCCAATCTCCTGTTGTTAGCCCCTTAAATGCTGTAATTCGCTTATCACCATTTTTTCTGTGACTATGATACAAGCAGCACAGCGGATATATGAAAATAAAGACAGCAATGACGGAAATACTTCAAATTATTATCGAATTTAGTGTACAACTTCCAATACACCGAGAAACCGTTTTCCAATTACCGGTCTTTAAACCCATTTAATAAGGTCATGTTATTATTTTTTCACCCTCACGAATCTTATAGGCTCAATATCCTTCGATGACCTATTTTCCTTAATACGTTCTTTGTCTTCTATAAAAATTTTCCATTGTAGTGCTCTTTTCCGTATAATTCTCTTGCTTGTATTCTTACTGGAACCTCTTCATTCCACTTTTACGCAGTCTATCCACAACTTTCGGTGGCAACACGTTTCAAGTTCTTCCACTTCCTTTTTCTACGACTTCAGCATGGTCATCAACGTCACATTAGCCAAAAATACTAAAACTTACAGAGACTGACGAAGAAGAAATTGTCATTTTGCATACTTTTTTGATCAGTTTTATACGTTAAATATCTTCATATTTTTGCATATTTTAACCCACTATAAAACTTTTGAAACAAGAGGGACTAACCATTGCTCAATATTATAACCCTTTTTCCAGTAATTCCAGCTGAGGAATCCTTTTTTGTTATTTAGTCAGTGCAATGATACTAGTTCACCTTGATATGACCTTCAGTGCGAAAAAACCGTAGAAATAGAGTGTCGTTTTGTGTGTGGCTATTACTGTCTGTATCTGGTGCATGAAGATTACTCCTTGAAATGGCATAATAAATGGAATTCAGATTTTACGGAAAATTGCAGCGTATTAAAGTACTAATACTAGAGACAGGTATTAACTGCCCTTTGATGGGGGATAATTCATCGATCATCGAATCATGTTAGAAACTTCACTTCGTACAGCGTAATAATACATACCTTTTTTTGAAATGCGCTGTGTTGTTACAAGACAGTCGATGTTAAACATTACGTGTACACATTTGCTTCCGCGTTTTACAATAGACGGCAGTAGTGGCTAGTGATGGTGCAGGTGATAGGTCGTAAGTGTCATAAAATAAGCTTAGGCATTTGCAAACATAATGTAATCAAAATCTTAAACGATTTATGATTGCCATACAAAGTTATTCCTGATTGGATATGTCAATTTACGACTCCAACTCTTGTAATTTGATGGAGGTTTTAGTTTTCTGCTTTAACGTAAAGAACTCTGCGGATGACGCTCATAAAACGCTGCCGAGGCATCTATTAGTGAAAGAACGTGCAGAGAATGGTGCAAAACTGGATCGATTAACGTGTCTCCTCAAACGACACCCAGTTTCTCAGCGCGAGATTCGTATACTGCCCGAAAGATGGAAGAAAGTAGTGTCCAGTGAAGGCCAATAATTTGAATCGTCATCATTTTGTAAGTTTTTCACAATAAAGCCTCGGACTTTGAGAAAATGTGGCGGAAACAAAGCTTTAGACCGAATAGCAAAGAGCGCGATTCATAAGGCCAGACAACACTTTTCCATTGTCCTGTGACACTACCGAGAGTTGTCCACTTTGGAACTTCATCTGCTACACCTGACGAGTGGTGTCAGCTAGAAAACATCTGGGTTTCCTAGCACTGTAACGTGCTATTGGAGTATCAATTCTACAGCTTGTGATCCAGTGTGGGCAAGATTAAACTTCATTCTGAGACAGTAATGAGCGTTTATCCCGTTTCCATCTATTTGTCTTCCTCCATTAACCGAGTTTACTAATACTTCATAGTATAACAATATTGGGTAAATGTGACATAGTTTCTGTCACCTTATATGATCGCTCCTATACGATCTCTTTACGGATATGAATGCATTATTAATAAAAAGCTAATTTGTTTCATACTATATGCAAAACTTTTGCATATTGTCTTCCTGCACAATATACTACCATTTATTTCTGTATGAAACCGCGTGACGGTCAAATAAAAAACCAATGTTTTGTAATCTGTAATACTAATATTTGTGTTCAATTCCAACCATTTACTGTAATCGACGGAATTATTTGTTCTGTAGGATAAGCGTATGAAAATCTGATTAAAAATTAAGTCGTCATTATAAATGTAAGTTATATATTAGTCTCACAGTACTAAAACAGCCAAGAAATTTGCCATGTTCTTTAAAATTGTCATAGCTGAAAACTATGTATGCTGAACATATGTGGAGGTTTCATTCAGATGTCATATACAAAAGAAATTAACAGATTCGTTGATATACCATATGTTTCAAGAAAAAGGCTGGATGCGGGTAAATACCAGTATTTGGAATTTTGACAACGTGCGGTCGCTTAGGAGGTCAGCTGCTCTGAAAGTTTGTAGATTATTTATTAATGATATATAATTAAACTGGATGAGAGATGAGTTACACAAACTCTGATAACATAAGAGTGTAGATGGATTAATGAGATAAATGTGGTTGTACATACTATCATTTTCTTTTTTCTTTAGTTTAATCTGGTGCTAACTTCTTCATTTCAGTTGCTTTTGTGGGTGATCCTTAGAATTTAGAATCGTTGAGGATACACGACAGGAGAGTTTCAAGTGGCACGCCAGTGCCTACCCCCTGTTGACCAAGGAAATACGGCCTTCGCAGAACTGCTGGAAGGGGAGCGACAGGTAGATGGTGCCCTCTTAAGTTATCATGAAGAAAGTCGTCTTGGCTAGCTTAATACTGGCGCCCAGCCCATTGTGAAGTTTATTGCACATATCCAGTTTGGATAACCGAGCAGATGGACAATGACCCTTTACACCCCTATTTATTTATCCATTATACATTTCATAATCAACAGTAGTTGGTAGCTGTTTTTACTGTACTGTAAGAATTTACGTGTTATAACTGTTACCGTATGTGTAGCTTTAGGACGGAGGAAATCTCATACCTAGAATAGCAGAACTGAAGATGCCTTTGTTAATGTTGTTTCCAATACAAAAACAAAAATGAAATTAATAAATAATTCTTAGTTGATTCTCTAACAAACTGTGTTAGCTGGGATTTGCTAATGTTGATTTAATAAGATGAACAATCTGGAAAATAGTGTACCAAGAAACACTTCTGAATCGAATACAACACAAGCAGGCAACTTGAGTGAGAGAGAAACGTGACCGTATTTAACTACTCATTGTTTGCTTTACCCACTGAGCCACAGTGATTAATAAGCTGGATTTACACTGAAGAAAATTTTTGGTTTTCTTAAATAATATCATAAAAATTCACGGATATTCTGTTACGTGAGACCATACACGATACAGTTACGCCTGCTGTTCCATGTAAAGTGATAATCTTCAATGACAGCAGAGGCTTAAAATTTTAACATTGCTTCCTACAATTCAAAATAAAGAAGTACGACGGCCTTTAACCGTATACCTGTTCTGCAACAGCAATGTTGCACCTTGCTTCTAAATAGTGTTTGTATGTAACTGAGACTGGTCTGGTTGAATTCTAAGAATTCCCTCTCCGTATGGTTCATCTGTATTTTCCCATGCTGTCCTTAAGATATTTCAGGCTAACGCTGGATAAGTCCGTTTGTTGCGCTATGGACCAAGTCATCTGGTTCAGTCGTCTAATCCTAACTGATACTCCACGTGTAACGACTTCGATTTCTATGTCTAAATCTAACGCATCTCCACTTACATTATACACTACACCTTACCAAATGTAATCGAGGGTAACTTTTCCCCGTCTGTATTACATTCTGGGATGGTACCAACAATTCACAATACAATACTGTGCGAACTCACTAGTCAATTAGTGGATGGTAACAGAATAACTATATAAAAATGCTGTTTAATGTTCCCACGGTAATTTCAGATTACAACAAATTCACTCGAAAACTGCATAAAAATTTCGCTTTAACTGTGTAGTAATTCGAATACCGTCAAATGACGGTAAGAGATATAAAATTTATTCTTTTCCCTTCAGTTGGTGTAATTAAAACCGTGAAAAGACACGACAGTATTCTAGTAGACATTCATTTGCTGGGGCCATTGTCCCACTGCAATGTGGGGTCGGCCTTGTTACTATGGATTTGGCGATGTTAGTGTCGGAGGGTGGCTGGATGCCCTTCCTGTCGCCACCCCATACCCCCCAGGATGGAATTAGTGCACCCCAACTGTCTTCATCTAGTGTCAGACGTGAAATAACGCCAACTCTTTTCAAATGCTCGCAAGTTGTGTAACGGAAGCGGGACATAGGGACCAGCCCAGTATTCATGTATGGGGATGTGGAGAACCGCCTAAAACCCACATCCAGGCTTGGTGGCACACTAGCCCTCGTCGTCAATCCGCTGGGTGGATTCGATTCGGGGCTGGCGAACCTACCTGAGTGCAGGAAGCAGCACACAGCGCTCCTGGCTAACCTGGCGGGTCGCCCTCCCGGTTAGCTGTGCAGTCTAACGCATGGCTTTCTTGGAGGGAAGGAGCGCCTGGTCCCCAGCACGAATCCGCCTGGCGGACTTGTGTCGAGGTCTGGTGATCTGGCCAGTCTGTGGATGGCTTTTAGGCGGTTTTCCATCTGCTATGGCGAATGCTGGCTGGTTCCCTTTATTCCGCCTCAGCTACATCATGTCAGCGATTTCTGCGCAAACAAATTCTCCACATACACGTACACCACCTTTACTCTACCACGCATACATAGGTGTAACACTTGTCCGGTGTTTCCTGGGTGGGTCCACCGGGGGCCGAACCGCACAATAACCGTGGGTTCGGTGAGGGGTGCCGAACTGTTGAAGCAGACTGCAGTAGTCGTCGTGGGGTTGTGGACCACTTCGGCAGCGGCGGGCACGGAGCCTCCCCGTCGTTTCTAGGCCCCCAGTCAATTACAATACAATACAATCTGGCGGGTCACTAGTACACATTACGGATAACATACGTTCAATAATTTGCAATATTGCTATAGTAGCAATTTCGGACTCAATCTAGTCATGAACCCACTACTTTTTCTAAATTTTCGATAACAGTTTATTCACTGTAAAGGTGTAACGCTACGCTTATGTAGGCGAGCTACTCGTCCGCTTAGAGTTAGTACAATGTGAAGTGAATTTGTGAAGCTGTGCGGCCCCAAGGCCAAGACCGCATCGCGGCTGTGACGGCCGCCGCAGCCGTTCAAGGCGAGCCAGGTGCGTCAACAAACGGTCAACTGGAAGTGGGTAAATCCCAGTACAGGGAATTCAGCGACGTACGGTCGCTTAGGAGAACAGACAATGCTCCAAGAACTGGCAGAGTGTCTGACATTCTTAAAGAAGGTTAAGTTACAGCTCCCTGAAATACGTCAATAAACCACAGTTACATAGTAAATCGAATTTCCGAAAAACGAGGCACATCCGATGACACTATATTTCAATATCTTTAAAACTAGAGAAGTTAATATTTCGCAGCGAATAAATATCTTCACCACTGACCTCTGGATTAACAACTTTTAAATGCTTCATGTGATTTCAACAAACGATACCTCAGGTGATAGTATCGAATGATAACTATCATCCCTGAAAGGCGCTTATCTCTATCTACTTTACTTCTTGGTTTATTATGTCTCTAATATCTTTGTTACTATGTACATATTTATCAGAACATTGTATTCTAAATGTTTGCACAGCAAATGAATACAATAAGAATACCTCATATTTTGTCATACTTCTGCACTTATTTAATGAATGGCTACTATTTTGCCATTAACTTTATTTAAAAATCTTGACTTCAGGTGCTATTAAAATTGTGATTATTTAAAAGTAGCAGTCGCATGTGTTAGCGCACACCATTATTGAAAATAAATGCCCCAAATAATTATTTAAATAATATTCAGTGACGATCTGTTTCATTTAATGTAAAGGCACTTGTGTGAGAGTAGTGGCTTATTTATTAATGGACAATCCTTTATTTATATTCTGTATGTGACCAAATGTGTATAATATTTCTTTTATTTTAACATTGTTGTAATATATCAGTTTAGTCCAGAATGTGATCAAATTGAATCAAATCATGCTTCCAAAGCTGAATATTGATGTTTTCTTGGTGGGGATAACCTTCAGCCAACGGAAAAGCAAACAGCGGAGGAAAACTATGTGGGACAAGTGACGACTGGGACTTTTAGCATGAACAGCTCAAGGGAGCGACTTTGACGCTTTGTGTCGAGCTGTGGAAGAAGGCAGACCTGTCGCGAGTGATGTGGATGATTCAGTTGTGTAGGTGATTGATTCTGGATGGTGAACAGGCGCTTTAATATTCTAACTTTTGCAAGGTCTCTAACTCACAAGAGATATGAATGTGACCCAGAGTATGACCCTATTTTCTTCTGCAAGTTTTGCAGAAACTTGTATCACACGTGACAGTTTGAAAATCATTATGTTAAACTCTGAATTGTTTGGAGCTGATGAATATTTTGTGTATGATAATCACGAAATGGAATTAAGTTTTGCTTATTCTTTATTACAGTTTAGTTTCGAGATTTTGTTACCATTCTCGTAATTGCTTTCAACGTAACTTTACTGTATTTGATAATCATATTTTTTGTCTGTATTTTAACTGAATATCGTATGACCATTTCTCGTTGATTTGAGATGTCCTTTCTTAAATAAACATTGTTCGGCATAATTCTGTGTCGTCTACATCAGTTACAGATGTTACAATAGAAACGTCGCTTTTAAACTGTTCCTTTAACATTTATTTTTTATTTATTTGTGGTTTATTAACTCGCAATTCTAGCCAGTGCATAGATGTTTGACTCCAGGATGATAGTTGCAAGTAATTTTTTGCTGCGAATTAGCTGCAGGGGATAAAAGCAGATGTGTGTGGATTGACCCTATGACTACATCGAGCACTTCATTTTAAACAGAACCATGCATAGCCCAAATACTTAAAGTACTAGTAACCACAAGTAAAGACACAACCGGTTTCCTCATATGGGATGCTATTATGAAGAGCAACTACACTAGCAGAAGTCGATAGGTACAGTCAAAAATGGTTCAATTGGCTCTGAGCACTATGGGACTTAACATCTGAGGTCATCAGTCCCCTAGACTTAGAACTACTTAAACCTAACTAACCTAAGGACACTACACACATCAATGCCTGAGGTAGGATTCGAACCTGCGACCATAGCAGCAGCGCGGTTCCGGGCTGAAGCGCCTAGAACCGCTCGACCGCAGCGGCCGGCTAGGTAAAGTCGCATTGGGGTCTTATTGTCTGTGAAATGAATCTAATTGCTGCAGAATTGCAATTGTAATTGTAAGAAGTTACTACATTCTGTGATCCAGATCCCAGAGCTGTAGCATGATAGGCAGTTTGAATGGGGGCTCTGAGCACAAGATTTGGCAGCAGTTATGTGTGTGAGAGTTGGTCGCAAAATTTTCGTGTGGGGAAGTTAGACACAGAACTCCAAGTAAAAAAGATGAAGACTATGCACAGGCATACTGGGTTGGAATCTGCAAAAACCAGCAGCAGCAGAGACTTCGACAGTGTGCAAACAGCAGCAGTGTCTGGGCCGTCACGGACTACTAGCACTCACTCCGAATTAATCAGCATCAGCAAGGACATCAGCATTGCCATTGGCAACAGCAGCGCAGTAATAGCACTCAGGTGTAGTGGGACGAATACAAAGCTGGCGAAGTTTTATTTTTGAATTGATATCAGAGTAATAGACTAATTAATTAAACCAATTAATTCCAACGCTGCCCCCTCGCCTCTCTGGGAAATTCACCCCGCTACCACCACTCCTCTCCAATAATTCCCCCGCCTGAATTCTCTATCTCTCACCTTCACCTCCTCTCCCCTTCCACACCACATGCAGAAATTGGCAGGAAACCCTCTGTGTGCACAGATCTGTTAGTGTGGATGGATGTAGGGTAATCTCTTTATTTCATAATTTTTGGGATGTGTAGGCATTATCCTGTTGAAAGAAATTTCATGCGTTCACAATACCACTCGAAATTGGAGGGAAAAGCTCAGGAAGTGGAAAATATTATCCTGATGGATCATATAACAACTAAATGTCCCAATCACACTGCAACAGAACATCAATCTAGATCAGTTTAAAAAATCATAAGCACAGATACAGATATTCAAAAATAGTACAGCTAAATACCTCACCTAAGATCATATAAAGATCCTATACACACCACAAGGATTGTGAAATACTGCAAAAAACTGTACCCCAACATGGCTAAAAACCTAGCAATTGTATCATACGAAGATCCGCTGCACACCATGAAGATAGTGAAATGTAGCACCCCAACACACCTATCCAAAAACCTCGTCCTCGGTACCACAAATGAGTCTAAAGCTCGTGTATAATAGTATTTGCAGCTTCAATGTGTGTCGAACAGAAGCCGAGCACTATGAGTACACAGCTCCCTCATATCAACTCGCTGCAGCTTTTGGCCACTGACTGCGGCATGTGCGCTGGAAATGGCAAGTGCCACTCGCCTGCCAAGCTGTGGCCGCAGGAACTAGCATGGTGGCTGGCACTTAGACCACTACAGTCTCAAGCAGCGGATGGCTGCTTTTTATTGCACAGGCCACAATGAGTGTCCACCGCCATTGGAGTCACGTTTAATCCCAGTGGCGCTTCTTGACGGCTTTCGGTGGTTCGTAAGGCCCCAGGTGACTTGCACGAGTGGCGGCTTGCTTTGTTGCTATCATCTCCCAGACATCCATAGAATACCGGCACATGGGCCTCCTGAACTAGGGAAAAACAGTTATGTTCGAAGTGCTTTCAGTCTTCTCAGAAAGGCCACCAAGCATATTTCCCAGAACAAAACTGGGCGTTCCTGACTTGTAGAATCCTGTAGTGTTGTCCTCTTCTTGTAAATATTGAGCATTTAAATGCCACTGGGGGAAACACCATAATGTTTCATCAAGAACAAACAAAGTGCTTCCTGGAAGGTCAAGTGCAACTTAAGTGCCACCCAGCACCTGAAAAACAGACAAAGAGTGAAGTGCTTCCTGTCTTCCCACCTGCAGACCGAAATGTTCTGAGATGTTTTTTCGAGATATGTTGGAAAAGCCAACCCTGTGAACAACAGCAAAATATCTGTTTGCTGACCACCCCATCTTGAATGTTTATGAGCCTGCAGATTTTTCTTTTCCTCAGATTATAGTCCTGTAGAATGAGGATAATTCAAAGACATTCCTCAGCTTCTCCAGTGACCTGTTCTGCTTGAAACACCTGGGAACTTAAATGTCACTGTGGAAGTACCAGGGCATTAACTTCATATTTCCTGTCTTCCCACATGCAAATCGCTAAGCGTATTTTCCAGAACGACCGAAAAGACTGGAGGATACTCTTCCCTTGTGAACAGTAGCAAAATACCCGTCAGCAGCCCACCCCATCCCAAACGTGTACGAGCCTGCAGACCCGATATTTCCTCAGAATATCATCCAGTAGTAGCCTTCCCATTGGTTCCCACCAGATTTGTCACTAACCTGCAGGACTAGAAATTGATGGGAAAATCTCAAGCTGTGCTGAGCTGTTGATGCGGAAGCAGTTATGTGGGTGTGTGTACAGTGTGCTCAGTTTATAAGATGTTGGTGTTGGACAGAGAGGATTTTCATAACTGTGTTACCAGCAAGCTTGCAGCTGAGGACTGTATCCATATCTTCACACATAAGGATTGGAAAGAAAAGATAATGGGGGAGTGTAAAAGGAATAGTTCCTGCCTAATAATGGTGATGCAGTGGGATGGCTTGAAGATGCATTTTGCATCTGATATAGATGGTAGCTTCAGCTGAAACTGCCTAGCTTGTTGGACATGGCTAGCTAATCTTCCTCCTCCATTGTGGAGGATGCGATTGCCATCAATCCGGCAGGTAAGCGGAGGTATATTGTGTGCAGGGCATCACATTGATAGTAGTAATATGCTGAACTAATGGCGCTTCCCCCTGAAGTCAAATAGATGGGGTTGCAGCGAACCATTCTTTTCCAGAGCCCGAGATCGACCGATACTTATTCAAAACCCCGCTGCGTCATCTAGCAACACCTCGGATATAACGTAAGCGCGATAGCTCACTGGTCTCATCTGAATTCAGCGGAAGGACTATGATTCATCATTAGTTGAGATTTTCCTGTTCCTCTCAGCAGAACAAGAAGCAGATGAGCAACTCCTCAGTGCTTAATAATATTATCTCTGTGTTAGTTACTTCTGTGTCTGTTACTGCTGTTAATACTGCTTGAACAGTTCTTCTTCTTTGCTCAACAGCATACCTGGGACCTACAGTGGCGGCAACCTCCAGCTTGACAAGGCCTGCCGCAGTGACCTATAGCTTTGGAGAACATGCAGCAGCAGCAGCCGTGACATGAGGCACATGGAATCCTGTAGTAGAACTAGCCACCATGTTGGAACAGGACAAGGATCAGCTATTGTCCACATTACTCATCGGTATGTGTGATGAAGAGAGAGAACAGCAGCAGCAGCAAAAGAACACAGATATAGCTCTCCACAAGCCACAGAAGTGCACCAGCGGCATTCAGTATCCGCCACTGCAATATACTGAGCAACATTACTCTCAGACAACACGGCACAGGTCGTTACTGGCCTCCAACATACCCACCATCCATTGAACCAAGGGACAGTCCAGTGATAATGCAGGGACAATGTGCAGATGTAGTGGCTAAGAAGATCCCAGTTGCTCCCAGTGCACTACTACTGCTATTTATTTTTAGGTATAATTTAACTATTAGTGGGTCAATGTCTCTGTATGTAGGCATAGAATCATCTGGTGACTTGCAGGTCGTGATGAAAATTGAGAATGATTTGGAACAGTTCTTCAGCTTATGTATCCATGCAGTGCCAATGTCAGCTACTATTTCCCCAATAGGTACAGTCTCCATCCAAACTAAATTTCTGCATGGACAACCTGGGTTTTGTTATGCTCCCATCACATCGAGGCAAATATGAGCGGAATTTAGTACATATAAGAACGGTTACTCAGGAAATACTGTACTGCTGTGAAAAATGAATCAGTGGATTTTGACGAGAAACTTTTTTAAAGAACCAAACTACATCACAAAGAAGTGAAACGTATCTTTTATATACTTCTTTGTCTAAGGGAATTGAATAAACAAATTTGTTACTATACATATTTGTTGTTGTTATTTACAAAAACCGTATCCCCATTGCACTGTGTACACAAACACACACACACACACACACACACACACACACACACACACACACACATACATGTTGAATTACCTATGAGTTGCACTGCAAATACTGCTGCACTGGAAACTGCTATTGCTGTGCTGCTTTCTAAGAATGGATTGGTGGCCAGGGGCTTATATTGTTAGCCAGTAAACAGATTGTATTATTATTTAGAAAGTGCATTTTCTGTGCAGACTTACACTTTCTCTAATGAAAGAATGCATATTGACACTAACAAACTAAAAGTAGGCTAAACTACAATGCAAGTGCTGTTTTGAAAAGTCTCCACACTAACACGTGTTTGTGCTATTCAACCTGCATAGTGGATTGTTATGATATTGTTATGTTTGCTTACAATATGCCTGTGCATAGTGACTTGCTAGTCAGTGTGTCACAGTTCAAGCATTAGGTCGTGAGTGGGCGATGGGATTCACCAATGCAGAAATAGCCAAAATACTCATTGTGGATTAAGAGTACTGTTAAGGAATGTACAGGGTGTTTCAAAAATGACCGGTATATTTGAAACGGCAATAAAAACTAAACGAGCAGCGATACAAATACACCGTTTGTTGCAATATGCTTGGGACAACAGTACATTTTCAGGCGGACAGACTTTCGAAATTACAGTAGTAACAATTTTCAACAACAGATGGCGCTGCAAGTGATGTGAAAGATATAGAAGACATCGCAGTCTGTGGGTGCGCCATTCTGTACATCGTCTTTCTGCTGTAAGCGTGTGCTGTTCACAACGTGCAAGTGTGCTGTAGACAACATGGTTTATTCCTTAGAACAGAGGATTTTTCTGGTGTTGGAATTCCACCGCCTAGAAAACAGTGTTGTTGCAACAAGACGAAGTTTTCAACGGAGGTTTAATGTAAGCAAAGGACCGAAAAGCGATACAATAAAGGATCTGTTTGAAAAATTTCAACGGACTGGGAACGTGACGGATGAACGTGCTGGAAAGGTAGGGCGACCGCGTACGGCAACCACAGAGGGCAACGCGCAGCTAGTGCAGCAGGTGATCCAACAGCGGCCTCGGGTTTCCGTTCGCCATGTTGCAGCTGCGGTCCAAATGACGCCAACGTCCACGTATCGTCTCATGCGCCAGAGTTTACACCTCTATCCATACAAAATTCAAACGTGGCAACCCCTCAGCGCCGCTACCATTGCTGCACGAGAGACATTCGCTAACGATATAGTGCACAGGATTGATGATGGCGATATGCATGTGGGCAGCATTTGGCTTCGTCAATAAACAGAACTGGCGCATATGGGGAACCGAAAAGCCCCATGTTGCAGTCCCATCGTCCCTGCATCCTCAAAAAGTACTGGTCTGGGCCGCCATTTCTTCCAAAGGAATCATTGGCCCATTTTTCAGATCCGAAACGATTACTGCATCACGCTATCTGGACATTCTTCGTGAATTTGGGGCGGTACAAACTGCCTTAGACGACACTGCGAACACCTCGTGGTTTATGCAAGATGGTGCCCGGCCACATCGCACGGCCGACGTCTTTAATTTCCTGAATGAATATTTCGATGATCGTGTGATTGCTTTGGGCTATCCGAAACATACAGGAGGCGGCGTGGATTGGCCTCCCTATTCGCCAGACATGAACCCCTGTGACTTCTTTCTGTGGGGACACTTGAAAGACCAGGTGTACCGCCAGAATCCAGAAACAATTGAACAGCTGAAGCAGTACATCTCATCTGCATGTGAAGCCATTCCGCCAGACACGTTGTCAAAGGTTTCGGGTAATTTCATTCAGAGACTACGCCATATTATTGCTACGCATGGTGGATATGTGGAAAATATCTTACTATAGAGTTTCCCAGACCGCAGCGCCATCTGTTGTTGAAAATTGTAACTACTGTAATTTCGGAAGTTTGTCTGCCTGAAAATGTACTGTTGTCCCAAGCATATTGCAACAAACGGTGTATTTCTATCGCTGCTCGTTTAGTTTTTATTGCCGTTTCAAATATACCGATCATTTTTGAAACACCCTGTAGTTCATTAAGATATGGTGTATGTGACAAGGTACCCAAATAGGTATCAATCATCATGGGAAGCATTTATCAACGTCTTCACCCAGTTATGTGAAAGTGATACTGTCATACGCGAACGATTGATGAGAGAAGAGGGGGGGGGGGAATTTAATGCTTTGCTGCTGTTGCAGTTGATCTGCATGTTAGTTCCTGTACAACCACACAGTGAAGTGGCATGTGTCAGGTAAGTGTCCTATGCATTCTCCATTGACATACGCTCCAACCCTATCACATCTCTTTTCATTAATATCTGCATAGAGATGATAATGAGACTCCTGTTAACTTCAGTATTTGAGCATTAAGATAATATACTTCACACGGATCATGTATCCTGTGTAGTAATGATGCCACATTTACCAATTTAAATCGCCATAAACTGCAAAAGCATCCATTATTGCTCTGTTGACAGTTACCACTGGTTCATCAGGTGGACAGTCAGTGTAGATAGAATGTAAATGTGAGATATGGGACAGTGAACCATCAGCTCATAGGCCCATTTTTCATAGTCAGAACACTGAACGTGTGCAAGTATTGCAGCCTCCTAACATACAACCATCTACAGATGCTAGCAGATGTTCCGCTGCAGACTAGGAGGAACCTGTGGCAGCCAAATGATGCCTGTCCAGCCCTTAGTGCATGAAGCACTACATCATGTGTTCACAAATTGTTTCCTAATCCTTGTAATGGACGCAGAGGACCTGTACCTTGGCCAGATTTGATGCCTGTACACTTTTCTGTGGGGATACTCTAACTATATCTGATGATATGCAATAATATATTACATCAGCCTTCTGAGACGTCTCCACTGAAATGCTAGAACGTGTGCAACAGTCTGTATGCCACTGCAGGTGACCATTTTGAACACAACCTCTGAAGTTCCATTATATCGATACTGGTCAACTTCCACATAACTACTGTATGTCCTTGAATTGTTCTTTTGTGTGTCTACCACAGGTATTGCGCAAGGGTCGACGTGGCAGCTTTTCAAAATACGATGTCTCGTAGACGACTCGCATTAGAAGCCTGTTATAAACACCGCTAACACTGAAATTTACCCTACTTTTAGTTTGTTAATACCAATAGGCATTGTCCCATTTAAAAAGGCGTATGTTCTGCAAAAATACACCTTGTAGTTATTATTACTATTATTATAATCCGTTTGTCAACTAACAATACGAGACCCTGACTATCAATCCATTCTGTGGAGATCGCACCTTTATAGCACTTTTCATTTCCGCAATAACGTAGGTGCAAATTTTAAGTGATTCACCCCGTAAATGTCAATAGGGTGTGAAAACCACACACATGACATTAAATTTGAGCATGAGTACAAAGAAAGAAAGGAATTACAACGGTGTGCAGTTGATGATGGAGTGTGATAGCATAGAATTCTGGTGTGCTGATATAGACTCTAGATAGCGGGACAGGTTCTATGATGTCAGAGCCCAGTTTATGGAATACTGACACTGCACAGGAGAATATGCTATAATAGTTTATATGACAACATAATCAAAGAGCATTTAAGATCTGTCTGCCATAGATAGACACTCCATAGCGATTCATACAGTAGAGTAGAAGTCCCACAGATTCACCTTTACTTAATACTTAAAAGTTATCTGTCAGAGGCGCATATCCCTTCACCCAGTGATCTATATACAAGTGGAACAGAAAAGGGACTGACTGACAGTGATATAAGATATTCCTCAGAATGTGTTGTATGCAGGCTTTCTATCCATTGCAAACATATTGGAGCAATTCAACACTGAAATCTTTAACACAACATAACACACATACTTGAATCCACACATCACCCCTCTCATTTCTGATTAGCTGTACTGGTATTTCTATAGGAAGGTGTACTATAATAAGTCATACATTGGCTCAACTGGTATAGTAATACATTCAATAGATTCAAAGAATAGGCCCCATGACGACTTCAGATTGCAGTAGGTTCCCAACTAACTGTAGGATCCTCAGCCAGCTGTACAATAGCGATCCACACACTCTTTTGATAGATGACAGTCTAAGTTTTTAAACTAACACCGATTTTTGCTGTAGACATACTTTTGTGTGATGGGAATTTGATATTGACGTAGACCGAATGTTAAACTCGACCCATCTCTCCTCTAAACAGAATGTGATCTAATGTCTGGGCTCCCAATACATTTTTCAGTGTTTGATCTTATAAATTACAAGTGTTTTACGTTTTACATAGGATACATACGATATCCAGCAAATTTCTGTTCACTACTCACCTGCAGCATTCAGGCTTACTTTCCACAGAGAATAAAGCCTCTGCTATGAGTTAGTAACATGTTATTCTCATCTGACATTCCTACATAGTAAACCACCGAGCGGCAGGACGAGAATGTTCCATGACATCAACATCGGTTTGGTTCTGATCTTAGAACCCATAACGTCTTCAATGATTTCAGAATCCAAGATAGCAGATCTGTGGATATGAAAGCAGTCAAACAAAAATACTTGCTCCAGCTTCCATGACATCACAATCATCTATCCCCCCCTCCCCGCCAATCACTGATCCTCAGTGGAGACTTACTAAATACCAAGTGAACCCACCATTTGTGCTTTGTACTCCACAGAGAAACATTCATGATTACACACTCGACTGTAATTTCTCCCTCCCACTAACAGCTCCATGATGTACATGATGTGACAATTGACAAATTTAAGCAGCAGGAGCAGCAGATTCCGGAGCAGAAAATGGAGTTACTACCTCTACTCTTCGATTTCCACCACACCCAACGTCTGTGCCACATGTCGGGCCTCACCTAAGTCATTAAAAGAGTGCAGTCGTTTAGCGCAGCCCAGACAAAGAAAGATGGATACCTGCCTGCTTGAGGCGCAAGTAGTTAACTTGGAATCTGCTAGATGGCTCATGCATGCAGTCAGAGTGCCAGCCACAACAGTGATTCCTGCCACTGCAGCTTGGCACATAAATGGTGGAGGCCCAAGCGTGTGGGCTGGAATTAGTGCCAAACTGCCGCAGTAAGCAGATGTAGTGGGTCTGTGTGCTCCTGTCAGTCAGTACGCGTTTAACGCCCATGGAAGCTGCAAGTATTATTATTCACGCTCCTTAGACTCAATTTTGTGGTATATAGCTAAGGTTTTTCGATAGTTGTGTTCGGGTAAAGTATTTCATGGTCTTTGCAATATGTATTGGATCTCTGTATGATCTGTAGATGAAGTTTTTAACTGTACTTTTTTTGGAATATATATTGGACTCTGCAATTGTGTATATGATTTTTTTCAACTGATCTAGATTGATGATTAGGGTATGTAATTGTTGTTTGACCTAACAGGGTAGTACTTGGACCTTCCTGGGCTTTTCCCAACTATTTCGAGTGGTATTGTGAGCTCATGAAAATTCGTCCAATAGGATAACATTTTTACGTCCCAAAAGCGGTGAAATAAAGGGAGTATCCTACATCTGACCACACCAACAGCTGAACAGACTCTGGGTATTTCCGCCATTGTCTAGGAGTTTAGGAGTGGGATGGGGAGGATGAAAGGGGAAGGGGGCTAAGTGTTGGGAGGCCTGAGGATTTATCAGGATGGGAGGAATTTCTCAGACGGCTGGGGTAGGGGGAGGTGATTTAATTGACAAATTTAATCAAATAGTCAAGTAATTTAACCTGAATTTGATATCAACATTTCGCCAGTTTCAGTTTCGCCCCACTACTGCCAACATGTCTGACAAATTAAGTACTTGTGCCAATAGTGCTGATAGTGTGAATCCATAGCGATATCGTCAGTAATGGAGCCTACAACGAATGAGCGATCACCCAGTCTGTGTGGCTCAGATAATACCAGTGGCCCAGTTAGTCCCAACCCTGAACGTAAGAGTGAAAAAATGGAATCTAATGATGGCAGGAAGTCCAAAATCATGGAGGGGAAACAAACCGCCAGACGATACATCGTCGCAGCCAATGCATATTTCGCTAGAAACGGAATCTAGAGCGGGCGCAATGCAGTCTAGTATGGGGTCTTTGGGTACAGAGCTAAGGCTTGTGAAAACACAACTAGGTTCGAAAATTGAAAATGTAGGGACACGTGTAACAGGAAATGTAAAAGCTGAGGTGGAAAACTTTAGATCTGATATGGAAGGGATGATTGATTCAAGATTAGAAGGTAAATGGTCAGACATGGGCAAGAATTCTGAAGAGGCTGCCTACTAATGACTGGAGCCGATAAAGTAGAAAAGGTTATCGTGGGAAAAGTTAGAAAATATATGGGTAATGATGTTAGATTTGTATGCTGAGGCAGGAAAAGGATTGTAGCCTAAGGCCAAATATACTTTAGGAAGTGACGTCTGAATTGATTAACAATTTGTCAGGTAGTGAAGCAGAATGTGAGAAAGAGGTGCTTAAGAATATAGAAAATTGTTAAACTGTATTAATGAAAGAAGCTCTGCAGCATGAACAGCAGTTTAACGACATTAGGTCATAATTAAATTATTAAGCAGAAAATCAAGCTACTACTGTGATAAGTGTTCCGTGGGGTAATTCAAGAACGACAAAGTGTTTTGCAAATGATGGAAAACACCACCCAGCTTTCTTGCTGCATGTAGAGATTGTTTTGTGAGAGAATGTCGTAAGAGACAAAAATTAAGTTCACTAAGAGTCCTTGAGGGCAATGTACGATTATGGGAACTTTAATGAGCGCTTAATTTACTATGTATGAAGTGTTTGAGAGTTGTTTCCTAAAAAAAATTCTGGAGTGAAGTGAAACAATCGTGACTTCAGAATGAGTTGCTAAAAGGACCAATTATCATACACGGAAGTAGGTCGACGCTGGATTTTTCAGTGTGTCAGCTGGCTAAGTTGAGGCATATAAATCATTTGCTGGGAGTGTTGACAGAGATCACGAAGCTCGAGAGATGACTACCAGAACTTTTACAATGGGATCTTTTACACAGTCACACAAATTCCACTGAAGCATTTTTACATTTTATTGAGAAACCTGCGCATGTGTTAAAATTGAAGCCACATATTTGGAACAATTGAGGAGGAAGTGGGTATCTTAATGGGAATAATAGTACTATCCACTTTAATCACAATGATGATAAATATAATTATCACCACAATGGTAGCAATAATTTTGAAAGGCGAAATGAGAATTTTCGTAATGGAAACCAAGACCGGGAACGAAGTACTGTGGTGCCGGAACACAAATTTTGGTGCTTCGAGGTTATCAGACCTTATGAAAATTTTAATTGTTTGTGAGGGCAGAAATGTAGTGTAACGTAATTAAAGTATTTGGGGTGTATTTCGTTTAGTCATTATATAATAGATGTTATTTTGGAAGAGTTACGAATACACTTGTATCTACATAAATATACATTTGTATGTAAACTTTTCGGGACAGGTTTGTTTTATGTTTAGGAGAACAATTCTAGGGATGAGTGTTTTATTACACAATTAGGATAAGGGTGAATTTAGAATGCAGTTTTCTGCTGAGTTGAAGGGAAAGTTAAACGGGCAATTTCTGCACAGGGAAGTATAAGTTTTAAAGTTGCAAACAAGATGCAGTAAAATTATAGAGACATGACAAAATTAAACTTCCTGGTTGATTAAAACTGTGTGCTGGACCGAGAGTCGATGTCGGGAATTCTGACTTTTGCAGGAAGCTCCTCTACCGACTGAGGTACCCAAACAGAACTCACGACCAGTGCTGGCAGCTTCAGTTGTGTCGTACCTCGTCTCGTACATTACAAACGTCACAGAAGCTCTTCAGTAAACCTCGCAGAACTAGTACTCCCTGGAGAAAGGATATTGCGGGGATATGGCTTAGCCACAGCCTGGGGGATGTTGCCAGAATGAGATTCAGGCTCCGCAGCGGAGTATGCGCTGATATGATTCTTCCTGGCAGATTAAAACTGCGTGCTGGACCTTCTGCAAGGTTCACAGAAGAGCTTCTGTGAAGTTTGGAAGATAGGAGACGAGGTACTGGCAGAATTGAAGCTGTGAGGACGGGTCGTGAGTCACGCTTGGGTAGCTTAGTCGATACAGCACTTGCCTCCGAAAGGCAAATGTCTCTCGGCAGCTGTCGTCCTTCAGCAGTGATTGTGACTGTGGATTGATGCATGTTTCGGTGCAGTACAATGCTGAGTGTATCATGAATTACGGCAGAGGCGGCTGGACTGCGAACCATCTAAACATCGACTCCAGAACACCGATCGTTTGCTGTGTTTGTGAAAGTGTAGTATTACAGTGTTGTGACATGCAAGTAGGGTATTCCATTTATCATCTTATGTATTTATTTGTTATGTTATGAATTTTAAAATTGGTGCGCCTTAATGTTCCAAGTCAGCAAGCTAATGTCCCACATTAAGTGGAGGTGTGTAACGTCACAGGTATGTAGGCAAGCTAATCGTAAGGTAAGGAGAATTTAGGCGACAGATAGTCGCTTAGGAGACTGACAGTGCTCCTACAAATGGCAGAGTGTCAGACTATCTTAAAGATTGTTAAGTTACTGCTCTCAGAACTTTGAAAATAAAAGATAGTTATCAAAGTGAATATGAATACATCTGCGATCTCAGAAAAATAAGGCGCAGCCATTGACATGACAGTTTTTCAATATCTTTAAACCTACAGAAGTTAATATTTCAGAGCGAATAAATATTTTCACAATGATCCTCTGAATTAACAACATTTAAATGCTTCATTTGAGTTCAACAAACGATACCTCAGATGACAGCATTGAACGATCGCTATTGTCCCTGAAAGCCACTTATCTGTATCTATTCTATTTCTCGATTTATTACGTCTTTTACTTCTTATTTATTGAGGAAATGTTTATGAGAACATCGTGCTCTCCAAATTTACACAGCAAAGGAATAGCATAGCTACCACATATTTTGACGTACCTGTGTATTTATTTAACGAATGGTTTACTATTTTGCCAATAACTTTATTTAAATGTTGATTGCAAGTGCTATTAAAGACCTGTGTTAATTTAAAAGGGGTGGATGGTATGTGTTAGCAGACATCACAGTTGAGAAGAGAATCAAAAGACGTTTCTGTCAAGAAGGCACAAATAATTCTTTATATAACATTTAACGATGCTTCGTTCCGCGCGGGATTAACCGAGCGGTCTCAGGCGCTGCAGTCATGAACTGTGTGGCTGGTCCCGGCGGAAGTTCGAATCCTCCCTCGGACATGGGTGTGTATATTTCTCCTTAGGATAATTTAGGTTAAGTAGTGTGTAAGCTTAGGGACTGATGACCTTAGCCGTTAAGACCCATAAGATTTCACACACATTTGAACATTTTATGCTTTGTTGTCACTTACCATATGTATGCTTCTGCAAGAATACTGGTTGATTTATTTACGGACAAATTTTTATTTATATTCATCGTACATGTTCTGAATGTGACTGGATGTTTATAACACTACATTTATTTAAATATTGTTTTAATATATTTAGTGTGGGAAGTGATCAAGTTGAATCAAATCATGTCTGTAGAGCTTAAGAACGATGTGTTGTTGGTGGGGACGGCTTTCAGTCAATGGAAAAGCAGACAGTGGTTTGACACAATAGGAGTCAGTTGGAGACTAGGAACTTCGAGTGAAGACCTCAAGGGAGCGATTCTAACACTTCGTGTTGAGTGCTGGAAAAAGACAGATTGATAAGGTGATGTGTGATTCAGTTGTTTAGGCGACTGATTCTGTACAGTGAATGGCTGATACAGTGCTTTAATTTCTGAAGGAACTCATGAGAGAGCTGAATGCGTCACAGCGTATACTCCTACCACTACTATTGTAATTTAGGATGCTCTTGCATAAGTAACAGAAAACCCTATCTCTATGTGGCCACGTATAACCATCTTACTAAATTTAGTTTCGTTTTCAAATAAAGTACACTATTTGAGAACAGACCTGTTAATAGGAAAAGCTAATTAATAGAGTTACCCTTCTTACAGGATTTGACTGTGTGTTGTGTGTAATGTATATCAGACTATTCAATTCCTTTCCTAAAATCTTACCCAGAAGTGAGAAAGAATCGTATTGAAGCTAAGATAACTCAGTTCCAAGTTCATTTAGTGGTTTAAATTATGTAGTAACGGTCGTTGACCTATCCAGGAATGAAACAGTGAAGTATTGGAAAAACAGAAATACGAATTTTGCCTAATTTCTTGCTACTGTTTTAAGTTGCTTCTTCAAATAAATATATACGTTATGTTTTTAAGAGAGAAAAAGCCCAGTAGATAATTTCAAGGAGGCTAAAAAAATTGCCCGGGGGGGGGGGGGGGGGGGAGGGACGTTCAGAAAAGCTTTTTTCATAACCAAAATACTTAAATATTAAAATACTTAGATACTAAAGCCCACATTTTTTATACTGAACATTTCACTTCAAGAAAATTTCTTTCTTACTGGAATTTACTTTCAAAAGCTATTACTCTTTGAGCTTCTACACAAGCAAACTTTCACTGTAAACTCTTTAACTGTAGTCCCTGACACATACATCTCATTATTTAGACAAAAACAATATAAATGGTGACTCTTTATATTAACTAGGCACAGGATATCGGATTAATCAAACACCAGGAAGGAACCCTATACAGGTGTACGATTAGACTTAAAATTACAGGCTGAACCAGTTTCCTTAAAGTTCAAGAATGATTATTCAGTAATAAAACACAGTTTAAATAATGTTTCACGCTGTATAAAAGTAAAATAACAAACAAATCTTATCTAATGGCTGTAGGCTTGAGTGCGGTGAATAATTATGACGGCTACACTACCCACAGTACAGCCTGCAAGTATCTTGCTGTATGCGCTCAATATCTCTTCTTGACGTCGTTCAAATTTACATTCAGCAGCCCAACAACTCGGTGCTCTGCCTTGAGCTGATTGCAGTCTTCATGCGAGGCGTTTTTGTGCAAATTTACAGGCAGAGCTTGTCCTTCTCCACAAGGATGTTGCCTCAATCACTGCTGCCTACAGACTGTGTGACTTACCTCCCGGGTTTGCTCTAAGTAGCACGCCAATTTGCCCTTGCCACCTTTTCCAGACTCCACACCCACTTTCGTTTCAAACAAAAGCACCCTGACTTTTACATAACACCTATTTCTTACATTGCTCCTAAGCGTGACCATTTCTTACAGTTGTCAAATTCACATCAATATGAGCAATTTATAGACACAAATATTTTTAAATACAAAATGTCATCAGAAAGTTATTTAACGTAATAAACGATTTATGTAGTGTTTTACTTACATTACTCACATACAATGCGAAGAACTTTAACCTCCAGTATAGCAAACTTTCCTTTACATATACAGAAAATATAGTACCAATATGCGAAAATTTTTTAAAGCAAAAAATTATAAAAATGTTAGATGAACCATAAACATATAGTGTTATAAGAGGAGGAATCTAAATTTTTCGCTTGTATTATGGAACTGAGGATAGATAGTGTTAGTAACTATTCTTTGTATTACGTATGATAAATTGAAAACCATCATGCTGAACTCCCAACTGTTTTGACTGGATGAATATTTCGAGTATGATACTCACAAAATGGATTTAGCTTTTGCGTATCTTTAATTTCAATTTAGTGTGGGGATTTTGCTACCATACTCATAGCACTTCCAATGTGACTTAACTGCATTTGGTAAGGATATTTTCTGTTTGTATTATAATTCAGTATCGTAGTACCGCTTGCCGTTTATTTCAATTGTCCTTTCTTGAATAAGTAATATTCAACATAGTTCTCTATCGTCTACATCAATTACAGGTATTAGAATAGAACACTTATTATCAAATTAGTCATTTAACTCTTATTTTGTATTTCTGTGTATTTTATTAACTTACAATTATAGCCAATGTGGAGACAGTTTGACTGTAGTGTCAGAGCTACAGGTGATTATTTGCAGCGAATTAGCTGTGAGGCATGAAAGCAGATCCGTGAGGTTCGTTCCTATGACTACATAAAGCTGTTCTTTTCAAACAGAGCCGTGTATAGCTCATGTATGTATCGCTTTTTGAACACTATAGACTGGCCACAATATTTTTGTACACAACCGCATGGAAGAGGTATAAATTACCTATCACGATACATGCAGCAAAATAGTAATGATAATTTCACGTATCGCACGTATTGTAAGTAGACTGTTTAGGTTTTTTATGTTGGTAACGCCATGTACCGCTCTGTATGAAAATCACTGACTGTGCTGTGTGCAGTCTGTCGCTGGTTTGCATTGTTGGAATTTGCTATTGTAGTGTTGGGCAGTTGACTGTTAACAGCGCGTAGCGTTGCGCAGTTGGAGGTGAGCCGCCAGCAGTGGTGGATGTGGGGAGAGAGATGGCGTAGTTTTGAGAGCGCATGATCTGGACGTGTGTCCATCAGAGACAGTAAATTTGTAAGACTGGATTTCATGAACTGATATATAATGACTTTTGAAAACTATTAAGGTAAATACATTGTTTGTTCTCTATCAAAACCTTTCCTTTGCTTAGTATGCCTATCAGTAGTTAGTGCCTTCAGTAGTCAGAATCTTTTATTTAGCTGGCAGTATTGGCGCACGCTGTATTGCAGTAGAATGAGTAACGAAGATTTTTGTGAGGTAAGTGATTCATGAAAGGTATAGGTTATTGTTAGTCAGGGCCGTTCTTTTGTAGGGATTATTGAAAGTCAGATTGCGTTGCGCTAAAAATATTGTGTGTCAGTTTAAACACAGTCATTTATAATTTTTCTAAGGGGACGTTTCAGTATTAGTAACTATACACTGTGAAACTTCATCAACCTCTACCTACGAAACAGTTGGTTGCAGAAAAGATTTTGTAATTTATTAGATATATTAATGGAAGTTTTAGGAGTGCACTGGCTCACACGAAGACATATATCGTTTGGGTGCTCAACTGCTACTGCAGATGACGGGCGGCAGTTGTCGACAGTTTTAGTAGTGGCGAAGGCTATTCAAATAAGCGTCACTGGTATGTGGAACTTTTTCTCTAAGGTCTCGGAATGGAAAAGCGGAAGACGAGATGCGAGTCGGACGGCGTGCATAATACATGAAGTATAATACAGTGCCGTAAACATTTCCTACGTCTTTCCAAGACTGTTTTTGCTTTGTTTTAGAAAACAGTCATGTTTGCGCCAGACGTACAACGTTCGCCCGCTTTGATGTCGTTCCAGAGCATATATTTTATAATTATTAGTACATATTTATGCTCTTAAGAGGGTGTTTGATCTTGAATATTACATGATTAATCAATTTGTTCTTGTTAACTTATTCTCCTTCGCTTCCCAAAATCTCTTCATTCTTTGACTATGTTTCTGTTTCCTTCGTTTTGTTCGTATTTTCTCTGACTCCTTCCTTTCCTTACTTCAAATTTTGCGTTCATAACTTCGTTTCTTAATTTGTCTCATTATCATTTCCCTTTTGATATGTTCTTGTTCTCGGTGTGCTTGGAATCAAATGATTCTTTTTAATTGAATTGTTTAGTACATCAAAAATCTTCTTAGTGTCTCTTTGTTCATGATTCTATGTAGTTTTGTGTGTCCATAGAATGTTAGTCGGCGTTTTCTAATAGCACCTGCGTCTATGTTTTCCTTGAATTCTTTGGCAGGTCTCTTTCTCCGTATACCATCACTGTGTATTGCTCCAAAAGTTTTTCTGGAGATGTTACACTCCGTTTCTTCTGTCCCTGCAATACCTGACTGCGGTCTTGTCTGATGCAAACAGTGTTTCTGCTAACACATCATTATATTAATTTTTGATTTTCGTCTATCTATCAATGTTTCTTTTATTTCAATCCGTCTCTGTGACTTTGTACTCTCTTTTTCCTCTCTCTACATTGGATGGCTTGTTTGATCCTCGTATTTGTACATATTTTCAGAGTTCAATCGAATTCTTTCACCCTTGTAAGCTTCTCGTATTACTGGTGCATGGCTTGTGCCTTGTTGTTGTTTCTTTCTATGTATTTCATTTTCTCTTATCTATCCATCTGTTTTGACAGAAACTTTATTTAAGTTTTCCAATGTTTATTGTGTATTATTGCTGAGTACAGCCAGGACATCAGCAAATTCCAGACTTTTATGATTGTTTTGTTTGCACTTGTTCTTTCTAACCAAATGTCTTTTCATTTTTCTTCCCATTGTTTGATAACCCTTTACGACTGCTGTGTGTATCTCCAGTGGTTCTGAGACTTCTCACATAAACATTATTTTAGAAATTGTGTCTGTTGTCTATTCAACGTTATAGTGTGTCAAAGCCAGTCTGCCTGTCGATGGAGTCCTCCTAAAGACCACACATGCAACTGCAGTCTCACGTTCAAGAGAGTGGTAGATTCCAAATCTGTCAAGTACATGGTCTCCCTTTCCTGGAGCTTGGTATTTATCAACCTTCGCATCAGCTTACAGTTCTCGTCTGTTGCGTGGTGCCTTGGAAAAGGAAGATGGAAGGATGGGAGGAAGGAAGATTAGAGCCGAACGTCCCGTCAACAGCGATGTCATTAAAGACGGAGCACAAGCTCTGATTAGGAAAGGATCGGAAATGAAATCGATTGTGCCTCTTACAAGGGGGTCATCTCTTCATATGCCTTAAAAGATTTAGGGAAATCACACTAAATCAAAATCTGAATGGCCTGACATGGATTTCAGCTGCCGTCATCCCGAATGCGAGTTCACTGTACTAATCACTGCTTAACTTCACACTGTATTCTTTAGAGAGAATTTTGTAAGTGATCAATAATAATGTGATGCCTGTTTCATTATTAGGATCAATACACATTTCCGATCCTGTGTGAATTTCTCTGTAATCCATATTTCTGTCATCAACTTATCAATTGCTTTTTTTTGATGTTTTGGTCTTTGAGTTTCAATATCTCGGCAATATTGTCATATTTTCCTGGATCTCTTGTTTTTTATTAATTTTTCTTCATTTTTATACTCTGCTCACCATTGCAGGCGGTTTCGTACCTACATTTTTAATCGTTATCGTGAAGTGTTTTCTTCAGTGTTCTCGCAGTTGTGCAGTTTATCACAGTATCTTTTAGCTTATAGAAGTTCAGGCATTTCTTTTAAGAATTTTGCTGTTTTCATTAGTATTTGTTTCTAGAGATCTGCTGTTCTCGCTAAGCAGATATCTGGAGGCTCATAACCATTTATCTTTTTCCTCCATCTTTTACAGAAATTTCCAGAGATATTTCTCCTGAAGTCTTCCTCGATTTTATTTAGTCTGCTTTTGGTCGATATCCGTTTTACTCTTCTAACATCACTTTAAAATTGTTTCCGGACCTTTTGAAAATCCTGCAATGTTTCTGTTGTGATACTGCTAAAGTTCTTCTATTCCTCAATCGTTCAATCAGTTTCAATATCTATGTTTGTGTTTCCTGGGAGGTTGTCCCCAATTCAATGTCCTTTGAACTTTCTTTGCGAGAACTGCCCAATTTTTGTTGTATTTTGATTAATTTCTTCAGTCATTTTTGTCTTTGTTTATCTTCAATCTTTCTGGATACAGTCTCATAATATGTTTTATATTTTATTTCTATTTATTCATACTTGCCTAATATTTGTCTACTGGCGTAACCACAAGCGCCAGAATGAAGATGCAGAACGCAAGAGCAGAGAAGGCGGTGAACAAAAGAACAGCCAATGGTGCGCGGAAATGGATTGCCCCGCACCATGAGCGACACCTGGAGGAAGGGAATAATTACAAGCGTCACTCCACATAGCCTCGGCCGCTCACGTCGGCACCGGATCAAGGACTCTAAATTACATTGCTGTCGCTCCTCGTTTGCGAGTGGTACTTGTACTTTTCCAAAGTTAAGTCTTGTCAATTTGTTTTCTAGACATAAAACTACCAATGTTATTTGTTTGAATTGTTGAATAGCATTCCTAGAACGCAACATCCTCTAGACACCCTATCCCTATAAGCAACTAATAGGCAAGACCCCACACTTCGTATGTAGCAAGTGATTGTCAGAATGGAAACATACTTTACGGTTACTTACGTTCAATATATACAGGGTGTTACAAAAAGGCACGGCCAAACTTTCAGGAAACATTCCTCACACACAAATAAAGAAAAGATGTTACGTGGACATGTGTCCGGAAACGCTTAGTTTCCATGTTAGAGCTCATTTTAGTTTCTTCCACCTACGCTCAATGGAGCACGTTATCATGATTTCATACGGGATATTCTACCTGTGCTGCTAGAACATGTGCCTTTACAAGTACGACACAACATGTGGTTCATGCACGATGGAGCTCCTGCACATTTCAGTCGAAGTGTTCGTACGCTTCTCAACAACAGATTCGGTGACCGATGGATTGGTAGAGGCGGACCAATTCCATGGCCTCCACGCTCTCCTGACCTCAACTCTCTTGACTCTCATTTATGGGGGCATTTGAAAGCTCTTGTCTACGCAACCCCGGTATCAAATGTAGAAACTCTTCGTGCTCTTATTGTGGACGGCTGTGATGCAATACGCCATTCTCCAGGGCTGCATCAGCGCATCAGGGATTCCATGCGACGGAGGGTGGATGCATGTATCCTCGCTAACGGAGGAAATTTTGAACATTTCCTATAACAAAGTGTTTGAAGTCACGCTGGTACGTTCTGTTGCTGTGTGTTTCCATTCCATGATTAATGTGATTTGAAGAGAAGTAATAAAATGAGCTCTGACATGGAAAGTAAGCGTTTCCGGACACATGTCCACATAACATATTTGTTTTCTTTGTGTGTGAGGAATGTTTCCTGAAAGTTTGGCCGTATCTTTTTGTAACACCTGAAAAGTTTGTGGGGCCGAAGTTGGATGGGACAAAGGGGGCCATAATATGGTGTTGGTTTTTTGTTGCTAGGTGGGGCGCTTGAGAGATATGAACGTCAACTATGTTTTTAAATGGGATGCTATAATTTGGAACTTATTTTCTGATAGCGGCTATCGAGACGAATCCAATGATGTGCAACACTAAGGTCATTGAAGGTCAACGAAGGTAAAAAGGTGGCATGAACGTCCATTTACAGAAGGTGTCAGAAGTGGTGACCATTGGTATCAATGCAGTTCTGCAACCTTCTTATCATAGATTGAGTGGTGTTCCTTATAACATCGGCACTTAAGCACATGCTCTGACAGTTCTCTCTCGCATATCTTCAGGTATAGTTGGAACGTCTTTATAAACAATGTCTTTTACGAATCCCCACAAGAAAAAATCCAGAGGTGTCAAGTCTGGCAAACAAGACGGCGACGACACATCTCCTTCTCGTCCAATCCAATGATTTGGGAATAGCCCCTGTAAGTCATTTTTAGCCATCAGCGAAAAATGTGCCAGGCAGTCGTCGTGTTGATACCACATACTGTTTCCTGTTCCTACAGGTATTTCTTCCAATAGCAGACCTAATGTTTCTTGCAGGAATTTGGTCTACTTCCTACCGTTAAGTTATCCTTCGATGAAAGATGGGCCTATAATTCTCTCCTCAAGAATCCCGCATCGTGCATTCACCGACCACGGTTTTTGGTGTGCAGCTTGCTGCAGACAACATTAATTTTCAGTTTGCCATTAATGCATGTTAGTCAAATTAACAATTCCATAGTTCGTGAATGTAGCCACGTTAGTAAATAAAATCAAATTAATAAATGTGTCATCCGTCTGACTCTGAATTTGAGCCCATCGGCAGAATTCAATGCGACATACAGTCCGTACCAGTTAATTCTTGGTAGATACTTATGTGGTAAAGATGATATTCTTGGCGATGCAGAACGCGAACAACACTACTCTGATTCATGCCAGATTGCCTTGTGATATGACACGAACTAACATAAGGATCTCGAACCACAGTGGCAAGAGTACCAATTTCCATTTCCTTATTAGTCACTTTTCTTCGCCGTGTATGTTTCCGATGCGTTAAAGATCCAGTTGTTCTCAATTTATCATACACATATTTAAAGGTACGACGTGTAGGACGAATGCACTACTGGCCATTAAAATTGCTACACCGAGAAGAAATGCAGACGATAAACTGGTATTCAATGGACAAATATATCATACTAGAACTGACATGTGATTACATTTTCACGCAGTTTTGGTGCATAGATTCTGAGACATCAGTACCCAGAACAACCACCTCTGGCGGTAAAAACGGCCATCATACGCCTGGGTATTGAGTCAAACAGTGCTTGGATGGCGTGTACAGGTACAGCTGCTCATGCAACTTCAACACGATACCACAGTTCATCAAGTGTAGTGGCTGGCGTATTGTGACGAGCCAGTTGCTCGGCCATCGTTGACTAGAAGTTTTCAATTGGTGAGAGATCTGGAGAATGTGCTGGCCAGGGCAACAGTCGCACATTTTCTGTATCCAGAAAGGCCCATACTGGACCTGCAACATGCGGTCGTGCATTATTCTGCTGAAATGTAGGGTTTCGCAGGGATCGAATGAAGGGTAGAGCCACGGGTCGTAATACATCTGAAATGTAACGTCCACTATTTATAGTGCCGTCAATGCGAACAAGAGGTGGCCGAGAAGTGTAACCAATGGCACCCCATACCGTCACGCCGGGTGATACTCCAGTATGGCGATGACGAATACACACTTCCAATGTGCGTTCACCGGGATGTCACCAAAAAAGGATGCGACCATCATGAGGCTGTAAACACAACCTGGATTCATTCGAAAAAATGACGTTTTGCCATTCGTGCACCCAGACTCGTCGTTGAGTACATCATCGCAGGCGCTCCTGTCTATGATGCAGCGTCAAGGGTAACTGCAGCCATGGTCTCCGAGGTGATAGCCCATGCTGCTGCAAACGTCGTCGAACTGTTCGTGCAGACGGTTATTGTCTTGCAAACGTCCCCATCTGTTGACTCAGGGATCGAGACGTGGCTGCACGATCCGTTACAGCCATGCGAAGAAGATGCCTATCATCTCGACTGCTTGTGATACGAGGCCGTTGGGATCAAGCAAGGCGTTCTGTATTACCCTCCTGAACCCACCGATTCCATATTCTGCTAACAGTCATTGGATCTCGACCAACGCGAGCAGCAATGTCGCGATACGATAAACCGCAATCGCAATTGGCTACAATCCGACCTTTATCAAAGTCGGAAACGTGATGATACGCATTTCTCCTCCTTACACGAGGCATCACAACGTTTCACCAGGCAACGCCGGTCAACTGCTGTTTGTGTATGAGAAATCGGTTGGAAACTTTCCTCATGTCAGCACGTTGTAGGTGTCGCCACCGGCGCAAAGCTTGTGTGAATGCTCTGAAAAGCTAATAATTTGCATATCACAGCATCTTCTTCCTGTCCGTTAAATTTCACTTCTGTGGCACGTCATCTTCGTGGTGTAGCAATTTTAATGGCCAGTAGTGTACGTTAAGGATAACTTCCAGCGTATAAGTCTCTAGCTGTCACTGAATTTCGTTGGCATTCTCCGTACATGAGAAGCATATCGACTAGTTCTTCGAAGGAATACATCATTTATATTCTCTTGATTCGGCGATACTAGTCTTACCGTTCCTATTAGTGTTGTATTGCGAAACCGTCGAACGGTGTTTACATGTCAGTGGCACGTTAGATGGATACTCCGTATTCGGCGAATATTTACTATTTGCATGACAGAGAATTGTTAGAGTACGTGCTAATTGCCGTAGCGATGAGGAACATCACTCAATCCATGATAAGATCACAGCACTGAATTGATACCAATGGTCATCACATCGAACACCTTCTGTAAATGGACGTTCATAGCACATTTTTGACATTCGTCGACGTTCAAAGCCCTTACTGTTACACATCACTGCATTCGTCTCAATAGTCGCTATCAGAAAATAAGTACCAAACTATAGCATCCCATTTAAAGACAAACAAAGTTGACGTTCCTTCTCTGACGCGACCCCACCTAGCAACAAAAAACCAACATCATATTATGTCACCTGTTTTATATATATATATATTGGTGTTTTGCCCTTAAAGAGCGCACTCGCTGTGTTTCTGTTTCCGGTCCTCTGTCCATGCTTTTTGTCGGCTTTGTGTCTTCGGCTTCATCTTGATTGCCTTTTTGGTTTCCCATATTTCTTTCATCTTCTCGCTGTGATCTTGCTTTCGTTCTTCGGTCCATTTTACGCCTGTTCGTTTGTCACATTGTATCTCATGTAGTTTACTTTTCTTAATGATGTTTCTGAATTTTATTCTGTCGTTTATTGTCTCTGCTGTTATGTTGAGTTGGTTCAGGTCGTTTTTCACCTCTGCCACCCATTTGTTGTTTCTAGTGGTTACCCAGTCAAAGATCTGTTTGGTCAGTCTGTGTGATCACATTCTGTATAGGTGTCCATAGAATTGTAGTCTGCGTTTTCTAATCTTTTCTGTGATTGTCTCCGTATGTTTGTATAGTTACTCTGTAGGTTTCTTGATCCATATTCCATTGTTGTTAGTTGCGCCAAATATTTTCCTCAGTATTTTCCGTTCTACTTTTTCTAGTTGTCTGATATGTGTACGCCCTAGGATTAGTGTGGTCTCTGCTGCATGTAGTGCGTCGGGGAGCACCACCGTGTCGTAGTGGCGTAATTTGACTTTTTGTGAGATAGACTTCTTGTTGTAATGATTCCATATATATATATATATATATAATCAATTTGGAACTTTTCTCATATGGTATTTGGCATTTTCGTTGTTGTGAATTTTCGTCTTGACATAATTCTTATGTTAAAATTTTAACAGTAATGTACGAGATGTTCTGCATTCTAGTTCGTGTATATCTGTGATGTGTATGAGCCCTTGATTTGCTTATACTTTTTCTCTTCGCCTAGCTACGCGATGAACTTCCCTTAATAGAATTTTGTCATATGTTTTTGATATTTGGCTTGTTATTTCTCCCACATCTTCTTAAAAGTCTTATATTTCTTGCTGTTTCTGTTGCGATCGTTATCGGCGCTTGTGAAATGATGACTGTGTATCTTTTGTTTCTGATGTGAAGGTCGTTTTGGAGGTCATTTCCGATGCTAAACTGAAATCAAAGATTTTGTGTGTGACTGATTCATCTACTGCAGATCATGTGCCAAACATTGACGGTGTTCGCCTTCTGACAGAGGATTTTTTTTTTTTTTTTTTTGTATAACTTCTAATTTTCTATAACGAAGTTGTTTCCGTCGGTGAAACGTAACTCTTGCGATGCGAGGATTTGCAGGTCAAATTTTTCTATTGAAGCTGTAAGCTGTTTAAGTTTGCGTAATTTGACCAGCGAATTTTCGTTGAGTGTGGCAATATAATTTTTGTGAAGAACCTCCAAAGCTTCTTCTTTTCATTATGTTCCACGTCTTTCATAAACCGCTGAACGGGAAAGTCCAGTACATTATGTATGTCTGCTGTTGATACGCCATGAACATTTCATGCTAAAGGTGCTTGTGGTGAAATCTGCCAGAGTCACAATTTTAACGGCTGTGAGCTCAACAGAGATCACTACAACCATCTTCAGATTGAATTGTCGCAGAAACAGAACGAACTTGGTGAACAGACTCTGACAACACGCACTAATGGCTAATGGGTTCAGGTCTGGCTTAGCATTTGCTAAAGAACTGGGTGTTTCATTTCCACAGCACCGCCTAGAGTAGCATCTGATAGGAGATCTAACAACAACCCCCATAGGCAGAATATACACTAATGGATATTAAAACTGCTACACCACGAAGATGACGTGCTACAGACGCAACATTTAACCGACAGGAAGAAGATGCTGTGATATGCAAATTATTAGCTTTTCAGAGCATTCACACAAGGTTGGCACCGGTGGCGACACCTACAACGTGCTGACATGAGGAAAGTTTTCAACCGATTTCTCATACACAAACAGCAGTTGACCGGCATTGCTACTCGCATTGGTCGAGATCCAATGCCTGTTAGCAGAATATGGAATCGGTGGGTTCAGGAGGGTAATACGGCACGCCGCGCTGGATCACAACGGCCTCGTTACTAGCAGTCGAGTTGACAGGCATCTTATCCACATGGCTGTAACGGATCGTGCCGCCACGCCTCGATCCCTAAGTCAATAGATGGGGACTTTTGCAAGACAACAACCATCTGCACGAACAGTTCGACGACGTTTGCAGCAGTATGTACTAACAGCTCGGAGACCATGACTGCCGTTATCCTTGACGCTGCATCACAGACAGGAGCGCCTGCGATGATGTACTCAACGACGAACCTGGATGCGCGAATGGCAAAAAGTCATTTTTTCGGATGAATCCATGTTCTGTTTACAGCATCATGATGGTCGCATCCGTGTTTGGCGACATCGCGTTGAACGCACATTAGAAGCGTGTATTCGTCATCGCCATACTGGCGTATCACTCGGTGTGATGGTATGGGGTGCCATTGGTTACACGTCTCGGTCACCTCTTGTTCGCATTGACGGCACTTTGAACAGTGGACGTTCCATTTCAGATGTGTTACGACCCGTGGCTCTACCCTTCATTCGATCCCTGCGAAACCCTACATTTCTGCAGGATAATGCACGACCGCATGTTGCAGGTCCTGTACGGTGTTGCAGGTCCTGTACGAGCCTTTCTGGATACAGAAAATGTTCGACTGCTGCCCTGGCCGGCACATTCTCCAGATCTCTCACCAATTGAAAACGCCAGGTCAATGGTGGCCGGGCAACTGGCTCGTCATAATACGGCAGTCACTACTCTTGATGAACCGTGGTATCGTGCTGAAGCTGCATTGGCAGCTGTACCTGTACACGCCATCCAAGCTCTGTTGGACTCAATTCCCAGGCGTATCAAGACCGTTATTACGGCCAGAGGTTGTTGTTCTGGGTACTGAGTTCTCAGAATCTATGCAAGAAAATTGATTAAAAATCTAATCACATGTCAGTTCTAGTATAATATATTTGTCCAATGAATACTCGTTTATCATCTGCATTTCCTCTTGGTTTAGCAATTGCAATGGCCAGTAGTATATATATATATATATATATATATATATATATATATATATATACAAGCAACCCAATAATTTTGCCAACGTATTTCATTCGGGACCCAAGCATATTTATTTCAGTCTCCTATTAGTCACTATCCTCCTCCTTCACCCTCTCTGTACATTTCCTCCTCCTTCTCTCTCTCTATCCACCTCAACCCCAAAGTGAGATTGGTCGTTTTTACACCCACAGCATTTCGTTACAGGCAGTAAGCAATGTGTGTAACGAGTACAGTTGAAATCGATCCAAGGGCTTAGGAGTAGATGTTGAACATATGTGTGAGTGACATGTTTTGCGCACATGTATGATTTGCTCCACACGGTTCTAGAGAGGATGTTAAATTTATAAGTTGCGTGAACTGATTTTCGGTCACAAAACAAGTTCACAAGATAATGGGGTCGTTGCAGTGCTCGTTCTCTCGATGTGGTTGACACCCTGAACAGCAAAAACAAGAGACGAACTGCACTTCATGCTTTTAAAAGTGACCCCAGTCAGCTAAATACAGGGAATAAAGAGCAACAGATCGTTTTAGAGTATTTTTGCCTTACCCTTTCTCCTTCACAACCCCATTCCTAGTGGTAGCTGATAATCTAACAGTTTTTATACAAGTAATAAGTCATGTATGTAACAAACAAGAGTGAAAATGATGGAAATGTTGAATTTCAAAGTCACCCCCTTTTCATTCCCAACTACATTGAATGTAGGTGTTTCTTGACACATAGTACTTCTTTCCAAACAGTAAGGTACCATTAAACCGACAGTTCCTTAAATAATGCTACTCACATGTACAAAACAGATTCATATTTCTTATTTCTTTACATATAAGCTACTACATTAAATATTCGGCGCTAAGCATGAGTTGGGAAAAGTTTGGAAAAGGTTTGAAAATATGTTTATAGTTTGTTGGAAGTGATCTATTGCCAAAGACTGGGTTTGTCTGTTTTAGGTAATTTGTGCTCAGTTTTAAGAATACCTAGTTTCTCACACATCGCATTGTTTATGACACCTCGTATCCTGAACTGTTTGTCGTACGAGGATACTATTTTGCTGTTACCTTCAGTAGTATATGTGGACACTGTCTGGAAAATGTATTGTGAATAGAGTTAATAATAAACACATAGTAAAAGGTCATGATGGATGCGGCAGTATTGCTGCTTGAACAGCGGAAATGTAGAAAGCTATAAACTTCTTCCCCTTTATCATTTTAGGAGTGAGGGCAGCGAGAAAAAAGTTTCGTAAAGGTTTGAAATTGTGCTGAAAGTTTTTTGAAGTTAACTAAGTTCTCTTGTTCTCAATTATTGAATAAATATGACCTGGGTATTATCACGCGGATCGTAACGCTTTTGTATTAATCGCCCCCCCCCTCCACCCCACCCCCGTTCCGCCATTCTTCCTTTTATTCCGATAAAGATGGTTACTGCACGCACCGTGTTTCTGTCCAGATAGTAAGTGATATGAGTACTAAGTTTGGCTGAATTTGGTCAAGTAGTGTAGGATGAAATGTGGAACACACATATATACAATTTTATATTTCTGAAGATACTAACTGAGTACCTAGCGTTGCCTGTGTATATACTTATTTTAGTCCTCTATTAGGCTGTTTACTCCCACCTACCACTGCCCATCTTCTCTCCTCCACCTCTCTGTATCAATTTCTCACTCTTTCCTTTCTCTGTGCAGCTCCTGCTGTCCCCTATTTCCATCTCCTCCTTTTGCCAATCTCTGTCCATTTCCTCGTCCCTGCCCATTTGCCGTATCCTCCCATCTTTGTCCGTCTTATCCTTCTCCACCTCTCCCCCTCCATCCTTCTCTCTCCAAGTTATCACACCCACACCAATAGAGTGATTGTGGTTCTTACTCCTATAGTATTTCTTTCTGGATAGTAAGTAATACAATTACCAAGTTTGGTTGAAATTGATACAGAGGTTTATGAGGAGCCTTTTGCCTCTGGCTCTGCCCACATAGGCACTTGACACATCTTTTTCAGATGAGAATCACATGTTGTAGTGCTAAAACACATGCAAAATATTTTGCTTCTAAATTTCTGTCTCAGGTGGAAATTTGGTTTTGCGTTATTTCAATTTCACGTAAGTAATTTCCCTAAATTTTACTGATCAATATATTCTTTTCTTATGAGTTAAATATCCTGCTGCAGCAGGGAAAAGAAGGGAACTAACGAAAAAATGTTTCTATTCGAGCCCAAAAAATGTAAATATGTTCGTGTTTGTTTAAAAGACCTTGAAAAGTGAGGTATACAGCTGCCTCATTCTGCCTCCCTCAACACATTTAAAAATTTTCCCAAAGATTTTGGCATGATAATGTATTCATACTTTCTCGTGCAGAGAGAGGAGAAGACAGTGGGAGTGAGAAAGAGATGGAAAAGTAATAAATGCTGGAGGATAGTAGACAGTGGTTGGTGTTATGGAAAGAGCGAAGGAGAAAATGGAAAAGATAAAAAGAAAGGGACATATTGGCAGTGAAAAATGACTGACAGTAACAGAGCAGTGCTAGGTAAAGGAAAAGAGTGAAGGAGACTGAGGGTGGGGGGCAGGGTAAAGAGAAAAAGAAAGAGGCAGTGGGTGAGAGACAGTAGTAATGAGTGGCAGTATATGACAATGACAGCAAGGAAGAGATAGACATAGACAGTGAGAAAAAGACAATTGCAATGGGAAGAAATAAATGAGAGAGTAGCATAAGAGAGATCAAGAGCAGACAGTGACAAAGAAAGAAGATCGTAGTAGTAGCACAGAACGAAGCGGACTCTGGCTGGATATGAGCAGAGAACTGGTTGTGTACAACAGTTAGGGGAGCTTGAGGGAACCTGAGGTGAGTAACACGTCAAAATGGCGAAAATATATTTGCATTCCAAAATTTTTGGGGAAACTTTTAAGTGTGTAGAATGAGGCAGATCGTACCCCACTTTTCATAACAAATAACATACTCGTATTTTCTGTGCTCTGATTGGAGCGTTTCTCCTCTCGTTTCAGTGTGAACCAGGACTGCAGACACGTATCTGTAAAGAGGCATTTTACTTAATAATTAGGTAATTTTGTTTCCACAGGTGTTGACTTAAATTTCATAGATACCTCTCGTATGGCTACACATCGCGAGTAACTTTCCATTAACGAGATCACAGGTGACGAAAGCGGTAGCGCGGAGCAGGATGTCTGGAGCGGGGCGGTGGCTGCGAGGCGCCGTTACATCGCCAGAGCACGTCTGCGCGCGGCCGAGGTCGGCGGAAGTCGTTGAGCCGGCGCCCCGAGCAGGAAATGGGAGAGGTCTGCGGAACAGCAGGGCTGTCCAGTCACGGCCTGCGCTTCTCCCGCTGTCCGGAGCTGTCGCCACTGGGGTCTCGTCACCTTTCCTTTTGCACCCCCTCCGGTCTACACGCTACACAGTGCGAACATTACCGGCCTCCGGTGTGGGAAGCCACTGCGATTTCAAATAGCCTGCTTGTACGGTATGGAGTCTTCTGTCTCGCCCCGTGGAAGTGTGTGTGTGTGTGTGTGTGTGTATGTGTGTGTGTGTGTGTGTGTGTGTGTGTGAGAGAGAGAGAGAGAGAGAGAGAGAGAGAGAGAGACAAGAAAGAGAGAGAGCGACGGAGATAAAGTGTCTGATAAAGAATGAGAGTCATTGACTGAGTTTTAAAGTGAGAGTGATAAAGTGATTGTGAAACTGCGAGAAAGTGTTAGTGTGAGAGTGATAACAGCTTCAGGGGATAGGAGCGTTAGTTACATTTTCTTTCGAACTCGACGAACTTGCGACCAAACCAATTTTGAACTTCAGACAGTGACTATTCAGCCAAGTACTATTACATGAAAATCGAAATCAAAGTTTCATACAAATTAAATTCTGATGTATGTGCAACTACTTGAGATCTACCACATTTGACCTGAAATGGCTCCTGCTAACAGTGTAGAATCCAAAATTCAAAACTGTCTTCAATGTATTTATGTTTAGTTATCCACGTTTGCAGGTACACAGTTTGTTATCTGGGCTGTTGTGTTTTTTAGATACAGAACAAAAATTCTGCATAATACTTGTTTATTTGGCGTCCACTATAAAAACCACAACACTATTTACATGCACTCAACTACGCCGCTACATCCGATTTGCCGCTTTCAAACCAGGAAAAACAATACAGCGCCATTTTTTGAAAAGACGCGGTCAAAGGGTCTGCTCGGTATCCGCTTGCTACACGCGTCGATCCCGTCAAGACTAACACCGCTACTGTCCCATTTAGGTTACTGACTTTAATCTAGTGGCTTGTGACGTCATTTCCACAGCGTCCATAAAAAAAATGGTTCAAATGGCTCTGAGCACTATGGGACTTAACATCTGAGGTCATCAGTCCCCTAGAACTTAGAACTACTTAAACCTAACTAACCTAACGACATCACACACATCCATGCCGGAGGCAGGATTCAAACGTACGACCGTAGCGGTAGCGCGGTTCCAGACTGAACCGCCTAGAACCGCTCGGCCACGCTGGCCGGCGGCCTCCATCAAGTCCCACGTCAAAATACGATGTGCCTCATGAGCCAAAATAAATATCAGTGATATTATGCTATACTGAAGACCAATAATAAAGACAGTGCAGTGCTTACAAAAGATGTTAAGAGGTGTCGGTTGTTAGTGAACTAAAGAATATTCATACTGATGCCATGTTAAAGGTGGCCGCTCTCCTCTTATCTAAATTCTAAACCTGCATCCTTTATTGGCGCTAGTCTTCTCCATATGTCAAGGTCTTTGTTGCAGCTACGACATTACGTGTGGAGAGCCGGCTGGCCCTCCCTATAAACTAACATCATAGGCGTGCAACATCGTGAGAAATCTTTTGAGGAAGTATGGCCCTTTGCAGTTTAATTCGGAGCGCAACGGAATTGATAATATAAATTTCACAGACTAGCCAGTGAATGAGAGTTATGTACTTCGCTATATATCTTTCAGACAACGGCCGTTAGCCAATGAATTTACAGAGGATGAGGGGAAATACTGAAGCAACCATGTGTGTGATCTACTTTTCCATTGGGTGTGAGATTTATTACTTAAATTCACATGAGGAAACTAGGTATAATAGTTCTACATCATGATATAAAACTGAACATTAACAGATTTCTACCAAAAACTAACACAATCACCAATATTTTAGATACATGATCAAGCAGATGAAAGCAGAGTAACAATCACAGAATTTATGTCTGGGGCTAGATACGTGAGTATTTAGGCGATTCTGACTGTGATTTTATACCAGGTCGCTACCCCACTTTTCCGAAGAACTCTCTTTTGCACTGCCCGTGTACATACATGAAATTATACAGAGAGTAACCGGTGCAACTGCAAATATTTTTATATATGGTACCTAAATATGTACACACATCATGCATCGAATAGTCTTCCCAGAAGCACGTCACAAACTTTACTACCTAATGGCTTCTGTACAGTCGAAACTGCACCCCTGGCAAGTAAGTGTAGTATGCCTGTCAGTAAAGACTAGCCACTGTGTATCCACGTCTCCACATTTCAACACTTGACCTGTTGCCCAGGGGAAAATTAGTATTATCGGTTTGCTCTCGCCACTTGCACTTGGAGGTACAATCCAACCTAAAAGAGACAACAGGTAATGGCTGTAACTATTATCCTGCAAATGACGTAAATAATGAAGTAATGTTGTTCAGTACACCATTCTCAGTTAACGATAGCAATATGTGCACTTATACCCTGCATATATTACATGTATGTAAATATTACATATATGTAAATATATATGAAATGGCGGTTACCGGCTGAATACAACTCCCATTACGATCGCTCATAATTACTCAGATAGTGAAGGGAGACGAAAATTTAATAATTATGGGTGACTGGAATTCGTCAGTAGGGAAAGTGAGAGAAGGAAACGTAGTAGGTGAATATGGATTGGGGGTAAGAAATGAAAGGGGAAGCCATCTGGTAGAATTTTGCACAGAGCACAACTTAATGATAGCTAACACTTGGTTCAAGAATCATGAAAGAAGGTTGCATACATGGAAGAAGCCTGGAGATACTAACAGGTTTCAGATAGATTATATAATGGTAAGACAGAGATTTAGGAACCAGGTTTTAAATTGTAAGACATTTCCAGGGGTAGATATGGACTCTGACCACAATCTGTTGGTTATGAACTGTAGATTAAAACTGAAGAAACTAAAAAAAAGTGGTAATTTAAGGAGATGGAAACTGGATAAACTGACTAAACCAGAGGTTGTACGAGGTTCAGGGAGAGCATAAGGGAACAATTCACCAAGAATGGGGGAAAGGAATACAGTAGAAGAAGAATGGGTAGCGTTGAGGGATGAAGTAGTGAAGGCAGCAGAGGATCAAGTACGTAGTAAGACGAGGGCCAGTAGAAATTCTTGGGTAACAGAAGAAATATTGAATTTAATTGATGAAAGGAGAAAATATAAAAATGCAGTAAGTGAAGCAGGCAAAAAAGAATACAAACGTCTCAAAAATGAGATCGACAGGAAGTGCAAAATGGCTAAGCAGGGATGGCTAGAGGACAAATGTAAGGATGTAGAGGCTTATCTCACTAGGGGTAATATAGATACTGCCTACAGGAAAATTAAAGAGATCTTTGGAGAAAAGATAACCACTTGCATCAATATCTAGAGCTCAGATAGAAACCCAGTTCTAAGCAAAGAAGGGAGAGCAGAAAGGTGGAAGGAGTATATAGAGGGTCTATACAAGGGCGATGTACTTGAGGACAATATTATGGAAATGGAAGAGGATGTAGCTGAAGATGAAATGGGAGATATGATACTGCGTGAAGAATTTGATGGAACACTGAAAGACCTGAGTTGAAACAAGGCCCCGGGAGTAGACAACATTCCATTAGAATTACTGACAGCCTTGAGAGAGCCAGTCCTGACAAAACTCTACCATCTGGTGAGCAAGATGTATGAGACAGGCGAAATACCCTCAGACTTCAAGAAGAATAAAATAATTCCAATCCCAAAGAAAGCAGGTGTTGACGGATGTGAAAATTACCGAACTATCAGTTTAATAAGTCACGGCTGCAAAATACTAACGCGAATTCTTTACAGACGAATGGAAAAATTGGTAGAAGCCTACCTCGGGGAAGACCAGTTTGGATTCCGTAGAGATGTTGGAACACGTGAGGCAATATTGACCCTACGAGTTATCTCAGAAGCTAGATTAAGAAAAGGCAAACCTACATTTCTAGCATTTGTAGACTTAGAGAAATCTTTTGACAATGTTGACTGGAATAGTCTCTTTCAAATTCTGAGGGTGGCAGTGGTAAAATACAGGGAGCGAAAGGCTATTTACAATTTGTACAGAAACCAGGTGGCAGTTATAAGCGTCGGAGGACATGAAAGGGAAGCAGTGGTTGGGAAGGGAGGGACACAGAGTTGTAGCCTCTCGCCAATGTTATTCAATCTGTATATTGAGCAAGCAGTGAAGGAGACAAAAGAAAAATTAGGAGTAGGTATTGAAATCCATGGGGAAGAATTAAAAACTTTTAGGTTCGCCGATGACACTGTAATTCTGTCAGAGAGAGCAAAGGACTTAGAAGAGCAGTTGAACGGAATGGATAATGTCTTGAAAGGAGGCTGTAAGATGAACATCAACAAAAGCAAAACGAGGATAATGGAACGTAATCGAAATAAGTCGGGTGATGCTGAGGAAATTAGATTAGGAAATGAGATGCTTATTGTAGTAAAGGAGTTTTGCTATTTGGGGAGCAAAATAACTGATGATGGTCGAAGTAGAGAGGTTATAAAATGTAGACTGGCAATGGCAAGGAAAGCGTTTCTGAAGAAGAGAAATTTGTTAACATCGAGTATGGATTTAAGAGTCAGGAAGTCATTTCTGAAAGTATTTGTATGGAGTGTAGCCATGTATGGAAGTGAAACATGGACGATAACTAGTTTGGACAAGAAGAGAATAGAAGCTTTCGAAATGTTGTGCTACAGAAGAATGCTGAAGATTAGATGGATATATCACATAACTAATGAGGAGGTATTGAATAGAATTGGAGAGAGGAGAAATTTGTGGCACAACTTGGCTAGTAGAAGGGATGGTTGGTAGGACATGTTCTGAGGCATCAAGGGATCACCGATTTAGTATTGTAGGGCAGCGTGGAGGGTAAAAATCGTAGTGGGAGACCAAGAGATGAATACACTAAACAGATTCAGAAGGATGTAGGTTGCATTAGGTACTGGGAGATGAAGAAGCTTGCGCAGGATAGAGTAGCATGGAGAGCTGCATCAAACCAGTCTCAGGACTGAAGATCACAACAACAACATATGAAATGGCGGTTACCGGCTGAATACAACTCCTATTACGATCGCTCGTCAGCTTCACCAATGTCTCGAAACCCCCTCCGCCGCTACATCTTACCTATTGTGCTGGACTTCAGCTGAATGATGAGCGTTGATGTCGCTGGAGGAGACGCAACCATCAATCGCAAGACGACTGGGTGTACATCGTCTCAGACGTCCACCTGTCTCTAGCCCTCACCGGCACGAGATTTTCTAAGGTCTGGAACGGTCGCGAAAAGTACTTAACGAAATCCAAGACTCAGGGCGACCTCACTCAAAGCGTGGCTACCGCGTAACCATCGAAAAGCCCCTCGTCTCTCCACTCCAGTTTGATGTTGCATTTTCCTGCACCTTCCTACACCAATCGGAGGGCTCCCTCGAAGGCTTGATCCAATCGAAAGTTTAATAACGAAGTCATTCCTTCCAACCATCCAACCGTGGTAAGTTTCAGAATGAATCATTATGTGATGCTCCTGGACACTGAGAAACATGCGGCCAACATTTTCCCGTCTTCGGGTCCTGGGCGTACGGCAGGAAGAGAGGCATCACCACAACATAGTGACTTCCCATGTAACGTAGAAGAACCTTATCTCGATAAATCGTGTTTCAGCCATTACTTCAGGAATATGCCCTCTTACCAAATGACTGCCTTCACGTATCCACAGATGGAATGTGACCTCTGAAAAGTGCTAAATGATCGACTGAAGAGCAAGCATTGTCTTCCTCTGCGTTCCTGGATAGTGCCCCGTCTCCATACGCATTTGTCGAGTATACCCATTTCATCTAGACGACAGCGTCTCTCCAACGTCCACTAACGTCCCTGCCGGCCAGTATTTGCTGGCCCCAGGTCGCCGTCTCTTGGTGCGATAGTAATCTCTCATTTAGTGCGTCTCCAGATAAACGGTGAAGGATTTCATCCTTCCACTTATACCTACAGCCCACACAGAGACCCCGAAACTGGCCACCGGTTGCTAAAGACGTGAACTTTCCCTAATAGAATTTAGCGAAATTTGAATGGAGGATATGAAGTTACACGTCGGCTGGTTCAGTAACCGCTCATCGAGCTCCGTAAATCAGTGTAATCACAGGTATGACTTAACTAGTTCCTTAATTAACATCTCGACATTAAGAAATTATATGAAAATGAAGGGCGTCAGACTAGCCTTAGGCTGATGCTTCTCAATACTGGGAAAGTAACCTCTGGCGTGCCACAGGGGAGTGTTATGGAACCATTGCTTTTCACAATATATATAAATGACCTAGTAGATAGTGTCGGAAGTCCCATGCGGCTTTTCGCGGATGATGCTGTAGTATACAGAGAAGTGGCAGCATTAGAAAATTGTAGCGAAATGCAGGAAGATCTGCAGCGGATAGGCACTTGGTGCAGGGAGTGGCAACTGACCCTTAACATAGACAAATGTAATGTATTGCGAATACATAGAAAGAAGGATCCTTTATTGTATGATTATATGATAGCGGAACAAACACTGGTAGCAGTTACTTCTGTAAAATATCTGGGAGTATGCGTGCGGAACGATTTGAAGTGGAACGATCATATAAAATTAATTGTTGGTAAGGCGGGTACCAGGTTGAGATACATTGGGAGAGTCCTTAGAAAATGTAGTCCATCAACAAAGGAGGTGGCTTACAAAACACTCGTTCGACCTATACTTGAGTATTGCTCATCAGTGTGGGATCCGTACCAGATCGGGTTGACGGAGGAGATAGAGAAGATCCAAAGAAGAGCGGCGCGTTTCGTCACAGGGTTATTTGGTAACCGTGATAGCGTTACGTAGATGTTTAACAAACTCAAGTGGCAGACTCTGCAAGAGAGGCGCTCTGCATCGCGGTGTAGCTTGCTGTCCAGGTTTCGAGAGGGTGCGTTTCTGGATGAGGTATCGAATATATTGCTTCCCCCTACTTATACCTCCCGAGGAGATCACGAATGTAAAATTAGAGAGATTAGAGCGCGCACGGAGGATTTCAGACAGTCGTTCTTCCCGCGAACCATACGCGACTGGAACAGGAAAGGGAGGTAATGACAGTGGCACGTAAAGTGCCCTCCGCCACACACCGTTGGGTGGATTGCGGAGTATAAATGTAGATGTAGATGTAGAATGACCCAGAAATTGACAGTTATTTACGCAGGGAAATCCGATTCATAATAGTTTGATTGAACTGAGCTTAGAAAAAATAAATGAGACTTTAAGTTTATTACTACATTGGAACTTAATTTTGTCCAAGCAAAGAATTACAAAAGTTAATGGTGTATCATTATCAATGTTCTAGTTAAGTAGTAATAATTATGAAATTGTACTTAAAAGTAAATATATTTATGAAAATTTACATGTTTTAATGTTATCCAGCAGAAATGTGTCAGTTTCTTCAAATACATTTTCTAAAAAAGTGTCGCACTTAAGACGGTCACCTTCTCAAGACAGATTACGCAGAATCAGTTATTGGAAACTGCTGCTGCCGTTGTTGTTCTTGTTTCTTTTGTCCGAAGACGTCTGATGCAACTTTCCTTGTCACTACACCCTATGCAAGCCTCTACACTTCTGGATAACTATTCTTAGAGTGCAATTTTTGTCCCCCAACACGTCCCTCCAATACTAGACTGACAATTCCTCGATATCTCAGAAATGTGTTCTATCAGCCGATTACTTCTTTTGGTTATGTTACAAACTTCCCTTCTCTTCAGTTACACGATGTGCCCATCTAATCTGTAGCATTCTTCTGTAGCACCGCATTTCAAAAGCTTCTGCTCTATTGTTGTGTGGACTGCTTACCGTCCACTTTTCTCTTCTGTACACGACTGTACTGCAGGCAGATGCCTTCAGAAAAGACTTACTAACACTTAAATTGATATTCAATTTTAACAAATCTCTCTCTTCCAGAAAAGCATTTCTTTCTATTGCCAGGCTACGTTTTATATCCTCTCCACTTCAATCATTATCAGCTACTTTACTGCCCAAATAATTAAATTCATCTTCTACTTTCCGTGTCTTATTCCCGAATTCAATTCTCTTACTTTAATGCCCAAAATAAGCATCTTCATCTTCTACTTTCTGTTCTCATTTCCAAATTCTATTTCCTCAGTACGTCCTGATTTCATTCGACTACATTCAGTTAGCCTTGTATGGCTTCTGTTAATATGCTCCTTATTTCCTCGTTTCTAGACACTAACCAATATGTTCAACTGCTTTTCCTAGTCCTTTGCTAGCTCTGACAGAATTACGTCTTCACGAAACCTCTAAGTTCTCATTTCTTCTCTATGAACATTAATTCCTTCTCCAAATTCTCCTTTTGCATCATTTGCTTGCTTAACGTACAGACTGAGAAACATTTGGCATAGGCTAGACCCTTCCTCACACCTTCCTCAACTACTGGTTCTCTCTCATGCACTTCGACTTTCATAACGGTCGTCTGCTTCCTTTGCCTGTAATCTTTCGACGTTCATATTTTACCCTGATACCTACAGAATTTCGAACAATATACTCCCAACAGCATCGTCAAACGCTTTCCCTAAGTCTACAAAAGCCATAAACGTAGGTTTGCTTTTAGTTAACCTGTTTTCTAAGATAAGTTGTAGTATTCCAACATTTCTCTGGAACTCGAAGTTGTTTTTATTGATGTCGCCTTCTGCCAGATTTCCATTCTTCTAAAAAAATTCGTGTTAGTATTTTGCAACAATTAATTATGAAATTAATAGTTCTTCGATATGCGTATCTGTCACCAGCTACGTTGTTTGGAATTGGGATTCTTACATTCTTCTTGAATCGTGAGGGTGTTTCTTATGTCTCATATATATTGCGCACCAGGTGGAATAATTTTGTCATGGGTGACTCTTCCAAGCATATTAACGGTTCTGAGGAAACATCGTCTACTCCAGGGGCATTATTACGTCTTGGGTCTTCTCGCCGTAGCATATCTCCCGTTTCATCTTCATCTACTTCCTCTTTCCTTCCTATAATACTGCCTTCAAATTCATTTCTCTTGTATGGCTTCTCTATACATTCCTTCAACCTTTCAGCTTCATATTCTTTGCATAGTACTGGTTTACCATCTGAGCTTTTGATTTTCATACAGCTACGTCTCTTTTCTCCAAAGACCTCTTTAATTTTCTTGCACGCTGTATCTACTTTCCCCTAGTTTTACACGCTTCTATAGACTTACCTTTTTTCCTCTACAATTCCTATTCAATCATTTTGCACACTCAGTCAGTCTCATTTTTAGACGTACGTTTTGCCCGTTTCATTCGCTTCATTTTTATATTTCCTCCCTTCCCTAATTTAATTCGATATACTCTTTGACATGAACAATTTTTACGTATTTCACCTCTCGAAGCTATCCACTCTCTCCTACTATACTCCTTTCCATTGTTTCAGACAATCATTGCCTGTTGCTTCCTTAGGAAATGTCAAGAACCTCTGGTGCTTTTGAATTATCCACGTCCCATTTCCTTAATTTTACATATTTCTGCCGTTTTTTCAGTTTTAATTTACAGTTTCTAACCTATAAATTGTCGTCAGAGAACACACTTGCCCCTGTAAATATCTTACAAATTAAAATCAGGCTCCGAAATATCTGCCTTACCAGTATATGATCAGCCTGAAACCTTTTTAGTGTCTCCAGGTCTCTTTCACGTATACAGCCTTCTTTCATGATTCCTAAACGTATTGATAGGGATGGTTAACTTCTGCTGGATGCAAAATTCTACCAGGAAGCTCCCTCTTTCATTCCTTTCACCCAGTTCATATTCTACTATTTCTCATCCTGTTCTTCTTCCTACCGTGTTACTATTATCCATCACATACATTCAATCTCTTGACTACCTGTGGAGGCACCTGAAAGCACATACTAATGTTATTGGTGTTAGTTAGGCATCTATCTTGGCTCCAAAACAGCTTTCACTCTGCTGCTATTTCTACCTTAGTAACGTTCCTGCTTTTTTATTTATGATTAGATCTACTGCTGCATGATCTCTATTTCACTTTACATTTATAAGCCCCTACTCACTTGACAAAAAGTTCTATCCATCCTCCCACTGAACTTTGGAAATCCACACTATATCTAATGTCACCTGCCCATTTCCCTTTTCAAATGTTCTGGCCTATCTACTAGGCTATGATCCAACATTCCACCCTCTTATTCGCAGGAAACGAGTTTCGTTTTTTGTCCTGTCTAAGTCCCGCTCGGAGGGTCCCACAGGATCTAAATCTGACGACAACCCCGAGGAAACTATTATTAGAAAACTTCATTCACTTCTGTACAAAATACCACAGCAGCCGCTTATCCGCAGCTGAAAGAAATAACGGAACATGAGATAGCTTCTGTCATACTAAGCGGCGAAAATATATCTCCTGGAATTGCGGCATTGGACGATTTCACCTCAAACTGCTTCCACTACAGGGACCTTCTCAGACACTAAAACCTTTATTTAATAAAGACTTAACTCAAAAAATTGTACCAACTCAATGGAAAAATGAGCATATTAGAATGATTCCGAAACCGGGAAGACCCAAACACAATTCTAACTCATAGAAACCTGTCAGATTACTTCCAATAATTAGCAAAATCTTTGAAGCGATAATTAACAGCAGCCTACAACAGTTGCAGACGGAAACAACATTATCTCAGATGATCAAGCTGGTCTCAGAAACAATCACAGTACTGGTGATCCATTATTTATACTAACAAAGTAGCAGAAGCTCGCAACTTAATAGATGCGACTGTTGCTCTCTTTGTGGACAGAGACTGCGCTTTTGATAAGGTATGGAATCTGGGACTTCTTCACAAAATGCTAAAACACTACTTCCCAATTGAAACCGTACAATTAACAGCTAACGTTGTTGGAAAGAGAAGAGTACAAGTAAGAGTTGGGGATCATAAATCATCCTACTTCACACCCAAGTCCTTCAGAGTGCCGTCATCTCCCTACTGTTATATACGGTATATACAGCTGACGTAACAAGACCCGGGAATGAAGACATAGCTCTGTGCACAGATGACCCTACTTTTTGGTGTCAGCCATCCGTGCAATCAATAAACAAGCCAAAAGCTGCCTCAGTAAACTTAAGACCGGGCTCAGTAAATGGAGAATCCGCCCTAATCCCACGAAAAGTCATCCTATTCAGGAATAGAAATCTCACTAATCCACAGTAGTAGGACCACCAAAAACGAAACATTTGACTTCAGGGGACCGAGCGAGGTGGCGCAGTGGCTAGCACACTGGACTCGCATTCGGGACGACGACTGTTCAATCCCGTGTCCGGCCATCCTGATTTAGGCTTTCCGCGATTTCCCTAAATCGCTCCAGGCAAATGCCGGGATGGTTCCTTCGAAAAGAGCATGGCCGACTTCCTTCCCCGTCCTTTCCTAATCCGATGAGACCGATGACCTCGTTGTCTGGTCTCCTCCCCCCAAAAACAACAACAACAACAACAACTTCGGGGACAAGAAATTAATCCGACCAAACGTTAAATATCTTGGAATCTATCTAGATGAGATCCTAAATTGGCAGAAAAGCAAGACTGGAAAAATTAAAGAAGCTGAAAGCCAACTTCATTTAATTCGTCCCATGAAATACCGAACACTTGGACTGGAGCAACCAGTTTCCCTTCTTATAACAAAATATTAGTCCAATCCATTCTCGAATACGGATCTCAAGCATGGATTATGTCATCTACCGAAACGAAAAAAATTCTATCTGCCGACTGCAGGATGCTTCGAATAGCAGGAGATCTACGTTATGACTTCCCAACGAACTCCCTTCATGAGACACTTAAAACCAAGAATATGCTAGACGGAATAAACGAACGAATCACCAGATTCGGGTTCAACAGACTACATATCGGTGGACTTACAAAATCACTCTTGCAGCACGATCCTACAACGTTTAATTTTCCGAAATTCTAATACTCATTTCCTCGCTACATTATTCTTGATGCAATATCGAATTCACTCCAACAGAAGCCTCAAGAAAACGAAATAATCAATGAAACTGTCAACAGACCAAGAACGCCTACAGAGATTTGGGACGATGTAGCAGCCTGATGTAGAAATAACGGTTTATTGAGCAAAATTACTTCAATGAACTCCTATGGAAGAAGACAGCATTTTCTGCATAGACTAGTTTTGCAAGATTCTTATCTTGTACAGAATTAGACGGAAATTATCTACATCAACAAAATTCCAAGATCAGAATATAATGTTATCAAGACTACTGAGATGTTGTTGTTGTTGTGGTGTTCAGTCCTGAGACTGGTTGAGATAATACGAAGATATATAAGCCGAACAATATGCAGCCAATCCCAGCTGGGGTTTCCTCGACAGAGAGGATTTTCCCTCTGTTGTAAGGCACATTCTGGGATTTGGAATGAAGGAAACTTAATGAACAACATCTTCCTCTCAATATCCATTTACATGTTATTAAAAATTCTACAAAAATAAGTAAGCAGCCAACTGTCCCAAATAAATGGTGTCCCAACAGCGCAAACTACAATTATTGGATGGAAAGGGCTACGCTCTCCTATGACCAACCATTTCCCGCATAGGTGAAAAAAGGGATCAGGAATGAAAGTAACGGTTGAGTTCATCCTTACTCTCAGTCTATCGCAGTACTAGGAGATTAAGGCCCTGTTGACCTTGACGATTTCAGTGCTCACCATCTTCTAAGGAGGTCCAAACCACCTTGTCTCCAGAGTCGCGTTGGCACATTGTCTACCATCAGTGTATCCTAATACCCTCAAACCGTTCCACACATCGTTCAGGTCGGAAGTGTAGGATAACCTGTGGTCTAGTGACCACTTTGTAATCTGGATACATCTAGCAGACAGACAAGTGGCCCAGAGAATTCCGTGTAAATGAGTGTTGACCAAGGCGGTCTGCGCGCTTAACAGAAAGTTGTCTGTCTTTTAACGTAGTGTCCAGGATAGGGTGGTCCAGATCACCAGAACGATCCACCATGCCGCTGATACATTCAAGCCATATGTTTCTCAACAGGTGCGGAGTCGACCCGCCCTTTGGTGGGATGGGAAATGTCGCTTTATAATCAATTGTGTGACTACAATACAATCCGATGAGAAATTCGCAGCCATTCGGATGGCGAGGCAAAAGACGCCGTAAAAGTAGAAAGAGCAAAAGGGGTTGTGGCAAACGTTCGTAAACATCAACTGTTCCACTAAACCAAGTCATGCATTGGAACCCATTGGGAGGATTTCAGGGAGTGGTGGTATGTGACATACTAAGATTGCAATGAGGAACTGGAGTCTTCTGGTCAACCAGTGAGAGGGCTGCGCAGACAATGGAGGAGTACTTTTCTCAAGTGAGCGCCGCTGCCGATCAAGATACTGCTGTACTCTGTACTAATGCTTCTTGAGAGGACAGTTGGACATTCTGTTCCATCAGTGATGAAATTTAAGACGTCTGTGTGAGACGTGGAGTCAGCATTTGATTCAGCACAAAATGTATTACAAAATGTTTTGACATATTCTGTGGAGTGCTAAGAAATTCTTAAATTTTTAATATGGGAACTGCACAATTTCCAGGCATGTAATCTATTTCAATTCCCCTATTTACGCCACAGAAAATCAAAATGTGCAAACCTCAGTGGCTTTAAGAAAATCGGAAGAAATTACTTATTTTTCATTCCGGTAATCGGTCTCGGTCTGTATGACCATATTCAAAATAGAGGCTAGAGCTGCGTCATGCAGACATTGGTATATTTAACCGCGACCTTGTCCGTATCTTAGAATCTAGGCAGTTACTTCGTCGCTCTCCCTTTCAGTTCTGGAGGTTCCACTGATCAATGTGAATAAAATATAGAGTTTACTTAGTAGTCCCTGGGACCTAGATTTAGCACCAACTATTTTTAAAGTGAGTTAAAAACTAGCAGGTAGAGGTAGTGTCAGAAAAGAAGAAAGAATGGGATACCGTTGCACAGGAAAACTCCCCTGTAACTGGCAAAACAGTACAGTCTACACAGCATAATAAACTATTCACTGACATAAATGGTCAAATAAAAAAGGAAACCGGTCTGGAGGAGACAGGAAGTTAGCCGATTAAACTCAAAAATTGTGAAAACGATTTGTTGGAATTGCCCTCGCGGGAAGATAATTCTGTTTTTAGAAAGATTCCAGGAACTCTTTCGGTTGGTGTCAAGCACGTATCAAACACCGCTAAAGACTTCGAAAGAACGAAAGGTAAGAGGGAAGTGTTATCTCTTGCGAGAACATAACCGATAACCTCAACATACATTCGGTCTCGATTGAAAAACCTAGCAGCCAGTGAAACTTAAGAAACAAAAGATTTGTGTTTCTCCGCAAATTCAAGTAGTTGTATTGTTGAAACAACTGGAGTTACAGAACTTGCAAACAGAAAACGAAAGGGAAATACTAGAAGAAACTGTTGAGGACAGATCTACTCAAACTGATTGTTAGTATGAAACATGTATTGTTAAGTGTTTGTATTACCGTATTCTTTCCAGTTCTTTCTTTACTGTCTAAAATAAAGAAATATACACTCCTGGAAATGGAAAAAAAAAACACATTGACACCGGTGTGTCAGACCCACCATACTTGCTCCGGACACTGCGTGAGGGCTGTACAAGCAATGACCACACGCACGGCACAGCGGACACACCAGGAACCGCGGTGTTGGCCGTCGAATGGCGCTAGCTGCGCAGCATTTGTGCACCGCCGCCGTCAGTGTCAGCCAGTTTGCCGTGGCATACGGAGCTCCATCGCAGTCTTTGACACTGGTAGCATGCCGCGACAACGTGGACGTGAACCGTATGTGCAGTTGACGGACTTTGAGCGAGGGCGTATAGTGGGCATGCGGGAGGCCGGGTGGACGTACCGCCGAATTGCTCAACACGTGGGGCGTGAGGTCTCCACAGTACATCGACGTTGTCGCCAGTGGTCGGCGGAAGGTGCACGTGCCCGTCGACCTGAGACCGGACCGCAGCGACGCACGGATGCACGCCAAGACCGTAGGATCCTACGCAGTGCCGTAGGGGACCGCACCGCCACTTCCCAGCAAATTAGGGACACTGTTGCTCCTGGGGTATCGGCGAGGACCATTCGCAACCGTCTCCATGAAGCTGGGCTACGGTCCCGCACACCGTTAGGCCGTCTTCCGCTCACGCCCCAACATCGTGCAGCCCGCCTCCAGTGGTGTCGCGACAGGCGTGAATGGAGGGACGAATGGAGACGTGTCGTCTTCAGCGATGAGAGTCGCTTCTGCCTTGGTGCCAATGATGGTCGTATGCGTGTTTGGCGCCGTGCAGGTGAGCGCCACAATCAGGATTGCATACGACCGAGGCACACAGGGCCAACACCCGGCATCATGGTGTGGGGAGCGGTCTCCTACACTGGCCGTACACCACTGGTGATCGTCGAGGGGACACTGAATAGTGCACGGTACATCCAAGCCGTCATCGAACCCATCGTTCTACCATTCCTAGACCGGCAAGGGAACTTGCTGTTCCAACAGGACAATGCACGTCCGCATGTAACCCGTGCCACCCAACGTGCTCTAGAAGGTGTAAGTCAACTACCCTGGCCAGCAAGATCTCCGGATCTGTCACCCATTGAGCATGTTTGGGACTGGATGAAGCGTCGTCTCACGCGGTCTGCACGTCCAGCACGAACGCTGGTCCAACTGAGGCGCCAGGTGGAAATGGCATGGCAAGCCGTTCCACAGGACTACATCCAGCATCTCTAGGATCGTCTCCATGGGAGAATAGCAGCCTGCATTGCTGCGAAAGGTGAATATACACTGTACTAGTGCCGACATTGTGCATGCTCTGTTGCCTGTGTCTATGTGCCTGTGGTTCTGTCAGTGTGATCATGTGATGTATCTGACCCCAGGAATGTGTCAATAAAGTTTCCCCTTCCTGGGACAAAGAATTCACGGTGTTCTTATTTCAATTTCCAGGAGTGTAGATACATTTTGCACAATTTTTGCTCTCTTTTAATTACAGGACTTTCAGTTATAGTTGCATTGCTTCTATGTTGCTTATTACATTTGAATAGTACACAGTTAAACCAAAAAGAAAACCGAAAAGAACACTTAAATAAATCAGAGTATTTGCTGCCGCTTCTGTTCACCACGAACCTCCCTTCCACTGCTTTCCAACTGTCTGTCGGTAGGCTCGTCTTTATCAGGACTTAATAAGTTTTTCATAATACGAGGCCACAATCATAATATATGTCTTTAAAGTCAGTACCGCGATTAGAATGTTGTTTATTTACAGTGTTACATTTACACTTACACTTTTTGTGTAAGTGTAAATGTAGCACTGTAAATAAACAACAGTTTATCAGGACTCTCAGTCTCGCAGTCGCTTTCTTCTTATTCTGCATTTTCCCGGTCCTCCAAAGATAAGTGGAAGTGGCCTTCCAGGTGCTTAGAGATTCTGTGTAGTATAGCACGCGTTACTCGTAGTTTGTGGACTCTCTCTAGGGAAAGCTTTACACAATTACCGACGATCGGAAATCGTATCAAAGGCTGTCCCCACTATTTCCTTGGCATGGACCAAACTGAATCGTCGTTGATCAGCATTTCTTGCTGGATTAAATGGAGTGTCTAGCCACGAAGATATTCGATATCCTGAATCATCAGCTAAGCAGTCAGCCCCGTTGTACACTGAAATTGTGTTTCTAATTGGGGTATGTCTCCACATTCTAACATCATAGACACTACACGCTACACTTATACTAGTAAATTTTTCACCAGCATCTACGGTGGCCTGCACGTTAATGGAGGCATAACCTTTGTGACTGATGTATTCATCACCATGTAATGCTGGTTTTCTAATTTCTGTCTGAGTGCAATCCAAAGCCCTAATAGTAGTTTGCAGTCGAATTCTTTTACGATATCCATATTAATTTCCTGCATTTTAGACGGTAATGGAATCCAATCGTGAGCTTTTAAAACTATCTGATCCATAACATAGTTCACTGTTTTACATATTGTTGTCCAGTCAACTCCAAAATCTTCAGCCACACCAGTTTGGAATCCAGGATTGCCGTACAACCAAGAAGTACCTCCGTCCTATTTCGGCAAGTCAAGGCTCCCCCACTTGTTTCATCACGTACAAGCATAAATGCCGCGGTTAAAAGGTACAAATTTCCAGTTTCAGATCGTAACAGCTCTTTCCATCTAACAACGGCCCTCCAAATGTGATAACGTTTCTCATGTCTGACCGGCAGGAACAATGTCATGGCACAGACAGACGGATGGTGCTTAGGGCTAGCATGATTCACTACCGTCTTACGAACCTATATGTATGTAATTGTGAAAATTATATTCTACTTTTTATTCGCAGCTTAGATCTAGCCCGTGAGGAAAAGCCAAGATATTTCTTCGCTTATCAGAATCTACAACGGTTATTCGCATACAACTTAGGTACATATGAAAATCGTCCAAGACTTACCTGAATCTCGTTTTTATTCACATCACTGAATGTATCAATGATATCCTAAACTTGCTGGAGGCGACTGTACAACAGGCTCTTCTATGCAATCATTAACTGACTGATGTTTTTTCAAACTTGAGACAGCCTATGCTACACGGTGGAGGCTTAAGTTCGTCGGATCTCCATGCTTGGACTTCTCCAGACGTCTTCCCGGTTTTTTCCGTGTTTCTTCTCCTCACTTTACTGTAGGTATCGATTTGATGATACTTGACCAAACCTTCTGCGTAACTTTCTTTTTAATAGCTAGAAACAGCATTAGTTTATCTTGATGTCTTGCAGTAATTACACGATGAATACTGGTTCAAAGTTTTAGGCAAAATAAGGAATGTGTCTTTGTAATTTTTAACCGTTCGCGTCCTGCTTTCAATTTTGGATAACTTCTATTGTCAGACACTTTTAAATTCTTATACAGTCAGTGTGGTATCTGAGCGTTGCTTTGATCAGAAACTTACTTGGCTGCCACCCTTTAAGAAATTGGCCCATGAAAGGTCTTACTAACCTAAAACATGCTTTTTTACTCTGATCTGGAAAAATCGTCCCAAGAATAAATAAATAAATTAAACAGCAGTTCCAATCCCTTGGTTCCACCCAAGGTTATCAAGAAGGTGTTCATCGGATGTAAGTGGGACCTTTGTGCATGTTTTCTCAAATTCAGAACAGAATAAGCCCTAATAATTTTACTCTTAATTACTACATACAGAGATCATGCTCTCCCAAAGATTATATTTAACCATTGCCCCTATTGTGACCACAGTCACTGAGTAATGTCTTTTCTTCTCTCTCTCACTACATAGCTTTTAGAGACAAATATACGTCATGCCCTCCCATTTACTTCCAATTGGCAATCCCTCTGCCACAGACTGAGGCTCTACAACGGACCTGAGCTCCAAACGCCAGCCCTGTTCTTCGGAGCAGAGAAGGGAAGCTAAATATATAAGAACAAAAGGACCTATAATCGGGTGCTAACGCCTATTCTCAGCGGAGCGCCCAATAGTTATACTATAATTACACCTTCACGCTACGTACCTCTATTCGATATTATTACTTGCAACATGACTTCCATTTAACATATCAAAGCTACATGACATCGACATTTTCAAGTGGAAGATGTGATACCAGCACTTGATGACTCTTCTAAATGCTGGTTACGATTCTGATTTTGTTGATTGTAATGGTTTTTGAAAGCTTGCGATTGTGAAAACAATGAGGTCGTTTATAAATAATTTTTCTGCTACCAGTCACGAATTTCGTTTATTCAAATTTCACAAAACGCATTTCGAAAATGATCCAAATTTTCAAGTGCGTTTTCTCTCTGTACTACGCCATTTTTACCTATGTTTTTGGTGTGTGTGGTTCTGCTTTGTTTTGTTAACTTAATGAAGTATATAAAAACCCTCAATTTTTAATTAGTGATCTCGCTTTTTATGTAGTTACCGTCCATCTGTGCAGAGTCTCACACATTCTAAACATCACACAAAATTTTCTGTGGACAATATACATCGAGATTTGCTTACATAAACTAATAGTTGCAAAGAGGCTTCTGGAGGTACTCGACAGAGATAATGTTACTGATCTTCCAAAGAGTACGGTCTGCTTTTGTACATAGGATATTTATCTTAACAATCCGGATCATAATTTCATTACATCTAGTTCACAATGGTGTTTATTTGTATGTGTTACTGGTTTCATTTAAGTATCTGAATACAAAATGTTAATCGAAAACTTGTAAGTGAATCAGTTAATATCTTCAGACGCTTTGAGTGTATACTTAAATAAAACTAGTTAAATATAGAAATAAGCATTTCTGTTAAACATATATATGCCAATGATGATCCAGATATTTAACATAAAAAGCCTCTGTACAGAACATATCATACTCTGTGGAAGACCTGTAACATTTTCTCTGTTAGCTACATCTAAAAACCTCTTTGTAACTATTGATTTATGTAAGTTATTCTCGATGTATACTGTGCACAGAAAATGTGTGTGACGTTTATAATATATATTGGACTCTGGACGAATGCACCATAAGAAAACTCTGTTACAGGTTCTTCTAACTAGAACTGCGCGTATATATACATACATACATATACATATATTTTGCAGTAAAGTCACCAAAACAAAATAGAAGATCACACATAAAAAACATAACGAAAAAATGACGTAATACACAGAGAAAAGGCACTTAAAAATGGGAATCATTTCCCGAAACGCTTTGTGTAAAATACGAATAAAAGAAATTGTAGCATCAAAGTTATTTATAAACAAACTCAGTGCACAGTTTCAAGCTTCTTGCTTTAGGTTGCATGTGGACAGAATTTCACTGAGTCTTGAAAAATTGACTAAATACTTATATCTGTGCAGAGCAGGTTCGTGAGAGTAGCTTTATGAAGCTTCCTGTAGCAAACTCCTGACGGGAAAAGAAACGGTGCGTCTCTTCCACAGAGCTATAGAGCACCAGGCCTTCAGTCGACATCAAAGGATTCGATACAAGTTTACATTCAGAGTACGAAAGCTCCTGGTGCATGAAAGAGTTTCTTTTTGTTTTTTATTCTTCTATACCACTGAACCGTCTGTCTTGGAGAGGACGACAAAAAGAACGTGACACACGTGTGGAGGCAGTTGGCTAGGGAGCAAATGAGAATCGAAACTTTCTCAGGGAACAAGTAATGAGACGATGCAAGACAAGTAAAAAACAAGTAACTATTTATGCTTTCTCATTGGTCATTAACGCAGAATTGTGTAGCTATCGCACATGTGTCAGTTTTCACTCACGTTTCGACGTGGAGGAGAGACAACTAATTCTTTGCGAAGGTCTTATTTCATAGGTTTACCCTGACATTGAACCACCCATCTCGCAGGTGGCAATAGACATGAGATAAAAGAAGTCACTTGCCTTATCCCCAACGCAGCTAATTCTCAAAATCTTTATTTAAGAGATTTTGAACAGTTGCGTCGAACGCAGTAAATTCTCAAGATTTATTTTCCAAAATGTATTTAAGAACCCAATGAAGCATGTACAGGATGCGTGGTGCCATGAGTGCATGCGGACATATCGGCTCAAAACCATATCAGCTGCCAGGAATCATGACACTGTAAAGAGCTATTGATTACAACGTGTCTAGCCATCCGACTGCTTAAATTCGAAAGGTTTTCTATACTGACAGAAAATGAAACATTACACAATACATAACACGTATTATTTAATGACTGAATTGCTGGTTCTTCCATGACTCACTTAAAACAGTTACCCCTGACTGTGAAGGAAGCTGAATGATTTAATTTCATCCATTCTACCTTCTTTATTCCATGCTCCTTAGTAAATTAAATTTTAAAATGTTGTTACAGGTTCATATTTTCAATACGAGAGATGATAGCTAGTGGTAGAAATGCAGGGATGAAGTCAGCTCAACACAAAGCCCCGAGGAAGGCCACTTGCAGAAGTGGCCGAAACGTCGGATGGTTTTATATATTGACAATGCGGTCAACAGCACAGTAGAATTTTATTGACAGTTACAACGGCCACGGAAACCTTTGCTTTCATTGTTCCACTTATGCTACTGTCAATTAATTGAAATACGTGCCTCAGATCGGCAAATTATAAACCTCTCTTCTCCTGAAAGTGTTCTTCAGACACTCTTCGCATCTTGCAAAAATAAAATAAAGTGGTCACTGTAAATGACTTTCGTAGGCTAATATTAACGGATCTGAGATAATCTTCAGCTGAGCTGATATTCTATAACGGTATTTTTTTTTTATTTTTGTAACATGAAACTAAATATCATCAAACAAGATCACAAAGAAACGAGATGACCTTCCCCATTACCGTTCTCACTAAACGGTTTTTCACAACGAAAATAACGGTGAGGAGACGAATATTTGATGTAGTGGAGGAGATTGAAGAGGAATCGTAGAGGGCACTAAAGACCCTAGCGAAGATAGATGCAGGATGCACTTAAAAAGTGGCATCATTGTTGCAATCGATATGTTCGCTGCCATGAGATATACTTTTAAGGGGTTGGTGCACAATAAAACGTAGGTTAGACGTAATAATTTTAGTTAATATGTTTGCCAAATTTTGGATACCATATGTTACACGTCATTGTCAGGATTCATAACATTTTTGGACCTGATGTGATCTGGAATGTTAATGCACTTGCACGGGATGCAATTGTCAAATAAATGTAATATTATGTAATTCACCTACATTACTCGTCTAACTGTTCGTCAGCATTTCGAGAAAAAGTCAAGTATTTGTTTTCATGGACAGCCTCGATGGATGGAGCAATGCAGCTGAGATCGATCAGCAAATGGTGAAACTGTAAACCGTTTGTCGTAATATCAACTAAGGAAATCAAACTTTCCTTGTGCCATTAGTGCACCTGGGGTAGTTCGTACGATCCAATGAGTGCAGAAAATTTGTTACTGTGGTAGGAATCATTAGGAGAACGAGTTCGTATTAGTTTTCAAATACTGGAGCAGCATCTCAACGAAAGTAATGCTAGGGTTCTGGACATCGCAATAGTTTTCCAAGAGTTGCCAAGTATTTTCCGCAACAACTTGATTACCGGTAGTTTACGATGTAATGAGAGTTCGCAGCCGAATTATAAAACTTTTAAGGTAAACGCATTCCATCGAATATGACGTTGAGGTAGTTATATATTGTACATAATTATTATCTTGCAACAACCACACAGCTAGGTAAATTTTCTGCATTACGTAGGTATGTGTTTTATAACAACAGACTCCTAGACAAGAATCCGACTCATTACGCAAGTTACAAAGACCTTAGATATATAAATAATGATATAATTATTACTAATACCACCACTACTACTTCTACTACTACTACTGATAATAATGATAATAATATTAAATAATTACGTATTATTAACGTTTAGTATGAACAAAAGAGACGTTTATTTGGTGCGTCTTCACATTTTTCAAAATCAGTACTACAATGCTTAATAATAAACCCAGTATTTGTATTGGATTTTGCAAAATGCAGAACCTCTTTTATGACACGGATTCGTTATTGAATGTTAAACCTTGAAACACGGATCTTTTCCTTTATTCAGTAGTACTGTATCAGAGTCACTGTTTATGAACTATTGTTATTTTAGCGTTCACTCTAATTTATCCCTTTCCTTTGTATTTTCCTTACGCGTATGAATATTTCTGAGGGTGAAATAACTCAGACATATGACAAGCCGAGCAATTTTTACATAGGTACAGTGCAGCATACATCATGATTGTCACGCTCTTCTTTGGGCAAAAAGCAGACTAATTTCTCATCGCAGAACTGAGACACCGTTGTCCCATTAACGCCCTTGTATTATGCATGAGGCGTAATCACGACGCTAGCAGGACAGGGTAGGAGTTTTGCTGGTCAGCGGAATTTTATAAGTACCTCCTTGGGGACAGCAATGCTCGGAATGTATACGCCCTCCTGACTGCTATGGAATTTGTCCTCGGACTCATCAGAAAGCGACTCCACTATCACAACGATGTTACAATGTGTTTCAATGTACATTTGATCATCGGTGCTGCCATGTGTATGAAGCATGTTAATTGAAATTTGGCGTCTTAATCTCACCCTGCTTTTTGTGCAACAATAGTAAATAGAATATATGCATAGAAGTTTTCACCCTCTAGTTGGGATTTTTCTTAGAGAAGACATTGTGAACAGAGTCGAGAGTACAAGCCGAATCTTTCGAGGTTGGTGAATGAATTACCTAACTTTACATATGAAACCTGTTTCATTATAATAATTGCTGCTGCTGATGATGTTTGCCTTGTTGTAGATTATGTTGTATACTGTTAAGAAATTTCACCTCATATACTTAAATTTCTTTGTCCAGTAGTTTCAATTTCAGTTACTTATCTCATTTTGTGTTTATTTTGTCAAATGATGATGGAACCTGGTTCTGTGTACTAATACTAGGAACGTATTATGTTGAGGAAATTGATAGTGACCTCATAAACCAAGACTACTACCTTTAACCTTGAGGAAATGCACACCATGATCAAGTTTATGGAAAGAGAGAGCAGGAGAGTAATGACCCTGACAGTTGCTGAATGAGAAATCAGCAGAATCGACTATATTCTTGAACTATGAAATTTTTTCTAATTTATCTTTCTTAATAATGGAAAACCTATTTATTCTCACTTGCTTTATCGACTGGGTAGCAGAATTCCACCCAAAAATATGTATGTGTGGGATTCTAGGGAGGGAGGAAGGGGCTTACTGTAATGTAATCAAGCCTGATACACATTTCTCAGCCTACGTTAACAATGGGA